>NC_088915.1:40037500-40688250 GCF_963576675.1 Euphorbia lathyris | reverse complement strand
AAAGAGTTCAGATTCTATTGCCTTTTCTTTTCGTTTGACTCTCTTATATTCCAGCCTTTGTTCTTATGCTTTCTCCATTGTCTTATTTCTATGTCATTCCCTTTTGTTTCTATGTCTTATTATGTTTGCTTGAGGACAAGCAAGGATTAATTTGGGGGTATTTGATAAGCTCATATTTGATCCTAATAAACATACCTTATGTGAGATAAAAGGGGTAAATTAAGGCTTGTGATTGCATAAAATGTAGACTAAAAAGGGTCTTTATGCAGATCTTAAAAGAAGGGACGAAACAGCTGCCATGCAGCCTGTTTTGCAGGAAAAGTCGAGAGTACCCAGAGGACCAGCAGATAAAGGGGAGAACCAGGGAGGACAGTAGGAACAAGAGGCGGTAGCAGGAGTAGCCGGCTAAAAGTAACATGATGACAAGAAATTCTGACCTTGAGTGTTCAAGTGTCAAAAGTTAACAACCTATGTTGATGAAAGAACAAGTTGACCTTTCGGAACAATCTTTATTTATGTAATATTTTAGTATTTAATTATTTTCGGGCCTCCCTCCGTTAAATAGAAAACAGTAGTTGGAGGGAAGGCAGACTTCTTTTTGGACAATTTTGTGGAGAAGTGCTGAGCGAGTTGTGAGAGTGGCAAACTTTCTCTGAACCAGGAAAACTCCATTAATGGAGAGTTATTGCTCTTCTTCAGGCTGTTCACTCTTTACCATGAGTGGGTAGTCGATTGAATGGGCTAGGCCGGCTAAGGGATGGTGCTATAAGTAATCTTAACCTTTTTATGAATGAATGTTGTTATTTCATATGGTGTTTAATGATGCTCTTAAATGCATGTTTCAATATATGTATCCTAGTGTTAATGAATGATAGGGAACTGCTTTCATTCTCACATATCTCTCATTAAACATATCAAGGGTTTTCTCATAAAGAAATGCTGCTTTGTGTTTAATGCAAGAAAGAACCAACTTTAAAGACGTTTGGAGCTACGTCTTAGAATCTTAAGAACACACGGAAGTTGACTTAAGTAAATCTAAAGGAGAGACTTTGACCTCACCATATTGCATTCATGAATAAATAGACTAAAGTTATACTGTAAGCACCCTATTCATGCTGTGGCTTAGCCCGTTCCACCCTCTTATTGTGACAAATCATTATCTTTTGAACAAACTAGTAGAAAGTCGTTCACTTTTAGTCATTTCTAATCAAATCATACAAAATCATTTCCAACCAAAGAAAGAAGTTACGTTACCACGAACACCCTATTTTATAAGTTTTTTCTGTTAAAGTTATTCATCAATCCCTGAGGAGACGATACTCTACTTACTAAAATATTACTTGTATCTAGTGCACTTGCTAGAGTCTACTTTTAGGACAACAACTTACCAGTCATTTAGGTAGGAGCCTTCCAGAGGTACTTTGTGCAGCTAAGTTTTAGGTCTCTCATCACCGAAATCCTCAAACACTACAAGTTTGCTATTAGGAACAAGGAGTCTTTCTCCGGAACTGAAATAACCATGGATGTTCTGAACTCCCTGGTTCACGGCAAGGTTAAGCAACCTGATGAAGATGCTGATGAGGAAGATGCCTCTACTGAACCCCAGAAGGAAGGAAAAGGGAGAACAAGAAAGGCCGCTAAGCCTAAGAAAAATCAAACTCCCAAATCTCCAAAGTCTCCCAGAAGGACGGGGACAAAGAAAGTTAGAGTTAGTACCTCAAAGTCTAACTCTGACTCTGAGGGACCAACAACTACTTCTGAACAGCAGTATACTGAGGCAAACTCATCTGACAACACTAGTAAGTCCTCAAAGAGAGCTGGCTCTAAGATCCCAGCTGAGGATTAGCCCCTCAAAAAGACAACTATGATTAAGATAAAGCCTATTTCTGCTGCTCTTTTGAGAATTACAGTTGTTGAAGACGCACACTTCTTTTAGCAAAGTAATAAGACTGATGAGGTAGCTCTAGTTAGCATAGCACCTCCCTTCAGCAATCCTCCAACTGTAACAAAACTATCTGCCAAAGATAAAGGGAAGGGAAAAAATCATGATCAAAATCCTCTAGAAGGAGGTATGACTGTAGAGGAGGATGCATGTCTGAAAAAGATGCTCAATTTGAGCAAGGTCAAGCTTCCGAATGCCTACGTTGGCAACTCATAACTAAAATCTCCAACACCAACACCAAAATCTCCAACTCCACCTCCTCCAACATCACCTACTCTCCAACCTTTCGAGCCAGCTAAAACTCCCACTTCTGAAACTCAGAATGCTAAGCCTAAAAGGCGAGTTAAAAAGAATAGTTATAAGGTCACATTCAATCTTGCTAAGGAAAACTCTTTTTATCAAGTTTCTGAACTTGATCCTAATTTTATTGAAATTCCATTCCCCACCTTTCAAACTGAGGAAAATCTGGTTGCTGAGCAACGAAAGGAAAATCAAGTCTCTGTTCCTAATTCAATGGGACAAGCCGACTCTGGACCCAACTTGTGCACAAATACTGAAACACAAGCCTCTGCTTCCCTCACCTCCAATACAACTGAGCAAGCTACCTACAACATCACTATTGATGTTCTTGATTCTGGTTTGGATGTCAATCCTCACACTCCTTCAACTTCCTCATTTAAATAGTCAGAACGGGCTAAGGCACCAGCCTTTGAGACTGGCACCGAACCCATCCAAAACCCATCTTTTACCGCCAATGTCCAACACCAGACTTCCTTTCCCTCATTCCTAAATACTACTACTGAAGGGAAGAAGATATTGGAAGCTGGTTTTGCCTTAGTGGCTGACATGGCTAAGTCTTATGCCTCTGCCTCCTCAACCTCCGCTCCATCTATTGAGTCAACTCCATTGAGCGAGACTATGCAGCTGTTGAATAAGATGTCCAACATCAAATCTCTTATCAACACAATAGCTGCCTTAGTCTCTCAGCAAGGCTCTCACACCTTTGCTGATCGAATGGTGACACTCCAACTCATGATGATTCAACACATGGATCTTCTTCAAGTCAAGATTCGAGATCTTCCAACTAATGTGCCTTCTGCTGAGGACATCTCTGAACGTCTATCTTCACAATTCCAGTAGATGAACACGACAATGATTAAGGTCCAGCAGTAACTTGGTTCAGCACCAACTTTTGTTGTTGATCAACTTGCTGAATCAGTCCGGTCTCTGAACATAAATAGAACTACCATGGAAACATTAGACCAGAAGACCTCTACCATATACAAGCAAAACGCTGATACCTTCAAACATGTGCAGACTCTGGCCAATAAAAATAGGATGGATTCTAGACCATGCCCTCTTAAGCATTCACCAGAAGTATACTGCTACTCTTGCTGATTGTGTTGTTTGGGGCTCCAAAGCCTTTCAATTTCTCATCAGCAGCATGTGCAATTCTGGTGCTGTTCCTCTAGAGCAAGCTCGTACTGGTCCATCCATCTTCAACAGTCTGAACAAAAGCTCTCAGAAGCTTCAGACCTATAATGAGCAGCTTAACTCCAGAAGTGTTGGAAGTTATGCCTCTCCTCTTGGTTCCTTCCCCATCACTGATGCTGGCAAAAAGGGGGAGAAAACCTGTGAGGAAGAACACAAAGCCAAACAAGACAAGGTCGCAACCTCTAGGGGACAAGCTTCAGCAGTAACACCTCAGCAACAACATCCATCTAAATCTAGGAAGTCTAACTTAGTTCAAGTTAACCTTAAACCTAAATAGATAGGGACTTGTATTGATTAGATTACCTTTTGTTGTGCTTATAGACTGGTAAGTCTTACTTGATGTATGCTCAGATGTTTATAACACTTCTATCTTTTCCAACACTGCCTCTATTTGTTTATTGCTTCTGATTAACGTCTTTCATTCTGGCCTTATATCTTTCACACGTATAATCTATCAGCTCTAATCAATCAACACTTAAACTAAAATAAATCAAGGACAAACACTTTGAGTATGTAAACCTCAATGCTCTTACATATATGATCCTTTAAGTCTTGAAAGGACTCTGATACATAAATTATACTAAGGACGTTACTCCGAGAATATAAGAAGCTCTGAGACTTAATTATTTTAAAACACTGAGATTTAATCATTTAAAGCTTTGAGATTCATTTATTTAAAGCTCTTATACATGAATAATATTAATGACCTTACAACTAAACTCTGAATCATATTAATGTAACATTGTTTTCCTTAACTTTTCCCAAGGATCATATCTCAGTATCATTATGACATTTAATTCCCTTGATATATTTCATTCTGATCAACATGCTTCTGACTCTGAACTTAATTTTACTATTGAACATTCAACGTCTAACATTCTTTTTCTCCCTTAAGTAAAATTATTTTTCAGTAGCTCAACCCTTATAGGGGAGAATCCAGAAGCAATGTAAGTTCAACAATCATGGGGGAGTTTAATATTTTGTTCTTCACCTCTGATTTTTGCCAACATCAAAATGGGGGAGTTTGTTGAAACATATTTCCACACTAATTTTGATTATGACAAAAAAAATATTAGAAGAAATTAATATTCCCAATATTAATAACACATTAAAATTCAATGTTGATTTATTTAGACTAAGGTGGTTGGTAAGTGTTTGATAAATTAAGTCTAAGTGTAAAAGAAATATCAAAGGCCTTAAAGATGGATCAAAGGCCCATGGATCAACTTCATCCCAACAGCAAGAAGGATCTAGAAGCTCAAAGCCATGCCTAAGGAGAAGACTGATTTGGAAGACATAAGATCAAGGCACAAGAGACAAGATCAAATGTTGACTCTATGTAACTGACAATGCATAACCAAATAAGGAAAGAAGCAGAAGCTCCAGACGACTTGTCACCTGGTTAACCTGGAATCTTTACCTCATTTGGTTAGACAATTGTCTGCCTCTATCAAATATCAGAAGCGTGTGGAGATGCTTACGAATGAGTTCTTCCTTAGTGGCAATCACATTTTCCAAATCTTAGGCTCTTTTCACTTTCTGAAGAGCAATCTTTTCAGACTTCTGGGCTGCAGCTACTTTTCATGTGCTTTGTCAACTTATTCTTTGGCTATCATCAGTTCACTTCTCATATTGTCTAGCACTTTAAGAGCTTCAACAATTGAGAAGTCTTGATCATCCATTTTCTCTTGTTGTTCGTGATATTTGGCAGCCAAGTTGCAAAATTGCTCCATAAATAAAGCAGTAAAGGACAGATCCTACAAAATATAAAGCACAAGTTAAAGAGGCTAAAGTCAATCAGGAAGGGCAAAGACAAGTTTATGATGATAAACTTGAAGGATAATAGGCAAACATAAGGGAGCAGAAATATAATTTTTTTTTTTACCTATTTCCTTTAACCAAGATTCGTTAATCATTATTTCATACAAAGAGGGATAGAATGAAATATCTTAAATGTTGATCTATCTACAGTTGCAAACGAAGTGTCCACAACTCTTATCTCGAGTTTCACGAGCACAAATAAAAACAAAAGTCAAACGATTAGAATCTCAACCAAAGATAACAATCAATAAGGATTGTCTCTAATAAATCAACACAATATCAAAGAAAAGAAAATAGAGATGGGAATTAATCGAATGGAGACGAGCGGAGGGAATTTCTTCTCAAAAAGAGTTGGCTGAAATATCAACCCTAGGTGGTGAATATGTTTTTTGGCCGAAATTCACTATATGGAGGGGGGGTATTTATAGCCTATTGTATCTAAACCCTAGTTAGATAGAATTAGGTTATTTAAGTAGAGTTTTATTCTAAATAATACTCTATTAATATTATCTATAACTATATTTAAATATAATAGATAATATTTGTTTATTTGATAGGATAATAGTTAGAGATATATTAATCACATTAAACCTCCTAATTTATTTATCTTATAATTAATTTAACCACAACTATAATCCAATTACAATTGTCTAAATAAATTAATTAATATATCCATAAAATGCATATATAAATTTCGGCCCCCATATATAAATAATTAAAACAATTTTAATTTTCCATTCATTAATTACTATTATATCCTCTTTTGGTTCTAAGTCTTATGTGTGACCCATTAGGTTCTTATTGCTACTAGCCGTATACAATCATTGAATTAATTACCATAAAATTATATTCAATCTTTGTATATCGGAATGAGTGTGCGGACTGTGAATGGCAGAACCGTAACATTCCTCCAGAGCTATAAGAAGACAGGTTGATTCCGTCGTTGACCTTTCCGCATTACGTCCAGTATAATTCGATCCTTCAACAACTACATCCTCAAATGAATCTTATGACTATGGATAATGTCAAGTCACATATAACGAGACGTTCATTTTACTTGTACAGGTAGAGTTAACTCTGAATAGATAGATTAAGTGAAATCTTCATTTCAACTCTTAATCAATCACCTTGCAAAGATTTAGAGTCAAGTCTTTCACAATAGATCCTTGGATATATCTCCCATTTATCACGAGTGACGAATGCTCAATCCAATATTAACTATTCTGCAATTACTTCGTGCGATGCCCAACGCCTGCTTGCACACACCCCAAGGTCCTCCCTGTTATGGATCGTGTTTGAATAGAGTCAAAGTATCACAGTCCACAATCTAGAATCACTAATTAATATTCCTTTGAGTTTGAGGATTACTTATACCTACTAATACCAATGTGATGAACAGGTGGCGTAGGATAAATCCATCCATCTTGTTATCTCAAGTCGGGTCCCCAATCCTAATGAACTCCTTCATCGGATCCATGTAACTTCCCAAATATCTTCATATCTGAAGCTTGTGAGATCAGCTCTCTGTTCATAACGGAAGACATTATTACATGCAAGTCTCAACAGTGTTATGTCAATCCCTATTTAAACATATCACTTGACTTGGGGTGGTTTTAAGTTTATTAGTTTATTATAAGGTTTGGTCTCACTTCATGCTTGTATGAACACTTTATAATCACTTTAAATAAACTTTAGGATTGACTTATTTAGTTCTTAAAAGTAACTGCCTTTATATAGTTGAAAACTATATCTTATTAAAACAAATCATATAAAAGAACAATTCATTTACAGTCGGTTTATATCCTATAACAATTGACTATAGGACACTAAACCCCAACATACTCCCACTTGAACTAAAGCCAATTGTTTCTATAACTAATCCCAGTAGAATTCAGATGACGATCGTGAACTCTCTAGGTTAAGGGCTTTGTCAATGGATCTGCAACATTGTCCTCAGTAGGCACTCTTTCAATTCTCACATCTCCTCTTGCAACAATCTCCCTTACAAGGTGGTATCGCTTAAGGTAATGCTTGGATGTATTATGAGACCGTGGTTCTTTTGCTTGTGCAATAGCTCTATTGTTATCACACTACAGAGTAATGGGATTTACAATGTCAAGCACCACTCCTAGTTCAGTGATGAACTTCTTAATCCAAACTGCTTCCTTTGCTGCCTCTGCACCTGCGATGTACTCAGACTCGGTCGTAGAGAAGGCTACGCTTCCCTGCTTGGAACTCTTCCAACTGACCGCGTCCCCATTTAGGATAAACAGGTATCCTGATTGGGATCGAAAATCATTCTCATCTGTGAGATAACTGGCATCTGAAAATCCTTCTATTTTTAGTTCCCCTTCTCCATACACTAGGAACATGTCTTTAGTCCTTCTCAAGTAATTAAGAATGTTCTTAACGGAATTCTAGTGATCATCACCTGGAGTTCCCCTTCTCAATGCAAACGCTACATCAGGCCTAGTGCATAGCATAGCATATATAATCGAACCAATCGCACTATCGTAAGGAATTACTGCCATGCGTTTCTTATCATCTTCCGTTTTAGGACACTGATGATTATTTAACTTCATCCCATGTCACATGGGCAAGTTACCTCTTTTCGATTCAAGCATGTTAAACCGCTTTAACACCTTATCAATATATATAGCTTGTGAAAGACCAAGCAATCTTCTTGATCTATCTCTATAGATCTTAATCCCTAAGATATAAGCTGATTCTCCTAAGTCTTTCATAGAGAAGTTACCTGATAACCAAACTTTCCCTGATTGTACATTAGCTACATCGTTTCCCATTAGTAATATGTCATCCACATATAGTATAAGAAACGCGACTGAGCTCCCACTAATCTTCTTGTAAATGCAAGCCTCTTTGCAATTTTGCTTGAAACCAAATTGTTTTATGGTTTCATCAAAACGCTTTTTCCAGCTCCTAGATGCTTGCTTGAGTCCATAAATGGATCTCTGCAGTTTGCAAACCTTGGTTGCATTCTTTGATGTGAAACCTTCAGGTTGCATCATGTATACATCCTCAAGTAGGTTTCCATTTAGGAAAGTTGTTTCACATCCATTTGCCAAATCTCATAATCGAAGTGAGAGGCAATAGCAAGCATAATTCTGATTGATTTGGACATGGCTACTGGAGAGAAAGTTTCATCATAGTCAACCCCTTGTTTTTGACGATATCCTTTCGCTACTAACCTAGCTTTGTAGGTACTAACCTTTCCATCCATGTCTGTCTTCTTCTTGAAGATCCACCTGCACCCAATGGGTTTTATCCCTTCGAGTGGATCAACCAAAGTCCACACTTGGTTGGTATACATGGAAATCCATTGAGGCTTTAAAGCTTTGGATTTTGGACTTGTGAGAGCCTCTTCGTAGTTCTCAGGTTCAGCGTCTAGCACAGGAACCTCTTCATCGTCTCCCACTAGAAAACCATATCTAACTAGGAGTTCACGAACTCTTTGAGACCTATGACTGGGTAATGGCACTAGAGTCTCATCTAATGGGACTGCTTCGGGTTCCACTATTGCTTCCGATGTTTCAGCTGGCGTTTCTTCTTGAACTTCATCAAGTTCAATTACACTTCCTGTTCGTGTTCCTTCTTGAAACTCTTTCTCTAGAAACACGGCCTGTTTGGATACTATTACTTTCTGCTCATCTTGATGATAGAAGTAATACCTTACTGTTTCTTTAGGATATCCAATAAAGAAGCATTTATCAGATTTAGGATCTAACTTATCTGATACGACGCGTTTAACAAATGCTGAACAACCCCAAATTCTTATAAAAGATAATGTGTGTTACTTTCCATTGAACAGTTCGAATGGGGTAGAACTGACGGATTTAGTGGGTACTCATTTTAGGGTAAATAGAGCAGTTTCTAAGGCATAGCCCCAGAATGTTTTTGGAAGATTGGCCATGCTCATCATGGATCGCACCATATCCAATAGAGTACGATTTCTCCTTTTTTATACCCTATTTTGTTGTGGTGTATACGGAGGAGTCCATGGTGAGCGTATTCCACATTCTTCTAGATAATTAAAAAAATCATCTGAAAGGTATTCTCCACCTCGATCTGATCGAAGTATCTTAATAGTCTTTCCTATTTGATTTTCTACCTCATTTTTGAAGCATTTGAATTTCTCAAAAGCTTCTGACTTATGCTTCATCAAGTAGATATAGCCATATCTAGTGTGATCATCTATGAAGCTAATGAAGTATCTGAATCCTCCTCTTACTTGGACTGACATAGGACCATATACATCTGAATGTATTAATCCTAGAGTGTCTGATACATGCTCGCCTTTATTGCTAAAGGGTGTCTTTGTCATCTTACCTTCTAAACATGATTCACACATTTTCATTGATTCACAATCAATTGAATCTATAAGTCCATCTTGATGTAACTTAAGCATGCGTTTCTTGTTTATATGACCTAGACGACAATGCCACAAGTAAGTTGAATTATCTATTTTACATCTTTTGGTATCAATTGTGAAAACAGAAACTTTATCATTCAATACATAAATGCCATTCAATGATATTCCTGAAAAATAGAAAATCCCATTTCTATAAAAATCGTAATTCGAGTTCTTAATTGAAACAGCAACCATCCTCTACCAAACGGCTAAGAGAAATAATGTTTTGAGACATCATAGGAACATATAAATAATCCCTTAATTCTATTACAAGTCCGGATGGTAAATTTAAGACATAATCTCCGATTGCGAGAGCAACAACCCTTGCTCCATTTTCCTACTCGCAAGTTTACGTCTTCTTTCTTCAAGTCCCTAGTCTGCCTTAGTCCCTGCATATTCATGCAAATATGAGATCCACATCTGGTATCTAATACCCAAGATTCAGATTGTGAAATTGAATTGATTTCAATATAGAACATACTTGAGGCAGAAGCACCGTTTTTCCCTTATTGAGGGAGGCTAAGTACTCATTGCAGTTCCTTCTCCAATGCCCGTCTTTACCATAAAAATGATATTCCCCTTTAGGCTCTTCACTTGCTCCCCCTTAGCTTGGGCTGGTTTGGCTCCCTTGTCCTTCTTGGGATATCTAGGATTTGGAAAGTTCCCTTTCCTCTTCTTGGATCCCTCAATAACAAGTTATCTTTCGTCATATTGGGCTCAACAGACTTGAGCATATTTGCGAGCAAGAGAGGTATGCGTGTCATTCATCTGGTAGTTCATGATGAACTGTGAATAACTCTCTAGGAGGGATGTAAGAATTAAGTCAACACTTAGCTCATGATCCATCACGAAACCAATATTGGAAAGTTTGGTAATATAGCCAATCATCTTGAGACAGTGTGTCATAATAGATATGCCCTCTTGCATCCTGCAGCGAAATAACAGTTTAGCTATCTCACAACATTCACAACGAGTCTGTTTGCCGAACAGCTCCTTCAATTGCATGACAATAGAATAAGCATTCATCTCCTCATGTTGCCTCTGCAGTTCTGGTGTCATGGATGCAAGCACGATGCATCCCGCATGATCATCATCTGACCAATGCTTCTGGTAAGCATCGATCTCTTCTATGGGAGCATCATCGGTTGGGGTAGGAGGTATTAGTGTATCTAGTATATACCCTATCTTATCGAACTTCAAAATGATTTTAAGGTTGGGATACCAGTCGGTGAAGTTTGAACCATTCAGTTTGTTATCGGTAAGTATATTTTGCAGATTGGTTTTAGTCATGATTTTAGGAGTGTATTAATATAACCCGAGAGTGAGAAAGAGTGACGTATGTTATGATGGAAAATAGGCAAACATAGGGCAGCGGAAATATAAAATTTTTTACTATTTCCTTTAACCAAGATCCGTTAATCGTTATTTCATATAAAGAGGGACAAAATGAAATACCTTAAGTGTCGTTCTATCTATAGTTGCTTGCGAAGTGCCCTCAACTCTTGCTCCGAGTTTCACGAGCACAAACAAAACAGAAGATCAAACGAATTAGATTCTCAACCAAAAAGATAACAATAAAAATAGATTGTCTCTAACAAATCAACACAAGATCAAAGAGAATAGAAAGTGATAGAAATTAATTGGATGAAAACGAGCGGATTGAATTTCTTCCTCAACTAGGGGTGGCCAAAATTCCAACTGTTGGTCAAGCAGGGTTGGCTGAAATTCTCATATAATGGGGTATATATAGCCTCTTGTATCTAAACCCTAGTTAGATAGAATTAGGTTACTTAAGTGGAGTTTTATTCTAAATAATACTCTATTAATATTATTTATATTTATATCTAAATATATTAGATAATATTTTGTTATTTGATAGGATAATATTTTGTTATTTGATAGGATAATATTAAACCTCCTAATTTAATTATCCTATAATTAATTTAACCACAACTATAATCTAATTATAATTATCTCAATAAATTAATATCCATGTATATATTATACATGTAAATTTCGGCCCCCTTATAATGGGCTTTAAAACAATTTTAATCTTTCATCCATTAATTACTAACACGTCCTCTTTTGGTTCTAAGTCTTATGTGTGACCAATTAGGTTCTTATTGCTAGTAGCCGTATACAACCATTGAATTAATTTCCCAAAATTACATTCAATCTTTGTATAACGGAATGAGTGCGCGGACTGTGAATAACAGAACCGTAAACATTCCCCAGAGCTATAAGAAGATAGGTTGATTCCATCGTTGACCTTTCCGCATTAGGTCCAGTATAATTCGATCCTTCATCAACTACATCCTCGAACTGAATCTTATGACTATAGATTATGGCAAGTCAAATATAGTGAGACGTTCATGTTACTTGTATAGGCCGAGTTAACTCTAAATAGATAGATTAAATGAAATCTTTATTTCAACTCTTAATCCATCACCTTGCAAGGATTTAGAGTCAAGTCTTTAACAAGCGATCTTTGGATGTATCTCCTATTTATCAAGAGTAACAAATGCTCAATCCAATATTAACTATTCTGCAATTACTTCATGTGATACCCAACACCTGCTCGCACACACCCCAGGGTCCTCCCTGTTATGGATCGTGTTTGAACAGAGTCAAAGTATCACATTCCATAATCCAGAATCACTAATTAATATTCCTTTGAGTTTGAGGATTACTTATACCTACTAATACCAATGTGATGGACATGTGACATAGGATAAATCCATCCATCCTGTTATCTCAAGTCGGGTCCCCAATCCTAATGAACTCCTTCACCGGATCCATGTAACTGCCCAGATATCCAAATATCTGAAGCTTGTGAGACCATCTCTCTGTTCACAACAGAAGACATTGTTACAATTAAAAACATATTACTTGACTTAGGGTGGTTTTAAGTTTATTAGTTTATGGTATGTTGTATATGGACTCTAGCAAGTGTACTTGGGCAGATGTAGTGTTGGCAAGACCAAGTGTCGTATTCCACAGGGATTGAAACTAGTTGGTTGAACAGTTACCTTAAATGTTAGAATTAAAAAGGTTGGTTGGTTTAATTTTTAATAATAACTAAGCATGAACAGCTAAAAATGAGTAAAATGATATAAGTTAAAATAGACCAAGATAAACAAGCGCATGCCTAGCACTAGGCCTACGAATAACTGTATTTAGACTATTCCTTCTAATGAAGTAACACCATATTCCTGATTTGGGTATCTTTCTCATTAATCACTAAGGTCCGGTGTCCCATTTCCTAAGATTCTAAGCAAGTAAAATCAACCAAGTGTCCTTGCGTTAACATACAAGCAAGCATTAAGATTCAGAAAGCATTTATAAATGAAACCCCAATATATGGTTGTTTTCATCTCCGTCCACTACAATATAAGCCAAATAGCTATTTCCATTACGTCTAGCTAGTTTGGTTTGGTCGACCAGGCCAACAAAGATGTTCATCTTGTTCACTAAGCAGTTCATATGATTTCCCATAAGCCGGAATTGATAGCACTTATGGTGGTTAGGATCTGTGTACTTGACGTCCCGTTGGAAAGTGGAGATGAACTCCATTGTGAGCTCGTGATAGGCTAGCTCTTCAATGGCTAGAAATTTGGCCAATTTTGCGCCTTCAATCATCTGTTTGACTTCTGCATCCAGACCCACTTCTCGCAGACTTTCCCAGCATATTTGTCACGTTGCACAGAGCTCGGTATTCTGAAAAGCTTCGTAATTCTTCTGCACTATCTCATCGGAGAAAGTTAGGAGATGCTTAGATAAGACAAGGGAGCCTTGGGTGCTGGAACTGACGTTTGGTTTCTTCTCCTTTCCCTTGGTGGCGGTTGCGGACCTAGTGTTCTTGCGAGCCATGGTGTAGAGAAAGAAGTCAGGGTTATCTTTAGGGTAGAGATGGTGCAAATGTGAGTGTACGGTAAAGGCGGTGCCTTTTATACGCGAAGGAGGTGGGTGATGAACCGTCAGGGGTGGTTCAAACTGTTTTAACCAATCACATTCCTTATTCCACCGTGAGAATAGGGAATTCTTTCGACGTGTTTGGGACGAGGGTTAACCGCATCAATGCTTGTGACCATTGTGACTGGCCGCCTGCCGCCTGACAATTCCCAATTAAAGGACAAGACGGCTCGGGCGGTGGATGTCCCATGAGTGGTGAAAAGTTGGTGGGGGAAATGATTGTTCATACATCCCTATGTACTTAAGAAGATTTTTATTCAAATATGGACTTAAAGCAAAACATTAGTAATTAAAGATAAAACAACGAAAGAGAAACACTGCTAATTAACCTAACTATGCTTAAAATTTAATTTTATTTAGTTTTGCGTACCTCCCTTCGTTTATCGTGGTGTGTTCAAACAATGGGTGATACCCACTGTTCCTAGAGGTTCATGAACAAGGTAGTGTTTCAAACACTGGCCATTTACCTTAAAAATTTCCCCATCGTTATTCTGGATTTCAATTGCTCCGTGGGGGAATACTCGATGTATAGTGAATGGTCCTGACCACCTAAAGCGCAATTTTCCAGGAAATAGTCGCAAGCGTGAGTTGTAAAGGAGCACGTGTTCGCCCTCTTTAAAGCTCTTAGCTTGGATACGTTGATCATGCCACTTCTTTGTTTGTTCCTCGTATTTCAGTGCGTTTTCATATGCGAACAATCGGAATTCATCCATTTCATTTAATTGGCCACACCTGTTCTGCGCAACATCCTGGTCATCAAAATTTAAAAATGTTAGTGCCCAATATGCCTTATGCTCTAACTCAACTGGTAAATGGCCTTCCCGAACAGAAGCCTAAAAGGGGACATCCCTATAGGTGTTTTATAGACTGTTCGGTATGCCCACAATGCATCATCAAGTTTTAGAGACCAGTCTTTCCGTGAGGAATTTACTGTTTTCTCTAAAATGCGTTTCAGCTCCTTGTTTGCTAACTCGACCTGCCCGCTTGTTTGGAGGTGATATGGGGTAGCTATACGATGAGTGACCCCGTATTTCTTAAGAAGCTTCTCAAACAGGTTGTTGCAAAAATGAGTACCTTGGTCGCTTATGATTGCTCTTGACACTCCGAATCTGGCGAACGGTTGTTTTAAAAATTTTATGACCACTCTTGCATCATTTGATGGGTAAGCACTTGCTTCAACCTATTTGCTCACATAATCAACAGCAACTAGGATATATTGATTTCCAAAGGAGATTGGGAATGGCCCCATGAAATCTATACCCCAAATGTCAAAAATTTCGCAAACAACTATGTTGTTTAAGGGCATAGCATTTCATGCTGAAATATTACCTGTGCGTTGACATTCATTGCATCTGTCAACAAACCTTTGGGCGTCCTTATAGATGGTTGGCCAAAAGAATCCAGCTTGAAACACCATTGCGGCAGTTCGGTTTACGCCAAAATGGCCACCAGATTCCGAGGCGTGGCATTTGCGTAAAATCTCCATGACTTCTTCTTGACTCACGTATCTCCGGAGCAGTTGGTCTGCACATAATTTAAACAAGTGAGGCTCTTCCCAAATATAATATTTCAATTCAGAATAAAACTTTCTTTTTTTATTTGTGGAATATCGAAATGGTTTTAGTTTACAAGCCAACTAGTTAGCAATATCAGCAAACCAAGGGTAGAAATCGCAAATAGTTGTTCGTCAGGAAAATGATCGAAGATTTTTGGAGCCTTTTTTATCCTTTATCTCCAGATCGAATTCTTGTAGGAGTAACAACCATCGGATTAGCCTAGGCTTTGCATCCTTCTTGGCGAACATGTACTTTAACGCAGAGTGGTCGGTATAAACTGTTACTTTGGACAACATAAGGTAGGAGCAGAATTTATCGAATGCATAGACCACAACCAGCAGCTCTTTCTCAGTGGTTGTGTAGTTTTGTTGAGCTTCGTTTAAGGTTTTGTTGGCATAGTGTATGGGTTTGAATTTCTTGTCAACTCGTTGTCCAAGAACAGCTCCTACGCTTATGTTGCTAGCGTCGCACATGAGCTCAAATGGTGCACCCCAATCTGGTGCAATTAGGATATGTGCGTGTATTAACATGTCCTTCAGCTGTTCGAATGACTGTTTGCATTTTCCATCGAAGATGAAGTTGGTTTCTTTGTGTAATAGTGTAGAGAATGGCTTTGCGATCTTGGAAAAATCCTCGATAAAGCGTTTGTAAAATCCAGCGTGTCCCAGAAAACTACAAACATCCTTGACGATTATGGGAACAGCCAGCTTCTCAATTACTTCCTCTTTAGCTTTATCGACTTCCAGTCCCTTGATATTTTGTGGCCCAACACAATTCCTCCTATTACCATGAAGTGGCATTTCTCCTAATTTAAAACCAACTGTGTCTCTGTACATCTTTCCAGAACAGCTTCCAGATTTTGTAAACAGGCTTCAAAGGTCATTCCATAAACGGAGAAGTCGTCCATGAAAATTTCAACTGTTTTTTCAATTATGTCATGAAATACGACCATCATACATCTTTGAACTGTTGCGGGAGCGTTGCACAATCCAAACAGTATGCGTTTGTATGCGAAAGTACCATATGGGCAGGTAAAGGTGGTATTTTCTTGGTCCTTAGTGGAAATGTGGATCTGATTATATCCTGAATACCCATCCAAGAAGCAGTAGAATTGATAACTAGCTAGTCGCTCCAGCATCTGGTCGATGAACGGTAATGGGAAGTGATCTTTTCGTGTTGCTTCGTTCAGCTTTCTGTAATTGATGCACATCCGCCATCCCGTGATTGTTCTTGTGGGGATTAGCTCATTCTTTTTTCGTTTAGGACCACGGTGGTTCCTCCTTTCTTCGTAACATCCTGTACAAGGCTGGTCCACACACTATCTGAAATTGAGTAGATGATTCCTGCTTCGATGAGCTTGATGACTTCCGCTTTGACTGCTTCCTTCATGTGAGGATTTAACCTTCTTTGTGGCTGCACAGTTGGTTTGTGATCCTCTTCCATGAGAATTTTGTGCATACAGATGGTTGGACCGATTCCCTTTATATCTTCAATCTTCCACGCTAAAGCTTCCTTATGACGCCTCAGGATATTAAGTAATTGTTCCTTCTGGTCCTTCGTTAGTGTGGCAGAGATAATGATCGGGCAAGGATTTTAACTCTAGGCACCTTGATTCCTCTTTTTTTCTATGTTTGGCTCTGGGAGGATATCTTTGTCTTCTTCATCAATGTCGCCTTCAGCGGTTTCCTCATTAAGTGCTAATTCGAACAGTTGTTCTGCTTCTTTATCCTTCTCTGTACCGTACTATTCCTGCAAAAAAAGAGATTTTCATCACGTGTATCTAGGAAATAACACGCATCATCAGAAGTAGATGCATAGCGAACAGCTTCATGCATTTTAAACACTACTTCTTCATTATTGATCTTTAGAATGAGATGTCCTTTATGTACATCAATGACAGCTCTTCCAATTGCTAGAAATGGGTGTCCCAAGATTATTGGAACTTCCAAATCTTCAGCAATATCCATTATTACAAAATCAACAGGCAGAATAAAATTTCCAACCTTAACTAGTATATCTTCGACTATGCCTTTGGGGTATCAGATTGACCGATCAGCTAATTGAACTGTGACCTTTGTAGGTCTTGGTTCTCCTAACCCTAATTGCATATAAATTGAGTAAGGCATAAGGTTGATGCTAGCTCCTAGATCACATAGGGCGTTTTGAATAGTGAGCGTTCCTATCGACCAAAGTATAGAGAAACTCCCTGGATCTTTTAGCTTCTTTGGAAGCTGTTGTTTGGCTTGTAGGATTGAGGAGCTATCTATGTTCAGTTGTACCATAGCTACACTTTCCATCTTCTTTTTGTTGGTGAGCAGGTCTTTCAGAAACTTGACATACATAGGCATTTCGGATAAAGCTTCAATGAAAGGTATATTTATGTGCAGCTTCGTCAGTTGTCCTAGAAAGCTCTTGTGTCTCTTCTCACAGCTTTACTGTTTCAATCGATCCGGGTATGGCGCTCGTGATTCATATTGAGGTGTAACTGGTCCATCTTCAACCAACTGTTTATCTTTCTTCTGTTGTGGTGCAGCGGTTTGCAACCTTGGTTCATTTGTTTTACCTATAGCAGTTTTATCAACAGTATTAGATAATTCCTTGGCTCCCCTTAAAATAATAGTGTTGACCTCTTCTTTCGGGTTAGTCATGGTGTTGCTTGGGAGTGCTCCTTTCTCTTTTGAGGAGATAACTATTGCAAATTATTGCATTTGAGTCTCAAGGCTCTTAATGGACGACTGTGTCTGCTTCATCATGGATTCCAAATCAGGTTTGCCTTCTTGTTGAGCAGCTGGTTGTCTTTGGTACTGTTCATTGGATGTGCTGCCCTGTTGCGGCTGACAGGTTGTTCTTTGGTTATTGATAGATCCCTATTTTATAGTGTTTTTAAGATTGTTTTCGCTTTCTTTCCATTCGATTTCAATATCATTTTGTTAGTTTTTAGTTAAATTCAGCATTTTCCGTTATTTATGGCATTTTCGGTATTTTCAGGGATTTTCAGGACTATTTGAGAATTTCCGAACTAGACCCAAGCCTTTTGGAGCATTTCCGGACTATTCAGGGACCGTCGGAGCACTTTTGGGATTCGTCAGGGACCATTAGAGCATATTTCGGAAGCCCAATGACCAAAACGAACAAAAACCGGAAGTTCTACCCCATTCTGGCACCTGTCTCGTCAAGATAGGCCCTGCTGTCTCGTCGAGACACTAGCTGTCTCATCGAGACAGGTCCTCGTCTCGACAAGACACTGCCTGTCTCGATGAGACGAGGCGGCGAAAGGCGCAAAAACGCCTTTCCCTTGCTGAAATCTCAAATCATTAGCCTTTAAACCCTTTTTTAATTGTATGAAATGCCTATTGTACCCCCCAGAGACCTAGGGTTTCGCCCTATCTCTATAAATAGGGAGCTACTCTCAGTTCTTCAGGGGAGATTAGACAATTAGATTTTTACTAGCTTTTAGTACATTATTTTCCAGCTTTCTATTTCATTCCAGTTCTAGCTTAGCTTTATTAAATTGAAGAACAAGCTCAACGGGTGGAGGATCTACCTTGTTTACATTGTAATCAGACAAACGGGTTTTAGAATTTCTTTCTCCTTCCCTTTTTATCTTTATTTACATTTAATCAAGAATGTCTTCCATTATTCTTATTTGCATGATTGATATGATTAGTTTGTCTATGAGCTAGTCCCCATCCAATCTAGGATGGGGATGAAATTGGTTAAATGAATATGTATGATTGGGACTTAGGGTTTATTGTATTCGCTCTTGATTGATCAGATTATGCATTCTTAATGCCTATATAATGCCATGAATAGGATTAATGCTAGAATGAGACTTGATGACGATCAACTAGCCTACTTAATGTATATAATTGCGCCTAATGCCTATAAACCTGACATAGATAGGATTATAGATAGATGAGAACCCGACGATGGAATTGTCTATGTTGGACCTGTGTTAATCTGACCTCGCTAAAGACCACTAGGAGTGTGGCTACGTGACTGGGCTACGGCTTTAGTCTTAATTGTCAAAAGACCTAATGCTTTGCATGACCTAGGGTATATGCCTAATCAAGCCGTCACCCGAATGCATGTGAATAGGTTAGATGAATCTTGATCACATTTGTCTTTCTTGTTAGGGAAATTACCATCAATCACTAGTAGAACTTAAACCTGAAGTCCTTAAACCTATACTTAGGAATTGACCAATGAATTCCCTATCCTAGGTTGTAACCTACGATAAACCACAATCCACCCCGCGACTTGTTCTGTTTATTGCTTTCTTTAGATAGGTATTTACTTTATTTGTTTTAAAACCAATTTGTTATTCAACTCCGTTAAATAGATAGATTTATCCTTCGAATTAACTAATTAGGATAATAGTCTTTGCGGTTCGATCTCGTGCTTAGCACAATATTACTTGTTGCGATAGGATGCACTTGTCCTATTAACTCCTATATATTTTACGAGCATCAAGTTTTTGGCGCCGTTGCAGAGGACTATTGTATTTTTAATTAGTTTAAATTATATTGGTATATTTGTTTATTTAGCTTCCTATGAACCGACGTTCTCGGAGTCATTCTCCATTGCGGTTTGATCCTGAAATTGATCGTATTTCTCACAGGTTAAGGAAAGAACGCAAGGCAGCCTTGATCAGATAGAGAGCCAAGGAGGATTTTAACACAACAATCCCCGAGGAAAATTGTGAAGAAGAACCAATGGATAACCGGTCTATTATGGAGTTGCTTAAGGCGAAGAGGCCTACTGCTACCTCGAGCATCCTTGATCCCGAGATCACCGCGGCTTCCTTTGAGATCAAACTGGCAATGATACAGATGATCCAGAATTCGGGTCAGTCTGGTGGGGATTATCATGAAGACCCCAATGCACACCTCAACAAGTTCATGGAGTACTGCGGCACCTTCAAGTACAAGGATGTGACACCCGAACAGGTTTTCTTGAAGCTGTTCAGATTCTCTTTGAAGGATGATGCTGCAGACTGGCTGAGCTCACTTGCACCAGGCTCTCTCACAGATTGGGAAACCACAGTGGCCACATTTTTGGCAAAATTCTTCCATCCGTCGAAGACTGCACAGTTCAAGAGCTGCATCACATCGTTCCGGCAGTTTGAGAGTGAGAACCTACATTTGGCCTGGGAGAGATTCCAGAAACTGTTGAGGAGGTGCCCCCACCACGGATTTGAGGTGCACCATCTTGTTGACCTGTTCTACTTAGGCATTACTTCAACTAGCCAAGCTTCACTTGATGCAGCAGCGGGAGGTAACCTTTTCAACAAGATGGCAGCTCAAGCTTACAGTTTGGTGAAGGAGCTGGCCAAGAGGAGTGCACATTGGCAGATTGAGAAGCCAAGTTAGAGGAGGGGCGTGTTTTCTATTGCTGCCCCGAGTACACCTGTAGAACCTGATCCACAGATTGCAGCACTGACAGAAAAGATGGATCTCCTGGTAGCTCAGCTGAAGACACCAGAAGTATTGGCAAAGTGCGAGGTTTGTAGTGGCGGGCACAAGAACGTAGAGTGTCAGATGGTCATTGAGCAGGTCAACTACATCAAGCAGTTTGGACCGCACAACACCCTATGGAGGAAAAATCATCTAGGCTTCAGTTGGTCCAACAATCAAACAGCCTTATGACCACTAGGATTTGCAGCTTCACCACCTTAGTAGAACCAGAACCACAATCAGGGGCCGAGACCCAAGAGTGGTATGGAGGAAAAGATTGATGCGATGGTGAAAATTCTGGAACTATGGAAGGCAGCTTAGCCAACAATAAGACCTTCTGCAAGGGCCTAGAGACTCTGGTCAGCCAGCTGGCAAAGATGAATTCTAAGCGTGCAGCAGGGCAACTGTCGCCAAACAACGAGCCGAATCCCAGAGAGAGAACACCACCAGCACCCTGAGGGGGAAGGACAGTCTTAAGCTCTAAAGACTTTAAAATTGAGTGCTGTTAGGAGGCACCCCCAAAGATGAGTACAATTTTGAATATTATTTTTACTTTATTTTAATTTCACTTATCAAACTATTTTATTCCTTAATTTTCTTTATTAATTAGGATTTTCATATCTTTAGTTATTTTCTTCTTTTACTAGGTTTAGTTTTAATTTGTAGAATTTCCATAATTTAAAATAAATAAATAAATAAAGACCTTTCGGCCTTGTCTCGGCGAGACAAGAACCTGTCTCACCGAGACAGGGGACGTCTCGTCAAGACATGGGGATGTCTCGTCGAGACGTCCCCAAGGGACCACGGCGGCATTTCACCATGCCGTGGTGTCTCTTCGAGACACATATGTGTCTCGACGAGACGAGCCGCCCAAGACTATTCTTGGGCGGCTCAGTGAGGGGTTGGCCGAACCAACCCCTCCAAAAACCCATATCCCTAACCCATTTACCCTTTTACTAACCTACCTTCTCCCCCTACCACCACTGTACCTCACCCTTTACTCTCTCTCTCTCCTCAAACTAATTGCTCTCTTCCTCTCTCTCTCTCCCTAAACTCTAACTTTCTTCCCTCTTCCATAACTCTCATCTCCTCATCTTCCACCTAACCAAATAACTTCCCAACTCCCATCTTCTCACCTTCCAACCATTAATACCCCCAAAATCCATTCCCTTTTTACCTATTTAAACATTTCACTACTTCAAACCTTCACCACTTCTCCTCATTCTCCTTTCTTCATTTCATTCCATATTCTTCAAGGTTTTTGGTTGGTAAGTTTAAATTTGTTTAATTTTTATTGTGATTTTGGTTGAAGTTGCTTGTTGGAATTAATTTGATTTTGGGAAATTTAGTGATTTGCATGTTTAGGAATATACCCTTGCTAATTCTTCTAACTCATTTTTTACTTTGTTTTTATTTTGTGCTAATTGTGTTAGGGGTTAATTTATGCTTGCTTATTGTTTAAATTAAGTTTTTTGTTGATTAATAGCTTCTATTGAACAATTTCACTAATTTCATCTTTTAGGAGTTTTTGTTTAATCATAGAAAGTGAGTTTAGTTGTTTTTGCTATTTTTATTTGCTTGTATTTTCGTTTTTTGTAGATACTAATGGCAGATCCAACCGGAAGACGCCTCCGCCGCCGAATTGATACACTCCCCGAGGAGTTGGAACCAATCCCAAGATCGGTTCGTGCCCGAGTTGTTGAGGATCCACCCCGCCCTCCTCCTGTCCCAGCACAAAACGCCAACCTACATCACCCATGTGCGCTTTCACAAATGTATAAATGTCCCTTCCTATTACTTTCTGTAGACGGAGGTAAACTGTACAAGAAAATAAAAAATTATCAATGTTCGATCCCTCGCTTTTTTTATTAGGACTGTTTAGAAAAATGTGGGTTACACGAGCGTGTTAACGCTCTTTTACGGAATATAGGGTGGCATGTGATTGATAGACGTCGTCGTCCATTGTCTCCTTTCTATATCTTAGAGTTCTACACAACTCTTAGGTATGAGACAAACGATGACGGGGATAAAATTTTACATTTCCGTTTTAATAATACTCAGCATGCTTGGTGTTATCTTGCATTTTCATATAGTTTTTAATATATTTTAATTATAGTAATCATACATTTTAAGATAGTTTTTAATATTTCATAATTGTTTTATGTTTAGTTTTGTGTTTTAAGAAATAATGCTTGTTCCATATGTTTTTAGGTATTATTTGAGGCAAAAATGCAATTATGGAATCATTACTGAAGTAAATAAAGTTGCCCGGTCAGAACTCCCTCCAGTCGCGACCTCGTAGCAGTTCAAGAATGAAGAATCCATGACTCTTTAAATAAGTCTTTATTGTCATAAATTCCTCAATAACCATCCAAGGAATGTTATGACTATTTGAAGAGTCTTTTGAATGCTCAAGAAGGAGTTACACAACTTAATACTCTCTTTAATTCTATTAAAGTTAAAAAGTTGCAAAGAAGAATTCAACTCTCCATTAATCTTCTTTTTAATTACATTAAAGTTAAGAAGTTAGAGCAAAGAATTCAATCCCCCATTAATCTTCTCTTTAGTGGCATTAAAGTTGGAAGTTTCAAGGAATGCATGAAGGCATGTGCAACCATAAATACCTACATTTGGAAGCATGAAAGTAGACCTGGAACAGGCCTCACCAGACTCTCTTTATCTCTCTCTCTTTTAGACTTTTTGTAGTTTTCTTTTTGTTCATTTCCTTTCTACCTTTGTAACTGATTCTAGTTTCTATTTCAAAGTTTATTCTCTCTTCATCTTTTCTTCTCTTTACTTTAGTTATGTTTTCTATTAAATTTCTTATTTTCTTTCCATCTACCATGAACTAACTCCTTCATAGCTAGAGCTATGGCGAATCCTAATCAAATTATATGATTTACTTGCAATTTGATTTCAAGTTCATAATTTATTAATTAGAGAATTAAACTATGGAGCTTAATTTCCTAGTTAGATATCTGGCCAATATTTAGCTAAATTACAATTAATTATTTTGGTTGACCAACACTAAGATAATTAATGGAACTACATAGTTTAGACTTGTGTCTATGCGGTGTGGTTTTTTAGGGTTTAGTTTTACGACTTAACTTTGGGGTTATTTCAGAGAACTTAATGCTTTCATTATACCTTTATTCTTGACTGGACCAAAGCTAGGATAATTGTGTGTGAAATAGGATTAATCTTGACTAGACCAAAGCTTGGTTAATTACCTTAGGAAATAATCAACGTCTCTAGATTAAAACTAAGAACTTGGATAGGATTGTTGAGTTGATTATATATATTAGGTTAGGTGAAGTTTTGCTCTAGTGATTCACATCATATCTAAACTCATTCTATTTCCTTACTTGTGTACTTTATTTAGTTGTTTTAAATTCATTAATTTCGTATCACAACCAATTCAAGTTTCGATTGCTTAGATAATAGAAATTCACAAAAATCAATAGCTATAAACACAATCCTCCTGGGAACGATACTCTACTTATTCTTTATTACTTGATCACAGGTTCAGCAAATCTGATGCAGACGAGTTCTGAGGAGGAAGACGAGGATTACCAGCCGGGTTATACTGGTGATTTGGAGGAGCAGGTGGAGCAGGCCATTGTTGTTGGTGAGCAGACCATAGCGAATATCCAGTCGCTCAATTATAATTTTCAGGATTTCTGCTCGGATTTCAACAGCTTGGCGAGTGATATTCGGGGTTGGATGGATCGCCACCCCTAGGGAGTATTTCTATCCTATTTCTTTCTTGCACTTTACTTTATGCTTCGCTTTTTGCCTTTCTAGAATAAATGCATGTCGTAAGTGTGGGGAGGAGTACAATAGGATAGAAAACTGTGGATTTCTTCCGTTTTGTGTGAATTTGCATGTTTTTACTTTTAGTGTACTTTGCATGGATGTGTGTATGCATTTAGTTTTAGAATCTTTGCCTATTTGTTTTCAGTTCTTAGGATTTCAGGTTTTTGCTTTTAGTTTTTAAGAATAAAAATAATCCTAGCAGTTGAGTTTGAAGCATCTAGCAAACCTGACATTACAGTTGAAATTGTGCCTGAAAAGTTTGAACACTCAAATGAAATTGATGCATGCAAAAACTTGTGAACAATGTTTGAGTCTCCAAAGAGTATTATTCGCCTAAGATTGACATGGAACGAGACGTTAGTTGAGGCTAGGATTGATACAAATAACCCCTAAATTGTGAGCTAGAGCCAAAAAGATCGATATTTTAGACTCATTTTTAGGAACAATTGATCTCTTAGGTGTGGGATTACATTTATTGTCATTATTCTCATAGGAATTGCATCTAATACTGGTTGAATGTTGTGTTATGATTGAATTTAAAGTGAATAGGCAACCTAGGTATAGCCCTTTGTGAACTTGAGCCTATTTCTTGTTTAGCCAAAAACCCTTGATAAATCCACTAGATAAGCCCCTTTGAGCCTACATATACCCTTTTTCTTTGATTAGCCTTGCTTCCCGAATGCTTCATTGAAACACAAAACAACCTTGAGCTTAATATCTTACACATAGCTGAAAAAGTGTCCTTTTTGCAAAAATTCTAACTAGTTGAGTCATTAACATTTTGCCTAAAATTCCTTTTTTCCTACCCCAACCTTTAGCCTATGTTACAACCCTTAAAAGACCTATGATCTTGTTTAATTGTAATGCATAATTTCGACCGGATGGATGATGCAATCCCAACATGACCATTTTGTGTAATAAATTGTAAAGTGTTTACCAAATAAATCATTCACACCCAAACACTTGAGTGTTAGAGCGACCACCTGTGAGCTAGCAATCTTAGTCCTTGTCTTTCGTTTTCACGAAGTGTTGGTCGATAAAACTAATTAATCAGTTTTGGAGACTCGTCTGAGGTTCACTTTGTTTTTAATTGCAACTTGAGTAGTCCAAAATTGTAAAGATTATAAAAGTGCAATGGATCCTTGTCTGTGTATGGGAGCTATTTGTTGATTTTTCGCTGTTTTGGATTCTATCTTGCTTGAGGACAAGCAAGATCCAAGTGTGGGGAGGTTGATAGCTCCATATTTTATAGTGTTTTTAGGATTGTTTTCGCTTTGTTACTAGCTTCATTAGCTTTATAAGATGATCATATCAGATATGGATTCATCTGTTTGATGAAGCATAAGTAAGAAGCTTTTGAGAAAGTTCAAATGCTTCAAGAATGAAGTAAGAAAAATAAACAAGAAAGCATATTATAGTGCTTCGATCAGATTATTATGGAGAATATCTTTCTGATAGTTTTCTGAATTATCTAGATGAACATGGCAGATGCTCACAATGAACTCCAACATATACACCATAGCACGGCGGTGTATTTGAAAGGAGAAATCACACTCTATTAGATATAGTACGATCCATGACGAGCACGACCTTTCTTCTAAAGATGTTCTAGGGTTATGCCTTAGAAACTGCCTTATTTACCTTGAACTGAGTATCCACCAAATCTACCAGTTCTACTCCATTCGAATTGTTCATTGGAAAGAAACATGGTTTCTCTTTCATGAGAATTCAAGGGTGTTCAACATATGTTAAATGCATAACATCAGATAAGTTAGATACTAAATCTGATAAACACTTCTTCATTGGATATCCGAAATGGGCAGTAGGATATTACTTCTATCATCCGGATGCTCAGAAAGTAATTGTATCCAAACACATAGTGTTTCTAGAGAAAGAGTTTCTTCTAGAAACACAAGTAGGAAGCGTGATTGAACTTGATAAAGTTCAAGAAGAAGGATCAGTTGAAACATCGGAAGCGATGATGGAACCCGAATCTGTCTCACAAGATAAGACACTGGTGACACTACTAACTCGTAGGTCTGGTCGATTTCATCAAATCCCAAAGAGATTTGAATTTCTAGTGGGAGACGACGAAGAGGTTCTCGTGTTAGACGATGAACCTACGACTTATGAGGAGGCTCTTTGTGAGATTGTACATGTAAACTAATGGGAGCTTGATCGCTTACTTAGTATTATATGTCGATGATATTTTACTAATAGTAAACGATGTAGCTATGCTGCAATCGGTGAAAATTTTGGTTATCGGATAAAATTATCCATATTAGACTTACGAGAAGCAACTTATATCTTTAGGATTAAGATCTATGGAGATGGATTGAGAAGACTACTTGACCCCTCCCAGTCTACATACATTGACAAAGTCGATTATAGGTCAATCTGAGTGATGGTAGCTGGATTGTTGTCAAGGACATTCTTAAGTACTTAAAATGACTAAAGGGATGTTCCGAATGTATGGAGATGATAATTTGAAAGTTAGAGACTTTCAGATACAAGTCATCAAACAGATAAAGATGATTTTATAGAATACAAATTTATTCTAAAAGAGGTACGATTAGCAGGAATATTTCCAAGCAGGGAATTGTACCTGCGCCAAAACCAAATCAGAGTATATAGCAGCTTTAGAAACAATTAAAAAGGAAGTTTGGAATGGAAGTTCATTAATGAACTAGGCGTGGTACCTAACATTGTTAATGAGATTAACAATAGAGCTATTGCATAAGCTAAGGACTCGCGATCTTATAATACATCCAAACACTACCTCAGATGTTACTATCTCTTTCGAGAGATAACAACTAGAGTAGATTTGAGAATTAAAAGAGTACCCATCAAGGACAATCTTGTAGATCCATTTAAAGAAAACCTTACCCCAAAAGGTTCATGATCATCATGTGAACGCTTATGGGAATAGTTTTAGAAACAATTTGCTTTTAGTCCAAGTGGGAGATGTTAGGGTTTTATGTCCTATACACAATTGTTTTAGGATATAAACTATTTCTAAATGAATTGTTCTTTTATCATTTGTTTTATAAGACTTAGTATGCTTAATTATATAAAGGCATTGATATTTTATCACATCTAAAACAAGTTAAATAAAAGAAAATCCTAAGTTTATTTAAGCAATCATAAACTGTTCATACAAGCATGAAGTGAGACTATATTTTATTATTCTAAACTAATAAGTTGATAAACTTAAATTGCCCCAAGTCAAGTGATGTGTTTAGGGATTAACATCATTGATGTTGAGGCTTGCATGTAATAATGTCCTCTGTTGTGAACAGAGAGCTCATCTCACAAAATTTAGGTATTCAGATATCTAGGAGGTTAAATGGATCAGGTGAAGAAGTTCATTAGGATTGGGGACCCCACTTGAGATAACAGGATGGATGGATTTATCTAAACGTCAACATGTTTCGTCTCAAATGGTATTAGTAGGTATAAGTAATCCTCAGACTCAAATAAACATTAATTAGTGATTCTAGATTATGGAGTGTGGTGCTTTGATTCCATCCGAACACGATCCATAATAGAGGGAACTCCGGGGTGTGTGAGGGTAGGTGTTGGGTATCACATAAAGTAATTTCAGGGTAGTTAATGTTAGATTGAGCATTCATCACTCCTGAAAGATATGAGATATATCCATGGCCTTTTGTGGAAGAATTAACTGAAACCCTTGTAAGGTGATAAGATTAGGGGTAGAAATGGAGATTTCACCTAACCTATCTATTTAGAGTTAATTCTACCTGGACAAGTAAGACAAACGTCTCATTATATATAACTTTACATATTCCATAGTTACGGAATCGTCTAAGGATATAGCCGATGAATGATCGAATTATACTAGACTAAATACGGAAAGGTAAACATCAGTATCAACCTGACTTCTTATTGCTATGGGGGGGAATGTTTACGGTTATGCTAGTAATATTCTTCAAACTCATTTCGTTATATGTTTAGTTGAAATTAATCTGGTTGAATTAATTCTAGTTATACGGCTACTAGCGGTCAGAACCTATTGGGTCGTACATGGAACTCTGAATCGGAGGACGAAAAAGTAATTGAGAGAGCGGAGAATGAGGGGGCGAAATTTTGTATCTAGTAGGAATTAATTGATTTAATCTATAATTATAGTTAGATTATAATTATGGTTAAATTAATCTATTATGTGATAATATTAATTAGAAGGTTTAATGTGATTATATCTCCAATTAAATTAATTCTCTAACATAAATAAATATCTAATTAGGATTAGGATTATTATTTATTTATATTAGATATAGATAAATATAATAATTGTATTTATTCATTTATTTAATTAGTACCTGTTCAGAATAGGATTCTAATTAAGAGTTTTAACCTAAAGTGCTTAGGGTTAAGAATTTAGAAACTATGAATGCCCTATTTGGCTATGTATATTTCAGCCAAGCAATACAAAAGCAAGGGAAGAAAATTCTTCCGAACTCCACTCGTCTAATTACTCTTTTCGTTTACTCTTTCTTTGATCTCGTGTCGATTCTTTTAGAGGCAATCAATTTAGATTGATATTCATCGGTTGATTACTAACCATTTTCTTTTTTATTGTTTTCATTATTCGTGAAACATGGTTAAAAAGTTTATGGGCACTCTGTTTACAACGGTAGATATATTCTCAAAAAAGGTACACTTGTTTAATCCATCTTTATATGAAATACCGATTAACGAATCTTGGGGAAAGGGAAATAGATAAAATAGATAAAATTTTATATTTCCTCCATGCCTAGACTTTTCTATTTTCCTTCATTGGTATCAGAGCGAGCGTTACATCTGTTATTTCATATATGAAAATATTAAACGATTAAGATGAGATTAAAAGGTTTTATGATTCGGTTAATTAACAAATGGGTTTGTAGAGATTAAATGATTGATTAAAACAAAACTTAAGTATATGTGATATACGTACTTGTGGATTAGTGGTTTAACCGTTTGAATCATTAAAAGAGTTAATTAGATTAATCTTTGAAAATTTTGATTTTGTTAACGATTTAATCGAAATGGTTAGAATTGATTAATTATTGATATATATTTGGAAATAGTTATATATATATATAAATATAAATTAGTTTATATATATATATATATAAAAGTTAAATTACTTTTTTAATTTAAATATATAAATAATAAATAAATAAATATAGTTGATGTGTTCAAACACAACAATTAGAAGTTTGACCAACTTCTTTCTCAAAGAGTTGAGTTGGGAGGCAATTCTTGTCCCTTTTGCAATAATGTCGCCCAACGCCACGGATGTGATCTACGATGAGGACGAACCCGATTTTTTCGTCCCCATCATGTATATTCTGTTTTAATTTTTTTTGAATATTTTGGTTTTGAAACCAAAATTAATATATGTAGAATTAATTAATCCACATGTTTTGATCGTTGTTTATTTTAAATTAAATAGATTGAATTGAATTGTCTAATTATGGATATTTGATACAGTTAATTAGGCGAACTGTTTCATTGATACAAAATTAAAATTTTGGAACAACGAATCGGTCCATATTAGTGATACAGTACTAAATCAATATGGCTTTTGGAAGTCAGGCCCCGATATGATCTGAAGTCATCAAATGGGTCCAATTCCACCAAAGCCCATTACAGCGTTATTCTAGACTGAAGTCACGACTTTGGCCACCTTATGTCCAAAGGTTATCTTCGGGAGCTGCTTAGGGAAACACGTGGACCAATGAGCACTTTAGATTCCAAATACATGCTCCCTACATTTAGATATATTGCAGCACGGAAAGAGAGGGTCCGAAAGACTTATCAAGAGCTGCCATGTGTCTATGTACACTTTATTTTATCTATAAATAGCAGAGACATCTACAAGCTCAGGTATCTTACTTCAACTATTCTATACTTCACTCTTTGTTACTTATTGGCTAGATATTATCTCTAATGTCTTATAACTTTAGCATCGGAGAGGGTTCGCCGGAACTCTGGCCCCCTTTTTTGACATCTTTTGTGATCTTAGGTCATTAGAGGCGACGTTTACAGAAAGTGCGATATCATTTGATGCGGTGATCATAGAGGTTCTTCGTGAAATATGGATCAACTTCATAGTTCAGTTGTTAACCTAACAAATCAATCATTGGAGCAATCTGCAGTTCAACTTGGAATTCACTTTAATCAATGGGCTGCTGATTTTCCTAGTACTTTAGCTGCTCCTCATCATGGCTTGGTGGATTCTCGAAACAATCCACTTTCACCTTTAATTTTTACACCATCGTTGGACCAGCGTATTGATGCTTATTTGGGATCTTTAGAGCCTGGAAAATGCTCTTTCATGGATGGTTTAACGAGACAAATAATCTACAACATGGGGTCCGTTCAAGAATTGATGAACATCCTTCGTGTGGAGCATGCCACACAAATAGAGGTGATGCGCCAGGAATTAAAAGAGGTCGGAGATGCTGCCATACATAATGGAAGAAAGAGTTTTGTTGCTTGTTCTATAGGACATCATGTTGCTCAAACATGTCACAGGAAGCGAGGGATTTCAGAGGAGTCTCAACCTAAAATCTTGAGGGGAAGATCTAAGGAGAAACCTAAGAGTCCTTCCCAACGCATGCATAATCACTCACCTTTGCCTAAAAGGTATATTCCAAAATAGGAGGGGTCTAGATCCCCGAAGCGGAGAAAGAGCGCTTGTCATGATTCCACCGAGTCCTTAATTCATTGTTATGAGGCTCACAAAGACAAGTTAAGAACTGTTGATTCTCCCGAGCACATCAATCGTAGGCAGTCGAAGCCAAGGAAAAACGAATCTTCGCTGAAGGATGAAGTTTACAACCTCATCAGGAGTGAGCTTCGGCATGTCATGAAGGATGAAGGCTTGGAGTCAATAATGCCAGAAACAACAGACATGGATGCTGAGTGTTGAAATTATGATTCGGCCAATGCCACGAGGATTAAAATATCCATTACTCAAGGATTGCAACGGTATGACTGATCCGACCTTGCATCTGAAAAACTTTTTAAGAGCTCTACAAACCACAACGACGACTGATGTTTTGATGTGTCATTTATTTTCAACCACATTAAGGGATTCAGTCGCCTACTGGTATGATCGTCTGTTACTAGGATCAATTCGGTCTTTCAAACAAATGTAAAAAGAATTTGCTGATCGCTTTATGACTTCAATCCCCGAAAGCAATATGATGCAGGACCTCAACTATGTGGTCTAGGAACCTAGTGAATCTCTCAAAGAGTGGGTTGGGCGATTTCAAAGAGTTGCAATTCAAATCAAGCATTTTAATGTTGACGGCGCGGTGGAAGCTATGGCAAGCAATTGCCGTAGCAAGGACTTGTTAAAAGAACTTACTACCAGAAGGCCAAAAAACTTTCCTGACATAATAAAAAGAGCTTGTGACTTTGTCAAGTGGGATAGTCACAAATTGAATCCATTACTGAAGGATAGATTGAGTTCGGTTCATTAACCGAAGGAATCTAGAGGCGGCGGGAGTAGGGAAGACAATAAGCAATTAAAAGAGCATGTTGATCGAAATCATACCCTCTTCAATGCTCCTCGGAAGGAAGTCCTTTACTAGGTTGATTCAAACAAACAACATATCTAGTATCCCCCGAAGATGAAAGCTTCTGGCCGAAGACACAATGGCTAGTATTATGAATTCCACAAAAGTGAGGGTCAAGACACCGAATACTGCAGGCAGCTTGCATTTGAATTAAATAGAATGGCAGGGGAAGGAAAGTTAGACAAGTTTTTAAAGAACGTTATCAAGTTAAGAGAATCAAACGGGAGGCAACATGAGGAGAGGGCTCCTCATGGAGTGATCAACGTTATTGCTAGGGGCCCAAGGAAGATTGTTCGGGAAAAAGAAGAAGAGTGCAGAAGGATCAATAAAGGATTTCTGAATCCAAGTCTGGATTTTCTTTCGGCAATTTTGTTCGACGGGAACATAATGATACCTTGGTCATCGAGATTTTGTTGGAAGATTTTAAGGTGAAGCGAGTTTTTGTTGACACTGCAAGTTCGGTAAACATCATAACTTGTAAGGCCTATGAAGCTTTGGGACTTGATCATGATAGACTGGTTCTAAAGTTGTCACCCCTTGTGGGAATTTCGGGACACTCCATCCCCCTCTAAGGCCAATTAAGTGACACTCGAAGGCTGAATTTCTAGCAATTGATTCAATCTTGCCGTATAACATGATAATTGGAAGACCATTGCTGGCTGAATCGGCATGTGCCTTATCAATTCATTATTTGGCTTGGCAGATCCCTACGAAGTCAAGCATGGCGGTGGCCCAAGGAAATCAGGTTATTGCTCAGGATACCTATTTAACTTCTTTAAATATGAAGTCGATGTAGGATCCTGTTGAGGAAGTGAAGGAACAAGCCAAACCGCTGGGAGCCTTGGAAACCATATGGTTGGCCGAAGGCAAATCAGTTCAGGTTGCATAAAAAAAATCCAACACAACCGAATGAGGATATTGTCTCTACTCTGAAGTCAAACATCCAAGACTTCGCTTGGAGTCCTATGGAGATCACGGGAATCTCTCCTGACTTGATTATGCATTCACTAAATATGCAAAAGGATGCTTTCTAGTCAAGCAGAAGATCAGAAACCATGGGCTGGAGAAGCAGAAAATTATAAAAGTCGAACTAAAAAAGCTACTTGATTGCATGCATATTAAGGAGGTCGTGTATGCAGAGTGGATTACCAATGTCATTTTGGTCAAAAAAGCCAGCGACAAATAGCATATACATGTGGATTTCATGGACATAAACAAGGCTTGTCCAAAAGACTCTTATCCACTGTCATTCATTGATATGCTTATTGATTCTACAGCTAGCTTCACCATCTATTCACTTCTAGACGCTACAACTGGATATCATCAAATCCTGATAAATCCTGAAGATGCATCGAATACCTGCTTCAGAATAGACAAAGGCATGTATGGCTACAAAGCCATGCCCTTTAGCTTGAAGAATGCATGGGCAACTTACCAAAGACTGGTAAACAAAATCTTCGGAGACATCATCGGGGAAAAAGTGGAGGTATATGTTGACGATATGATTGTTAAAAGTAGATCTATTGAAGAGCATATGGTTGGCCTAGCTATGGTCTTCGCCACTTTACAGGAACATAATCTTAAACTGAACCCGGAGAAGTGTAATTTTGGAGTCTCTTCGGGTAAGTTTTTAGTATTTATGATTTCTCAACGTAGCATTGAAGCTAATCCGGACAAAATTCAGGCCATTATCGATATGGAACCTCCTAAAAGGATTAATGACATTCAGAAACTGAATGGGAAAATTAATGTCTTGGGGAATTTTATTTCTTGTTCGGATAAGCGCTGTGTGTCGTTTTACAAAAGTTTGAAGGGAGTGAAGAATTTTGACTGGACGGCCCAATGCCAAACGTCCTTTGAACATTTGAAGCAATTTCTTACTTCTCCTCTGCTCTTAAGCAGACCAATGCTTGGTGAGACCTTGTACCTTTACATCAGTGTGGCCGAAGACAAGTTCCATTTTCTAGTACCATGACCAAAATGAACTCCTGGGCTTTGGCGGAATTTATCATGCACTTCTGGCATCCATAATAAAGACGCTTATTGTCCTTTCTTGATTCAACACATTTTCACTGCAGTGTCCGAAAAATTCTTCATGAATTAGTTGAAAGAATGAAATTGGCTCTATATGCATAGTTTTGATTCGGGAGGAGGAGATGGAGCACTTTCCAATATATTATGCAAGCCGTGTGTTAAGAGATGCAAAGGTTCGTTACTCAAAGCTGGATAAGTTGGCATATGGAGTGGTCATCATAGCTCAAAAGCTAAAACATTATTTCCAAAGCCACACCATTGTGGTTAGGACTGACACGCTTCTTAGGAAGGTGCTGCAAACACCTAAGACTTTATGAAGGATTGTTGCGTGGGCTTTAAAATTAACGTAATTCGACATTCGATTTAAGCCCCAAATAGCATTCAAGGCTCAAGCTTTGGCTGATTTTTTGGTAGAAATTCCTGATGAAAAAGGTCTCGTTTCGGCAACTTCTGAAGTTTGAGAGATTTTTGTTGACGGCTACTCAAGCAATGAAGGATTTGGTATTAGAGTCGTCGTTCAAGAACCTGATGGCATTAAGCTTCAATACGCTGCGAATTTGGATTTCGTTGCATCTAATAATGTAGCAGAGTATGAGGCGTTATTGCAAGGTTTATGTATCCTCAATATCGTTAAGCCGGATAAGGTCGTTCTCAAAAGCGATTCTCAGCTGGTCGTTTGCCAGCTTGCTGAAAATTTTGAAGCATGGAGGTCATGAAAAAGTATTTGGCCAAACTACTTTTACAAGAGGGGGAGACTAAAGGTCGTAGTATTGAAGTTCAGCGAATCCCTAGGGAGGAGAATGAATAGGCTAACTATTTGGCAAAATTGGCTTTGACCCCAAACGGGTCTCGATCATGTCTATGCCCTATTGAGCGAATTGTTATTGCTAGTATCAGTAAGAAGGAGGTCTCGGTCATTGATCTCACGAAGGAATGGTTTTATCCCATTTATTCTTACCTTATTACGGGTACTCTTCCTGAAGAAAAAATATGAACAGATATTCAGTAGTTGAAGGAGTTTTGTACTGGAGATCTTTTGACAGGCCTTGGTTGATGTGTGTTGGTTTTTGTTTAAGCCATATTTTAATTTAGGCTGATAAGCCCAAAATATACATAAAATATCATTAATAATTACGTCAGTTTTATATTGAAATCGTGCTAATTATATTTATTTATAATACTTTTACGTCTATATTTTTTTCTATCATGCAAGGTACTTAATTATTTGGTAAAATCCAAATAGGAGCTAAAACGGAGCAAAAACGAGAGAGAAATCACATTTACGAGCTGAAAGCACGTACAAATTCAGAAGACCGATACAAGGAGTTGGGAAACGATCACGAACGGGAACAAAAGTCCCTGTCGCGACCGAGATTCCCAATATCTCGGTCGTGACACGCGTAATTCAGCCTCGAAAATGCGCGTTCATTCAGCAATCTCCCTCAGCCTCGTGCCGCGACCGAGATTTCAATAATCTCGGTAGAAACAGCGAAGTTTCAGCACTGATTTCACATGTTTTAGTTCCAAATAACGCGTATGTTCATCCGGATAGAAACGACCCTTCACCAACGGACACGACACTTCAAACACAACCTTTCAGCAATTATAAATAAGTGATTCATTTCAGAATTTAAGGTTGTTAGAGAGTTGGATATTTTGTTGAAGAAACTCTGATTCAGAGAAGAGTTGGATTTAGTTTTCATTTCTGTAAAAACAAACTTGTTGTACATAAGTTGTTCTTTAGTTTAGTTACAAACACAGTTTCAATTAGTTTAGATTCAAGAATTGTTCGAAGACAAGTTTACATTCTGATAGTGGATTCACCGATCTCTATTTCGAGGATTTAGTGAGAAGAATTAGCGGCTGAAGCGCCCCAAGGTCTGACAAACCTACGAAGTTTGAGGAAAGGATTGACAACCCGGAACTCAAATTAGTTAAAATGCTATCAATGTTTCTTCTTCTCTGTTAACTTGTGAAGATTCACAATTCAATAATAATATATCTTTTCTATTCAATATATGTTTACTATTGTTATTCTGAAGTATGTTCTGACAATATGTTCTTCAAGATAATAAACTTGTGTTTTCAATAAAATATTTACATAAAATATATTAAAAGGATTAGGATTTATGGATGATATGATCGATTGCCCGGCTTATCAGACATAAAACACCAATTTGATTAAGGTAACGATCTGTTCCGACCGTAGAAAGATCGTCTATAGTTCGAAGCCCGTTAATTGCGTTAAATGATAAATTATTACATAATTATAATCTAATCAAAGTTATAGTTGTTTTCTTGCTTAATGCAAGCAAGTTTCGTGTACTTCTTATTCTTAAACATTAAAGTTCCTGTAGTGTAATTAAAACTTCTGACAAATTTGCATTCTAAGTCTCAGCAATCTATTTCCATTCAAACCAAACAAATCCAAACAATTAAACGATTTTCTAGTTAAACCTAAAAGACGTGAATTAAATCTTAATTAAAATAAGTTTTTATTAAAAAGCGTTCCTTGTGGGTTCGATATCTTTTATTACTACAAGCGTATACCGCGCACTTGTGAAATCGCTCAATAAGTTTTTGGCACCGTTGCCGGGGAACGCCAAGTTTTTTAACAAAAATTTATATTTTTCTAGTTTTATTCCGAATCTAGGTTTATATATACTTATATTATTATTTACATATTATTTATTAATTTTACTAACAATTTTTTTTCAATTTTTTTAAGGTAATTTCAGTTCGTTCGTGTAATTTCAGTTCATGCGCAGTACTCGAAGTTCAGGCATTCAACCAGAATCACTCGATCTAGAAATTAAAAGAACAATAAGAAAGAAAAAGAAAAATAAAGAGAAACATGATCAAGAACCGCATCCAGTAATCATGGCAGTTCGTCTAAGACTTATGGATTTCGCTACACCGGGAGTGCTGGTGTAACGAATAGTATAGTTAGACCCAAAATAAATGCACACCAACTTGAAATCAAACCAGTCTTGCTTAACATGTTACAAAATAATGTGACATTTTATGGACTACCTAACGAAAACCCTAATGCCCATTTGACCAATTTCCTAGAAATTTGTGATACTTTCAAAATGACCGACGTTCCTGCTGAAGCAGTCAAACTTCGCCTATTTCCTTTCACTTTGAAAGACATGGCCAAAGTTTGGTTAACTTCTATGTCGGTCGGAACATTCGAAACTTGGAACCAATTAGCCGAAGCATTTTTATCAAAGAAATTTCCCTTAGCAAAAACCGCAAAAATTATAAAAGAATTGACATCATTCACACAACATAAAAATGAAACCCTGTATGAAGCATGGGAACGTTTCAAAGAACTTCAACGTTTATGCCCACATCACCATTTGCCTGATGAACTTTTGATGCAAACATTCTATAATGGAATAAATCCCACAACTAGAGGTTCATTATTTGCTATGTCAGGAGGGTTATTTATAAAGAAGACGTCTACTAAAGCGAAAGAACTTTTAGAGGAAATGGCTATCAACAGTAGCATGTGGCCTGCCGAACGTGGACACACACCAGTTGCAAAACCATCGTCCTCGACTTCATCACCAGTTAAAGTTATAGTTAACTTGACCCTATCGCGATGTTACAAGCCCAATTTTCTGCGCTTTCGCACAAAATTGACAAGTTTATGACACCGTGTGACATTAATGGAAACCCTATCCAAGTTGATATGGATTATAGTGGTGCGGATGAGGTGGAACAGGTAAATTTTGTCCAAGGACAAAATCAAGTCAATAACCCTTATTCAAATACTTATAATCCCGGATGGAGGAATAACCCTAACTTTAGTTGGAAAAAGAATAACAATACTGGTGCCAATCAAGGTCGAACTAATAATTACCAAAATCAATCAAGAGACACCATTGGCACATTATCTTCTAAAATCGATAAATTTATAGATGCTATTGGTGGTAAAATTAACAGCCACGATGACGGTTTTAAACGAATTGAGAACAAGTTTGATCGATTAATTAAGAACCATTCATCTATCATCCATAATTTGGAGGTACAAATAGGACAAATTGCTAAATCAATTCCATCCCGAAAAAAGGGAAGTCTTCCTAACCATACGGAAGAAAATCCTAAAGAGCAGGTTAAGGATATAACTCTTCGGTCGGGAAAACACTATTTAGGTCCGGAAATGCCCGAAAATTCTACTAATATTTTACAGGGAAGTGATTTGACAACAAAATCCTCAGAAGTGAATGCAAATTCGAAGAGTTCACCCGTTGATGCTAATGCAAAAACGTTTTCACCAAAACCACCTTTTCCACATAAAGTCTGAAATAAGGACTATGACAAACAACTTTTAACATTTTTAGACAAACTGAAAAAATTTGCACATTAATTTAACGTTTATGGATGCGATAACGCAAATTCCTAACTATGGTAAATTTTTAAAAGATTTAATTTCTAAGAAAATTAGTTGGGAAGGAATTTCATCCATAGCATTAACCGAAGATTGTAGTTCAATCGTGTCAAGTCATTTGCCGACTAAGCTAAAAGACCCTGGATGTTTCACCATCCCGTGTAAATTGGGAGACATTGAATTCCCAAGTTGTCTTTGTGACTTAGGAGCGAGCATTAACTTAATGCCATTGTCTATATTCAAAAAGTTAGGTCTAGAAGAAGATATTAAACGTACTAATATGGTTTTGCAATTAGCGGATCAAACCACTAAGAAACCATATGGTATAATTGATGATGTTTTAGTAAAATTCGATAAATTTATTTTTCCTACCGACTTTGTTATACTTGACTTTGCATATGACGTTAATTGTCCGCTAATATTTGGTAGACCGTTTATGAATAAGGAATGTGCATTAATCGATGTATCGGAAGGAAAAGTAGTTTTGAGAATAGGTGAAGACAAAACTGAGTTTAATATGAATAGAGCCATGAAATACTCTATGGAAGAATTTGTTTGTATGAAACTTGATTGGTTGACGAATGTGTTAACGATGTTGTTCAAGAGGGAAATATAATAGAACCCATAGTTGAAGAAGAAATGGAAGATAAGGCTTTAGAGCCTTTGATTCGAGAAGATGGACCAATTCCGCCTTCAATTTTAAAACCCCCTAAGTTAGAACTTAAAGAGTTACCCAGCCATTTGAGATACGCTTTTCTAGGTGAAAGCGATACTCTACCTATAACTATCTCTAACAAATTGACAAAAGAACAAGCAGAAAAGTTAAAAGAAATTGTTAGAAATAGGATAGGTAGTATTGGTTGGCAAATTTCAGACTTAAAAGGAATTAATCCTAGCATTGTAATGCATAGAATTCATTTAGAAGAAGGTAAGCCCCCTAAAGCGGATAGGCAAAGACGCCTAAATCCGAACATGAAAGAAGTAGTAAAAAATGAGATTACTAAACTTTTGGATAATGGAATCATATATCCGATTTCGGATAGTGAATGGGTTAGTCCGATCCATTGTGTACCAAAAAAGGGAGGCATGACTGTAGTAAGAAATGAAGGTGAATTAATACCTACGAGAACCACCACATGTTGGATGGTTTGTATAGATTATAGGAACCTAAACAAAGCAACCAGGAAAGATAATTTTCCTCTACCTTTCATTGATCAAATGATCGAAAGGATGGCCGGTCATGCATTTTATTATTTCCTAGATGGTTACTCCGGATTCTTTCAAATTTACATTTACCCGGATTACCAAGACAAAACAACCTTCACATGTCCCCATGGAACCTTTGCCTATAGGAGAATGTCTTTTGGTCTATATAATGAACCTGCAACGTTTCAACGTTGTATGACTGCAATTTTTAATGACTTCATTGAAGATATCATGGAAGTATTCATGGATGATTTTTCCATTTATGGAGATTCTTTCTATGCATGTTTACAAAACTTGGATAAAGTATTGTCTAGATGTGAAGAAACGAACTTAGTACTTAATTGGGAAAAATGTCACTTCATGGTAGACGAAGGAATAGTTTTAGGACATAAGATATCTGAAAAAAAGGTTTAGAAGTGGATAGAGCGAAAACTTCAGTAATAGAAAATTTACCCCCACCAACCACAGTAAAGGGAGTAAGATTATTTTTAGGACATGCAGGTTTTTACAAAAGGTTTATAAAAAAACTTTTCTGTAATTGCCAAACCACTTACTAACTTACTTATGAAGGATTCTACTTTTGATTTCAACAAGGATTGTTTACAAGCCTTTAGTACGTTGAAAACTGCCTTAGTCCGTGCACCCATAATTGCTAAACCCGATTGGGATTTACCTTTCGAAATTATGTGCGATGCAAGCAACTTAGCCGTAGGATGTGTACTAGGTCAGCGGAAGGATAAGAAACTTCATGTAATATATTATGCAAGTCACACTTTATCCGGTGCACATTTAAATTATACAACAACTGAAAAAGAAATGCTAGCGGTAGTTTTTGCATGTGATAAGTTTAGATAGTACTTGTTAGGGTCTAAAGTCATAATTTACACCGATCATGCAGCTTTGAGGTATTTGTTTTCTAAGAAAGATGCAAAACCGCGTCTTATTAGATGGGTTTTATAGAAATAAAAGATAAAAAAGGGAGTCGAAAACCTTGTCGCCGATCATCTATCAAGACTTGAAGATGAAAACGGTCCAATTAATGAGAACGCAAGCATACGAGATGATTTCCCTGATGAATATCTCATGCAAGTAAAAAGTGTCGTAGCACCATGGTATGCGAATATAGCTAATTACCTTGTTGCTCATATTGTTCCAGATGGATTGAATTCCCAGCAAAAGAAGAAATTCTTTTCGGAAGTTAAAAAATATTTTGGGAAGATCCATTTTTGTTCAAGACATGTGGCGATGGAATGCTTAGGAGATGCGTTAGTGAGTTTGAGTATAATCCTATAATATTGGAATGTCATGCAAGCTCTTATGGAGGTCATAACGGCGTAAGCAAAACAGTAGCTAGGATATTAGAATATGGATTCTTTTGGCCTACCCTGTTTAAAGACGTTCGTTCATTTATTATCCGTTGTGATAAGTGTCAAAGAACCGGGAATTTAGGAAAGAAAGTTGAGATGCCTCTCACGAACATGTTGGAAGTTGAAATCTTCGACGTGTGGGGAATCAATTTTATGGGTCCTTTTCCTCCTTTTGGCAAAACCTATATCTTAGTAGCCGTAGATTATGTTTCAAAGTGGGTTGAAGAAATTGTAATCTCGACCAATGATTCTAAGGTATGTTAAGTTTTTAAACGAAATATTTTATCGATTTGGAGTCCCTAGAGTTATTATAAGCGATGGAGGCACTCATTTCACAAATAGAAGTTTTGAATCGCTTATGAAGAAATACGGAGTACACCACCATGTATCTACGCCATACTATCCTCAAACGAATGGTCAAGTAGAAATTTCAAATAGAGAACTCAAATGGATATTAGAGAAAACAGTTCCGTCTTCTAGGAGAGATTGGGCACATAAACTTAACGATGCGTTATGGGCATACCGTACTGCATTTAAAACACCTATAGGAATGACACCATATAGATTAGTCTATAGTAAAGCTTGTCATTTACCAGTAGAGTTAGAATATAAAGCGTATTGGGCAATCAAAACCCTTAATTATAATTTGCAAAGCACGGGAAAAAAGCGTTTGTTCGACTTAAACGAGTTGGATGAATTACGCTATTTGTCCTACAAAAATGCAAGGGTATATAAGGAAAAAGTGAAAAAATGGCATGATGCCAGAATTAAGGTTAAAAACTTTAATGTAGAGGATAAAGTTCTGCTTTTTAATTCCCGATTGAAGTTATTTCTAGGTAAGCTTAAGTCTAGATGGACTGGACCGTATTTGGTTAATAAAACGTTTGAGTATGGAGCTTTGGAATTAGAAAATTCCAAATGAGATCGATTTAAGATTAACGGTAATCGATGTAAAATTTATTATGAAGGAGCTCCAATTCAAGCAATTGAATATGTGGACGAATTTTATGAAAATTAATTTACTTAGTTTTCATTCTTAAATTTTCGTTTTTCTTACTTTTAGTTCATAGTTTTTATTTTATTTTATTTTTAGTTTATTTAATTTTCATTTTTTTATTTTATTATAATTTGTTTTTGTGTACAAATAAGTTTTATCATTGAAAAAAAAACTAATCAAGTCATGTTTTTGAATTTTATTTCAGAAAATATTAAGTGTTTTACATTTTTGGAGTTTTTACTCATATTTCATGTAGAGATTCCAGAAATCTCAACTGAGATTTTCAGTGTATTAGAAATAGGAAAAGTTTCTGCTCGCGTAGAGATTTTTAAGATCTCTGCTGCAACTTGGGAAGAGGTCACGAACGTCTTTGCCGAGTTGGCAAAGCGTGTCGCGACCGAGATTCCCAATATCTCAATCGCGACACGGCCTTCATTTCGTGTTGTCACCTTTATTTCTTATCTTTTCCTAAGTTATATGCTATAATTTGAATTTCCAGTCAGTTTTTCACCAAAAGGTATCAATTTGACACCTTTTCACTTTCAACAGACACAATTTTTAATTTCAGTAACCTATAAATTGATGTAATTTCAGAATTCCATTATCATTTCATTTTTTTTCAGAATTCTGAACTTCTCTCTTTCAATTTATAAAAGTTACAGACAAACATCATTCTTTAAACATGACTTCCTCTCTGAAAAACAGCAAGAAAAATGTGTCTGCTCGTAGCAAACGTGTTGATATCTCAGCACGGTACGGAGCATGGTTTCCCATCTATAATGAAGATGAGGGCTGACGTTACTTAAGGTTTCGTTATGCTATATTTTGTGGCATGCTGTATATGGACGAGTTCCTGAACGATGAACTCAGGATTAGCGAAGACATGAATCACTATCTTACAAACTTAAGATGGACCAAGTTTGCGTCAATGCGATTTCCAATTATTGGAAATTGGATATTAGAGTTCCTTTCAACTATGCGTTTCGTTAACAAAAGGCGTCTTCGTCTTAGTTTTCGTCATGATGGCAAAGTGTTCACTTTTGGATATCCTGAATTGCATGCATGGTTTGGTTACCCACCATGGGATACTAATCAGTACCATCCTGGATGAGATATGACTTCTCAAGACATATGGAGAATGTTGACAGGATTCTAGAGATTCAATCTGAGTCTTGCCTACAACAAATCAATTAATTCTAACTCCATGTTGTATCTTCATAAGTTTCTCTGTCATAGTTTGTTTGGACGAGTAGTATCGTCCAAGACACGGATTTGTATGTGTTAGGAGACATTTTCCAAGGCAATACAGTTAATTCCTCAAAGATTTTGATAGAGGGATTAATAGCCGCTTCACATTCAAAGAACGGGAAGAGAGGGTTTGGGAATATTATTTGTGGTATTATTCTTGGTACCAATGGATCAGTTTCAGTTCCTTGGAGCGAGAAAGAGACGTTTCCAGTCCTTGATTACGAGTTCTTAGAAAGTGAAGGAATTGTCAAACGAGTTTTCCGAGTTGGTCCACAATTTCTTTCTCTAGAAGAAAGACAAGTCTTCATTCAAGCGAAGATTAACAGGGCCAATGTAAGACGAATTCCCATTCATCGGGATGCCGTTTAAAATTATTTATGCTTGATTGTTTTTTATGTACTGTATATATGTTTTTTTATGTACTGTATATATGTTTTTTATGCTATTTTGTGATTCATGTATATATTTATCTTTTGAATCATTAATGTCTATATATATTAATTATGTTATTAATAAAAGTCTTAATTCTCTCATTTATTTCTTATTAATTAAGGCAAAACCTTTTGGTTACCCTTAAATTTAATGTTTCAATTTTGTTTTTAAGTTACAGGAATTAACTTATCATTAATGACACATAATTGCAAGGAGAATTGAATTTTTCAAAGTAGAAATATCAAATTTTAGGCTACAGGTCAGGAATCTCGGTATGGATTTTTAAAATCTCTACATGACCAGCGAAGACAGACATTTCAGGAAATTTTTATCCTCTGAAAGCCTCCTATCGCGACCGAGATTCCTGGAATCTCGATCGCGACATGCAATCTTGGATGACGGGTTTGAGCCAAAAATTACATCTATTCCTACTCTAAATTAATACCTATTCTTCTACCCTATTTAATACCCATCAATCACACATATATACATCACCTCTATTTTCACCAATCAAACATCTTTACTCTTCCCAACACAAAGATTCATCACCTTCCCAAAACATCTTTTCCCCTATTTATCATCTTCCAAAACACAAAACCATAACCTTACTCAATCATTTACATTTTTCTTTCATCTCTCTAAAAATCTCTCAACCAAAAATCAAGCAAACATGCCTAGACAAAAGAGAGTTGCCAACAAAACAAAAGCCACACAAGCCAATCGTTTACGGGTTCAATATGGAGCAACGTTTAACATTGAAACAGAAGTGGAAGGACGTTGTTATCTACACTTTTCGAGGCAACGAATGGAGTTCACTGATATTCAATTTTTGGATTTTGATACGGTAAATGCTTTTATTGATGAGTATTTGAACGTTATTGGTTGGAAAACATTTGCTAGTATGCGTTTTCTGCATATTGAATCGCATATTGTGGAGTTTTTGGTCACTTTGAGTTATGATAAAAAAGCATGGACTTATTACCTTTAGAAATAATGGTGTTAGATTTGAGGTCGGATATAAGGAGATGGGGGAATGGTTTGGTTTTCCTACACGAAATTTTCATCACAAGCCGAAAACATTTAGTACTCACTCGGTTTGGAATTCTTTAACGGACTTAGATGTTTTCTACCCGAAAAACACATCAAGTAAATGGATTAAGGATAATTGTGTGTTTTATTTTCACAAGTATTTATCTTTTTCTCTATTTGGTAGAGTTGAAAGTTCCAAAGTGCAAAGTCGTGACTTGTTCGTGCTTGATAGTATTTTTAAGAATTTGAAAATTGATAGTATTGGCATGATATTTGATAATTTGTACCGAGCTACCGTTTCCCGCAAGAGGCAAGTGCCTATGGGTAATTTAATTACTAGCATTGTTTTGGGAGCACGGGGTGAATTATTGGATTTTCAAAACCTACCTCATCATGTTGGATTGCCTCTATTGGATATTGCGGCTCTTCAACGAGCCAATTTAGTGCTTAAACTTGGTCCCCCCGCTTTTATATCATATGAAGAGCGCACTAAGCATTTAGTTGCTAGTTCGGGTGGCGGAGCTTCGAGTTCCCAAGGTTTAGGTACCCAAAAAGACAATGATGAAGATGAAGAGGATGAGGAGGAAGAGCATGTTGATGAGCAAGCACAAGAACCAGCACGAGAAGAGGACGAGCCTAATGTTGAAGAGCAAGTAGGTTGGCAACGTGTTTTGACACAAGTTAATGAACATAACCGTCAAATGAATTTGAGGTTAGATGAAGTGGTTGCCGACAATAGAGAAATTAATTCAATGATCACCACGGTGGATGCTAACATCCATTCTTTGAGGCGTGAGCACACATCAACTCGACGTCGGTTGCTATCATTCTTCCGACGTCAAGGAGTCGTGACTACACCATCACTACCGGGTTCACCATGATTAGATTTTATCCTTTCATTCTCATTTTCCCTATTTCGTGTTTAATTTTTATTCCATTTCGTACAATATTTTTAATTCTGTTTGGTACAATATTTAATTTTATGTTGAATGTTTTGGTACAATATTTTCAATTATCATTCATATGTTTGATTTCGTACTATTCTATTTTTTGTGATTTATCAATTATTGCACTAATGAGGACATGGTCCAATTTAAGTGTGGGAGGAGATATTTCATATTCATTATTTATTTCGGGTACGAATGAATGCAAACGAATGTGGATGAATGCTATTTATTTAAGTACAAATGCATGTTTGTATTATTCATATATGAAATTTAATTTTCATTATTAATGTTTAAGTAATGTACAAAATGCAACATTTTCACAAAAATGACATTTTCATAAACATCAATTTTCATAAAATATATATTTCATATGTTTCAAGTTAAATTTTCAAAATATGTTTAAACATATTAAATTCTGATTATTTTTAGGTTATCATTATCGTTAGAAATAATATTTCTATACGTGCAATTTTAAAGTTTGCAATTTTTTACAAATCTCCGAAACGATTCTATCAAAAACGTCTCGAGTGAATATATATAAGTAAAAATTTCTTTATTTTCAATCTTTATTTTTTTATCATGCAATACATGATAAATATAAATCTTATTTTCAATTTTCAATTAGGTTTATAGGTATTAATTGAACTAACATTTTTAGCTTTTTAGCTCGGTTTGATTTCGTCTTACTTTAAAACTAATTGAAGTTTTTAAGGAAACTTTAGCCATAATACATGTTGAATTTTAAGTCAATATAGGATAAATGTGCTATTTTTCTTTCCCATTTTAAATTTACGTTTTTATAACTCGTGTTAATTAAATTAAGTAGTCGTATTCTTAACTTTTGGTCGCGATTGAGACCACCCGTATCACAATCGAGGTATGACAGGGAAGAAAAAGTAAGTAAATGATACTTTTGGCCACGATTACGACCACTCTTATCACAATCGAGGTATGAAAGGAACGTTAAAATAAAAGCAAATTAAGCGTGTTAAGTTTAAAGTAACGATTGCATCCACCCATGGCATAGTCGGAACCTTTTAAACAAACACAAAGCAATTTAATTAATATATATAAAGTCACGGACGAGACCACCTTTATCACGGGCGTGACTAGCAAATAAATTAAACTTAAGACCTTATTTAATCTATATTTATATAATAGTTTAAGTTTGGGAAAGGAAATTTTGTGCTTTGAAATGCCTTGAGACGAAAGACTCAAAAATATGCGTGCTTACACCGTCCCGAATACTTCAATATAAAAAATTGAAAAACAAGACAGATGATATATCGTTTTTACACTAGCTAGTTTGATGTTTTGCATATAAATTTACCATGTAAGTTTATCTTTCGGTTTAACTAATTTAAAAAGGGATCCATGGATATATGTTCTATTTTCATAAAGAGATTGATTAAAGAATAAATTCAGTGAAATTTTGCTCGGGACTAGCAAAAGCTTAAGTGTGGGAGATTTGATAAGCCCAAAATATACCTAAAATATCATTAATAATTACGTCAGTTTTATATTGAAATTGTGCTAATTATATTTATTTAGAATACTTTTACGTCTATATTTGTTTCTATTGTGCAAGGTACTTAATTATTTGGTAAAATCCACATAGGAGCTAAAACGGAGCAAAAACGAGAGAGAAATCACATTTACGAGCTAAAAGCACGTACAAATTCAGAAGACCGACATGAGGAGTTGGGAAACAATCACGAACGGGAACAAAAGTCCCTGTCGCGACCGAGATTCCCAATATCTCGGTCGCGACATGCGTAATTCAGACTCAAAAATGCACGTTCGTTCAGCAATCTCCCTCAACCCCATACTGGGACCGAGATTCAATAATCTCGGTAGCAACAACGAAGTTTCAGCACTGATTTCACATGTTTTAATTCCAAATAACGCGTCCGTTCATCCGGATAGAAACGACCCTTCACCAGCGGACACGACACTTCAAACACAACCTTTCAGCAATTATAAATAAGTGATTCATTTCAGAATTTAAGGTTGTTCGAGAGTTGGATATTTTGTTGAAGAAACTCTGGTTCAGAGAAGAGTTAGATTTAGTTTTCATTTCTGTAAAAACAAACTTGCTGTACACAAGTTGTTTTTTAGTTTAGTTACAAACACAGTTTTAATTAGTTTAGATTCAAGAATTGTTCGAAGACAAGTTTACATTCTGATAGTGGATTCAACGATCTCTATTTCGAGGATTCAGTGAGAAGAATTAGCGGCTGAAGCACCCCAAGGTCTGACAAACCTACGAAGTTTGAGGAAAGGATTGACAACCCGGAACTCAAATTAGTTAAAATGATATCCATGTTTCTTCTTCTCTGTTAACTTGTGAAGATTCACAATTCAATAATAATATATCTTTTATATTCAATTTATGTTTACTATTGTTATTCTGAAGTATGTTCTGACAATATGTTCTTCAAGATAATAAACTTGTGTTTTCAATAAAACCTTTACATAAAATATATTTCTAAGGAAAATTTGTTGAACACTTAAAAGGATTAGGATTTATGGATGATATGATCGATAGCTCGGCTTATCAGAAATAAAACACCAGTTTGATTAAGGTGGCGATCTGTTTCGACTGTAGAAAGATCGTCTGTAGTTCGAAGCCCGTTAATTGCGTTAAATGATAAATTATTACATAATTATAATCTAATCAAAGTTATAGTTGTTTTCTTGCTTAATGCAAGCAAGTTTTGTGTACTTCTTATTCTTAAACATTAAAGTTCATGTAGTGTAATTAAAACTTCTGACAGATTTGCATTCTAAGTCTCAGCAATCTATTTCCATCCAAACCAAACAAATCCAAACAATTAAACGATTTTCTAGTTAAACCTAAAAGACGTGAATTAAATCTTAATTAAAATAAGTTTTTATTAAAAAGTGTTCCTTGTGGGTTCGATATCTTTTATTACTACAAGCATATGCCGTGCACTTGCGGAAATCGCTCAACATGGGCCAATTTTATAATTAATTACTTGATTCAGCCTAAATAATGTAATTGATGAGATTCGGGCCAAATAATTTTATCAATTACTCTGACATGAATTTGTAATTATTTTATTAATTACTTTTTCCATAAAAAATTATGCAAAATATGAAGTTTCGAGCCGATTTGGTAATTTATCAAAAGTTCTGGCTGAAATGTATAATGTTCCACTTAAATAAAATATTACAACAGCAAAAACCATGGAAGAAATGTGCATAAGTTAATGGAGTGGAATGTGGGTTAATAAGAGAGAAAGTAGTTATGAACTTTCTTATTTGTTAGTTATGGAGCAACCTTAGCAAATCACGGATCTTTCTTACGAAAAGTTGGAACTTTCTTACTAAAAGTTGGAACTTTCTTACTAAATATGGAAAACACGTGCAAGCATGGAGTATTCAACAGTAAGAAGTGGCTTGAGTTCAGGAATAGTGGAGAGTAACGATTATATGCTTTTGGGAGTAGATTCAAAAGGAGATTCTTTTGGAAGAAAAGGACATGACAAACAATCACACGAAAACTAGACAGAATCCCATAAATTCTTCAATGGAGATTTAGACTAATTACTTGCTGCAACTTAGTTATTTTTACTATTTTCATTCATCTTTTATTGTAAGTTCTTAGTTTCTCTTGTCATTTCAATTGTTCAATTTAAGATTAGTCAATTCAATTTACATTTCTTGGCATCATTTCAATATAGTTAATATCAGTCTTGTAGATTTAACAGCGAACTTTAAGCTTTTTTATGTCCTTTAAGCTTTTACACGATCATCTTTGATAGAAATTAGATTTTAACAACATTTTGGGGGTTTTCTACAAAACTTTTGGCACACTTGGTCAGGAATAAAAAAAAGGCGTTAAACAATTTGGCATGCTCGGTGGGACGCTACTGAAAATGCCGCCAAGAAGAAATTCTAATGGAAATGATGCTACTTCATCTGTTGATGCAAATTTTATGCCTGGTAACACATGATAGGGGGATGATTTAATAAAGAATCCTTTGGTGATTGCCAACGCTTTGAATAATATGTCCAAATTGTTAGATGCTTTGGCCAAAAAATATGGCGTTACTTTGTTGCAGGGAACTCGAAAAATTGATGATGTGGTAAGAACTTAGAAAGGCCAAGCTGATTCAAGTGTGGCCACTTCTCCAACAAACGGGAAAGAAGATGCGACCATTGTAGAAGAAATCCGGGGTCAGTCGGAAAAATATCAAATTCCACCATTGAGGGGGTGATAATGGTTCTAAGTGCACAAATACTGCAAGCCGAAATCCAACTAGTGGTAGGCTTATTCAACCTGTTGTTCCAGCTGTTTATCTATAGGCTCATACTAGTGTGCAAGCTGCTCCTCATGTTTATACCTGTGAAGAAGAAATGGTCAATGACTCGGGGGGCACGATGAAGTTTAGTGGAGGTGGGAGCAGTCCATGCGGTGGATCTTTTGTTCCACAGATGAATACACACCAGAATCAGACTACTATTGAGAAAACTATTTTGGAACAAATTAATAGCCATAATAAGCTTTAAGGTGGAACAATTGCGCCTATAATACATATGAAGGGGACCTTAGAGAAAGTCTTGCAAAACCAGAATGTGATGCGCAAGTAAGGCTATTGGATGGTGCTATTGGTGGCATTGATCTTGGACGAGCAGAAGTTGTTGCTTCTTTAACTTCAACCGGTCGTTTCCATTCAATGCTAAATTTGAACCAATCATCCAGAATGGTCATATTCAAGGAAGTGTGATGCGCATTTTACGTATATGTGCATGTGAAGGCAAGTGTACCTTAGCATGTATCAAGAATAAAGTGAAAGTAGAGTATCGTTCCCACGAGGATGGTGATTATAAGTACTAATCTCTTTGCTTACTATCTATTATTTAAACAATCAAAAGGTAGAGTTTGTTGGATAACCAAGTTAAGACATAATTAGTGAGATGAAAATTGTACAAAATTAGATGAGAGAATACTTATAATGAAAGAAACTAAGGCTTCTAGGTTCACTTAACCTCTTTGCTTGATAATAACACTTAACCTCTTTAAGTTGTTTTATCCTTTTTAAGATGATGATTTTTCTTATTAACTAATAGATTCTCGAGATTGGCTCTAAACTCTCGATTAATTAATTCTCATTGGTCCGGCTCAAGTAATTAATCTAGAGAAGCATTAAGTTTTATTAATCTAAACCTTTTTAACCTACTTTATCCTAGTCCGGCTAAAGTGATTACTTAAAATTCAAGAAAAACCGCTCGAGTAATTAGTTCTAAACTTTCGATTAATTACTTTCCCTTGGTCCGGCTCAAGTAATTAGTCCAAAGAAGCATTAAGTTTTCTTAGTTCCAAACCTCCGATTTATTACTTTCCCTTGGTCCGGCTCAAGTAATAAATCTAAGATTTGTAATAAGATTTATGAAAAACCTTGGAAAACCAATAAGCCACACTAAATGGTCATTAGATCCAACTTATGAATTTCGATTAATCAATTTAATCACGGCCAATATAAACGATTAGTTATATTCAAGTAGGAATTTGGTCCATCTCCTACAAGCATTAAGAATCATAAGTTAGTTCTAAAAAAGGATAAACATAGCTTAAATAGGTTAAATGTAATTACCACATAATTAAGGTTAAGATCTTCTTTTAGCCTTAGTTAATGAGGTTTTAGCTCATGATTAGATTAAAACACACCTTAGAAAGATAGATAATTGAGTTCATAATAAAAGAGATTGAAGTTTAGAAGAAACCGTAATGACGATTGCCGAACGAACTTCTTCGGTAACTTAAAACTTACTTTTATTGGATGAACTTTTGCACAAACAACACTTTGAGAATAATAACAACAATTGCAACAACACATACAACTGATTCTTGAAGAGAAGTATCAGCAAAATAACATTATAGAGGGAGGAATTTAGCCTAAGCTTGGCGTGTCTTCAAATGGCTCCCAATGTCTCCTTTTATAGTAAAATGGCACATATGCTTCCAAAGACTAAGTCTCCTTATGGCCTCCAACTCACTAATCTTCTGAATTCAGCTTTTAAAGAGGGTGGTGGAAGACTTTGACAATTTAGGAGTTGAAATGTGTAAAGGTGGGAAAGGAATCCTAGGCCTCAACATGTTCATCAAATTAGGACAATTTTTTGAGCCTGTTACACTTCGAATTTGGAGATGATTATTATTAGTCATTTGTACATCTTTCTCTTATCTTTCCAACGCATTTTGAATCGCCTCAATCCAAGTTCGTATAAGGGAGATACGATAAAAATACGAAAATATGTCAAATCTGTCCGCCATATGAACATATGACTCTTTAACTTACAGCACCACCTCGACGATGTGCATGGCTGGAAGTGAAAAAACTTCATTTTTGTCCCGTTTCACTTTCGAGTTCTCTCTTTAAGCCCCGACTTTGGTTATTTATGTCGAAACCTTACGAAGTGCCTGAAAAACACATGAAAATGACTTAGATACATAAAGGATGAAAATATAAGAAAACTATCATTAAAACTTATTAAAATGGTACAACATAACTAGTGATTAAGTACAAAAAATGTTATAAATTACGATGATAACAAAGTGTTCCCATTAACTTTGTCCAAAATAACTCAACTGAAGAAGGACAATCCACATTGGAGCATATGACAAGGTTCATTATTCAGCGTGTAATGAGGTACTTTTCCCTTAGGATTGTTTATTTAATTTTTTCAAAATTTGGGATTAAAGGGACTTGCATCCTAACAGTTCGAATTTTTGTGGAATTAAATGAACAATCCTAACAATTAAGACTCCATGTATTAGTTCATGTCTTAAACTAATACGTAGGGGGGCAATTGTTTCACCCTTAATTTAATTTGGGCTAATTGTGTAATTAATCTAGTTAGTTTGGCTCAAATTGATAAAATTAACGGGATTGGGGGAAATTAGGCAATTGTACCATTTTTTAAGAGTGGGAATTATACCATTTAATTTAGCTGGAATTTGATATTATCTCACCAATTGTATATTTTTTCGTCAAAATATGCGAAACATTATAAGTATTGGACCGATTTGGTAATTTACTAATTATTCTGACTAAATTGGATAATTAGCCAATCTAATATACAAGTTATATCATCATATTTCGTAAAAGTGTTGGGCATAAGTTAGTGGAGTGGAAAGTGGGTTAGTGGAGAAAGGGATCAACTGGGAACTTCCTTGCTGGGCGGTTATGGAGAAAGGGAGCAGTTGGGAACTTTTTTTTTGTGAGTTATGGAGCAACCTTAGTGAATCACAAATCTTTCTTACGAAAAGTTGGAACTTTCTTACTAAATATAGAAAACACGTGAAATCATGAAGTACCCAGCAACAATAAATGGCTTAAGTTTAGGAATTGTGGAGAGTAGCGGTTATATGCTTTTGGGAGTAGATTTAAAAGGAGTTATTTTTAGAAGAAAATGACACGACAAACAATCACACAAAAACCAAACAGAATCCCAGAAATTCTTCAATGGAGATTTATACTAATTACTTGCTGCAACTTAGTTATTTTTACTATTTTCGTTCATCTTTTATTGTAAGTTTTTAGTTTCTCCCGTCATTTCAATTGTTTAATTTAAGATTAGTCAATTCAATTTACAATTCTTGGGATTATTTCAATATAGTTAATATCAGTCTTGTAGATTTACCTGTGAAATTTAAGCTTTTTATGTTCTTTAAGCTCTTACACGGTCATCTTTTATAGAAGTTAGATTTAACAACATTTTGGGGTTTTTCTACAAAACTTCTGGCACACTCGGACATGAATAAAAAAGGCATTAAACAATTAGATATATAATTAAGATATAATTAGTAATTATCTTTTATTTATTTAATTAGTTAATCTAATGTGATTAGAACACTAATTAATGATTTTAAACTAATTGGATTAGGGTTAGGAAAAGAAAATAAACCTATATATACCCATGTGGGCTATTCATTTGCAACTGTAGTAGTTCATCAATTAAGGCACAGACGTTTAATCCATATTGATATGAAATAACGATTAACGGATCTTGGTTAAGGAAATAGATAAAAAAAATTATATTCTGCTGCGCCTATGTTTGTCTACTTCCCTATATGGTTGACGTTGGATTTCCTTAGATGAGGGTGTGCATGTGTCTGATAAGGCTAAGTTTCATTGTATACGTTGGGTCTATCTAGTGCCTCCTTTTTAAGGATCTCATAAATATCCTTCTTACTGAGTGGTTTGTCCTCATTCTCCTACTTTTTGTTTGTCTGCCTGGTAGGATTAACTAGAGGCTTCTAAGGAGATGGTCGTATGCTCCTACTTCGCTCTATCAAATGATTTTTCCGTTTGCTCTTGGGACTTTTTGCCTTTTCTCCATGTTTAGGAGGAGTTCTCGATCGGGATACCTTTTTGTGGGGGAGGGGCTTCAACAACGTTCCTCATACGTTTTTATGGACTGGCGACTGGATTCTGCCGTGAGGTTGATGTTGTTCCATAAATCTTCTTTGGCTTTTCTCAACTGTTGTTTGAGCTCTGCCATCTCCCTCTCGTGTGCATATTTTATATCATTCATCTTTTTTTTCATTGCTACTAAATTTTGCCCGAACCGTCGTGAAACTTCATCGTCCAATAGTTACTATTGAGGCGTTAACTGTGGCTGGTGCTCAACTTCATGGTTGGATTCGTCTCTATTAGCCCAATGGACCTCCGACTGGATGTGACTTGATTCAGCCATATCCGAATGATCTAATTTATCGTTGTTTTATTCAAGATCCACGCTCACCGCACCAATGATAATCGAGTATCTGAACTTTGACTAACCGTCTGAACATCTCGTTGATCCTTTCGAGTATTAACCTGTAAAATTGAACCAAGGCCAAAGAGGGGCCGAAGTCTAGCGAACCCACTTTGATGCCTAAGTCAGTCAAATGCTTAGGAAGGGTTGAAGAGTATGGACTGGTTGTGAGATAACTTGATTAGATAGTTCGTGCGGGGCATTTATATATAGGGTTCAGACTGAATCCTTCGTTCATTAGAAGTCCTTTAGATATTAGGATTCGTAATCCTGTTAGGAGTCTAGTCGTAGGAGAAGTCTTTTGTAATGTAGAACTCTAGCTATATGAGGATTTCCCTTATAGGGGAAACATTTCAGTAGAATCTTCTTAATGATCTGAAGGTCCTATTTATCGCACGTAGTATTTAATCTGAGGGCTATGATTATGCCATATGTATGATTCGTTTTGCACGATTACATATGTCCCCCTTTTGGTTCTGAATTCTTACAGGATTTAGTGAAACATGTGAGGGGTGAAAAAAGGATCCCTTCGGCCTTCGACTTGCATTGTTTTTGTCTTTAATCGTATTTTCCATTACATATGTGTCATCTTACGCTTTCTTTGGGGTAAGCTAGCACATTAAGATTAAATGGGATTGGTGATTCCGAGTCGGTTGAATGGCCCAAAGAAGGGCTACAGATCATCAGGCAAAGGCTTGAAAGATACAAGATTGCGGGTAAATGGAGAGCTAGAATGATGATGGTTGGATACATTTTTTATTCGATGAGTCCTAATGTCTTAGATATGATACGGAAAGCCATAAAACAGTAGCATAAAAATAATATGATTTGGAAACCCATAAAATGGTAATATAAAAGTATGCGAGGGAGAGGGATAAAATAGGGAGAGAGAAAAGTTAATTTGTTGAAAATGGAGTCAAAGCTAAAAGAGTGGGTCGATAATTATAACAACCACAAGTATAATAAATTGTAAAATTCAATAATTTTTATGATGCATTTTTTAGGTTACCATGCCGTAAAAACGAGCTAATTGGCCATAAATGTGATTTACCCCGTGTCTTCTTCATAAAGGCAAATTATTAGAATCATCCGGTTCTCCATGTCATTCGGAGAACCTTCCATACATATTTTGACACGTGTAACATGGACCTACACATATTGTAAGAGCCACGCTATTTTAATTATTACATAAGGTCACAATACACGTGTCCAAATATGAATTAGTGATCCTTCCAATGACATGGAACACCGGGTGCTTAATATAAGAACTACTCAACAAATATGGAATAAAATCTCTACATTTTTTCCAACCACCGCACTATTTTGACAATTTTGCCCTCCTCATAATTTAAACTCAAAAACTCAAAAATCTCAAATCCTCTCAAATCCTCTCTACCTTTTTGGTTTTTCAAAAAACCCGACCTAAAACAACATGCCACCAAAGGCAGGAGCGGGTAAAGGCTTCATGAAATCTCCGGTAAGTTTTTTTTTTTAAAATTACTCAGAAATCACGGGTTCCGCCTCCGAATCGGAGGCGGAACCCGTATGAATATACACTAAACGGAATCGCCGTGCCGTTTCCACCACGGGTGGAATGGACGAACTGCCCCTTCCACCCGTGGTGGAAACGGCACGGCCGTTCGTTCCACCGTAAGGTGGAACAAACGGCGCCCTCGTTCCACTGTACGATGGAACGAAAGGCGCAATCGTTCCACCATACAGTGGAACGAGAGCCATGCTCGTTCCGCCTTAAGGCGGAACGAGCGGCGCATCCGTTCCATCGTACGGTGGAACGGTGCGCGCTGCCCGTTTCGCCTTACGGCGGAACGAGAACGGCGCCTAGGTCGGCCCTATGGCCGACACGAGCGCCGCAACCGTTCGGCCCAGTTGCCGGACGGTTGCGGCGGTCTGTTTAGGCAAAATTCGGCCCGAAATTTTGTTTTTTTTAAATAAGTTCGTTCGACCTGGCCTATGGCAATGCCCAAGTATTAAAAAAACCGAAAAACGAGAAATTGAGTATATTTAAATAAAAATGCGTTATTTGCATATATATATGTAAAATGTTTTTGGTTTGTACAGGCTGATATTGCTGAGGCCCGTTCTGGAAAGACACATACAAGGTCACGTGTTGTGACTGCCTCTGCCCAGAGGGAACGGGCAGACCAGATATTGATGGGGGATGCCCAGAGGGCACAGCCTGAGGAGATGGCAGATGCTGTAAAGATGGACGTACCTGACTCTATGCCTCCTCAGAGTTCATCCTCTGTGCTAGTACCTACTAAGACCATACCGAGGGGTCGTGACGGACATTTTGCTTCCACAGCAGGGTCGTCTTCGGGTGAGAAATTTAAATTTACTTATTATTATGTGATTTATTCTTGATTATTATAAAATATACGAATATAACAAATGAGTTTACTGTAATTTCAGGTAGCAGCAAGCGCTCGAGGAGTTATGTAGAGGATGACTGGATCGTGAAGACCCCGGTTCCTGGGGGTCCATCTGATGGTCTTGTGATCCCAAGCTTCCTGGGACATGTTGTCAATGCTATCTAGAGCGGGAAGGATAGGGGCCTCCTCAGGTGTCAGACACGATCATTATACTGTGGGAAGCTGTGTGTATGGTACGGTGGTGCTTCTAAGCAGATCCAGAACCGTATAGAGTCAACTGGATTGTCCCATTTACCCAATATCATGTATGGCCATATCGATGCGCCCCTGATTGCGGCTTTTGTGGAGCGGTGGCAGCCAGACACGTCATCATTTCACATGTCGTTTGGTGAGATGAGCATTATGTTGCATGATGTGTGGCAGATTTTGCGCATCCCCATCGATGGGGCTATGGTGACTACTGATGCGAGTGTTGAGGAGCTTCAGTCTTGTGTGATGGAGTTGTTTGGTATGACTTGGGAGGAGTTGCAGCAGGGTCACTACACGGAAGCCACAATTTCCATCACCGACTACGTCGCAATATGTTTCAACGTAGGGCTTAATGATCCCAATTATTTTGTCAGAATGAACGAAATCATTAACTTCATACGTATTTCCATCTGCATTTAGTGAAATAAGATATTGTAAACCGCACATAACTTATGTTAAGTGTAAATGAATTAGATATTGTAAAACTGTATTACCTGAGGATGCAAAATTATGGACAGATGATGAAGAGCTTTTCCTACCACTTCTACCACGGCTCATAGACGAACTACTAGAACGAGCACGTCCACGCCGAGTTTCGTTGTACTCCCAAGCACTAGGCATATGTTTTGTAGATTTACCCGCCTTCGGCCGTCCTCGAACGTTAATTTTCACATCAGGTTCGGTGTAATGTGCTTGATCAGGGTGTAGTTGATCATGTATAAGTATTGAAATGTTTCGCAGCAAGGCTGGGTCACCTTTAGAGACCTGGTCGACTAAGGATTTAAAATATCTCTGATCCTCTGTCTGATCAGGACACCCTTCAGTTTCATGAGTCTGACCATAATTAATCAAAAGTGTTCTCTAGAACACATGAACCCTCTCAACACTGATCATATCACCAGACTCATAAGCTTGTTTGATCTCGCATGCACATGGTATCTGATGAGAGGTTCTCAATACACATCCACAACGCGCATTCACTTCATGGCTCAAACTTCTCATGCGAGCTAACTCAACATTGATCAGTTGCATGCAGTAGTGTGAGACTTTGCATACCAGGTGGTTAAAGGGGAATCCGGAGTAAGAGACTCCTTTACGAAGCCTGGACTGCTCAAGCATGTACCTAATAAGAACATAAACATACTATCAGTTGACTGAGATTTACAAATACATGATAAGAATACAAACATCTTCCAATAGAACCTATTGAAAATACCTGATATGAGTTGCCTGGGCTTCTATCTGCTTATGAACCTTTTGCCATACTGTATCCAGCGATCCTGTGGATGTATTGAGCTATTGCTTTAGACTCGCATGTTCGCTCTCCACACGACAAGTGGTTGTGTTGCCAAAATGTAAGAAATTTTTCGTCCATGCAATAACAAACTTCTCCTTATGCACCAACCACGTCTCCTCAACGTACGAGATAAGAGTTTGGTACCTGCTCATCGAATCCTGCATCTTGCCCAGATTTTCCTCGTACTCCGCAATGGATAAAGATTCAATTAATGTTCTCCATTTTCCATTCTTGAATTTACCGGCAATTGATTTGTCTCCCATAATTCTGTACGCCCGATCTTCTACATCCTTGTTTATATGCCAGGTGCATAGCAAATGTGCTGTATGTGGGAAAACCTCCAGAATCGGTTTCAACAACCCCAATTCCCTATCACTGACGATAACAGTCGGGTTGAGATCAAACCCAATCAAAACCCTCAGCCGCTGCAAGACCCAACGGTAACTTCCTTCAGTCTCATCTTTAATGATGGCATATGCGATCTTGAAATTGTTATTGCAAGGCGTCATCCCAACAATTTCAACAAATGGCATTTTATACTTGTTGGTTTTGTACGTGGAATCAATGCCGATGTACCAGTGATAAGTCCTGAATAAATCTACTGATTCTGGATGTGCCATAAACACATGTGTAATCACGCTGGAATCACCCTCAGTTTGCGTATAATGAGCATACTTGTTCTCGAGAGCGATATGATAGAACTGACTAGCCAAGTCTCTACCTTCAAACCCATCATTCCTCATCTTATCTCTATAGTTGTAGACGTGTTTAATTGTTGGGTGGTCTTTAGGATGCATTTTCTTTAACGGTTGCTAAAATAGCACAAGGCTTTGCTTGAGCCGAACTCATATCACGAACGATTAATTTAGATGCAATACTGAGTCCGCTCATCCGCCGACTTCCGTATGGATACACACGTAACGAATGATTATGCTGACCAGTTAATCCAGCCTCAGCCTTTATCCCCCAACCAGTAAGGTCTGACCGTTGATAGGCTTTAATCTCAAATTTACACCTGCACGCTTTAGTTTTCGTTTTTCGTATTAACCATGCGTCATCTGTTTTCCCTCTGTAGCGTTCACCCCGTGAACATCTCAATTGCTTTTGCTTTCCACCATTTTTATGCGAAGATATTGTAATCTCAAACCCAATTCGAATAGCTACCTGTTTTGCCCAAGTAACAGCATCTTCACACGAAGCGAAAACGGTGTCCGTTATAAAACGAGAACTGTAATCAATGTCGTCCGGTTGCCAATCTTCTAACGGTTCCTGAATATATAAAAAATGGATAATATGTATTAACAATACGCACAAAAATGTTAAAAAATGGCATTCGGTTGCATAATAGGTATTAACAATACATGTAAAAATTTAAAAATATAAATTTAGGGCTTAGTCGGGTTAAAAATTACAATTCCGAGCTTGTTCGAGCCTCGTATAGGCTAAACGGATAGGCTGCCCGGTTAAAATGCAAAAAATTGGGCAAATTATGCCTAAAGGGGCAGCCTGCCCGTTCCACCGTACGTGGGAACGGGCAGGTCACGCCGCTCGTCCGACGGCGGAACGAGCGGCATGCGCTGCTCGTTCCGCAGGCCGAACGGGCAGCGCGCTCTGCTCGTTCGGCTGGTGGAACGAGCGGCACATGCCAAACGAGCGGTGCATGCCGCTCGTCCGCACGGCCAAACGGGCAGTTCGTCCGTTCGGCCGTGCGGACGAGCAGCATCCGGCGCCCGTTTAGGCCAAATCCAATTAAAAAAAAATTTAAAATTTAATAAACGAAATTTTAATTTAAATTTATATCGTAGGATTACCTCGTGTACGAAATCATGGTCTTCGGGAATGCTCGGGTCCATTTTCGTCCAATTAGGGTTTTTAGGCTTGGGAGAGAAAGAGAGGAAAAAAAAGTTTTGGTTTTTGAGTTTAAATTATGAAGAGAGCATAATTGTCAAAATAGTGCGGTGGTTGGAAAAAATATTGCGCTATATAGCAATACCTTTTTGTAACTATCCCATCTTCAATATCCGTACATCTTGGCCTTAAATAAATACAAGGCATTTTAGGTGATTTTCTTCGAAATAATATTCTTTTCTTTGAGCTCAAGACGCAAAGAGCCCGGGGAGGTCTTTGAGATTTCCCAGAGAAGAATCAAAGGTCCGTGCGAAACCTCTTCCATGGCCGCTTTAGAGTATCTGGAATCTCTGCGCAACCAACATCCTGAACTTGCTGACTGGTACAATTCTCTTGGAGAGCTGTACCAGAAGAAGCTCTGGCATCAGCTTACTTTGAAGCTCGAGCATTTCGTTGCTCTCGCTGTCTTCCAGGTCTGACTTCATGTCAAATTCGACGGTTTTGGTTCTCTTTTATATTTTTCATATATGCATCTACATGCGAGCATTTCTTTTGAATTTCATGCACTCAGGGTCTTGGAGATCTTTATACGAGTAGATTTATATACGTTTTCAGAAAGGAGTTTGGATATTCATCTGGAAGAGTTGGGGAAATTTGGGTTAGTTTGCATGGAACGGTGAATGTAGATTCTAATGTATAATTAGGGTTTTCATAAGTTCTGGAAGGTTGGATTCAAAGACTAGAAGGTAATTTACGATACAACTAGGTGTTGTAATCCATTGTCGTTAACTACTAGCCATCTAACACTTCAACTGATGCAATTAGGCGGGATCTTGATAGTCTTCAACTTATCGACTCCAACAATTTGTATTGAATGTTATAGAGTTTATTCTTGTGATAGTTAATTAAGCCTTTGTTTGGGAGTTTGGAGGTTAATGGAGGTGAGAGTTAAAGGAGGTAATGGAAAGGGAAGGGAAGCGATGGAATGGAAAGTTAAAAGTTAACCTTGTTTGGGAGTTTATAGGATGTAAATGAGGTTAAATGTTTAACCTTGTTTGGGAGTTTAAATATGGAGGGGAAGGAAGGTTAAATTTACACTGCAGAGACAAGAAATTTTAAAAAAGTTTACGTTGGAGGTTAGAGGAAGTAAAGATTTAGCCCCATTAACCTCCATTTACTCTTAAAAAATAACTCCCAAACAAGGTTAACTTAATACTTAACCTTCCATTACTCCCATTTACTCCCATTAACCTCCTCCCAAACAAGGGCTAAGAGAATACAGTTTTAATGACATGGCAAGATATAATGTAATTATGTATCATAAATGTTACTTTAGGTTTCGATTAGTATGCTAATTCATGAAAAATAGATTTTAATGCATGTATGACCTTCTTCTTGAATTGCACATAGTCTTTCAAGGATTTCACTTTTTTACCTTTTGCCGCATCTGCATGATATTTTATCCCATTCTGTTTACTGATAGAGTTGGTTGTCAGAGTTTAAAAAGTTAATGCTTGCTTAGTATGTGTTTGTATTTGGATTTCTGTCCCATTCTACTTCTTCTCGTAAGTGTTTTGCATGCGATACTTCACTATTAGTGTGCCCCCCCACTCTGCTCTAGCGTTATATGATAGAGTTGTTTTTAGATATAACAGTAATGCTTTTCGTTTTGTATTATATTCTATTTCAGGCTGGAGATGCCCTGATACAGTTCTATGATAATTTCATTTCGGATTTTGAGACCAAAATTAATCTTCTCAAGCTTGCGCATCTTGCGGTTATAGTCTCTCGGCAGTATAAAGAGAAAGAAGCTGCAATAAAATATCTTGAAGGGGTGATTGAGAAGCTTCAAGCAACTAGGGAACAACGGAATGAAGAGCCAATTCTTTACATAAAGATGCAATTAGCTCTTTTGAAGCTTGAGCAAGGGGATCAAAAGGAAGCCAAAAAGCTTCTAGAAGATGGAAAAATTACATTGGACAGTATGACTGATATAGATCCATCTGTCTATGCCAGTTGCTATTGGGTTTCATCTCAGTACCATAAGTATTGCCAAGAATTTGCTGAGTTTTACAAAAGTGCTCTTCTCTATCTGGCATACACGTCTGTTGAATCCCTATCGGATTCATTTAAACTGGTAAATACTTGTATTTGAGTCTATATTTCAAGACTAGTGCTATGTTCGTTGGGGAGGATGGATAGATGGAGGCTGGAAAACACAAATTTCAGAAATTGCATTCAGACTAATTTTTCTTTTCTAAATGGGCTCCTTGAAATTTGTATTTTTACCTCCCTCCATTCTCTCTAACAAAAACACCATAAAAACATATTACTGTATTTCTTTGTGTGTTTTGTTTCCCTGATGATGTAACTTGCAATAATTTATTTGTAGACTAAGATTCCTTCTTCTTGTACTTCCTTTTTTCTCCATATCGGAGTGCTGGAGTTGGACCTTTTATTGTGTTTTTCATAAATACTGTCTTTTTAAAGTAAAATATGCTCTTGGCCTTAGCCATGGAATAAAATAATGAATTTGTTGGAAAGAACCAATTTCATGTTGCAATCAAGATATGGTAGTGATGCATATATGTGTTTCCATGTGTTGTAAATACATTGTCTGGCAGTGTTGTAAATATTGGAGAGGAGGAGAATGTCACTCCTAGGGTTTAACATAGTTTCTCCAATATTGCAAATATTGGGCCAGTTTCTGCTTGCACATACTACAATGCGTAGTTTAATGGTGGATGAATTTAATAATTCGAGGTTTTAAATACATGCATGATGCATTAATGCAGCCTTTCAGCAAGGACATTAATGTTCCAATATTTATCAATAGAAAACTTAGTGTTTTTAAGACTTAGACTGGAGATTAATATAAAGGTCCCTCTAAATGGAAATTCACGATTATTGCATCAATGAATACGGATTTGCTATTGTTGCCACTACAAGTGAATTATTATGATATACTAAATTCCATATGTATAGGAGTTTAATTATTTCTTTTTGCATTGTTGTTTATGTATTGACAATTTGAATGTCTAATTGCCCATTTCAGGATTTGGCTTTTGATCTTTCTCTTTCAGCTCTTCTGGGAGATAACATCTACAACTTTGGAGAACTGCTTGCTCATCCTATTGTAAGAATCCAAGACATTTGTTCATTTTCTTAATGGTTTGACAATTTAACATCTTTGTGGTTGGTCATTTGAATTCCCTTCCTTGCCAATAGGAGTTTCTTTTATCTTAGATAGTTGATTCTCCTCACATTGCTAAATTATTGTAGATGTTATTATACTTTTAATTTTGAAATTTAAATGTCACTTGCTACAACTATTCTTGATTGAAAAGTTTAACTTAGATAATTGAAATTAGTTTAGTATTTTCTTTATTTTAAAGCTAGGAAGCACCGATAGATACTCATACAAGTACGAGTATGGGCACGGGTATGACAAACGCATTTAAAAAAACATGAGATACGAGTACGATGGGGACTGATAAAGAACGGGCCACTAATGTTTTAGATCAAGGCCATCAAGGGCCCAAGGAAGGGAAGGTCTACACTAGGAGGAATAAAATACAAAAGTGTTTGCTGTTGGAAAATGCTGGAAAATGCTGCTTTTCCAAAAAGCAGAGATTCTCTGCTTTTGTAAAAGGCTACTTTTCACGGGTAAACGACAAACAGGAGAGCACCAACCAAACACTTAAAACTCCCTCTTTTGAAGTGAAAAGGCAAACATGAGCATGAAAAGGAGTTTCCAAACACCCCCTTAATTAGTGAGGTAGGGGTGAGCTGTAGCTAGTTATTTTGAGAATTGAGCTCGATGGTAAAATGGGGTTTATGTTGGGGTTTAAGAGGAGGCTGTAGAGAAGGGTTTAGGATATTGAAGATTATGATAATATTACTGTTTGGCTGCTTTGCAGAGGCTCTGCCATAATTTGGGTAGAGAAGGGGATTAAGCTTGGTTAATCCATTTATCTTTTCATTATGTTATTCATATTTTCCTTTCTACTTTTATCAAGCAAATACTATTATTCCTTCCTACTCCTTATATTTAGTGAGTTTGTTGTTTATACTAACCTGTTGAAGAGTTCTGTGTTGATTCTCTATTAAATTGTCCGACCTGCCGGATACATTATAGGGAAGCCTGCTGAGTTGGTGGTTCAGGTGAGAATAGAGGGTCAAGAAGAAGGGCTGGAGAACATGGAGACACAGATGCATAACCTTACTAAGTCGGTCACCAGACAAACAATAGCGGAAAATGCTAACCGCGATGCCAAGCTTGGTGGCATTCAACATGATTTGGTGGAGATGCGGGAGCTGTTGACTGGCATGGTGAAGCAGTTGGGCAAGCGATCCATGGGAGAGGCAATAGATGATCCAAAAAATCTGAGCATCAGTCGACCACCTGTTACTCAGGAACATCCTGTTGAGACCCAAGGGCGATTCTACTAACACAATCCCTTCTAGCAGAATTATCAACCGAGTTCTATGGGATTAACACTCTGTCCTAACCATTTCAATGATTCTAGTTTCACTTTACAGAAGGTGAAACTCCCCCCACCTTATGTAGATCTGACCCCGAGGGTGGATTACTAAAGTATTGTATTTCAGCGTCAACAACACCCCTAACCATTGCCGTTTGGCCCATGCACAAATGTGTATGGAAGGTGCCACTATTCATTGGTTTTCAATTCGTTTGAGTGGACAACCACGCATTGATTGGGATCTCTTCAAGATGGAATTGATGGCTCGGTTCAGTAGCGTCACACTCTAGAACGCGCAAGAGGAATTGGCTGCCTTACAGCAGACGGGAATGATGACCGGATACATCGATGCGTTTGAATTAATCGCGTCGCAATTGACTACACAACTAGCAGAAGACTTTCTAGGTTTGTTCATCAATGGGTTGCGCAAAGAAATCAAGGGATGGGTAAGAATCATGCAACCGGCATCGCGAGTGGAGGCTATGCGATTACCCAGGGATGTGGAAACTTCTAATTTAGCACTAGCAGCGATGTTAGCTAACAAGATGGTGTTACCATCTTACTCAGAGGGCAATGGAGGTAATTCTCATCATATTTCTTTTAGTTTGTGTGGTACCCACAATCACGTGAATTTTCAAAGTGGGATAAAAAAAGAAAAATGGTGGAAGTGGTGGGTATGACCCATGAAAATTTTGGGGATCTAATTCCCAAGGTTCTCATGGAGATCGTAATCCAGCAATTGATACCGCCAAATTGGTTGATCGATCTCGTATTGACTAGCAGATTTCGACGAGAGAGATGGAAGAATAACGACGTCGCAGTCTCTGTTTTAAGTGCGGCCTTAAATATAGTCCTCAGCATCGTTGCACAGAGGGTAGTCTCTATTTAGTTATCGTTGAGGAGGTTGAATCGGAGGAAGACGAAACCAAAAAATTTGTAGATGATGCGGAACCTGAAATCGAGGAAGTAGAGTGTCGCCTACTGGAATACAACATCTCTGGTATCTCTGTTTCATTTGTTAACACCATTAAATTAAAAGAGGAACTATAAGGAATCCCTATCTTGTTAATGGTGGAATGTGGAGCCACTCATAATTTTGTTTCCGGCCGTCTGGTATGCGAACACGAACTGGGACTTCATTGCGTTCCAATTCCTGTTAGCATTCAATTGGGAGATGGTCATCGCATAGTGGTCACACAATCAAGTCCGAATATCTCCCTGCATTTGGGATCCATGGAATGCATTGTTGATGCTTTGGTGTTTGAGCCTAGACATGGTATTGGGTATGGCGTGGTTACGAACGTTGGGTGTAGTGACATGACTGGCAAAACACTTGAGCCATAGGGCTGCAAGCTATGAAGCACAGACTCTTCCCTGGGGTTGTCGTGGCCATGTCGGACTCGTTGGATTCGAGGACTCGATAGGGACTCGGCGGTAACGCGGTGGTGGCATGGGACTCGGATGGGACTCGGTAGTGACATGGTAGGGACTCAGCTAATGGTGAAAATATGTAAAAGTTTAGGGGTTTTTTTTTTTTAAATCTTTTAAAACCTATGGTTCAATTACAAAATTTGACAAAAAAACCTAAACTACATCTAATTCTCACTTGTGTATCGCGATTATAAACGCTTAGGGCTTCTTTCTCTTCCATCTTCGATTTGTTTTGCAATTTACGATTCTTAGCGATTCTCCTGCAATTTCATCTTCTTTCTTCATCTTCTTTCTTGTTGTTGTCTTGTCTGATTTCATCCGCACCAAAATCATTGCGATTAGAGAATGACTTATTTGTGATTTAGCAAGTTTTTTTATATATTTTATATCTAATATATATATATATATATATATATATATATATAATTATTTAAAATTTGCCGTGTCGCGCCGCACCTGTGTCTCATATTTTCTAAAATTGTCGTCTGCCGTGTCCGCACTCGAGTCGGCGCTGCAAGAGCTTAAGCAGGCTGTTGACTCTTTAGATATGTGGTTATAGGGGATGAGAGGGCAACTTCTTCACGTTGATACGACTACTTCTCCATGTTTGATTGCGACCCAGGAGCTCGAACTAAATCGAGTTTGACAGCGTTACATGGTGTTTCAAAATCCAGGTCTCCCTTCTCACAGGGAATACCATGCTATCAATTTAGGTCCAGTTAGTGTTCGTCCTCACATGGGATAATCCGTCCCACTCAAAGCGCATATTCTGAATTGATTCTGCTGGTAAAAAAGAAAGATGCAACTTGGCGTTTGTGTATTGATTATCGAGATCTGAATAAGGTCACTGTTCCTTATAAATATCCTATCCCAATCATTGAGGAGCTGTTAGTTGAATTGTATAACTCAAAAATACCAAGGTTGTAAAAGACGTTAGACACTAGTCGGACGGACAAGGCCCTTGAGGATTAATCAGAGATTAGTTAGATTTGTATTATTTATTTGTTAATCAACAAATTGTTATATAAATTCAATTAAAATATATATACTACCGAGAAATAATAATATAAAATTATTTGATATAGAAAAACACATCTATTTATACCATATATCTTAAAAAATGTGCAAACATCAACATTTCAACAACAATATCATTGAAACAACTCAAAAGTGAATTAAAATAAAGCAAAAGAAAAATTCATAATGAAAAACACTTTTGCTTTAGGAGCTAAAAAACGTCCAGAGGGACTAATCGGAGAAAATCGGGGTGAATTCTCAATTTCAAGCGCCTAGGCGGGGCTCGGCGGTCCAAGCGGCCTTGTTTTGAATAAAATGAGGGAAAACCGACTAAGGTGGTTAGGTGGTTTGGCCATGTAAGACGAAGAGCGCTTGTTGCGCCGGTTAGAAGGATTGAAGAGTGGCAAACGGATGCAATGGTGAGGGGTAGGGAAGGTCTAAGTGAACTTGGAAGAGAGTGATTAAGAGTGATATGAGTTTATTGGGGATTGAGGAAAATATGGTAGTGGATAGGACAGAGTGGAGGGAGAGAATTTATGTCGCTGACACGACTTGATTTCACGGTTTCGTATGACGGTTCATGTTAGCCGACCCCGAATCATTTCGGGACTAAGGCTTTGTTGTTGTATCATGTTTATGAGGTTCTGCATGTCCTACGCACCCATGGTTTCAAGGCTAATTTTAAGAAGTGTTCTTTTGGCAAGTGAGAGGTTGAATATTTAGGGCATGTTGTTTCAGATTTGGGAGTTGCTATGGACCCCAAAAAGTAATTGCTGTTCAACAGTGTCCGTTCTACAAAATGTTAAGGGTGTGCGAGGGTTTTTGGGTTTGACTGGGTATTATTGAAAAGTCATCGAGCATTACGGGAAGATTGCTTGACCTCTAACAGAGCTGACAAAGAAAAAAAATTTCCATTGGAATGCCAATTCCCAGTTAGCTTTTAAAACCCTCAAGGAAAAACTCATTACAGCCCCTGTGTTAGCTCTTCCCGACTTTACAAAATCTTCCACTGTTGATTGTGATGCTTCCAGGGCAGGAATCGAAGTTGTTTTATTGAGAACAAACAGCCTGTGGCATATTTCAGCTGTCAAAAAGGACGTTAACCAAGTCTACGTATGAGAAAGAGTTAATGGCGTTAATTTTGGCTATTCATGATTGGCGGCCCTACCTTCTTGGTCAGAGGTTTGTTGTATGCACAGATCACAAGAGCCTTTGTCATTTATTACAACAAAGGTGACAACGACGGATCAACAGAACTTTCTGGCAAAATTAATGGGCTATCAGTTTGATATCCAGTATAATCGTTGTCGAATGTCATGGCTGGTAAGGTTTTTAGATTTTAGATTTGTCCTTAGCTAAACCAAAGAGGCTGGTAGTGGCTGATTTGAGTTTTCTGTTTTGCTATCTCAATCGAATAGTATGTATAGTTAGGTTAGTGTTTTAGCTTCTAGATTTCGATTTTTTTTCATACAAATAAAAGGGGAGTCAACTGCTAGTTTTTTTTAATATTTCTTTTATATATCAATCCCTTTTTTTGTAAAGTTACTTAAAAAAAATACTATATTTTTTACCTAATTAACTCATAATCTGTGTCCCCAAAGTGTCCCCCTGTCCCCGTGTGTCCCATATTAAAAAATGAGGGGACAGTTATTTGGCGTGTTCTGTACGTTAAACTCTTAGAAGTTTCCCCTTTTATTTGTTAAAAAAGAAAGAACTCAAAGTCTAGAAGTTAAAACACTAACCTAACTGCACATAGTATTCGATTGAGATAACAAAACAGAAAACTCAAATCATCCACTACCAGCCCCTTTCATTTAGTTGAGGACAAATCTAAAATCTAAAAACCTTACCAGCCATGACATTCGACAATGATTAATTGGTGGGTTGCGATTCAAACCCATCCGACAATGAATTGTGAATGTTATTTATTGTTTATATATCTTTTAATTTTTTCACAATATATATATATATATATATATATATATATATATATATATATAAAATTTGGTGTGTCCCTAATAGGTAAACAACTGAGAACTCTTCAACAGGTTAGTATAAACAAGAAACTCACGAAATATAAGGGTTGGGAATGGAATAGTGGTATTTGATTGATAAAAGTAGAAAGGAAAATATAAATAACATGAATGAAAAGACAAATGGATTAGGCCAAGCTTAATCCCCTTCTCTACCCAAATAATGGCAGCAAAGCAGCCAAACGGTAATATTATCATAATCTTCAATGCCCTAAATCCTTCTCTACAGCCTCCTCTTAAACCCCATTTCAATTCTCAAAATAACCAACTACCCTTACTAGCCAGCTCACCCCTACCTCACTAACTAATTATGTGACTATCACTTTTGTACTTTATTCCTCCTAGTGTAGACCTTCCATTCCTTGGGCCCTTGATGGCCTTGATCTAAAACATTAGTGGTCCATTCTCTATCAATATCCCCATCCTGTTGAGAAGTCTTGTCCTCAAGACTAAGACCTGGAAACTCGGAGTCTATGGTGAATTCATCTTCCCATGTAGCATTGTCAGTAGGTTGATCCTTCCATTGAATAGGCCACTGCGACACTGTGTCTACATGTTTCTAAACAACTCTTTTAGCAAGGACAGATTCAGGAACCGTGATGGGAGGAGAGTCAAGTACCAACTCTGGAGGAAGAGAAGTAGCAGCAGGGGGCTGTCCATGAGCAGGATTCAGCAGGGAAACATGGATGTATCTTGCTCGAAGGAGGCAACTGGAGGCGATATGCGACGCTGCCCACCTTGGCTGTGACCTGGTAATGACTATAAAAGCGAGGGGCAAGTTTGAGACAAATCCGGCGTACCGCAGACTGTTGTTGATGGGGGCGAAGTTTTAAGAAAACCCAATCACCCACCTCAAAAGTGACATGGCGGCGTTTCTTATCGGCAAGCAGTTTCATCTGTTGTTGGGATTGCTAGAGATGGCGATTTAATTGCTGAAGCGCTTCATCCCGATCTTGTAATTCCCGAGCAACAGCCTCCACCCGTAATTCCCCGGGAATGAACTGAGTGACAACAGGAAGACGTCGACCATAAACAGCCTCAAAAGGCGTAATACCAGTAGACACATGATAGGTTATGTTGTACTAATATTCCGCCCAAGCAAGCCAAGTATACCACGTCTTAGGCTGTTCAGCAGCAAAACAGCGTAAATAGGACTGCAAACAGTGGTTGATGACCTCTGTTTGCCCACCGGACTCAGGGTGATATGCCGAAAAAAGATGCAACCTCGTCCCTTGAAGCTGAAACAGTTCCTGCCAAAATTTACTGATGAACAGAAGGTCACGATTACTGACAATCGAGCTGGGAATTATGTGGAGGCAGACGATCTCTGTGACAAAAAGTGCAGCAATAGTACGGGCTGTATAAGGATGCTTGATAGCGATAAAATGACTGTATTTCATCAACCGGTCCACCACGACCATGATTGCCTCAATACCCGGAATGACCCCAGTAGGAGTGTTATGAAACTCACTGATAAGTGTGGGGATACACGAAGAGGTAGGATTTTTAGATTTTAGATTTGTCATGGCTGGTAAGGTTTTAGATTGTCCTTAGCTAAATCGAAGGGGCTGGTAGTGGCTGATTTGAGTTTTCTGTTTTGCTATCTCAATTGAATACTATGTGTAGTTAGGGGGAATTTATAGGAGGGTCCCGGATCTCCAACTCAATTAAGGACCCTCCATAGAAATACTGCCAAGTGTCTTTTATTAATCCCAATCACAATTAATAAAAATCATTAATCATTAAACAAACCGTCTTCTTTCTCTATCCTTTTTTACGCAGCCACTGCCTTTCCATCTTCTAGAACCACCATTCTCCATCTGTTTGTCACCGCCTTCGCCGCTGCTCTTCACTGTCGATTTCGGCTCTGATCTTTTCAAAGAAACTCAATTAAGCTCTCAACAAAACACCTAATGAATTTTTCACTCCAAATAATAACCCAATTAAATAAGGAACAAAGCAATTAAGGATCAAAGACCCTTCCACTTTGGGAGCTTTGTGTATTAATCCTGAATTTTCAATTCTAGTACTAAGCCTCTGAATCCCCTAATTTTTTTTTTTGTATATCTAAATCAATTTTCACGGTTTTATATGATGGTTCATGTTAGCCGACCCCGAATCATTTCGGGACTAAGGCTTTGTTGTTGTTGTTGTTGTTGTTATATCTAAATCAGAGAAATCCAATAATTTATTGCTGAGTCGAAGAATTATTTATCTGTAAATGGACAATCAGAAAATTGAAAAGCTCTATAGTTAAAAGAAGCATATATTAATTAGGTGTTGTTCATATTCTGCTTAAATTGAATTTTGGTATAAGTGGAAGAGAGGGGAGGGGCTGTGGAACAAACAGAAGGATAGAGAAAGAAGAAGTACGGAACTGTTTGTTTAATGATTAATAATTTTTATTAATTGTGATTGGGATTAATAAAAGACACTTGGCAGTATTTGTATGGAGGGTCCTTAATTGAGTTGGAGATCCGGGACCCTCCTATAAATTCCCGTAGTTAGGTTAGTGTTTTAACTTCTAGATTTTGATTTCTTTTTTTTTTTTTTTTACAAATAAAAGGGCAGTCGACTGCTAGTTCTTTCTTTAGTTTTTTTAATATTTCTTTATATATCAATCCCTTTTTTTGTAAAGTTACTTAAAAAAATTCTATATTTTTTTACCTAATCAACTCATAATCTGTGTCCCCGAAGTGTCCCCCAGTTCCCGCGTGTCCCATATTAAAAAATAATAAAAAATGAGGGGACAGTTATTTGGCGTGTTCTGTATGTTAAACTCTTAGAAGTTTCGGTGGTTCATAGTTTTAAAGTCATATATAGTTTCTCCAAATTTGGTGGCCAATTTCTTTTGTGAGGATATTAATTGTCAAACAATAAATTGTAATACTTTATGTTAAACTCTGGATTTTTAAATAGTAGATTTCTAAGTCTTAAGTTCAACATTTCTGATATTTGTTAGTATGGAGATTGGGATCTAATTCCCCAAGGGGAATGGAGTTTAATTCGTGCTCCATCTTTAATCTGATGAAACATTAGAGCTTGGCATCACCCTTTCTTATTTCGATTTCCATTTTACTGCCTTCTGATTTTTGACAAACAAAATAATCTCTATGTCCATTACTGAAATTTCTGAATACAAATGTCTTAGGTATTATATATGCATCTGAACTCTAGTTCCTCTAGAGACTAGAATATTAGGAATTCTTATAAGCTCCTTCATAAATCCTTGCTAGTTTTCTGGTTGGAAAGTCTTTGTTTTTTTTCCTTTTTTTTCCCTGCAAGTGATTTAAAATCTAGTTCCTTATACTTGTGTGGCATTTATCTTCAATATTATGTTTGGAATGATCTCCCAATTAATCTTTCAACAGATAAAGAGTCTTCTGGGAACACCAGTTGAGTGGCTTTACTATATCCTTCAGGCATTTAATCTTGGTGATCTTATTCGCTACCAAGAATTGTGCCGTGTGCATAACGCATCTTTGAGGGCTCAGCCAGCATTGGTTGAGAATGAACAGAAGCTATTGGAAAAGATTAACATCCTTTGCTTGATGGAAATCATCTTTAGGTATCTGTACATTTATAGATATCTTTCTTGACATTGTTTACTTACTATTTTCTGAACTACATGTGAGTGAAATAAGACATGCTTCTTTACAGCCGTCCTTCTGAAGATCGAACTATTCCATTAAATGTCATTGCTGCCCGTACAAAACTTTCTATTGAGGATGTGGAGCATCTAGTCATGAAGAGTCTTTCTGTAAGTCTTCTCTCGTGATATTTGACATGATGCTATAATATGTGTACAATTTTCATCCTTCACTTGATGGTTGAAAATAAAAAAGAGTAGAATTTTAAGTCATACCTGGTGCTCCCTTTTCAACTAGAAGGATATTTTCTTGCATGCATACAACTGTATACACTTATAGTATGACCACTTGTTTAAATATGGAGGGAACTGTTATGGATATAATATTAAAAAAATCGTGCATAGGTTTGCAGCCATTACTGGTTAGAGTTGGACAAAGGAATTGGCATCTGGCACCATAAATATAATATTGGTGGGGAAGAGCAGCGCTGGAGATTTATATGCATACATGTTGTGACATGGGAGTGGTGAATGCAGTTATTGTCTAAGTTTGTAGAACGCTGAAAGATTATTCTCCTTAGTTTTAGAGTATATATATAATATGCATTAGTAAAACAGTGTAGTATGGGTATGGATTAAAGAAATCATGAAGCCCTGAGAACAGGCAGTGAGAAAATCTTTTGGCACTTCGCACTTTCTAAGAGGGAAACTGGTTTGGCAGGAACGAAGCTTTAGCTCAATTTATCTGCCTTTGCTATGCTGTTGATAACATAATGGATCTTACTGATTCTCCACTTCTTAGTTCAGAGTTCAATGTTTAAAGAAGAGCTCTAATCCCGTGTTACATGTATTGCCAGCACCAATGATATGGGACATAGAATCTTATGTATCAACCTTAGCACTATTTTAGAGCATCTTAGATTTTTAAGCTTTAAAATTGAAATTATGTTTACCATATTATATATATGCACAAGTCAATATAGAACGTGCATACAGAAAGAGTTATACTGATTTTACCTTGTACTTCACTAAATTCAGTACTCAGGTTGGAACTTGGAAGGTGATTAATCCACTGGAACATTAATAATGATAAAGAAATGTAAAAGCCAGTAGTTTTGGACTACCTATTGAACGCCCCTGTCACATATGTCACGGACCGCATAATTTCCCCACTCCGGGCCAATTTGGATAGGCAACGGGCCCGTGGCAGCAAGGCATTTTGCCGATGCCTGCCAGGCGCAGAGACCCATAGTGTGTCTTACGCCGAGTCTGGGCCCTGGGGGAGTGGACATTGCCTTGTTCCATTCACCACTACCCCCAAAATGGAGGTTAGGCATAACCAATGGCTCCCAAATTTTGCACACCTTAATTATTTGTCTAAAGAAGGCTAGAAGAATCTAGAAGGCACGGGATAAGTCTTCAGATTTGGAGAATTGGCTAAGAGGTTCTAAATCCTCACAGATTTAACCTCAGTTAGATGCCTATGGGCCAGGAAGCTGCCAGACTGCCCAGCAACTGCCCAGAAGTTTCCGGAAACGCCCAGCATTGCCCAAGCAGTGCCCAGCAGTGTCTAGAAGTGCCCAAATTAGTCTAACTTAGTTTATCCTAGAACTTTCTAGATTAAATTGCCTTGTAAATATCTAGAAACTTCCTTAGGGATTGGAGGCCTATAAATAAGAGTGAGGGGTCATTTGTAAATTCAATTCCAAACTCTCCAAGCTCTCAAGCATACTTGTAAAGCATTCTTTGTGTAATACAACACTTGTTTCTTGTTAATTTAATTCGCTAAGGTAACATCCGCTTGCTAAGGTGAATCGAGGGAAGGCTAACTAGTAGTTTCAGGGAGAAATCACTAGTGCCGCACGGACAGCAATTGACTGAGGAATTGTGTCCGTGACACATATCAGCAACGGGAAAAAGTCTAAGGACTGACTCTGGAATTTTCCTATTGCAAATTCTATTTTGATTATTTGATTATTTGTGTTTCCTATATAGTTCTATTCTGTTATTTCGTGGGTTGCGTTTCCTATATAGTAGTATTAGCAAGTTAGTGGGATGTCAGCTGACCTTGTAACTGCCTTCTTCTCCTATTTAGGAGGAATTGCTGTAGGTATTGGTTATCAATTAGTTAATGAAGTATTTCCTTTATTCCTAAATTCTTCTCCCTTCCCTCTTCTTTCTTTCTATCTCTTCCTACGATTCTAATTTCTTAAGTCAGATTTTAGTTTGTAACAGCCCCCTAGAATTTTCTTGTTTATTTTGCATGAACCTTCCAAATTTACATGTTTAAGTGGAAGGTAGTCGTAGAACTTCCTTGAGGTTGTTTTTTGATTTTTTGTATGTCTTTAATTTCCAACAGTTCAGTTTATTCAATCCGACAATGTTTGAAAAACAATAATAAGATTTGTTAGCATAATTATGACGATGCACATAGAAAACCTTAATTAGGGTGTATGTTTGTGACTGGAAAACTTGCATTGTGAAGAGTTTTTTTTTTTTTTTGAACAGGTTCATCTTATTGAGGGAATAATGGATCAAGTTGAGGGAACAGTATACGTGTCATGGGTGCAGCCAAGAGTTCTGGGGATTCCACAGATCAAATCCTTACGAGATAGACTAGACAATTGGTTGGGTAAAGTACACACTGCTTTATTATCTGTTGAAGCTGAAACACCTGATCTAGTGCCAGCATTGTGATTGATTCTCTTTGTTTTTGCTTTTTTTTGGGGTCTCTCCCCATGGTAACAAAATTCTCAATGGAAACTAGAGAAAAGGGTTTTTGAGGTTTATTCTGGAAGTACTTGTACCCCTTCAGTTTAAAAGGCACTATTTTTATTCACTGAATTAAATTGTCTGTTTGTTAGAAAAACATTATGTGCATTGCTGCTCATTAACAAACTTTTGAGGTTAATACTTTGGATTAACTTGTAGAGTTTACAGGCTTTTTAGATATTTATGGTTTGAATCTTAAATGACATTTCCACAAGTGCATTTATCTTTTATGACATTGCATTAGTGGAGCCTAATATCTAGTTAAATTTGTCCATGATAGCATTTTGAGAGGTCCATGATAACATGCTATCATTTGAAAGCAACAGCTGTATGAAAACATTTGAATGCGAAAAGGAAAAAGGTCTGTCTTTCAACGCCAGATCAATTTAGAACATTTATACTGTTCAGTAACTCTGTTTTCAATACAAGATTGAGTTCATTTTACCCAATTAATTAATTTGTTCATTTCTCTCCATTTTCAATGAAAAATTCAGTTTATTTTTACTTTAAAATAGTTGCTTTTATTTAGACTAGAAGCAGGAACCTTTGCCACCAGTTGAAGTTTCTACTGCAACTAACTAAAATGGTATCAAAATTCATTTCTTACCTGCTAGAAGCAGGAACCTTTGCCACCAGTTGAAGTTTCTACTGCAACTAACTAAATGAAAATGCACAAGGTAATTTATTCACGTTTTAGTTTCATTGTGCAAGGAAATTTCTGCAGTTTAATACATCAATAGTTCCTGCACTTCGCTCAAAAAGCTTATTCACCCTTTGAGTTTATACAGGCTGTGGCTGAGAGAAGCTTTGGATAAAATTAGAGGTTTAATAGTGATGTCTTCAAACAACAAATTAAGCTCAATATTCATTAATTTGAAGCCCTTATGGAATGATATGGATGGCGTTAAGTTACAACATGTGATAAACAATATTTCAGGATATATACGAGTAACAATTTACTCTTGCAAAGACGACCATATGAAAACTGACCAACTCCGTGAGATTCTTAGATCGTGGTTCCTTCTTAAGGAGACTCTAATTCTTAGGTTCATAAAATAGGGTCTGTAAGTTCCGAGGCTCGTCAATTCCTATGGTTTCTGGGTTGTCAATTCCGATAAGGCAACATCTATATGAATCCTAATGGATTTTGGAGTTTGTAATCAACATACATAATAATCAATTATGAGAATCAAAGCAAGGAATAAACATTAACAAGTATAGTGAAATTGAAAACCGTAAATCATATATTATTAGTATGAAAAGCGTAAATGCGGAATACAATCGAATATAGAATATATGAAGAGTACAAACTAGTTAACAAGGTAAAAGGGAAGAAGAATCAGCCCTTAAAACTTGCTAACTGGACTCAAGGCCGTCTCTGAGCTTGGGGAATGCGGATGGAATGTAACTTCGATGGAGTAACAGAATGATTACACAAGCTCTCAAGGTGTAAGAAACTTTATTACATGGAAATTGAATAAAGATTTGAGTGGCAAGTACTCCTATTTATACATAAATCAAGTTAGGGGCATAATCGTAAATTACAAAGGTCTTTCGATTGTTCACATTTGATGCTGAAAACAAGGTCCACGCTCCGCGTGATCTGTTTTCCTTCACGACTTGTAGTCTTCACACCACTGAAAGACTTTTTTCCTATTACTTGATCTGGTCCACGCTCCGCGTGGTGATAGCCAAGCTCTGCATAAGTGAGCTACTGAGATTTATCTTCGTTTATTTCATGCTCCACGTGGACTATTTGTTGATTGCCGTAATTTAGTGGGCACTGCGTCATTAAGTCAACGCTCCGCGTGGATGAAATCACGCTCCGCGTGGCTGTGAAAAAATAGATTCCTCTTTTCATATGTCGTGCGGTGTTTCTTACTTTAATCGTCTTTTGCATCTCATGTGTGTTTCTTGAACCTGTAAAATACAACCATGGAACCCGAGATTACTTGATTTCTTTACTTACTGAAATATGATTAAAAATAACGCAAAATTATCAAGAGTACATATTTTATTATTTTTCTACTAATTAAATGAAACACACTTGTTTTTAGGTATTAAACTGAATTGTTAGTTCAATATAGATTGTGAATCACCCTAAAAAGATAGGGACAAAACGTCCCTATCAACCTCCTCGGAGTTTAAAGTTTTACTTGTCCTCAAGTAAAGGTAGTCGAAAGACGAAGGATTGAGACATTTGAGAAACAAACCATTTCTTGATTTATCTAAGTACGTGATTCCGAAACCAAGATTTTATGAGAAGGGTTTAATGAGCACCTACATGAGCGAAAGGGTTAGCAAATCTTTGTTTGAAATTTCTATGATTAAACTTAATAGGCAATATTAACAGAGATTGATTATTCCTGGAAAACTTAATTGCACATCACCAAGGTATTTCACTCAATCATACAAATTTTTGGATGGTTAGGTGTTTGTACTCTTTTCTTTATACTTACCCAAAATCACACTGAGTTTGCACGTTCATCCGAGTCTTTTGTCCTTGTTATGGTTAAACAATATTAAAAATGGTCTCGGATTGTGGTTGTAATGAAGTTGAGGCTTTTTAGTGGGGTTAAAAATCAATTTGTGGGAACTCAAGTTTGAGCACCGAACTTGTGTTTGCATCATGCCTTTGTTGTTTTTCTAGCAATTTGGTGATGGACTGAAATTTCTTGAGGGAGCTTGAGAATGCCTAGAACTCTTTGATTCATTTTTTATTCTTTGAGAGTGGCACAAAAACGATTTCAGTAGCGTACTTTCTTGCTAGAGGTTTGACTTTTGGATAATTGATGCATTTGTTGATTTTATAACGAGAGAAAAAAGTGGGTTAAATGTTAATGGGTTTTGAGAAAGAAACTGGTTAGTAGGCTCAAGTGGGCTTTCTAAGGGTTGTGAAAAACGAAAAAATAATAAGAAAGAATTAGCCTAAGTGAGATCATTTTATCATCTATTGTTCTCTTACCAAAACAGACGTACTTAACTCGGTATTTAATGCAAATTCTATGACTTGAGTAAGCAAAGCCCTCAAAATTTTTTTGAAGAAAATAGAGTTTTCGTGTGAACTCTTTTAGGCTTAAAATACCTCACGATGATTTCGGATTTTATTATATGCTCTTAAGTTTTCTTAAAATTCTCAAAATTTCGCCTTTATTGCCTTTTAAGGTTAATTACAAAAAATGACTTGTGAGTTTGGAACTATTGCTTTTGTTAGGTGCAAATTTTGTCTACTCATAAATTTCCTAGCTTCGGAATCAAAACTTAAAATTTCTCAATTGAATCGATCCTTCGTATCGAGCGATTTACTTTTGAGGACAAATAACGGAACTTAAATTTTGAGGGTGGTAATGTGTTTGATTCACTTTTGAGCTAATCATTTACTTTACTTTATTTTATTTTTCTGCTTTTTTATTTTTTTTAAGTCACGCGGAGCGTGGAACATAAGACGCTCCACATGACACAAGTTTTAAAGCGAATAAAAACCAGTGCCTGGTTCACGCGGAGCTTGGCTTATGTCACCGTGTGGACCAGAATTTTAATGACGAAAAAAAACAAAATGAACGGAAAAAAACAACGAAAAATAGATCAATTAACTGAAAAAACAAAGTGCAACAATGAACTATAAGTGTGAGGGTTGCACTTCCTCTCCGCATAACAAAAGATTCGTTATGAGAAACACAACATGGTTATCTAAAGTCATATGTGATTCTAATGTAACGGTCATAGATGCATCTTTAGACCCAAAATCACTATGAGACCTAGATGAGACATTACATAGTTTCGTTATCGCCTAACGGGCCAATAACTTGGTGCCAAATATGGGTTAGCCAAGTAGGTACTGAATCATGTTGAGGGGCCATGAGTGAAGTGCGGGGGATTGCTACTCATCTGAGGGAAAACATATATCGCCTACCACTTGATTAGTGGAACTGAGAAAAGTGTGGCCACACCCGAATGAAGCAATTGGTATTGCTTATTCAACTTGACTAGTTCACCAAGAGAGTAAAGAATGCATGAACACTATATGAGGATGACTGTACCATTCCTCATGCTCAACATGATATTATTTAGCAAGGAATTACTATGATGCTACTATTAGGTTCTCATTCAAATGACGTACCGTGTTGCTCAGTTGCTCAAACACAAGTCAAATGCTAATCGTGTTTACTAAATTTTGTCTCTATGGTAGAAAACTACTTTGGTATAAATATCAAAAGACTTAGGTCAGAAAAAGACAAAGAATGTTTCAACCAAACTTTCACTCCATACTGCTAAAGGTGGGGATAATTATGAGTCATCTTGTCTCAAAACACGACAATATAACAATATCATTGAAAGAAAAATTGACACCTTTTAGAGCAAACCCGATCATTGTTTTTTTAGAATATGTAATGAAGTATTTTTAAGAAGAAGCAGTTTTAACAACAACTCATCCCATTAATAGATTACCCTCTAGAGTATTAGATTTCAAAAGTACAATGGAGGATCTCTCTTCATTCTACCAGAATCGGTAGACTACAAACAATCTTCTAGCTCCCATTTTTGGGTGTCTTTTGTTCATATCTATAGCCAATATCTTGGAAAATTAGATCCTAGAGTATTGAAGTGTATCTTTATGGGTTATTCATCAACTCAAAAAAGTACAAGTGTTATCATCCTCCTTCCAAAAAGTTTTGTGTGTCACAAGATATAACATTTAATGAGTAAGAACTTCATTCAAACGGATCTTCCTGTGGAGAATGTCAAGGAAGATAAGAAATCTATTCTTAGACTCTAGCATTTACTTCTATTGACACCCAATCAAATGCTTTTGATCTAACGAAAACCAAAATCAAAACATGCGTCCAACTTGTCCGAACTTGAGCATTACGAATTAGAACATATCCTTCATGAGTTCAATCAGTCAGAAGCTCAACTTATTAAACATGAATATGTTCTTGTAAATGTGAGATTTTGAAAGAATATGGTTTACTCAAGACGAAAAGAGGCCAAAATCTACGCATATACAAGAATCTGATCCAAGTCCCTCAAATGAGGTAACGATATCTGATTTTCCTACTTTGCAGTGTGAAACTTAAGTACATATTAGTGATGAAAATAAAGGCCACCAAATGCTATTAGGAAAGGAACTAGAACATGCACAAAGAAGCCTTTATACCCACTCTCGTACTACACGCCTTTGTAAAACTTCGCCACCAACCTTCAAAGCCTTCTTTCTAAACCTCACTACTACAACCATCCCTACAACTTTATTTTAGGCATTGTCTAATGGAAAATGAAAACAAGCCATGAATATGGATATGAAGGCATTGGAGAAGAATAAAACTTAGAGTTTAGTCGAGTTGCCATCAGGAAAAAAGTCAGTAGGTTGCAAATGGGTATGTATAGTGAAATTTAGGACTGATGGATCAATTGATAGGTACAAGGAAGATTGGTAGTCAAAAGATACATTCAAATATATGAGATTGATTATTTAAAGGCATTTGCTCCAGTAGGTAAGATGAATACAATCCGATTAATTTTATATTTAGCTACTAATAGTGGTTAGGACCTACAACAATTTGATGTGAAAAATGCATTTTTGCATGAGAATCTTGAAGAGATTTATATAAAGGACAGAGTCTATGGAACAAAGATGACAACCAATACAATATGCAAGCAAAATAAGCTTTGTATGGATTGAAAAATTCTCCTCGAGCCTGATTTGGGAGATTCTTAAGAGTCATGTTAGTCATAACATACAAACCAACCACATATTGTTCTTTAATTTAGGGAAGTATTTGAGATCAAGACTTAGGGAAGACTGAAATATTTTCTAGAAATTGAGGTGACACCTGAATTTTCTTTTATATCTCAACATAACTAGGTTACTAATTTACTCAAGGAGATAGGAAAAGTTGCATGTAAACCAGTTATTACACCTATAGAGCCATGCCATAAGCTAGGGAAAGTAGAGGAAGATCTTCGAGTCAATGACGAAATGTATCAATGCCTTGTAAAATGAATTATTAATTTGGCACATATGAAACCCGATATACTTATGCAGTAAGCTTAATTAGTCAGTTTATGCATAATCCTAAACAACACACATGGTTTTGTAATACCTTCAGGGAACACCTGGACGATCACATAATCCTAGAGAAATTCACTTGCAAAAACACACATAATTTTGCAATACCTTAACGAAACACTTGGAAGAGTGATCTTGTTCAAGAGAAATAAAAATATGGCATTTGAAGCTTACATTGATATTGACTACACGATCAATTATCGACAAAAAAAGAGTCTACATCAGTCTATTGTATCTTTTATGGAGGGAACCTTGTGACTTGGAGAAGCAAGAAACAAGGGGTAGTAACATGTTCAAATGTTGAAGCAGAATTTCAATTAAAGGCACAAGGTATATAAGAATTGCTTTAGCTGAAAACTATTCTTGAAGGGTGGTCCTATGAAACTCTATTGTGATTATAATGCGATAATAAGCATACCCCCACAATCCAATTTAACATGATATGACAAAACACATTGAGCTGGATAGACATTTTAGCAAGAAGAAATTAGACAGTGGCTTGAATAGCACTCTGTATGTGCCAACATAGGGATACCTCATTGATATTCTCACTAAGGGGTTAAGTAGCTTAATAGTTGAGAATATTGTATCCAAACTAGAAATGAAAAATACATATTCACTAGCTTGAAAGAAAGTGTCAAAATTAATTGTTATTAACTGTAAATTATAAGTCCGTCTTTTAATGTGTACATGACTAGTTATAACCAGTGTTTTGAAAATCGTTCCAGATCGGCCGGTTCGACCGCAAATCGGTCAAGTTGATGTTGGGTTTTTATATGCTTATCAAATCAGATTGGACTGCTCGAACCGACAAAGTTAACCGCAAACTAATCTGGTTGAGCGGTTTGGTCCAATTAGTTTTTCACCCATGTTTAATATTAAAAAAAAAAAAGATATGTAGATGAGAGGATTTAAACTTAAGCTACCAAATACCACTATACATGTCATACCACTGAACTAGGTTTCCACTTGTAACTATTAGCAACAATATAAATTTATATATTATACTAGTACTGAAACATTAAAAATTTGAAATATTATTTAGTATTTGTTTTTTTATATTTTTTTATAAGTTTCAATAAATATTATTAAAAAGTTAATTTATCTTTGCAATATAAACAAAGTTTACTTAGTATTTAAATTTTAAATATACACAAAATAAAATCTAAAAGTCTAAAAGTCTAGTAAATTTCATAATATATATATATATATAAAAGTTGTGCGCAATGCACTTACATTAAACAAAGGAAGATTGCATTAAAGAGAAAGAAAAACTCTCAACCCACCTCACCCATCTGATTCGAACCCATGACCTCTATAGTCACGGGTAAGCTCTCAACCAACAGGCTAAGAGATAAATTAAATTAAAAAATATATATTCTATTATTGTATTATACTAAATTTACATATATATTTTTATGTTTAATTGAAGGGAATTCTGTTATATATATATATATAACATCATTCAGTTTAATCAATCCGAGTTAACCGGTTGAAACTATTGACCCTGACCCAATTGTCAATCCAGTTCTTTAAAACATTGGAATAGCAGACAATAAGATAAGAAATCACATCAACAAATGAATGAGCAATTATAACAGCAAAGCAAGTGCAATTATATGATATTGGGAATTAGTGAAATGCTCCAATATAAAATAGGGATAAGTATAAAAAAAATGTTTGTGGTATACACTTTTTGCGAACTCGAACCTGTGATTTTTTTTTTTTTGCAAACAGAGGTCTGTGCTAAACGCTGTTAGCAAAAAAACGGATTTTTTGATTCACTCCGTTATTTTTGATGACGTGGCACTTTGACCCAAATTTTGACCAGGGGGCAAAACAGGGATTAAATTAAAATATTTGATATTTAAACCCACAAAACACAGGCCCCAAAATCGCAACTCTTCCTATTCCAACCTTTGAACTTCAACATTACTAGACACCATAAACCACTGAAAAACCTCATAATCAAGTCGGAATTTGGAGGGGAAAAGTCGAAATTCATCAACTCCTGCATCATACGGTTCGTATCCAACCTATTTTCCAAGAAAACGGAAAACCCTAAGGAAGTATGAAGGAGCAGAAGTAAGGGTGAAGACCACTTTTTGAGGGTGTAAAAGCTTGGAAAGCAAGGTACATACACGGTTCGCACAACTCTCTAATCTCTATTTCGTTACGTTCTGTTTCTTTTAGTTAGGGTTTTTGCGATAGGAATTAGTATATACGATTTTCTTGTTGTTTTGTTACGAATTTGTGGTCGTTGTTGTTAAGGTTGCATGTTAGTGTTAATGAAGTTTGTTGATTTGGGTTGTCTTTAATTTGATGTCCTGTGAGTTCAGAGTTGTGTTTTTAACGATCGTCATATGCTATTTCTTGTATGATGTACAGTAATAATGGCACAAATGAATGTTTATACGTTGTTGTTGTTAAGGTTGCATGTTAGTGTGAATGAAGTTTGTTGATTTGAATTGTCTTTAGTTCGATGTCATGTGAGTTCAGAGTTGTGCTTTTAAAGATGTTCATATGCTATTTCTTGTTTGATTTACAACAATCATGGCTACAATGCATACAATGATTATTCATTATGGTGGTGAATGGGTAGACATGGACAAATAACTCTACGTTGGAGGTAAAATGAGGATGGTGAAAATGGATATTGACTACATGAGCTACTTTGAGCTAGCGGATATTGGTAAGGATGTAGGGTATAAACACTCAGTACAAATGTGGTACAAATGTGATGACACTAATGCAGGAGGATTTGATTCTGATGACAATGATGTCAGTGATGCGGAGGATGAGAATGTTCACACTGCTAACAATGATGACACGGGGTCTGATTCTGAAGATAGTACTTATGTTCAAAGTATTGATAGTAATGAGGAGGAGAGTGAGTCAAAATCTCTAGAGGAAGAAGTAGAACCAGTTGGAGATATCCCAAGGACAGATGCAGATGCCAATGATTTAGAGGATGACGATATGGCAGAATTTAATGAGAGAGGATATGATAGTGATGAGTTGCATAGTTTGAAGGGCTCTGATGATGAAGGTCCACACTATACGGACTTCAATGAGAATACTGGTTCTGCCAATCCCGAGCTATGTGTAGGTATGAGGTTTACTAATGTGCGTGTGTTTAGGAAGGCTCTGAAGGATTGGTCAATCAAGAATGGCTATGACTACATCTTCATGAATAACAATCAACAGAAGGTGATAGTTAGGTGCAAGTATAAATGTGGATTCAAAGTGCATGCTTCTAAGCTACGTGGATATGACACATTTCAAGTGAAGACATTTCAGCCAGTCCATCAGTGTCCTAGGGATAACAAAAACAGGCTTATAGGTTCTTCTTACATTGCAGAGAAATACCTTGAGGACTTGAGGGACAATCCCAGTTATGATGTTGATGCGCTCGGCAATAAGGTGCAAAGGGAATTAGGATCTGAGGTGTCTGCAGCAAAGTGTTACAGAGCAATAAACCTTGCAAATAAGTTAGTTGATGGAGCTGCAATGGAGCAATACAGGAGATTGTTTGATTATGGTGCAACAATAGAGAAATAGATGCCTGGTAGCAGGGTAAGATTTAAAACTGAGCTTGAGTTTGAAAGGGTTGAGGTGCCTCGAGAAGGAGAGATTACAAGGCTACTTAAGGAGATAGTTACTTTCTAATATATGTATGTGAGGTTCAGTGCACAGCTAGAAGGTTTTAAGTCTGGCTTGAGACCAATAATAAGGCTTGATGGATGCTTTCTAAAAACACCATTGGGTGGCCAAATTTTGTCTGCTGTGGCAAGAGATGGAAACGAACAAATGTATCCATTGGCTATGGCAATGGTAGACAGTGAATGCAAAGCATCGTGGGAGTGGTTCTTGGAGAATCTATTCACTGATTTTGGAAATCCCAGGGCAACAAAGTGGATTTTTATGTCTGATAAGCAAAAGGTAACAATACCTTTGTTTCATTTAAGTTTGATCTAATTATTATGGAATACGATAGATTTTGATAATTGTTTATGTATGTGTACAGGGTTTGGTTGAAGCTATGGAGAAGTTGATTCCTGGAGTAGAGCATAGGTTCTGTGTGAAGCACATGTATGACAACATGAAGCTCATATTCAAAGGACTAGAGTACAAAAAGCTGTTGTGGGATGCTGCTAAAGCTGGGACTGTTAGGTTGTGGGAACATTATATGGATAAGCTTAAGGTATTTGATGAAGCAGCATGGACATGGGTGATGGAGAAAGATCCCAAGAGATGGGCTAGGTGCTTTTTCTCAGTTGAAACTAAATCCGATGCTGTGCAAAACAATATGAGTGAGTGCTTCAATGCTTATATTAAGAAGAGTAGGGATAAACCTGTGGTTAGTTGCTTTGAGTGGATTAGGAAGAAAATGATGAAGAGAATTCATGTGAATGCTGAAGGTATGAAGAAATATAGGGGTGATATTTGTCCTTACTATCAAGAGAAGCTGGAGAAGCTCAAATTGAGTGCTAGAGGTTGTATCGCGACTCCTGATGGGCATAAGCTTTATTCTGTTGATTGTGGGGATTACACAAGTGTTGTTAATTTGCAAGATAGGACATGTAGCTGTAGGATGTGGGATATTAGTGGTATCCCTTGCAAACATGCAATATCCGCTATTTTCAGGAATAGGGAGATGCCTGAGATATATGTGCATGAGTACTTCTCCAAAGCTGTTTACTTAAGTGTATACAGTCATATAATGTCACCAATACCAAGCAAATAGGAATGGGAGAAAACAGATCTTCCAGATATCCACCCATGGGTTGTGAAAAAACCTGCAGGAAGGCCTAAGAAGAAAAGAACTAGGCGGTCTGATGAACCGAGAAATCCATACAAGGTAAAACGAGCAGGAGGAATTGTCATATGTTGGAATCGCAAGAAAGAAGGGCATAATGTTAAAGGTTGTACCGCGTCTGTTACAGGCGAAATCGGCTGGCAAAGGAGGATGAGAAGAGCCAAAAACAAAGAATTGAATGTCCAGGTAAGGTTATATCAGGTAGACATGGTCATTTGTTTACATTATCTAACTTTTTGATCTAATGATGTAGTTTTCATGTTTTTTTTATAGTCCTCACCCCCTAGACGGGCTGGAAGACCAAAGAAGAACGCTCGTACATCTGCACCATCATCTCGGCCTTCATCATCTGCATTGCCAAGGAGGCGTGTAAGAACACCATTGTCACAGCCACAACCAGCCTCAACTCCACTCTCTACAAGCATACCTGCAGTTTCAAGTTCGCAGCCCCAACCTATGGCGAGTTCACAGCCTCCCAGGGCAAGCAGGATGACACTCGAAGATATCTTGCGGAGGTTGAAAAGATGAGATTGGGATTAGATGTTTTTGTGGGTATGAAGTACCCTAAAGTGCACTGTTTGGATGCTTATAGTATGTTAAATGTTTTTTTGTGGGTCTGAAGTACCCAGCAGTACCCTGTTTATGTGGCTAGCGGGTCTGAAGTACCCTGTTTTTGGATGCTTATAGTACATTTTATGTGGCTATCGGGTCTGAAGTACCCTGTTTTTGTGTATGTAATTACAGGTTTAGTTAAGACGTTGGAACAATGTTGACTTAACTGCTTTTGTAATGCATCTTCTATGTTTATTTACTGATTGTGTAATGCATCTTCTATTACAGGTTTTGTGTCATGCTTACAATTATGTGTCAATTTTGTGTCAATTGCAGTTCCTACAATACAATTATGTGTCCATTTTTTGTCAATTACAGGTTTCTACAATACAGTTTTGTGTCAATTTTGTGACCATAAAGTACAACCTTAGCTTCATTGCAAATACATAATTATTATGCTTACTAATGTCACCAATATCAACCCTAAACCATACCTAAAGAACCTACTTCAGTTTACCAAATACCTTTACATAATGCTAACCAACAGATTAAGCAAACATTCCCATTTTGTGTCATCAAGAACAACATGAAACTTAAGCAATTCATATCACAAAATACCAATACCAATTCATACCACAAAATACCATTTCATACAAAATCTCATTTCATGCCAATTGGTATCACAGAATACCAAATGCATACAAAAAAATCCAAGAACAATTCAGGGTGCCAAAGACTTCCTATCATTATTCCCTAAATCCAACCAATACATCTCTAACCCTATTATGACAATAACCAAGCAAACTACATTTCCTATACAGCAGTTCCATGTCCATCTTCTTCCTTGCCTCTGACTCTACACCGTGAGTTCTTTTTCTGCCACCATCTTTTTAGCCAAACTCAACTCCAACTCCAACTCTTCAATCCTTTTCTGAGCAATGGAAATACCTTGTTCGTATATCTTTCTCTTCTCCTTCAATGCTAATAACACCATCTTTCCCCTCCTACATGGTAATTCATATATCCATTCAAAAAAAATTCAGCCATTCACCTCCTTAAAATGCCCACAACCAAAAAACCGCCTGCCCATGTTCCCCGGCGTCTTAGATGTTCGTAGTGGTGAAATGAATCCGCAATTGCATCTCAGAGGTCCTGGTAATTCTTCTTGACTTCCCTGCACCCACGAATTTGAGGATGTTCGACTCATCCTACCACAACGCGTTCGGAATTACAATACGGTGGACGGAGATTTCCGATTCGTGCCAGAAAGGGAAGTGTTGGGTATCCAATTAAGGAATTAGGGTTTGCAATTTTGGGAGAGGATAATCGAATTAGGGAAAGGGGGAGAAGAATGGGAGTTGCGATTTTGGGGATTTCATTTTGGGGTTTAAATATCAAATATTTTAATTTAATCCCTATTTTGCCCCTGGTCAAAATTTGGGTCAAAGTGCCACGTCATCAAAAATAACGAAGTGAGTGAAAATATCCGTTCTTTGCTAACGACGTTTAGCACAGACCTCTGTTTGCAAAAAAAAAAAAAAATACCACAAGTTCGAATTCGCAAAAAATGTATACCACAGGCATTTTTTTTTTTTTTTTGTACTTATCCCTGTAAAATATACATGTTATTTGTTTGTATCATTTGAATCAATACATACAATTTACACTCGTATAAAATCTGATAATTACTAATACCAACAGTCAGTTAGTGGTGCAAAAGGAGCAAATACTTACAAGGCTATCAATAAAAATTTATCAATATTTTAAGCTGATGACTCGGTCAGAATCTAAATGCTTTTTCATTGTAAAAGAAAAAAAATGTAATACATTTCCCGGGATTCTGTGTAGTAAATCCAGAATATTAACCAATAAAATGGATCAATTTTCCATCACCCAGCGCAAGTCCAACAACTCCTTCAAAATTTGGCATATAACTAAGCATTTTGTTACCAACATAGGAAGAATGAAGCAAAGCAATCAAAAACTGGATTTTTGTTCAAGAAAGAAATCTCATTGGAACTAACCTGCAGTTAGAAAATTTTAATGAAGAAAAAACTTACTTGCAATTTGTAAGCACATATTCTCAACATACTTGAACAATACTGTAAAATGATAAATCTCAAATTCACAAGTTACCATTCAGAATTTGTTGGAGTACCAAATTCTCAAGCTCATGTGAGAATGTCCAAGGCAACTTCCTTTAGGGATGGCATAACTTCCTGCTGATGCAAACACACATTTGCATTCCTTACTTTCCTAAGGACTTTCCACTGACCGGGATAGCACCTGTTAAGGAAAATGATTTAGAAATTGCAATTTAAAACTCTCAATAACAGATGGACTCTTCAATCTAAAACAACAGTTATTCAATGATGAGAAAGGTTTTTTCTGTCTTAGATAAATTAGTTTAAGCTATGACTTCATAATCTGAAAGGAAGATCAGCTACAGACCTGAAAAGAGTCCCTCCATTTCGGCCCTTGAAATTATGTATGTAGTACACAGTCTCCATCAAGGGGAAGAGTGTCTTTAAAAGAGAGGCCAACTTAGGATAGAAAAAAGGTGGATAATCTTTTTTCATTCAAGGACAACGATAATTTGAGCAGCATAAAACTTGATTTATCTAACACAAATGTTCTTGAACAAAAAAAAAACTAAAGGATACAGCCAGATCTTATGCGGTCAAGTTCTCCATTAAATATGATCAGTTTCCGGGTTGTGTTAGCAACAGCTTCTTTATAAAGCTCTTCCACCACAAGCATTTCTGAATGGCAAATGAATAGCAAAACTGTAAATCCAGTAGAATTAAGTCCTCAAGATGGGATTGCTGAAGATACCATTGACATTAAAATATGGATAGGCCACGAGGAATAATTCATCCTCTGCCTTCACACGTTCTGACATTTTGACTTTCTCAACAAAACCAAAATCCTCGAAAAATGATGGCTTCGTCAAATAGTCTAACTTAAGGGAAGATCCTCCAAAGGCCGATTCTCTTGCAAATTTAACTTCATTTGCCTCTGGAAAGAACTGGAAAAAGTTGATGCCGAGGTTCATATTAAATCCCGAAAGTACTATAAAAGAGAAATTGAACTAGATTTTCAAAGATTCACCTCTGAAACAGAGGAAAGAAAAACACTATCATCCTATAAAGATAGCTGATACCGGTACTAGATCCAGGCATGAAGGTAAGAATAAAATTTTCACATCTTAAACTTTAAAATATTTTATGAAGCTAAAACCAATCCTAGCAAAATTCAATGTCAGAATGACACCAACCAAACTATAAGTTGAGAAATAAACAATGGTAAAGTAAAACCTTAACTACAACCCATCATACACTGAACTAAATGAAATATTGATGCAGGTGACTGAAAAAAATTAGATGAGAACGAGCGACTCTACTGTAATTTATGATCCATAGTTCGAGACCAGATAAGGAGTGTGTGATATTGAAAACCAGAAGCCTGGCCTGGGTCTGTGGCTTTCTTCATCTCTTACTATACTATCTAATGGAAAATCTCACAAGGGCATGCATATAGTACCCTTCAAAATCAGAGTGGTCCCCTAGCATGAATCACAACTTCAGCCCAAGCAGATACGATTGCGCCTAGTGGTTTCATTAACCAGCTTTTCACGCATAAAAACATGCTAAACTAATAGGTTTTGCAAGGTCTTCACATGATCAATTCTACATCCGTAAGTATGCAAGACCTATAACCTATTAAAAAAGCTTTCTACCTACTGATAGGCTGTAAACCAACTTGCTTCAGTAGATAATTGTCATTATTCTAAGCCATCTTAAAAGTTTGTCAATGTACCCAGCTTGATCGTTAGCATGAACTAAAGGACCAAACCGCAAGTTGCAAGTTTAAATATAAATCAATTTCTTGAAACTCTTTGACACGTTACACTTCCATACGTTCTAATATTTCTTTGCAAAACCACGAGAATACGCAAAAAGAAGGCAAAGTAGCTTTACAAATTGCTGTTTATGCAGCTGTTTGCGTGGTAAGGAGATAAATGAGAGCAACTTCAATATATATAACATTTTTTCTTCTGCTTCCACTGTAGTTCTAGTCATTATTCCTAAATATCCCATTGGAAAATCCTTTCACCCTTCTTTTCTTTTGCCATCGGTCCTTCGAAACTGTACAGGGAGATTGTCAGGTCTTATTATAACTTTCCCTTTCATAATATAGAGTATAATTACTCTGGAGAAGTTCTATCAGACATTGTGAAGATAGGAAAAATTAGGTTACATGATCTCTCAGTCTTATTTTTGTTACTCACGTATAGGTAAAGGATCCAGAACAAACATAGCTTCAAGCATATAGTGATTTAGTGAATCAGAGAGCAAGCATAACAAAACTAAATAGAAACTAAATACTTACTACTCTGGTTCGTGTAGCTTTCTCTGGACTTACGAAGCGGTCACAAAATTCACGAATTAACTGCATACTTCCAGTCATTTCTATACCTCCTTCACCATCACCTGAGAAGAGGTCATAAATTCAGATGAAGCTAAAATTATAATGAAACCTAAACAAGATTAAAAAAAAAAAGGCAATCCAAGAGAACCTGGAACAGATTCAAGCCCAGCAGTTGGAAATTCAATCTCCTGTAACATCATTGAGGTCACTGACAATTAGTGATACAACTGGTAAAACTATTTCTGAGTTTCTTTGGACATCTGAATCGATTTATCAGTAATTAAACTGACCATCAGTTGTTTACCGTCCTCCAAAGCCAATTGAGTTGCTGTTTTTGCCTGTTAGTAGTTACAAAACCAAAAATGAGCAATCATTCTACTAAAACAAAAACAGACGGAAGTGGAACAGATAGTCCAGGAAAATAGTGTGGAATGAATCTAAAGGTTCTATTAACTAAAGATGAATCAAACAAGCTTCCTTATAGTTGTTTAAAACAAAAATTAAAAATCGACACCGTACCTGTTCAAGAAGCTCCTCGTAATCTACTAAAACGAAAACAGATGAAAGTGGAACAGATAGTCCCCAAAACAGTTCAGGAAAATAGTGTTGAATGAATTTAAAGGTTCTATTAACTAAAGATGAATCAAACAAGCCTCCTTATAGTTGTTTAAAACAGAAATTAAAAATCGACACAGTACCTGTTCAAGAAGCTCCTCGTAATCTCGAGGAAATGGCACATCAAACTCAACTGAGTTGCCATTTCTTGAACCTGAGTAAGCGATACATCTGCGACCACTAATTCTTTGAACCGGAAGATGAGTATGCGTCTTTGAAGTAAAACTATAGCATTTCTGAACCTGCATTGGAGTGTCAAAACAATGAAGTTCTACATATATGACTGATAAATAAGTGATTCCACAGGGTTATAGGATCGAACAATTGTAATTAATAGTAAACAAATATTGAGGGGGGCAAGAGGAAGTATTATTTGAGTGTTACCTTTGTGCTTGGAAGAGAAGCAATGGTGAAAGCAAGAGACGATGCCATTGAGGGGTTGGATAACAGCATATTTTCAACCACAGAGAATGGCGAGTATCCATTTTGGGATGGAATGGAAAGGGTATTTTTGGATATTAAAATAGAGAGAGGTTTTAGGGGCGCATATGTATATCCTTGGCTAAATTATACGAGTGTTCTCCAACCTTTATCTATTTTCACACTTTGTTGTACAATAAAAAAATTTGTCACATTAAAATATACAATCTTCAAGTGATAGTGTACAACCGTTTTTTATGACCGATCAACGCAAGTCAAAGTTATCACATCAGTATTTTTCATTGTAGCATTAAAAAAAGTGGGATTCACTCTTTATGAAATTACTAAAATAGCCTTGTCCTTATAGAATTACTAAATTAACCTCGTCTTCTTCCTTCAACTCTTCTCTCTCTACCCTTTCTCTCTCTCTACCGTTTCTCTAAAGTGGTAATTAGCGACATAACTTTCGGATATATAACCTTTCAGATCAGTTTGAAGTCCTTTCTCGAAAAAGCGGAACTTTATCGTCAACAGCAAGAAGCTATCAATATAGAAGATACCCTAAGCAATGACCAGCGACTTCTAGGTTTGCTTCATCTTCATTTCAACACAAATCCGTGGACTAGGTTTTCCAAAAATACCTATTTTTTTTTTTTGGAAAACGTTGGACCTGACATTTCTTTAAATTCTATATCTACCATGTATTCTAGACATTCTAAAAGAGGCAACTAGTGTATGCAGTGGTTCTCAGAAAGAAGGTGCACATGTGTTTTTGTTCTATGGGGTATGATGCATGACAAGCAAATTTACTTCATTTTTGTTTATCACCTTTTTCAGTTTCTTTGACCGCCTGAAGGAATGTCCCAAGTAGGGATTATTCACCCTGGACTCATTTATTCGAACCTCGATTGTCTAAGAAGTAAGTCTGATTCCCTCCATACTATTGGTAAGCGTTTGCTTATGCTGCCCAAAGCGGTCCATGTTGAACCTCATCTTCTCCACTTCATCATCCTTCTAGAGCGGGTGCTATCGTGGGAATCTGGTCCTTTACGAATGTTCTTTCTTTCATTATGGCTCAATACAATTTTCGAGACTTGATCGCCGCTAATTCATTATTCAAACTTCATCCTTTCGGGTTCTTAAGACAAAGCGAAATCTCTTACAATCTTCCCATTTTGTGTAATAATATTCGTTAGCATCATGTTCCCCTCTTTTTTTCAAAAAAAATCATCAGTATTATGCGAGAGAAAAGAAAACAAGAATAGAAAGAAAAGACTTCTTGTATGTGAGCATAATGATATATATACGTATATAGGGCGTGTTCATGGTTGACAGAGGATCAGAGATGTTTTTTTTATAGAATCATGCGTTATTCAAATACCAGAATAAGATGTTTGACAATCGTTTGACAATCATAAGCACAATTATGCAAAATATTTCTTGACAGAATCAGAATTCACGGGGTTTGGCAGCTCGTTGCCATCCATGTTTGTCAAAGTTAACGCCCCTCCCGTGAACGCCCTCTTCACCACATAAGGGCCTTCATATTTTGGGGTCCATTTTCCCCGAGGATCTAGGTTCTTTAAAATAATCTTCTTAAGCACCAATTCCCCCTCTCGAAACTGCCTGGGTCTCACCTTTTTGCCATACGACTTTATCAGTCTTCTTTGGTACAGTTGCCCGTGGCATATTGTTGTCAACCTTTTTTCTTCAATGAAATTTAGCTGGTCATATCTTTTTTGAGCCCATTCCGAATCCTCTATTCCTGCTTCCCTCATAATCCTTAATGACAGAATCTCGACCTCTATGGGTAAGACAGCTTCCATACCATAAACTAGAGAGAAGAGAGTTGCACCAGTGGAAGTCCTAGCCGTGGTTCTGTACCCGTGCAACGCAAACGGTAACATCTCATGCAAATCTTTGTAAGTCAAGGCCATCTTCTGCACGATTTTTTTGATGTTTTTGTTCGCGGCTTCAACAGCGCCATTCATTTTCGGTCTGTTTTATATAAATTATTTATTTTTAGACATAATTTACATAAGTTGTATTTTTAAAAAATCATTAACATTATGAAAAATCAAGTTTTACATAGAATCTTTGAATTTTACCTACATAGAATCTTTGAATTTTATCTAAATCTTCCATTTTTAGACATAATTTATGTAAAGTTGTATTTTTACAAAAAAAAAATACATCTTTAACTTTGCAAAAAAAAAACAAGTTTTATGTGAAATATTTAAACTTTACGTAAATTCTTTATTTTTAGACATATTTACGTAAAGTGAGACTTAATTTATATAAAGTTGTTATTTTACAATAAAAACCATTAAATTTGTAAAAAAAAATATTATGCGTATAATTAAAATTATAAAAATACCCCTTTCTTTTTAACTAATCCATTTTCAGATTTTTTATTCATAAATTTTCAAAATCCTCCTCGAATCCTCGCAATACAAAACTCGATTATGCTTCTATCTTTACTGGGTAAAGTCGCTTATGTCACCGAAACCGTATGTCCGTACTCACATATTGACATGTAATGAGGTTTGAAATTTCACCATATGATAAACGTTAGATTTAAGATTGCACTATTTTATACATGGGGGGGTAAATCCTCTCTCACCCAATAACTAGGGATAAGGTGCAAAAATATCCCCTAACGTTTACGGCCTAGAGCAATTTTATTCATAACATTGACATTCAAGAGCAATTTTACCCTTAATGTAGACAAGTTGGGTCAATATGAGAAATAATTCTAAAATGTCTTTTCGATCGTGAATCTTGTCATCTACACTTCACATATGAGTCATTTTTATCAGTAATTAGTAACCGATGATAAACATATGATTAGACATGGAATTTCTTGTCTATTGCATGAGTTGTACAAAAAAAATTCAAAAAATTACGCCGAAGTTATACATATTAATCTCCAATCCTATTATTAAATCACAGAAAATATGAAAACTTTTTTTAAATGAACCGATATGCAATTGGTGCAGAATGAAGAATAAAATATACATGTTTTATTATTATTTTTCAAATTGATCCAACTTGACAACATTAAGAGTAAAATTGCTCTTGATTGCCAACGTTATGGGTAAAATTGCATCATTTTAAATGTTGGAGGTAAAATTGCTCCTAGTTATAAACGTTAGGAGCATTTTTACAACTTATCCCTAATAACTATAGAGCTAAATTTATACTTATTCTAATTATTTATGTTTATATGTAAACAAAAAAAAAGAAAAATAATAAATTTAACTTCACTTTTTCTTATTAAATTTAAAAACTATAATAAAGAGTAACATATAAACATTCCAAATCAAAATTGTCAAAATTTTAGATGACAACCATTTAACGAAAACTTATCAAAAAATAAAAGAAACTATTGAAAATAATGCATTGAATAAAAAGGAAAAAAAAGAAAATTATGTATTTAAGGGAGAAAAAAAAAGGAAAGCTTACAAATATACAGTTTATGTAAAACTTAATTGTAGCTTTTTTTTTGGTTGAATTCAATGTATAACAATTAATGAGAGGGTGAATAGATAATTTGGAGGACTTTTTGTCTAAAAATATTTAGGGATAAGTACACAAAAAATGCATGTGGTTTACACGTTTTACAAACTCGAACCTGTGGGTTTTTTTTTACAAAAAGAGGTCTATGCTAAACGTTTTTAGCAAACATAGCTAAAATTGACTAAAGGTGTTAAAATTTAAAAAGAAAAGAGTTAATTTGGTCCTTATATTTATTTATTTTATAAATTAACCCCCCTAATTATCTAATTATCACAAATAAACCCCAAAATAAAAATAAAAATAAAAAATAACATCTTCTCCATCTCCTTTTAATTTTTGATTTTCATTCTTCTTTCTCTCTCCTCTCTCTCTCTCCTCTCTTCTTCTTCTTCAAAAATACCCACGCTTCAGTCGCCACGTGAAACAATTGCTGCATTCTGTTATTTGCATATATCTTTCCCTTTCATTCAAGTTTATTTGAATATCAAGCAAACTCCGAACCCTAATTTTACCCCTAATTTCAATGGAACAATCCAATCAAACCCATGAAATTGATCAATTAGAAGATAGCTTCTTCGACGCCCTCGACTATTTTCCATTTCGTCCTGGTTCCGTTTCCGATGAGTCAATTCACCCCACTTCAGATTCCACTCCCGGCGAATCATCCTCGTCCGTTTCATCTCCGGCCACCACTTTCTCTCCCACAAGATGCAGATACTCCAATCTAGAGTCCTCATGCATTAGCTCAGACACTATTCAATCTTACAATTTCAATACGAGGTACGAAGAGCTATACAACAAATTTTACCGCGATTTAAAAGAAAATGAGAAGAATTTGGAAGATAGTGTTTTAACTTGGGAGAATCTAGACAGACTCGACTCAGTTGGAGATACAAATAGAGTGAGCGAGGATGATAAGCAGATGGTATCAATTATAGATGATGGAAGGATTAGCGACTCCGACGGTGTGGCTGATGAATTTGGAGACTCACCCTATATGAATTTGTTTGTGTTTATTGCTGGGTTGGTGGTTAAGGCAATTGGTTTCAAAGTTAATTTATTTTTTAGTTTAGAAGAAGAAGAAGAAAGAAAGAAGAATGAAAATAAAAAATAAAAAAGGGATGGAGAAGATGGTATTTTTTATTTTTATTTTTTTATTTTGGGGTTTATTTATGATAATTAGATAATTAGGGGGGTTAATTTATAAAATAAATAAATATAATGACCAAATTAACTATTTTCTCTTTAAATTTTAGCACCGTTTGTCAATTTTGCCTCTGTTTGCTAACGGCGTTTAGCACATACCTCTTTTTGTAAAAAAAAAAAAAAACCACAGGTTCGAGTTTGTAAAACATGTAAACCACATGCATTTTTTTGTGTACTTATCCCAAATATTTATAAGCTCAAATCATTTATTACAGAGAGAAAAACATGCCTTTAGGTAACTTGGTAACCTGCTATAACATGTCATTTAATTATAATATATTAGCTTTTATGGATGGAGACTCACCATTGAGAACTCTTCCATATATATATGTAATGTTATTTAAATTAAAACTTTTATTTTAACTTTTACATATACATATATATAATTTTATAAACTAATTTATATATATAACTATTTTCAAATATATATCCTTAATTAATCGATTCTAACCGTTTGACTTAAATCGTTAACAATCAGACTCGTCATCATTAGAGGTTACTATCTCATTTCCGTTCTTATCAAACTTGGAATGGTTCTTCCCTTTGGACTTGAGACCCGAAGTTTCAAGTATTGCAGACTCAAGAATCTCAGCACTAGAAGAAGTGGAAGTATTGGCTTTGACATCTTCAGATACTTCCTTCTTTAAGGCGTCCCCTTGGAGCATATCCTCCATCATCTGTCTCACATCCTCAACGGTCATCATCCTATCAGGTTCTGTGTAACCCTGACTTGATTCTGAGCTTTCATCTGAATCACTGGCTGACACGCCCTCACAGAAATTCTGAGGCTCCAGCTCGGCTATCGGTTTTCTATTAAGGCGACCTTTGCCCTATCGAGACCAAACTGTGCTTTTTGACGATCCTAAGACAGGCGATGCTTGTCAGATGCTGCCTAAGACCTTTATGCATAATATATGTGATGATATGTTTATGCTATGCTTTTGTGTGTTATGTTATATTTATGTTCTTTTAGTCAAGAACCAAATCGTTTGAATGGATTAACTCAAGACGTTGGACTGACTCTAAGAATATTTGGAAAAACAAGAATAACACACAAGACTTTTCATAAATAAAAGAGGAATGACAAGACAGTATGTATTTATATGAAAATGGAAAGCACATAATATGAAAGGGAAATACGTAATCAAGGACATAAAACAAGAAATGAAGATTGAAGAACATCAGGCAGCAAGAGCGGCAGGTTCTGGAGCAACTTCATTGTTATCTGCGGTTGGGTTGTGGCCCGCCCTTTGAGTTATTCCTTCTAGATGAACACCCAAATGATACACTCGTTCAAAAGTGTTGAGGCCTAGAAGTCGAATTAGTCCATAGAACTCGGGTAAGCAACCGCATAAGAACATGGTGATAAGAGCTGCCATGGAAGGCTGATTCTCGAGTCGTAAGAGGTTTGTCATCCACCTTGTGTAATAATCATGTACACAAGCTCTTTGAATCTCATTGGCATTAGTTGACTCATTATCTCCTCACTCAAAGGAGTGTCAACAGCAGTGGTTTCTGGCATCCTAGACTCCAGTCCTTTATCTTTCATCACATGCCGAAGCTCGCTTTTGATAAGGTTATAAACTTCTTCCTTGAGAGAAGACTCATTTTCCTTCGGCGTCGGCTGCCTTCGATCACAATAATCATGAGATCTAGAAACCTCCAATTTCTTCTGGTGAGCTTCATAGCGACGAATCAGAGATTCGGTGGAATCATGAAGAATGCCTCTATGCCGCTTTGGGGACCTTGATCCTTCTGGCTTTGGAACATGTTTGATGGGCGAAGGCGGATGATGGCGTCTTCGATGTGAAGGGCTTTTATGCCTTCCTTTTGATCTTCCTCTAAGTACCTTTAGCTGAGATTCTTCGGAAAATCCCTGCTTAAGTGCAAGTGACGTACTCGGTATATCTTCAGCTCTTTGGTTAGGCTGAATCACCGGTTGAACTGCAGATTGAACTGTAGGTTGAACTACAGGATGAACGACTGAACTCTGAACATGAACCATTTTCTACGAAAACCGTCCATGTTCACCGCACCAAATGATGTCTTCCTTTCTGAAATGGAATCTCTAACCGTCTTTGATGCTAAAGTCAGATAAGTACTTAAGGAAGTACAAAGTTAACTCAAAAGCAGTTGGATAAGAGAGAATGTTTGTGATTACATACCTGTAGTTCTGATTCTCAAGCTATTTATAGGCAACAATGTGTGTACCTTGACACGTGGCAACGTCTGATTGGGCTTCAAACCCTATCTTTCCATCCCATGCTAAATGAGAATTTTGGAATCCAGAACGGCCATTTGTCCACGTGTCCACTTAGACAGATCCGAAAAGGTTATTCACCGTTAAGTATCCAAATAAGCAAGTATTCATAGACTTTGAAAAGCTTCCCAAATATTGAATTCAGGCCTAAACCGATGTCCAAGCATTCAAGACCCATTTTATTACCACTGTATCAACTGATGATGTGTTTATTAAATACACAATAAATGTCTAAAAGTCAAGAATTAAAAAATAAAGAATATATATATTAAATTATATTGAAAGTTATGACTATTTTTGTCCAAAAAAAATTAACTTAAATTTTGTCAATAAATTGTGATAGCTACTTTCCCACAAAACTATAACTTATAGTTGTTCCTAAAAATAAGTTTTCCACCTTTTAAGAAAAGTAGTTTTGCATTTACCAAACGAGCTCTTTATGTGTAAATACATTTCGCACTTTCCCTTTCTTTTCCACCTATGCATTTTGTCACGGACCGCATAAAATCATCGGAGGAAAGGCCCAAGCCAAATACCCAAAGGGCTAAGAGAAATGATCCAGGGGCAAAACGGTCATTTTACTATTCATCGGGATGTTGTGGGACAAGCCGGTGGACATCGAGGGCATCGGGCCAAACCTATGTGCAATCGTGTACAAAGCAGCCGGGCAACGGGCCAAGCCCGTCCCTGAGCATGGGCAGGAGGGGCGTCTGCCCAAGGCCCATGGACGAGAGAGGGCCCAATTATAGTAATGTATAGTACTAAGAGTTTTAAACTATACTTGATTAAATTAAAAAAAAATATATATTTTGATTAAAAACATTGTCATCAGATTCTTTCCAAATTAAAAACGTTGGAATTAGATTAAATTCAAAAAAAAATTATACTTAATTAAAAACACGAGCATCAATTACCAAATTTTCTAATTTACATCAAATTCTTACCAAATTTCCTAATAATAATATTAAACATCAATTCCCTAATTTATCTCAAAGTTTTTCCATAATTATCTCTCTCACTCATCAATCATAATAAAATTTCTAATTTATCTTCCCCTTCACACTCCAATCTCAAAGAATATTGAATGATATTATCTTTCATCTTCTGTTCATATTCAATTCATTAGCTATATAATCAATTTTGTTCTCTAATCACCCCATTGTGAAACTTCCAATTGCTATTAGCATTTTTTTGTCTTTGAAAAACTCTATCTAATTTTGATTTATTGTGTCTTCATAGGCAATTTGGGAGAAACGCATCAAAATCTTCAAATTTCAAGAACTTGGCCCCTAAAGCCCGTTAAGTGAGATGATTTTCAGATTTGGTTTTTCATTTTTATATTATCATACTTTGTGTCCTGAAAAGCATAAAATATATTAGAACTATTTCATAATTTATTAAATTTGAGAATTTTGCATCTAGAAATGATCAGACATCATTTTATATAAGAAATTTGGTACTTAAAGCAATATAAAATGTTTTTTCATATGCAATATTTTTATTAGATCGTTTATTAGGGTCTCACTTGGTAACTCGCCCCTGGGCCTCTAAAATCTCAGGATCGGCCCTGCAACGGGCCCATGGCCTGCCGGGGGCCAATTTGGCCAACAGAAGGTGCCCCCCATGGTGTGGCTTATACCAACTAGAGGTCCAGGGGCAGTGGACACTATTATGTTCTATTGGACACTCACTTCCCACAAAGGTATCTAGAGGATTCTAAATGCATCCATATTTTATATATGGTTCCTTGGGATCATTATGGAGCTATGATCTTTGGAGAGTGCGGGAAAAATATTAAAGGCAAGAAAAATTGCCATGACGGAAAGTTACGGGCCTGTGCCGAAGCCAACTGACCCGCGTGCGAGCCAGCAGGTAGATTTAACCTCTGTTCGTGCGGGAAGTCCTACCAACTGAACCTCAGGTTGCTGAGCTACGGACCTAGAAAATTCCAGACGAGCCCGGAGCGTGCCAGAATGGGCCAGTTTCGTCCGGAACGTGCCAGATTTGTCCGGGGCATGCCAAAATGTGCCGAAACGTGTCAAAATAGCTCGGAATGTGCGGGAGTAAGCCGGAATGGCCCGGGAAACTTCTAGGGACAACTTAGAAATGTCCCAACTCTTCTTAACCTTTCTTATTTGTTCTTATTCTAGATTTTCTAGGATTTTTATGTGTAAATGTTTCTAGAACCTTCCTAGGGAGCTTATAAATAGGAGTCTATGCCTCATTTGCAAAACACTTAGCAAGTTGAGTGCCTTTGAGAGAGTTCTTTGTAAACTAACCTTTGTAAAACATTATTTTTCTAATAAAAGAGTGTTGCTTCACTTAGACTTGTGCAAGATCCTTATTTTCCATTGCATAATGTTGCCTAGCATTCGCGCTAAGCAATTGAGGTTAAGGCTGAACTAGTAATTGGGGTGAATTTACTAGTGTCGCACGGTCCATAGATAATCGGGAGGCTGTGTCCGTGACAAGTGGTATCAGAGACAAAGGTTGAAAGTGTGACAGAATATACCTACGGATTTCTGATTTACCGACAGAAGCACAATGTCGAAGAGAGTGAGACAGAAGCGACTAGCGTGCACGATGAGCAAAGTAAGAGCAAGAGGGGAAGATTGAGGTCGCGAGACGTCCTTTTCGATATCAACAGTAGGCTGGCAAAAGTAGAGTTTGTCGTAGCCGATGGCCTAGATAAGTTCGAGGCAATTGATCAACGCCTAAAGACACTCGAAGGGGACGAGTTCCAGCAAGAGGTGCTAGCCACAGTCAACAAGGTCACCGTTGATTGTGAGGAACGGGATAAGACCTTAGAACCTGAAGTTGCTTCTCTTAGGCAAGAACTAGAGCGAACTCTTGTCGAGTTAGTCACGACAAAGGAGGAACTAGCCTTGTGCAAGAGGGAAACTGCACATGGCGATGCGTCAACTTCAGGCGCGTTTAGTCCGCAACGACTAGAAGTGCCGAAACCTAAGGCGTATCGTGGTTTGAGAAATTCCAAGGAAATCGACAACTTCCTATGGAGTTTGGAAAAGTATTTTAGGGCACTTGGCATAGCAAACGATGCCAAGATGATCGAGATCGTGCCTCTACTTGCAAGATACGACCATGGTTTGGTGGCGATTGAAGAAGTAAAAGATCCGACGAGGTACGTATTCAATCACTACTTGGGATGATTTTAAACGTGAGCTTAAAGACCAATTCTACCTAGAAGCGGGCAAGCTCGAGAAGATGGCCAAGTTGAGGCATTTGAAGCAACGCGGTGGTTTGCGGGAGTACATCAAGGAATTCTCCGAGATTCTCCTAGAACTACCGAATTATTCGGAGGAGGCCTTCTATCTCTTCCTAGAAGGATAACAACCATGGGCTAGGCTAGAAGTTCAATGCAGAAATGTGAAAGAACTTTCTGCCGCAATTGTTGTAGCCGACTCGTTAGTGGAGTTTGACAAGTCGGAAAGGCAAAGTTTCGGCTACAACAAAGGCAAGAATAGCCAAGATAGTGGAGCCAATGGAAAAAGTGGAGCAGACACCTACGATCATAACAAGACCAACGTCCCAAAACCACAAGATGCCAAAACATTCAAAGGCAAAAATGAGAACTAAGTGGAAAGGCCGCTCAAGTGTTACTTGTGCCGGGGGCCAATTTAACTAAGAGAAGAGAAGGTCCCCCCTATGGTGTGGCTTATACCAACTGGAGGCCCAGGGACAGTGGACACTACTACATTCCATTGGACACTCATTTCCTACAAAGGTATCTAGAGGATTCCAAATGCAACCATATTTTATATATGGTTCCTTGAGATCATTATGGAGCTATGATCTTTGGGGAGTGTGGGAAAAATATTAAAGGCAAGAAAAATTGCCATGACGGAAAGTTACGGGCCCGTGCTGAAACCAACGGGCCCGCGTGCAAGCCAGCAGGCAAATTTAACCTCTGTTCGTGCGAGACAGGCAGGCAGCAGGCCCAGAGGCTGACAGGAGCTGCGAAGGATTGTTGGTAGCTGCGAGGAGTCCTGCCAACTGAACCTCAGGTTGTTGAAATACGAGCCCAAAAAATTCCAGAAGACCCGGCCAGAACATGTCAGAATAGCTCGAAATGTGCGGGAATAAACCGAAATGGTCCGGGAAACTTCTAGGGACAACTTAGAAATGTCTCAAACTCTTCTTAACCTTTCTTATTTGTTCTTATTCTAGATTTTTCTAGGATTTTTATGTGTAAATGTTTCTAGAACCTTCCTAGGAAGCCTATAAATAGGAGTCTAGGCCTCATTTGCAAAACACTTAACAAGTTGAGTACCTTTGAGAGAGTTCTTTGTAAACTAACCTTTGTAAAGCATTCTTTTTCTAATAAAAGAGTGTTGTTTCAGTTAGACACGTGCAAAATCCTTATTTTCCGCTGCATAACGTTGTCTAGCATTCACGCTAAGCAATCGAGGTTAAGGCTGAACTAGTAATTGGGGTGAATTTACTAGTGTCGCACATCGGGAGGCTATGTCCGTGACAATTTTCTTTGGGCGCCTGCTTCTACTGTATTCATTTTTCCATATTAATGTTTGCTTAACGACTAATAAATTTACAAACTTGCACCTTAATTGGCTTTTGAAAAAGCTGACAAATAATTTTCACAAGCTGGGTCCTAAGTATATATATGTTCAAAAAGCTGATTTCATAACAAAGGGAATCTCAAAATAGGGCAAGACTCCAACAAAAAGATGCCTTCAAATTCAAACATTTGCTAAGGCACCAAGACACCAACAGCTTCCAATACAAACAACATTATCAAGTCACTGGTTACATTTTCTGCTGCAGTACAGCTCAAGCCTTGAAAATCCAGAAATTCCCTAAATCTACAAATGTCGAGAAAATCAATTCTAGTCAAGAAGATTGTGATATTAGCCACCAAAATTTATGTCGTTATTCACACATTACAACCATTAATGACTTCGTATATGTATAGGGGATGTTCCGATTTAGGTCTGTTATCTGATAGCTTAATACAAAAGCAACAACAGTATAATTGCATGGGAAGGAGTCCAAGTTCCGCACCTCACCGTAAGCCACAAATCCCCCAATTTATCCTTGGTCTTGTTTTCTTGATTTGATCCCATATAAAATATCTGAATTAAACAACATCAACTTAGAGAAATTTTAATAGATGTTAGATATGAATATGGCTGATAACAAGGTACTAACTGGAGAATGCTACAGAGTAATGAATTTGAAGATATGAACTAGTAGTTTTAACATAGATTTTAGTAATGGATTTCTCCAGTTAACAAATTGAAACTAGTAACTATCTTCTTCTGCTCAGATATTCAAAACGTGGGATTTTTACAACCAAATTTGAAAGAAGCTCATACAGTCCAGAGATCAGTGATCTTAGAAACAACACCAGCTTTGAAAGAGAACTCATGTTAAACCATGTAATGTAAATAGGCATATCAATTGATTGAAAATCAAACTACGAAAGAGATAAACTGTTATTAATTGTACCTTCAAGTTCGAACCCACAATGGTTCCATCGAGAAATGCTTCTCATCTCGGGTATGGGCAGCTTGAGCAACAGGTGGAGTTGCATGCACTGTTATAGGAAGAACCCACTCACTTTTGTCTCGACCATCTACCAGAAGGGGATGATCATATCTGAAAACGAAAATTTTATTAGACATTGGACAAGTATTCAACTACTGTAAATCATGCAATCATTGAAATTTTTAACTCAAACTTTTAGCAATCAAAATATTTTGTTAAAACTTAAGTTTCAATTTTACCAAACGGCACATAATAAACAAATTTTCCAATGTTACTGGAAAATAAAGAGACCAATTTGAGTAGGAATGTACACTATACCAGCTATTTAAGTGGAGGTGCAAGTTTCTTTTATAACCAACAAGGACTACAAAAGGCAAAGCAGAAAAGGAAAACATATAAATACAACAATCTAAGAACTAATTAAATAGGTGGAGGACAGGAACCTAGTAAAAAGCTAATTGGAAAAGTGCCAAATCAGTTGTCTACTTGCCTAAAAGCAAACGACGGACAGAGAGGAAAAAATAGGTTAACAGGTCCACTTGAATGATAAAACATTGGATACAAAAGTCTGCAGGTATTCAACCTTTGGCATTGAAACTCAAACCAACATAACATATAACAGAGACACCATAGTACATAAGTTCCTCTCAGGACTTGGTTGGTATTTTTTTCTGACTACTTCATCACTCATTGCTCATAGTTCTATTCACTGACTGATAAATGATTGGGGAAAAAAAGAAAAGCCAAGGGAAGGAGAAAGGACGAATACTCTAAATGAAGGAAAGAGACTTGGAATACTACTACGATAAGAAAAACAGAAGGATCAGCATCCTGCAATCCAAAGGTGGTTGTCCAGCAAGAATCTAGCAAGTCACTGAAGTGGCATTTTCAAGTGACTTCATCAGTTAGATACATATCTAAATATTCCTTCTGACTCGAGTGTATTATGGTTTTAACTAATTGTCAAAAATGTACTCAAATCCTAGAGACTTCTTTTACTCAAAATTGATGAGAAAACAGAATAGTATTCCCGTAGACTCACAAGCACAGCAGCACCCTTTGACAATAAGTGCAAAACTTGTGTTTAAATATCAAAAGAACCTTTGCAACAATTACAGTAATAAAATATGAAATACCTTTCCCAGTCAACATCCTTTGGGGTCGTGAAAAATTCAAATCGTAGAGCCCATTTCACAGAGACATGTGGAGTGGAAAATGACATGGGCCCATCCATAGGAACTGAAAAGAGAAAGCTAGTCTGCACTAAATCGGCAACAACCTCATGATGATCGCTCTGCACCTACAAGGATCATAAGATATACAACATAAAATAAGATCATAATTGTTTCACTTAGAAATTAAAATAATGTGGGAAGCATTTCATGAAGCAAACATGTATTCTAGGTTCACATTCTACATGCTTGAAGTTCATGACACTATTAGCCTAATCAAAGATTAGTGTCATATTAATGATTTGTTTGGCTTTGCTACATCAAGTTCATATGTCAGAATGCTTCTGTGTTATGATTTCCAAACAATAATTGATTCAAACAAAAAGCACAGAACGTTTGGCATGACTTTCTTCTATTGATAGTCCAAAGAAAAGCTTGGAGAGACCAATGAAAACAAATAGACTAACATAACTCTAAAGATAAAGTGACATACTTTAAAGGGATACAGGTCTTTTACTTTTATAAAATGCATTAGGAGGTCCAGAAAATTTACATTTATATGACACTCAAAAATAATGGAAAATACTCAGATTAAGAACTATACCTAGCTGCAAGATTCAGGACTAATACAGTATATGCTAACAAGTAACATACAAAGGTACCTGCTACTTCAGTCTTGAGATATTCTGCAAGTACTTTTATTTATAGCAAAATGCAATGATAACTCTCTCATCACATGAATTAATTAAAACCAATTAAGAACAGGACAGAACCAAATAAGAAATTAGCTCTAAATCTTCATTCTTCAGATATTGCGAGAGTATGTTTGGTTAAGTAGCCAAACATAAAGTAGATCTAGGTGGAACCTCAGCATTAGACTGCCTATGAAACAGACTGCAATATCAAGCAATAGAAATTGAGTGCGTTATACTTACTGACAGTAACCTTGATTTCACAACACAAGAAATTGGCATCTAAAATGTGGAAGAAAAACAAAACGCATTGGACATCATATATTTCCTCAAAAACTGCAAATGCTCATGTGTCATACCTTTGTAATTGTTGGGGAATTCCTGCGAGAAGGATGAATAAATTGACGATTTATGGTCTCTGAAGTTTCCAACGTTATAGAGACCTACAAGATTATATTTCAAGTCAACTTTCATAACAATATTTTCCAATCAGATCCATTGAGAGACCACAGCATGCAAAATCAACTGTTAGTATAACTCTTCACTAGGTGAAAAACATTCTTCTTTCCCATTCAAAGTTTTATACACATACATCCACAAATCACTATTGTAGGAAAAGGGTCATAAACTTTGTTATTGTAAATAGAGTTGAAGCTCAACTTGACTCGATTAAGCTTTGTTTGTTGATACTAAAACTCAATTCAATCCAAAAATCATTTTACTTGAGTTACACTCAATCGGACTCCATCATAAGAAAGTAAAACTAAACTTCCACAACCTTCATATTATAACAAAATTAAGATTAAGCTCAACTCCGAGCTTAAAATGCCATTTTTATCATATATACTTTCACTGGTAACAGTAAATATCATATAAGATTTCTCAACACAATATCAACATATGAAATTATATAATAAAAAATAATAACCCTAGCTACTCAGGTATTACATATTCAAATTCAATCAATTTGTTACTGAAACTACTTTTGCATTCTTCTAACACAGTCAAGGCAAGTTTGGATAACTAGCTAGCAGAATTGATTATCATGAGCAACAAGACCTAGGTCTTGTTCTTTATTACTTAAGTTATCATATCAGTTCAGTTCAATTCAGCATTCAGTAATTTATCATTATTTATATATAATTTATTATTATTGTTTATAATATATATATATATTATTATTATCATTATTTATTATAATTATTTATATATAATTTAATAAATGTCCCAACTACATTTTAATGCTTTTAATCATCTTCGTGAACTTCTTCATCATCGTCATCTTCATTCTCCGCTCACACTTCATTCCCGGCTCCCACTTCATTCTCCGCTAGACGTGATTGAATGGAAATTTGTATTTGAATAGAAATTTGTATTCATAAGGAAATTTGTATTTAATTTCATAGGCTTTAAATTGTATGTAAATTTGTGTTTGTATGTAATTTGTATTTTTAGTTAAAATTAGACTCATTTTTATTTAATTTCATAGGCTTTTATCAAACCGAACTTTTATTTGATATTCAATTTAGTTTTATCTTGGGATAAGGTACCAAAATAGGCCTATGGTTTTTGGGGAAGTATCAATTTAGGCTCCACGTACAAAATAGCACCAATATAGGCTTAACGTTTAAAAAAGGTATCAATTTAGGCCTCGAGAACGGATTGGACACGTCATTCCTATTACTCCATTAAGTTTTGATTTCTCCCTCCAAACTTAACGGAGTAATATCAACGTCGTGTCTCGTTCCTTTATCGAGGCCTAAATTGCTACCCTTTTTTAGACGTTAAGCCTATATTGGTGTTATTTTGTACGTGGAGCCTAAATTGATACTTCCCTAAAAACCATAGGCCTATTTTGGTACCTTATCCCTTTTATCTTTAATAATATATTTATTTATTTATTATTGTTATTATTATTATTATTAGAACCATTATTATTATTATAAGCTTATTAATGTCTAATATTATCATTAAAATTATTTTAAAGTCTAATATCATCATTATTGTTTCAGTAGCATTCAGTTAAGTTCAGTAGCATTCAGTTCAGTATTCAGTAGCATTCAGTTAAGTTCAGTAGCATTCAGTTCAGTATTCAGTAGCATTCAGTTCAGTTCAATTCAGTAACATTCAGTTCAGTTTTTTTCAGTGACAAAGGACAGAGCCTTGTTCATACAAGGATTTGCTGCTTTTCTATTTTATTGGGAATCATGTTTTTATTGTAGATGCAGAGGGGAACTTTTAAGAGCTAGTTTTAAATGTGATATAACATGACCTTAATCGTATTCTCATACATTCAAATCAGTCACTCTTTTTCTTTCTTTCTTTCTTTCTCTCTTTCTTACTTTCCTTCTTTCTTCTTTGTTTCTTTATTTTCGCTGATTCTTCTGAAGTCTCAAACGTGTTTCCTGGTTACATGTAAAACATTGTCTTTGAAAACCTCATTTTACTATATTTGTGATATTTCAGAATGAAGCCATCAGAACGTTAAATATCCATAATAACAATGAAGCCTTTGAAACTTTACAACTGTCCTTCACCTGTTAGGGCAGTTTATAAGTTTTGGATAATATAGAATTTTAAGGTGTTCCAATTCATGCAGACATGATCATCACCACACAACAACCAATTCCTTTGCAAAAGCTTTAACCAATAACAAATTAGGATAATGTTTCCTCATGCCATGAAATTGCGGGAGAGGATCACTGAACAAAGCTGAAGAAGTTGTGCTAAGGCAATAGAAAATCGGTTTGACTTGATGCTTGAAAGGTTATGAAAGTTATAATATTCTTTTTGTGGAAATTGATGGAAAAATACAGAGTTAATAAAGGACCTACATATGATTTTCATTGACATATGAAAGAGTACTAAGAGAAGTTTTGTGATTAGTGTTATAAAAGAAGATTTCTGTCAAATATATCATTGCAATTAAGGACATGTATAATGGAGTGAACACGATTGTAGGATATATTGTGGTTAAGGACATGTATAATGAAGTAAGCACGATCGGGAGAGCTCCCAATGGGGAATGAAGGGAATTCCTAACTGTTGAGATCAAGAATCAGCTTCAAGTTCTCTTCTTCTTCTTCTTTTTTACTTCAGTAATAGATGAGCTGACGAAGCATATACAAGAGTTACATTGGTGCATGCTATTCGCAAATGACATAATTCTTTTAGAAGAGACTAATGACAAAATAAGGATTTGAAACTATGGCAACAACCTATATGAGAAAGGATTCAAGTTGAGTAGAAGAATATGCATCATCGCAAGTTTTGAAGTAGTAAAGCTAATGTAGATGTTCACCTATCTCTTGGGAAATACCTATTCCTTCATGTAACCAGTTTCGTTACTTGGGATAATTATTCATAGTACAGGAGAAAAGAAGAGGATGTCAGTCATAGAACTATAGTAGGATGGTTGAAATAGAAAGGTGCAAAGTTGCTATTATGTGATACAAATATGTCTATGAAACTGGAAGGAAATTTATTTAGAACAATTTGGCTGGCACTTTCATGGAAGTGACATTTAAGCAGTAAGAAGACAAAATATCGATAAAATAAGGATAGAGATCAACACTTGCAATGGATGAGTGGGCAAACAAAATTAGGTGTGAGTATATTCGAGAGAAGTTAGGTGTGCCACCCATGGAAGGTAAAACAACAAAAAGAAGTTTGAGGTGGTTTAAACATGTTCAACAAACTGGCCGACAAATATTCCTATGCATGTGTGTAAACGTGAGAAATAGAACTAGATATATAACTAAGAAGAGTTGTGGAAGACCAATACTAACTTGAATGGGAATTATTGAAAATGGCCCATGAATATTAGACCATGAAGAAAATCTTTCAAGGAATAGGAATGAATATGAAAGATACCACATAGTCAATCCCAATTTAGTTGTCGTAATGTCTATCAGTTGCTTGAATGCATTATTTGTACCACCTATTATGTGCCTTCTGATTTATCAAATTTGTCATGTCCTGCAATTTGGTCGGTTGGGCACATAATATTTCATCATTTTTTTTGTTGCTCATTTCTGAAATTTAGTCATTTTCATTTGTTGCATAAAATAGAACAGATTCTGTTCAATTACTCGCAAAAAAAAAAAAGATCCCTGCAGAGGTTTCAAGGCAATTTAAACCCTAGACCCCCAATACTTTTTTTTCCCTTTCTTTCAATTTCTTCCACTCTATAAACATTTCATAGTAGGATTTATTTATTTTTTTAAATACTTTCTGAAAGGTTATCTTCCTTCTGATTTATCAAATTTGTCATGTCCTGCCATTTGGTCGGTTGGGCCCATAATATTTCATCATTTTTTTGTTGCTCATTTCTGAAATTTAGTCATTTTCATTTGTTGCAGAAAATAGAACAGATTCGGTTCAATTACTCTCTAAAAAAAATCCCTGCAGAGGTTTCAAGGCAATTTAAACCCTAGACCCCCATTATTTTTTTCCCTTTCTTTCAATTTCTTCCACTCTATAAACATTTCATAGTTGGAATTATTTATTTTTTAAAATACTTTCTGAAAGGTTATCTGTCCTTTTAATAGCTTTTTATCATTTGCATTACCAAGTCCCCCATGTGACTGAAAATAAAAGTATGAAGACTCAATAGAATAGAACAAAAGCTAAAGGCTCAATAAGAAAAAGAAATATTAAAAGTTTAGAAGCCTATAATTGGGTTTTTCTTGTTTCATCTGTTGCTTACCTCAAGGACTCTCCTAGATCCTTCATGGAAAAACGTAAGAGTTCCACCAATCTGTCGGTGAAATAAGTACAATGGAGTGGGGAAACGAAATTAAAATAAATACAAAATTTTGAAAATAATAATAATAAAATAAACTAAGACAGCCATTACCATGTCACTGAAGTAATAAGTGGAATCAGAATTTTTTGGGGAAAACCTCAGCAGCACTTGGTCATCCATCCTGATATTGTAAGACCTTCCTCGAATAAAGCTTTCTGCTGCAGAAAATGTTTGCAAAAAATAAATTTACCAGCAAAGTACCCCAATCAACTATAAGTGGATCTATAAATATATAGAACTTTTCAACATCTGTAGAACAAATAAAATAAAAGTAAGGTAATTTACATGCTGCTGGTTCACTGGGTCCTGTGCCTGGTTCAGAGGATTCCCCTACGGTATCACCCCTAGCTGAGTTTTTCAAGATGTTCTCCTGTTGGTTTGAAGAGACAATAGATGATAATCTTTGGGGTGATGACATATCTGCTTAAAAAGAGGATCTATGCTTCAGAAAGCTGTTTCTTCCACTCAAACAGATATCAGAAATAGTTCTGTATTCGCATTGACAGATGATGCAGAAAGCACAGGCAAGATGATACTAGAACTTCACCAAAAGTGAAATACAATCGGAATTGCTATTTTGAACAAATTACAGAAAGTATAATTCGTACATTCATTTCCAAGCACCTCAGTTGTAGAGAGGTTTCGTGATCTTCTATTTATGCATGATATATTCGAGTACTCTCATTTATTTCAGATGCCAGAGAGCAATATTCAGAAGCACCAGTTCTTTCCAATTCCACTGGCTGGTTTGCTTTGGAAGTTGAATGCCTTGTTTACCCACAGAAAGATTTTGGTTTTCCACACCACGCACATGCACACAACATATATACACACACATACACATTTGTGTGCGTTATGAAACAAGAAAACCCATTCACTGGGGGGAATTAGTCCCTACTAATCCTAAAAAGATGCATTCTTTTTTGCCTTGCTCCCAAGTAATTTACATTATCAACTAAGGTTACATTCTAATGGAAATACAAATATTCTGAAAATAACATTGGAAGAGCAAAGAGGATTTTCGTTTTTCACTATCGGGAGCCAGCTATATTTAACTCCGAAAAAGCTAGGTCAACCTGTCTAGTAAACCAAAACTCATTAGCCATTAGCTTTACATTAAAATAATATTCTCATAATTATAATCTGTCTGCATAATCCTAAAATTCACTTCATAATAGATATATCTACTCAATTATTTGTAATTTTCTAAACATTTATTATTATTATTATTATTATTATTTAATTTGTATAACAGAATGAAGTAAGGATCGAACCTATCTATGATATATTAAATTTTCCTTAATTGCCATTTAACATATAGAAAACTAACAAAATTTTACCAAACACTATATTTATCAACTATCAGTTATCAATAACCTCTAGTAGCTATTAATTATTACCAACAGCTAGACCAACCATACCCAAAGTAATTTACCGGAAACAGTTTAGCATTTAACTATCACAAAGATGGTAGCAATGCAGTGCTAATGATGGGTGGGTCAAGGTATTGGCAGCAGCACCAGTACTATGGGAAACAACAGCAATCACATAGGAAGATTAGCAGTCCTATTTTTGTATGGCTGCAAATGTAGCCATGGTAATGACCTCCATAGTTGTGACTGTGAGTGGAGAGATAGAGCGGTGGGATCTGAAGGTGGTGTCTATCTCATTTTTATCAATAGCAGTGATGTCCTTGTGCCTATGCTAATGCCAGACAGAAGTGTGAGAAGTGAGTGGAAATAAATAAAAGCTTTGCAGAAGAGCACGGAAAAAAAAAACTAGTAATGAATTCCAATGAGTTTAACACCAAAGATTTAAAAAATGGAAAATAATTTCAATTTTCTAAGAGCTGAGAAAACTACAGGAGCTAAACAGAAAAAATTCAGGTTTCTATTTGTGCAAAATACTACTCTTGAGCATAAAACCATAATTCCATAAGTAATCCTACAGCTTCTTCTAAGGTCAGGAGACCTGCATTCTGTCATGATTATGCGATAGAAGCATCAGACAAAACAAATTGTCATAGGCAGACAGGACAAATAATCAACTAGTCTTTAAAGTAGTGAGAGTAATGGCCATCCTTTGATCTCTTGGTCCATCAGTCATCCCATGGAGCAACAAAACAGGAATATTAGATATTTAATGAAAAAGGTTCAGAGAAGACTCCTTATTAACCCAACCAGCAGACTTTAGGAGAACGGGAAAGATCTTAGAAATGGATAATTTCCACAATGGACTAGCCTGTTTAGCTAGAATGCAATTCTGGAATTTGAAAGATGAAAGATCACTATTTCTATTTGCAGCACAGAAACGTGCTGTCCTCAACAATGTCATGAAAATCTTGGAAACTGGAGTTTGTATTCTATCAATATTCACGAATTCTGGAAGGGTATTGTCCACTAACATCTTTGTTTCTTTTTAATTCCAGTTAAGGAGTCTTTTTCGACCATTCAGCGTCACTTATTCCTTACTTCTTAATATGTTATCTTTTCTAATCTAGAAAGAATATAAAAAATTATCACATAGGGACATAAACACTGATTTAGTACACACTTTTACCTGCACCAGAATCATATAAAACCTCAGCCACAGATACTTGAGGAAGAGCAAGAGTTGATGATAAGCTACTACGTCCTTCAATATATGAAGGATCCTTCGTCAATGACCTTGCTGCAAATGATTGCAGGGACAAAGAACTTCCAAAGGCCTTGTGTATTTTATCTTTAGAGGGATTGTAGGAAGAAACAGAAGATATTTCATCTTTGGAACTGTCATAACCTTCCTCAATCCCATCATCTATATCATTTGCTCTAGCCTGTCAAAAAAAAAAAAAAAAATTCAGAGTATGTAATTTAAAATATGCATCACATCAAATGAAATTGCAATACAACTATGTTGCACGCAAACGGAAACGGATACCGGGAACGTTATTTCTAAGAAAATTAGCTAGGAAACGACGTTAACGGAAAAGAAATGGAAACTGACACGGAAACGCTAATGAAGAAGAGTTTCCGTGCAACATAGCAGTACAACGGCAACCAAATACATACTCTTAACACTTATATACACATTTAATGTACATAACTACATATTCATTCAGAATAGACTACATGACAAACTGCATACCCATTCAGAATCTCCATCCACTGATTTCCAGTATGCATCCAGTTGGAGGGTTGTAGGAGGAACAATCCCTGCTAATAGTGAAGAAATCAATAAGCTGATGTTAATCTCCAGAACATGAAAACTTGTTAGATCTATATTTCACAAAAAAAAATTGGCATGCAACATTTCTGCTAAAGAAAAAGCTAGAGTGCATAACAAAGATTTCACTCAACCCAAATGGATTAAAGCTGAAACTTTATAGTAATATGACAATCCCTGATCTATCCATAAATAGAGTTGAGACAAGAATTTGAAGGTTGCAACTTAGGAACATGGTTCCTGCCAAAATTCATGAAATCAAAGAACTAAAAAAGCAATGAAAAGAAAAACAAAAATCAAGGGGAAAAAGATGAGACATCATAGTCTGCACAATCTATGAGCGCCCATCTAAGTTTTACTCATTGACAAAGTGGATATAACAGCATTCACATCTCATCAAGCAATGAATGAAAGGACAAGGTTTTAATCCCAATAACAACTGTATAAAACTAGCATGTTCCATCATGAATTTCAACTTAAATATTTCTCCGACCATTGGAAAATCATGCTTACTAGCAGAGTACTTATTAATCCATCTGCAAGATGGAATCCTATTGAAACCAAAGTTCTCTAGAAGTTTTTTTATGCAAGCGAAAGGAGTCTAAATCTCCACTGAGGTTAACTCCTCAAGTTTCTGGCTATTCAAATTTTCAAGTTATATGCCAAAAGAATAACTTATTCTTCCAAATTAATGCACAAGCAGCTTCTTCCAAGCTAAATTCAAGTCAGTGTATACAACTTCCCAAACATAGTTATTAAAGGCGCACTCAGACGCAAGGGGGTCATGGAGCCTAGATGCAAGGCTCAACCACGTGCCTAAGCAACACAAGGCGCACTAATAAAAAATAATATACAAAATCATATATAACAAGAATTCACATTTATAAAACGCAACAAATAGTCAAATACTAAATCATATCCAATTATTCTATAATCTTAATCATAAAACCCATGAAATAAATTCCAAATTAACTACTAACTCTTCCACAATTATAATTCATAATAAAAATTCTAAATATAAAGACTAAAGTTCAACCAAACCCTAAATTAATTAACTAATACTCTAATAACTACTTTTCATCAAGACTAAAGTCTACATTTGTGATATTTTTAAACTCTTCAAAATGGAGCAGATTTTTGTTTGTTCTTTCCAATATTTCTATCGTCCAAATCTTCTTTCCTTTTCATGTATTTCTTTTTATTCTAAATTGATTTCAGCCATAGATCATATAGATAGGAAAAGGCTAAGATTAAAACATCCTATTTTTAACTTGGAACCCTAAAACACTGGGGTGTATAACCTTTACCTATTTTCACACTTTGGTGTACAACCAAAAATTTGTCGCACTAAATTGTACAACCTTCAAGTGACCTCCCACTAAAGTGTACAGCCGGTTTTTGTGACCGGTCAATGCAAGTCAAAGTTGTCACATCAGCATTTTTCATTGTAGCATTAAAAAAAGTGGGAGCCACTCTTTATGAAATTACTAAAATAGTCTTATCCTTATAAAAAAAAAAAGGGCGGCCCGGTCGCATTACGCGTCCCCGCTGAGCGAGGGTCCGGGGAGGGGTCCCACCACAAGGGTGTATTGGGGGCAAGCCTTCCCTTGCCAATTTAATTGGCAAGAGGCCGCTCCTAAGACTCGAACCCGTGACCTCTGGTCACACGGCAACAACGTTTTTACCGTTGCGCCAAGGCTCGCCCTCTAGTCTTATCCTTATAGAATTACTAAAATAACCTCATCTTCTTCCTTCAACTCTTCTCCCTTGTAGAGAGAGAGAAGAGTTGAAGGAAGAAGATGAGGTTAATTTAGTAATTCTATAAGGACAAGGCTATTTTAGTAATTTCATAAAGAGTGGGTCCCACTTTTTTTAATGCTACAGTGAAAAATGCTGATGTGACAACTTTGACTTGCATTGACCGGTCACAAAAACCGGTTGTACACTTTAGTAGGAGGTCACTTGAAGGTTGTACAGTTTAATGTGACAAATTTTTTGTTGTACACCAAAGTGTGAAAATAGGTAAAGGTTGTACACCACGTATGTAATTTACCCTAAAACACTGTGTAGCTTCTAAATTTGCGCCTAGGCGCACTCAAGCGCTCGCCTCTTGAACAGACCCCCCTTTTGGCTTCTCAGGTGACATTGCCTAAAGCCTTGAGCCTTTTGAGCCTGAGGCATGCCTTTAATAGCTATGTTTTCGATATTAACTCTTCCTTCCTCTGAGGCTCAAATCAAATATAACAAGGAACCCACTCACCATCATTTTGTCCTTCCATTAGCAGGCCATTGCTCTTCTGAGTAACCCATAACTGCAACGATACACGTGCTTCCTACAAGAATTTAAAAACCACATGAAAACATACAACCAATATAGAAAAGCAATTACATCGAGAATAATAAAAAAGAGATAATGTATCTAGCAAACTCTGCATACCAATGCATGAGTAATTATAATTATCTTGGAATGAGCCCAATGAACCCCCTTCTAGATTTTTCTTATTCAAACACATAAATAGGAGAGAATAGGTACTAGGGAGATAATCATACACAATAAGATATATGAAGCCAAAAACAAGAAGTGGAACTTGTATAACACATATTGAAAATATTATATATATAAAAACAAAACAAAATAAAAATATGCATGAGACAAGTACCCATAGAATACTAGAATAAAGATCATTTGTCATCAAAACATTATCGTAGCACTTGTAAACAGTATAATATTTAGACTTTGAGAGGAACAAATTTGGCATTGTATCAAGTTCATGGTAAAAATCAATTAGCAAAGATTGCAAACAAATACAGGCACAAGAATGAAGATCATGATTTGAAGTTCAGTTACAGTAACAAAGAGATTAAAATCCAATGTATATATAAAATGCAAGAAATAACATTTATCAAGAAAGTGTGATGAAGAACTAATCATTTCAATGGCTTAATAAGAGAATAAGATGCAATGAACAACCTTCACAATAACATACAACACTCAAAATAAAAATTTAAAAAATCAACCTTCAAATCATTTATAATTAAGTAAACTCGTTTTCTTTCAGAAAAAAAAATATTAATAATAAACTCACCAATTCAATGGGGTCCTTTGATGACTCTCTATCGGACATACCATTTTCCAATAGCAGCCATCGACCAAATAGAGTACCCTTTACATAGTAAAGATAGCGAATGGCCGAACCTCGATAAGATGGTGGAATAATGCTAGGCAGTAAAGTTCGCACGACATCTGTAGGTTGTATCAAGTATTTAGTACATCAATTCCACCATCTATTAGCTAAATGGCATTTAACTTGGAAAAGTGATCAAATACTAACTATACAAATTGAACATCAATTCAAATATGAGCAGAATCATAAGTACATCATTTGAGGATTATTAACTATACAGCGATTCTCAAGAAATAATTTAATGCATGAAGCAGTTTGTTGGAGAATTATTCACCAGTAAGGAACAGAAGGCAAAATTAGCGAATTTGAGTATAAAAATGAAATTCAAGTAAGGATAAGGAGCACCCTGTTACTTACCTTTCCAGGCATGATGATATCGAATCATATTCTGAGGTACATTAGGGGATTTGAATCAAAAAAACTTAGTTTCAAAAGTGCACTAACTATTGAGTATAGTATTAAAAAGGCAAAAAAAAATAATAATTTTTTATCTGCACGAGATTTTACAAGGTTGAGATTATATTAGATTAAGTAAAAGAGCTAGGAAAAGATAAGGAAAACAAAGCCTAAAAAGTCATCCACATTAGGTGATGATGAGAAATAAATACAACGAAAACCTCAGCTTACATGTTTTTTTTGCACCCGAGGACAAAATCTGATTTGAAATTAATGATGTTGTTGAGCAGTCCATGAAAATATATTCACCTAAAATTGGACATAAAGGAAAATTATCAATAGATTTATAAGAAAAACTTATATATACATATATATCAGAAGATGTTGCAGAATACAATTCTTTCAGAAGACTACAATTTCTACCTTCTTTCTTCAATAACTGTTGTCCATATAACATCTTTCAGATAACACGTTAAATACCAACCTAAATTCAACAGCTACTGTCTGCAACTCATATTTTAATATGGGGCAGCTCCACTTTTCATTATCACAAAGACAATATTTTTCCAAATCCTATTTATTATAATAAACGAATTTCACAAAAACTGTATCTTTAATTACTTTAATGTTGCAAATTACATACAAATTCCAAAACAGTAGCATAATTACATAGAACTGAGATTGTTTGATTCTTAAGCATGTTTGCTTGGATTTCAGAATGCTAATCTAACACTCTAAACTACAATTAATTGATAATCCAGATGATGATATACATTATTTGAAGCACAGCAATTGCTGGTAAAATTTAGTTGAAAAGATGGAAAATCGAATAAAAGAGAGACAGACAGAAGGATGAAACTGAAGATCATTGTACTGCTCTTATAGCTTTGTAGGTGTGAAATAAAAAGAACTGAAAAAAATGAATGTGAGAAAGTAGCAACATGATGCAATAATCAATTCTCAACAAGGTAAGCCGGAAATTGAATGAACTTTCAATTCCTCATAAAACAGAAGGATATAATATAAATCTATCATTAATCCTCTAACTCCACTTCATCTCTAAACAAGGGAAAAACTGACCTCAACATGGTTTCCTGCCTTTTTCAATCCTCCAGCTCTATACTTCTTTAGTTTAACACATTACTAAAAATGCCAACAACTAAATGGAAAAGTACTATAAGGTTTCATATATCAAGAAAGCAAACCATGCGTGATAAACAACCAAAACATTCCTTTCAGGCTATTTTTTGTTCTCAAAATTCTATCATTTATAATTTGTGGCAATTCACAGATACACAAATTACCAAATCTACAAAGGCAAGATACAAAATGTAAGTAGTCAGGAAATAAACAAAAATCATAATGATTTCAGGATACAAACAAACACTGAATTTGAACTTATAGAGATGCTTACAAACCTCTTCGCTGTCTGGATCCAGACAATGGCTTTTGAGTGGCAAACCACTGAGGATCCAACTTTTCCACGCCTTTAATTTCAAAGCCAAGTTTTTCAATTAATAGTGAACATAGCATACTTTCCGATGCACCATTGCTGGGGAAGGATACCTCAATAGTAACAAAAATGGAATCACCAGGTCTATATACATCTTTATCTGTTTGAAGTTTTATTGTGGGCGAAAAATCAGTTTTCACTGAGGAATAATTAATCTTTGCAGATCCTCCACCCCCGAATATCGAAAATTTACTTTTCAACATTTGTTGCTATTACTTCAGTTCTTCCCAAATTTAAAAATGCTCTAATAACAATGACGACATTATCCTGCAAACAGCAAAGCCAAAAGATATCAGAAATTACATTGACGACTACCGAAGAGATGTGACAATGGTGTGCGGCGACCTTAGAAAGCCTCTGATGGTTTTCACGCTCGCTGCTAGAACACGGATTGGTCGGATCAAGCCAAGACTGGCGACCTCAGTGAACTCAGTTTGCTTTCGAATTTCGATTTTCCGTTTAAAGAAGCGACGATGAGAGTGGTGATCGGATCTCGGACTAACAACGGTAGTCACGTCGATGATGACGAGATGACTGAATGCCGTGGCAACAGTTCGAACTTCCGCAAGCAACTATAGAGGTAAGTGAGAAACATCGGCAGTAGATAGAGAGAAGGGGATGTTACCTCATTGTCAAACGGCGCCGGTTGGAACGGTGAAAAATTTATAACCAAAAATCCAAAATATTAAAAACATTTTCGTTAAAACTATTTTTTTTAGGAATAATGCTTTATTAATAACGAATAGAAGCATCCCTAATCAGGATACTTTCAATAAGTACATGAATAAAAAAATGAGTAAAAAAATTAGCATAGAAATAAGCGTTTCGGCTCATAGCATGAGCCGCTTCGTTCGCTAATCTTGAGACAAACACCACCGAATAGTTTGGGTGGCTGTTAATAAGAGATCGTATATCTTCGATAACAAGTCCAAATTCCATTAGATCTCGCTTCTGTGAACTGATTTGGTTAACCACTATCATCGAGTCAGTTTCAAAAGTGACATTTTGAAAACTCAGTGACCCAATCCAAATTATACTTTCTTTTAGGGCGAGAGCTTCTGCCAGACGTACAGATGCACGCCCTTTAGAATGTCCGCTATAACCCGCCACGAAGTTCCTATTACTGTCCCTCAACACTGCTCTCGCACCAATTTCCGCTTTCGCATCGAAAATAGCTGTATCTGTGTTGCATTTTAGGTTTCCTACACTTGGTCTTTTCCACCTGACGTCACGATTTTCCTCTTGTACTCGCTCCAGCTCGCATTTGACTCCTGAGTAGTTATTGTTGTCCGAAGTCCCAACATTTCTTGCTGTTTCTTCGGCCTAGTCTGCTGCCATACCTTCTCCCTCCTCCGCATTCGCCTCCAGCGTGACAGCATTTCCTACACAAAACAAAAAACCAGTAGCTGCGTTTCTGGGCATCGCGCATGAACTCGATGTTGCATCAGCATCATTTCTACCCACAAATTCGACAGAGGCGTTATCCAGCTCCCTTGCTCTTCTCGTCAGCGTCTGGTTCAAAACAATTACATCAGGTATCGTTCTATCAGCACCTGCATTTCTTGATCAATCACCTACTGTATTTCCCAGAACTACATAATTTCTGTCCCGCTGACTACCTTTTGGGCTCGACTGCCTTTCCCTCCCTCCCGAGTTGCTCACTCCCGTACTGCCCCTACTCCTTGCCACTCCTTTAGCTTCTCGATCCCTTTCCTTTTTTGCTCCATGTACCGCTACCCAATCCTCCATAAATTTTACTGCTGAACTCATAGCTTCGCTTGCCTGTACCAATCTTTGATTCCATAATAACTCATTTCTCTCTTGCCAGATAGCCCAAATCGTAACTACCCGCCTTTTAATCTCCCTCCCATCTGCTGTTGCACACATATTCATAGCCCAGTCTTTGATTCTCTCCCAATCTGCTCCAGATGGCTCCAAACCAGTAATGTACTAACATTTTCTTGCGAAACTACAACCAGCAAACAGGTGCCAGCCATACTCTATATCATTGGGGCACAATAAGCAGGCCATGGGTATTGGGACATGTTTATCTGGCAGTCTTGTGCGTAATGGTAAAATACCAGACATGAGCTTCCATATAAATAATTTCAACTTTGGTGGTAATTCCTGATGCCACAAGTTCCTCCATCCCCTCTCTTCCACTCCATTCTCCCTTAACCCTGATAATAATCTATACCCCAACTTTGAGGAGTATGTTCCGTTGGTCGCGTAGTTCCAAATGAACCTATCATCATTGTTGGAAAATGGTACTACCATATTACGGATTAATCGCTCTGTGTCCCCATCAAACCATCTACTCAGTTTCCCACGGTCCTAGATCCTCGTTCCTGGTAAAAAGAGCTCAACAACTTTTGCATCCCGGTTTTCCTCATTGCCCTATGTCCCCACACAGAACCGGGTTGCCTCTAGTGCCCATGGATCCCTCCAGACAGAGATCTAGTCCCCTCTTCCAATACGCCATCTCAGCCCTTCTTTCAACATATCAATTGTGCTCTACACACTCCTCCAAACAAAATTGGGAAGAATCAAAACAATTGCATCAATCACTTAAAAGCCAAACTTCTAGCAAAAAGTGCAAAACCACTACTGAAATAGTTTGTGTCACTCTCGAAAAACAAAATAAAATAAGAGAGTTTCAAGCTCTTTCGAGCACTTTCAGTTTATTTTCCTCTTAAGTTGCTAGACAAACTAATCAAATCATGATGCAAGTCAAAATTGGTGTTCAAACTTGAGTCTCACAAATTAACTTTTAAACCATTTTTAAGCCTCAACCTTATTATAACCCCAATCTGAGATCATTTTTAATATTGTTTTAACTGTAACAAAGACGGAAAGACTCGGATAAACATGCAAACCTAGTATGACTTCGGGAAAGTATAAAGATGAGAGTATAAACACCCAACCACCCAAAAATTGTGTGATTGAGTGAAATACCATGGCGTGCAATTGAGTTTTCTGTAAATAATCAATTTCTGTTAATATTGCCTATTTTTAATCAATGAAATCTCAAAACATGAATTTGGTAATTCGTTCGTCTACACAGGTGCTCATTAAACTCTCCTCATAAAATCTTACTTTCGAAATCACATACTCAATTAAATCGAGAAATGGTTTGTTTCTCAACATCTCAATCCTTCATCCTTCGACTATGTTTACTTGAGGACAAGTAAAGCTTTAAAGTCCGAGGAGGTTGATAGGGACGTTTTATCCCAATCTTTTAGGATAATTTATGGTTTATTCTTGAGCTAATAACAACGTTTAGTGATTAGTTCTTCGTATATTTCAATAAATCAAACAAGATGTAATAAAATATCTACTTTTAGTTAATTTGAATCATTTTGAATCCCATTTTGATATAAATAAATAAATCAAGTAATCTCAAGTTCAATGATTGTATTTTACAGGCTTAAGGAACGCACGCAAGATGCAAGAGACATGTTGTCCTAAAAGTAGACTCTAGCAAGTGCACTAGATACAAGTAATATTTCAGTAAGTAGAGTATCGTCTCCTCAGGGATTGATGAATAACCTTAACAGAAAAACCTTATAAAACAAGGTATTCGTAGTAACGTAACTTCTTTCTTTAGTTGGAAATGGTTTTGTGTGAATTGTTTAGGAATGACTAAAAGTGAAAGACTTTTTCACTAAAGTGATTGAAAGATAATGAACTATTACAATAAGAGGGTGGAACGGGCTAAGCCACAACAAGAACAAGGTGCTTACAGTATAACTTTAGTCTATTTATTCATGAATGCAATATGGTGAGGTCAAGGTCTCTGCTTTAGATTCACATAAGTCAACTTTCGTTTGTTCTTAAGATTCTAAGACTTACTACAGCTTCAAGCATCCTTAAAGTTGGTTCTTTCTTGCATTAAACATGAAGCAACATTTCTTTATTAGAAAACCCTTGATACAAACCCCTCGTATTCCTATTTTGGGTTTTGTATGTTTAATGAGAGATATGTGAGAATGAAAGCAGTTCCCTATCATTCATTAACACTATGATACACATATTGAAACATGCATTTAAGAGCATCATTAAACACCACATGAAATAAAAACATTCATTCATAAAAAGGTTAAGATTACTTGTATTTTAAAAGGTTGCTCCAACAAACATACCGTATGTAGATTGACTTGTATTTTCTTATCATGTTTTAGCCAAGCAGATATAACAATATGTTTCATGTTTCCCACTCCCAAATTAAATCTCAACATTATCCTCAATATTGGTGCAAGTATCGATGAGGGAAAAACTCAAAATAGCAACACCACAGAGATACATAGCAGGAATAAAGGAATGAGGTGGAGAGTCGTTACCAGATGGAGAGGAAAGCTAAACAGGTTGTTCAAATGGGCGGAGAAAGAGAGGATTCATCCTCCCTTTCCTTTACAGGAATAGTGCTGCCACCTTTGGAGGTGGCAGCAACATTCAGATTGAGACCAGACTTTTCCCTTACCGGGCTTTTAACCGACATTACCAGATGGACTCTCCCACACCGGCTCCTCCTCGACACAAAGATTTTTCAGGAGATCAACTTCTCCTAGTAATTGAGCGTTCTGAGCCTGAAGTGCTCGGATTTGGTTCTGGTTGGTCCGTGTCTTTTCGAATAGGTCTTTCAGCTGCGAGAGGATATCCTTATTGGATAGCTTGGAGCACTTGCGGTAAAAGCTGAGGTCCTTTATATTGGAGTCCAGGGAGTCAGATTCAGATGATACGGCTATGGCAGGCTCATTTTTGCGCTTCTTGGTCTCAAGCCGCTTGGATTCAAGGTAGTCAGTCATCCAAACCCATTTCCCGTTGATTTGTTTCCCAAACAGCATGCTCTAAAGGCTCTTTAAGTCGATCCGGTTGGGGTGGTTGACGATAGTAAGCCTGTTCCGATCTTCATGCTTGAAGACCCCAATTGCCTTTGCGATGCGGGTTACTATGCTACCACAACAAATCAACGAGGACGTCTTGTGCTCGAATGCACTCATATATTCCCCAAACCAGAATCCCAAATTCATCCGCCTTCCATTCACCATACTCCATAGGGCCACAAATCAACGTTTGGAATGGTTGCTTGATTTTCTCTTGCAAAAATAGTACCGGATACAAGTTTGTGCAAGTAACGCATGGCATAATCTTCGATGCCTTGGATGCACTGCCATCATAGTTTGGCTGGCTAGAGATAGAGTGCCAGAAAACCTGAGGTCAAACTCGCCAGGCGTATCATGCAGAAATGCCCCTTTGTAGGCATCAGATTCTAAATCATCATCGTCAGTGCACCTAAGAAGCAAGTTAAACCCATTCAGTGATAGACGCTGTGTGTGGGTCATTAAACGGAAGCTGAACTTTCCCTTCTTCTTCAGGATCAGTAATTTTGGGGTCATGTTTGAATGTTGCTAAGAACTCAAGGGTGAGTTTCTTATAACCAGGCTCCTCCATATCGAAGAAACTTTTGAAACGGCCTGCTTCCATCCTTTCTTGAACCATGCTTGCAAGTTTCAGCTTCTTTAGGGTCTCCCAGCACACCGTTCATACTGGGCCAAACTCCAGTTGAGACAAATCGTCAAAGTATTTTTGCACTCCAGCATCCTTGAACTGTGATAGCTTCTTCATAAGTTTCTCGTTAGGGACGAACGCTACTGCACTGGTTCCGGCCATGCCTTTACCTTTCTTTGCCTCTTTTTTGGCTTCTTCAATTTTGATTGATTTGCCTGATCCTCGGGTCCTCATCCTGAAATAGGCACTAATAGAGCAAATGGAGTTATCGAGAGAGTAAGGGAGAGTGTTTTGAGAGGATGGGAGTTGGAAAGAGAAAGCAAGGTAGGAGTTATCTAAGTACAAGAGTGAGTTTTTTTAGAGGTGTAGCGGTTGCGTGAAAACTGACTGTTGGCAGTTTTAATGACTAAAAAGACTGCACGCAGGCCACGTGTAAGAGTTTAGTGTGGACAGTGGGTGGTGGAAAGAGGGAAAGACTATTCGAGAAAAGTGTTCGGTTACTTTATCATTAAAATGCTCTTTATTAGCCTTGAATTAACCGAGGAGAGTAATTAAGCTTGAAGTACAACTCTAACTGTCCATGGGATAAGGTGATTGGACAAGTCTCTCTCTTTTGAATTTCAAATTTATATGTCAAAAATTTCCCCCCAAAAGTGGTTCATTCCTAGTCTAAGTAAGTAAAAATCAAAACTAAACCCTAACGTTTTAAAGGTCAAGAGTTTCAAATCTTTGCCCACAAGGCTAGGAAAAGGGGAATACAAAATGTAACTGGAATGATAGGACATGTGTTAGATATCAATGAACTTAAACAGAAATGGACGAAATATATGTACAAAAATTAATTTAAGGGAAAGAGAAAAAATTTGGGTTACCCCACAGCTTGCTGCAATTGGTGTTTGCAGCGAACACCCTGTTCCACTTTTGACTCATGGAGGCTCCTGGAAGTGAATGGTCTCAATTGCTTCAGGAACTTCATTTCCAAGATAAGGTTTTAACCGCTGACCATTAACTTTGAACAGCTCGTGTCCTGTTTGAGAGATCTCCACAACACCGTGGCTGAACACCTTGTTCACTATGTAAGGTCCTGACCATCTGGACTTCAACTTGTCAGGAAACAACCTCAGCCTTGAGTTGTACAAGAGCACTCTTTGTCCTTCGTGGAATATTTTCTCCTAAATCTTCTTGTCATGCCATTGTTTGGTCTTGTCTTTGTAACTCATCACGTTTTCATAGGAGAATAGTCTGAACTCCTCCATCTCGTTGAGTTGCAATCATCTCTGTTCACCTACAGCCTGTTCCTCAAAATTTAGAAAAGTTAGTGCCCAAAAGGCTTTATGCTCCATTTCCACAGGCAAGTGGCATGACTTCCCATATAACAGCCTAAAATGTGACATGCCTATGGGTGTTTTGTAGGCAGTCTGGTATGCCCATAATGCATTATCAAGCTTATTTGCCCAGTCATTCCTAGAGTTGCCCACCGTTTTTTCTAAAATTCTTTTGATCTCCCTGTTGGAGATCTCCACTTGTCCACTGGTTTGTGGATGGTATGGCGTGGCAATTCTATGGGTGACTCCAAACTTACCCATCAATTTCTCGAATTGGGCATTGCAAAAATGGGTGCCTTGATCACTAATAATGGCACGGGATATGCCAAATTGGGCGAACAGCCTTTTTAGGAAGTTAACCACCACTCGTGCATCATTAGTGGGACTGGCAATTGCTTCGACCCATTTGCTCACATAATCTACAGCTACCAATATATATTTATTACCATAAGAGGAAGGAAATAGATCCATGAAATCTATGCCCCATACATCAAAAACTTCACAAACAACTATGTTGTTCAGGGGCATAGCATTTCTGGCAGAGATGTTACTTGTTCTCTGACATTCATTGCATGCACTCACAAACCTATGGGCATCCTTGAAGATTGATGGCCAGAAAAACCCTGATTGGAGTACTTTGGCGTCTGTTCTACTTGCTCCATGATGTCCTCCAGCTTCCTTGTCATGACAATGGCTCAGAATGGCTTGTCATTCTTCTTGAGTTACACATCTTCGTATAATTTGGTCCGCACACAACCTGAAAAGATAAGGTTCCTCCCAAAAATAGTATTTGATCTCTGAAAAGAACTTTTTCTTTTGGTTGGTAGACAAATTATACGGCTTAATAGAACTAACAAGATAGTTTGCTATATCAGCGAACCAAGGGACAGAGTTAAGAGAATACAACCGTTCGTTAGGAAATGTTTCCAAAATTTCTAGTTGTTCCAATTGATTTTCAGCTGGGATTCTGGATAGGTGGTCTGCAGCTACGTTCTCAATCCCCTTTTTGTCTTTGATTTCCAAATCAAACTCTTGGATCAGTAGCAGCCATCTGATTAACCTAGGCTTTTCATCCTTCTTAGCGAACAGGTACCTCAAGGCCACATTATCCGTGTAAACCACTACCTTGGACAGAACCAAGTATGACCTGAATTTATCGAAGGCATATACGACCGCCAGAAATTCCTTCTCAGTTGTGGTGTAGTTCTGTTGCGCTTCATTGAGAGTTTTGCTCGCATAGTAAATTGGTTAGAATTTCTTCTCTATCCTTTGGCCGAGAACAACTCCCACATGTATCGCTGGCGTCGCACATCATCTCAAACGGTAGCTCCCAATTAGGTGCGGCAAGTATCGGTGAGTTGATCAACTTCCCTTTTAAGAGCTCGAAGGCCTTCACATAGTCTGTTCCAAATTTAAACTCCACATCCTTGTGCAACAATGAAAATAATGGCAGGGCAATCTTAGAGAAGTCTTTGATGAATCTCCTGTAGAACCCATCATGGCCAAGGAAGTTTCTCACATCCTTCACAGTGGTGGGAACAACCAGTTTCTCAATTACCTCAACTTTTGCCTTATTAACATCCATGCCTTTTTAAGAAATTTGATGGCCAGGCACTATTCCTCCAGTGACCATAAAGTGACATTTTTCCCAATTCAACACAAGGTTAGTCTCTTTGCAGCGAACCAGAACAGCCTCCAGATTTTTCAAACAGTATTCAAATGAGTTACCGTAGACTGAGAAGTCATCCATGAAGATCTCAACTGTTCTTTCTACCATGTCGTAGAAAATTGACATCATGCATCACTGGAATGTTGCAGGAGCATTGCACAAACCAAAAGGCATCCTTCGGTAGGCATAGGTTCTATACGGGCAGGTAAAGGTTGTTTTCTCTTAATCTTCCGAATGAATTGAGATTTGGTTGTACCCAGAATAACCGTCGAGGAAGCAATAGAATGCATATCCTACGAGCCTTTTGAGCATTTGATCTATGAACGGTAGAGGAAAATGGTCTTTCCTCGTGGCCTCATTCAACTTGCGGTAATCGATACACACCCTCCATCCCATGATGGTTCTTGTAGGTACCAAATCATTTTTCTTGTTTAGAACAACCGTAGTGCCTCATTTCTTTGGAACAACGTGCACCGGGCTCGTCCATATGCTATCCGAGATAGGATAGATAATCCCGGTATCCAACAGCTTGATCATCTTTCCTGACCACTTCTTTCATATGTGGGTTTAGCCTTCTTTATGGTTGAACACACGGCTTGTGGTCTTTCTCCATGAGGATCCGATGAACACACACGGTTGGGCTGATCCCTTTGATATCGTCCATTTTCCAGGCAATAGCATCTTTGTTTTGTCTTAAAACCTCCAGCAGTTGGACTTTTTGGTTAGGGGTTAGCTTAGCAGAAATAATCACGGGGCTACCATGTGGTGGCTCAAGGAAGGCGTATTCAAGGTGGGCTGGTAGTGGCTTCAGCTTTGGCTTAGATATCTGGACAGTGGGTATATCTGGTGGTTCTTTATGTGAGGGTTCAGTGGTGTCTGGTGGAAGTGGTGAAGTCTCTGTTTCAATGGAACAGCCTGTTCCTTCACAGACATTCACTTCTTCACCCAACAGTGCCTCCAATATGTCTTGATCTTGTGCATGCGAAACAGATAAAGTACGGAACTCATCCAGGAAATAGCAGGTATCGTCATTGGTGTTAGCACGCCTTATGGCCTCATTCATTTTAAAAATTATCTCTTCACCATTTATTCTAAAAAATAATTGCCCTTCTCCCACGTCTATTAAAGCTCTACCCGTAGCTAAGAACGGCCTACCTAAGATGATGGGAACATGCAAGTCTTCATCTATATCCATGATAATGAAATCTACATGCAATATGAACTTTCCTACCTTCACTAGCACATCTTCCACAATCCCCCTAGGGTAGCATACAGATCTATCAGCCAATTGAATTGACATCCTAGTGGGTTGGGGTTCTCCTAGCCTAACTTGACATAAACAGAGTATGGCATAAGATTGATACTAGCCCCAAGGTCACACAATGCATTTTCAATATTCAATTTGCCAATAGAACAAGGAATTGAAAAACTTCCTGGATCTTTTAGCTTTTTAGGAAGCTGCTGCTTGTTCTGCACTATTGAGGAATAATCTCTATTCAATTGGATCATGAAGATGTTCTCCAATCTCTTCTTGTTTGATAGAATGTCCTTCAGGAATTTGGCATAGGTTGGCATCTGAGCTAGAGCTTCCACAAATGGAATATTGATATGTAACTTCCTCAATGTGTCTAGGACTTTGGAATTCTGTTCTTCCAACTTTTTGTTCATCAGTCTAGCTAGATAGGGTACAAGTGGTACATAGATAGGAGGTGGATAGTACTTCTTCCCTGGTTCCTCCTGAATCAGATCCGACTCTCTTTCTGTAGCAACTGACCTGATATCTTCTTGAACAGTCTGTTCATCCACATTTTCAGCTCTCTTAGAAGTACCTGCAATATCAGCACCTTTGTTAGTTATCATAGGGTTAGAAGTTTCCTTACCAAACCTTAGTGTGATGGCCATGACATCTCCTTTAGGGTTAGGTTCAGTATTGCTTGGAATAATCCCTTTTCCTTTGGATGAAGACGATGATGCCAATTGGTGCACTTCGGTTTCCAAATTTTTAATGGACTCCCGAGTTTGCTTCATGAACTGCATCATCATGGTCTTCAGGTCTGGTTCAATCTCCTCCTTAGCCTGAACAGGCTGTTTGTATGGTTGCTGAGGCTGTCTTTGGTATTGGCCTCCTTGCTACTGCTGGTATCTTGGTTGCTCCTAGTGATTTTGCTACTGAGTCCACCCAAAGTTTGGATGATTCCTGGTGGTAGGATTATATGTGTTTGAATAGGGGTTGGGTGGATTTCTTTGATTGTAACCAGCATAGTCACATTGTTCTTGGTTATATTTTCCTTGTTTCACTCCTGGACAGTTGATATTGAAATGGGGGCCTCCACAGAAATCACACTCGTTAGAAAATGGTGGTTCACTGTGAAGGACGACACATTCATTTTGCTGATCTACTTAGCAAGCTGTTCCACCTGTGTTGTCAGCTTTGAGACTGTATTTGAATCCGGAGTCCTCTTTCCATCACTCCTAACTGAATGCCAGTTGTAACTTGTGCTCACCACTCTCTCGATGAGGCCATACAGGGCTTGTGGTTCAAAATCTTCTGGGTTACCATTTGCAATGGACTCAATCTGAATTTTATACGTGTTGGTGACTCCATTGTAAAAGTTTTGCACTTACATCCACATCAGAATGCCATGGTTTGATACCCTCCTTAACAACTCCTTGTAGCGCTCCCAAGCTTTGGCTAAATGACTCATCTTCTTCTTGCACAAAGCGAGACACCTCGTTCCTTAGTTTAATAGCTTGCCTTGGTGGGAAATACTTCATTAAAAAGGCACTGGCCATATCTTGCCAAGTTGTTATGGATCCTGGCTGAAGATTCTTCAACCAATTTCTTGCTTTGTCTTTTAGAGAAAAAGGGAACAACTTCTGAAGGAAAATAGGCAATCGTAGGGCAACGAAAATACAAATTTTTTTTACCTATTTCCTTAAACCAAGATCTGTTAATCGTTATTTCATACAAAGAAGGATAGAAGGAAATACCTTATTTGACGAAATATCTACCGTTGCTAACGAAGTGCCCTCAACTCTAGTTCCGAGTTCACGAGCATAAAGAAAACACAAGATCAAATAAATCAGAATCTCAACCAAAAGAAAAACAATCAATAAAGATTATCTCTAATAAATCAACACAAGATCAAAGAGAAAAAGGAAGAGATAGAATTAATCGGATGGAAGCAAGCGGAGCGATTTCGTCCTCTATGATAGGGGGGTCGAAATTCTCTCTCTCTCCTGGATTAGGGTTGGCCGAAATTCTCCTATAAGGGGGACATAAATAGCCTCTTGTATCTAAACCCTAGTTAGATAGAATTAGGTTACTTATTTAGAGTTTTATTCTCAATAATACTCTATTGATATTATTAACAACTATATCTAAATATAAAGATAATATTAAGTTGTTTGATAGAATAATAATTAGAAGTAATTTAATCACATTAAACCTTCTAACTTAATTATCCTATAATTAATTTAACCACAATAATAATCTAATCATAATTGTCTAAAATAAATTAATTCCTATATGTATTTAATACATGTATTTCGCCCCCCTCATAACTGAGCCTTAATGGACTAAGTTGGGCTTCCATCTATTAATTACTATCCATTCCTCTTTTGGTTCTAAGTCTTATGTGTGACCCATTAGGTTCTTATTGCTACTAGCCGTATACAACCATTAAATTAATTTCCAAAATTACATTTAATATTTGTATAACGGAATGAGTGCGAGGACTGTGAATAGCAGAACCGTAAACATTCCTCCAGAGCTATAAGAAGACAGGTTGATTCCGTCGTTGACCTTTCCGTATTAGTTACAGTATAATTCGATCCTTTATCAACTACATCCTTGAACTGAATCTTATGACTATGGATTATGTCAAGTCATATATAGCGAGACGTTCATTTTACTTGTACAGGCCGAGTTAACTCTGAAAATAGATAGGTTAAGTGAAATCTCTATTTCAATTCTTAAGCTATCACCTTGCAAGGATTTAGAGTCAAGTCTTCCACAAGGGATCCTTGGACATATCTCCCATTTATCAGGAGTGACAAATGCTCAATCCAATGTTAACTATTCTGCAATTAGTTCGTGTGATACCCAACGCATGTCCGCGCACACCGCAGAGTCATCTCTGATATGGATCATGTTTGAACAGAGTCAAAGTATTACATTCCATAATCCAGAATCACTAATTAACATTCCTTTGAGTTTGAGGATTACTTATACCTATTAATACCAATGTGATGAACATGTGACACAAGATAAATCCATCCATCCTATTATCTCAAGTCGGGTCCCCAATCCTAATGAACTCCTTCACTGGATCCATATAACTGTCCAGATATCCACATATCTGAAGCTTGTAAGATCAGCTCTCTGTCTCGACAGAAAACATTGTTACATGCAAGACTCTACAGTATTATGTCAATCCCTATTCAAAACATGTTACTTGGCTTGGGGTGGCTTTAAGTTTATTAGTTTATTATAATGTTTTGTCTCACTTCATGCTTGTATGAACACTTTATAATCACTTTAAATAAACTCAGGGATTTCCTTTTATTAGACTTATTTAGTTCTTAAAAGTAATTGCCTTTATATAGTTGAAAACCATACCTTATTAAAACAAGTGATATAAAAGAACAATTCATTTATAGCTGGTTTATATCCTAGAACAATTGACTATAGAACATTAAACCCCAACATACTCCCACTTGGACTAAAGCCAATTGTATCTACAACTTATCCCAGTAGAACTCAGATGACGATTATGTACTTTCTAGGTTAAGGGCTTTGTCAACGGATCTGCTACGTTGGCCTCGGTAGGTACTCTTTCTATTCTCACATCTCCTTTTACAACAATCTCCTTACAAGGTTAAGGGCTTGGATGCATTATGAGACCGTGGTTCCTTTTCTTATGCAATGGCTCCATTGTTATCATAGTACAAAGTAATGGGATTCACAATGTCAGACACCACACCTAGTTCAGTGATGAACTTCTTAATCCAAACTGCTTCCTTTGATGCCTCTGCAGCTGCGATGTACTCAGACTCGGTCGTAGACTTCGAACTGACCGCGCCCCCATTCAAGATAAATAGGTATCCTGATTGGGATATAAAATCGTTCTTATCTGTGAGATGATTGACATCTGAAAATACCTCTATTTTCAGTTCCCCTTCTCCATACACTAGAAACATGTCTTTAGTCCTTCTCAATTACTTAAGAATGTTCTTAACAGCATCCCAGTGTTCATCACCTGGATTTCCTTGATAGCGACTCATTATGCTCAACGCGAATGCTACATCAGTCTTCCGTTTTGGGACACTGATGATTATTGAACTTCATCCCATGTCACATGGGTAAGTTACCTCTTTTCGATTCAAGCATGTTAAACCGCTTTAACACCTTTTCAATGTATGTAGCTTGTGAAAGACCAATCAGTCTTCTTGATCTATCTCTATATATCTTCATCCCTAATATATAAGTTGCTTCACCTAGGTCTTTTATGGATAAGTTACCTGATAACCATACTTTCGCCGACTGTAGCAGAGCTATGTCATTTCCCACCAGTAATATGTCATCCACATATAGAATGAGAAATGCAACCAAGCTCCCACTAATTTTCTTGTAAATACAAGCTTCTTCCCAGTTTTGCTCGAAACCAAATTGTTTTATGGCTTCATCAAAACATTTGTTCCAGCTCCTTGATGCTTGCTTGAGTCCATAAATGGATCTCTGGAGTTTGCAAACCTTGGTTGCATCCTTCGATGTAAAACCTTCAAGTTGCATCATATATACATCCTCAAGCAGGTTTCCATTTAGGAAAGCTGTTTTCACATCCATTTACCAAATCTCATAATCAAAGTGAGCGGCAATAGTGAGCATAATTCTGATTGATTTGGACATAGCTACTGGAGAGAAAGTTTCATCATAATCAACTCCTTGTTTCTGACGGTATCCTTTTGCTACTAACCTAGCTTTGTAGGTGCTAACCTTTCCATCCATGTCTGTCTTCTTCTTGAAGATCCATATGCACCCAATGTGTTTTATCCCTTTGGGTGGATCAACCAAAGTCAACACTTGGTTGGTATACATGGAATCCATTTCAGAACTCATGGCTTCAAGCCATGCTTTGGAATCTGGACTTGTAAGAGCCTCTTCGTAGTTCTCGGGTTCGTCGTCTAACATGGGAACCTCTTTATCATCTCCCACTAGAAAACCATATCTAACTGGGAGTTCACGAACTCTTTGTGATCTACGAGTAGGTAAGGGCACTTGAGTCTCATTTAATGGGACTGCCTTGGGTTCCTCAATCGCCTCTGTTGTTTTAGCTGGTGTTTCTTTTTGAACTTCCTCAAGTTCAATTATGCTTCCCGTTTGTGTTTCTTCAAAAAACTCTTTCTCTAGAAATATTGCAAGCTTGGACACTATTACTTTCTGATCATCTAGATGATAGAAGTAATATCCTACAGTTTCCTTAGGGTATATCTTATAAAGAAACACTTATAAGATTTAGCATCCAATTTATCTGATGCTATACGTTTGACAAATGCTGAACAACCCCATATTCTCATAAAAGAGAAATTAGGTTTCCTACCAATGAACATTTCATATGGTGTGGAACTCGCGGATTTGGTGGGTACTAGGTTTAGGGTAAACAGGGCAGTTTCTAAGGCATAGCCCTAGAACGTCTTTGGAAGTAATGTTGTTCTCATCATGGATCGTACCATATCCAATAAGGTACAGTTTCTCCTTTCGGATACACCATTGTGTTGTGGTGTATAAGGAGGTGTCCATTGTGAGCATATCCCACATTCAGTTAGATAATTCAAAAAATCATCTGAAAGATATTCACCACCTCGATCTAATCGTAGTATCTTAATTTTCTTTCCTGTTTGATTTTCTACTTCATTCTTGAAGTATTTGAATTTCTCAAAAGCTTCTGACTTGTGCTTCATCAAATAAATATAACCATATCTAGTATGCTCATCTATGAAGCTAATGATGTATCTGAATCCTCCTCTTGCTTGGACTGACATAGGACCACATACATCCGAATGTATTAATCCTAGAGTGTCTGATACACACTCGCCTTTATTGCTAAAGGGTGTCTTTGTCATCTTTCCTTTTAAACGAGATTCACATGTTTCCATTGATTCACAATCAATTGAATCTATAAGCCCATCTTGATGTAGCTTAAGCATGCGTCTTTTGTTTATATGGCCTAAATGACAATGCCACAAGTAAGTTGAATTATCTAGCCTATGTCTTTTGGTATCAATTGTGAATACAGAAACTTTATCATCTAAAACATAAATTCCATTCAATGATATTCATGAAAAATAGAAAATCCCATTTCTATAAAACTCATAAAATTTATTCTTTATTGAAATGTTAAAGCCATCATCAATAAGACAGCTAATAGAAATAATGTTATGAGACATCTCTGGAACATACAAACAGTTCCTTAATTCTATTACAAGTCCAGATGGTAAATTTAAAACATAATCTCCAATTGCGAGCGCTGCAACTCTTGCTCCATTCCCAACTCGCAAGTTTATGTCTCCTTTCCTCAAATCCCTAGTCTGCCTTAGTTCCTGCATATTTGTACAAATATGAGATCCACATCCGGTATCCAATACCCAAGATTCAGACTGTGAAATTGTATTGATTTTAATATAGAACATACCAGAGGTAGAAGCACTGTCTTTTCCCTTCTTGATGGAGGCTAAGTACTCCTTGCAGTTCCTTCTCCAATGCCCGTCTTTACCATAAAAGTGGCATTCTCCTTTGGGCTTCTTCACTTGCTTCCCCTTAGCTTGGGTTGGCTTGGCTCTCCTGCCCTTCTTGGGATATCTAGGATTGGGAGGATTCCCTTTCCTCTTCTTTGATCCCTCAATGACAAGTGCGGGTATTACCTTATCTTTCCTCATATTAGGCTCAACAATCTTGAGCATATTAGCGAGCTCTTCAAGAGTGGTCTGTAAGTCATTCATCTGGTAGTTCATGATGAACTGGGAATAACTTTCTAGGAGGGATGTAAGAAGTAAGTCGATACTTAGTTCATGATCCATCACAAAACCAATGTTGGAAAGTTTGGTAATATAGCCAATCATCTTGACAGAATGTGTCATAACAGATGTGCCCTCTTGCATCCTGTAGCGAAACAGCAACTTCGATATCTCAAAGCATTCGCAACGAGTCTGTTTCCCAAACAACTCTTTAAAGTGAATGACAATAGAATAGGCATTGATGTGCGACGCTAGTAGGTTATGAAATATGTGTGATATATTGGTGAAATAAGTAAGATGTTACATGAGTGTGCTTAAACTCTACCAGACGCTACTATTTAGGGGCAAGTGTACCCCGTCGTATCAAGTAATAATCCGGTTAAGACCGGGTATCAAATCCACGGGATTTATAACCACAAGTATTAAACTACTCGGTTTTACACGTTATCTAAGCGGTGAGTACTTTTGACTTGAGTTTGGTGACAACTATAAACTACTCCTAAACTATGGGTGAGGCAGTTTTCATGTATTCCTTTTAGAGTGATACGGATAATGATAAATTATAACATATGACAAACAATACGAAACATATACGATTAATAATTTACTCTTGCAAAAACGACTATTTATAGACCGAACAACTCCGTGAGGTTCTAGGGTCGTGATTTCCCCTTGAGGTGACTCTACTTCCTAGGATCAGAAATTAGGGCACGTAAGTTCTGTGGCTCGTCAATTCCTACGGTTTCTGGATTGTCAACTCCGGTAAGGCAACACCTATGTGATTCCTAATAAATTTCGGAGCTCGTAAGCGACCTACACAATGATCAATTATAAGTATCAAAGCAAGCAATAAATAATAACACATATAGTGAAAACGGAATTGTAAATCATATATTATAAATATGGAATGCGTAAATATGGAATACAACCAAGCCTAGTACATAGAAAGAGTACAAACTAATTAACAAGTAAAAAGGGAAGAAGAATCGGTCCTTAGAACTAGCTAACCGGACTCAAAGTCGTTTCTTAGGACTTGGAGGTGGAACTCTCGAGCTTGGTGAATGCAGGTGGAACGTAACTTCGGCGGAGTGATGGGAGGATTATACAAGCTCTCAAGGTGTAAGGAACTTTAGTACATAGAAAATTGAATGAGGAAATGAGTGCTAATCACTCTTATTTATACACATCAAGTTCGGTTGAATATCATGGCTTCGTGGGCACTGCTCTACGCTTCGCGTGTAACATTTCACGCCCCGCGTGTCCACTGAATTATCATTTGTTTATTCTTTAACTTGTACCTGCAAAATACGACTCTCGAAAACCAAATTAGCTTGACGTTTTATTTTTCTGAAATTAATCAAAAGTAAAGGAAATTCACTAAAAACACTAAATTTATTTTTATTTTATTATTTATTTAAAAACACACTATTTTTGTAATTAAACTTAATTATTAGCTCAAAATTAATCCGTAAATCGCGCTAAAAGATAGGGACAAAACATCCCTATCAGGCATCCATCTCCTCATGTTGCCTTTGCAATTCTGGTGTCATAGATGCAAGTATGATGCATCCTGCATGATCGTCATCAGACTTATGCTTCTAGTAAGCATCGATCTCTTTAATGGGAGCATCATCAGCTGGGGTAGGGGGTATCTGTGTATCTAGTACATACCCTATCTTATCGAACTTCAAAACAATTTTGAGGTCGCGATACTAGTCGGTGAAGTTTGAACCGTTCAACTTGTTATCGGTAAGTATGTTTTGCAGATTGTTTTTAGTCACGATTTTAGGAGTGTGTTTAATATAACCTGAGAGTGAGAAAGAGTAGTGTACGTTATTCATTTGCTTTAAAGTATATCGATTTAAAATTTAGGACTTTATATTTTATCTTAAATTGCTCCCACTATTTGCCAAATTAATAGCCCTCAATATTAATTCGAAGAATTTCACAAATTCTTTAGTGAGCTAGGATCTATCTAGTGAAGTTTCGCCTTTAGTGACTCAACAAGCTAGCCTCATTCGATAGGTAGATTCGTATAATCAATCACATCGACTATATGATTCCTAGGTTATTGGGTTACTAACCACATTAGTAACTAATACATCTTGTTATTAATCCCAACCATATTGCCTACCAGTTTCAAACAACATGAGTGACTCATCCAATTATTCTAGGCTAGTTTAAGTCTTGACCTTATATTCATGAAAACAAATTTTCAATAATTTAGGTGTTACCATAAGACCCCGAGCTTGAGTGACTCAACAACCCAAAGGCCCCCGATACTGTTGGCTAAAATATAATATTAGGGAGGCAACTATTTTATAACTTGCTTATTGACTTAACTTTTAATTAGTGAGCGATTTTTATTTTAAGTCTCATAATCTAACCTAGTCTAGATTTGCTTTAGCATACATCAGACACATACGATTTACATTGGTAGTTATGGACATATAATCTAAATTATTTCGTTGAGCCAGAAACGGAATAAATGGTCAACCCTAGGGAAATACTAACTATTACATATTTCTCTTTAGGTCATCCGTCTTCTCTTGGCGCCTTGAAATTACATCAAAATTAATTTCTATACTACTGAAGAAAACTTCAACTAATTTGAAGGGAATTAGATGAGAAGAGAAATTACAACAGAGAATAGATATGGTAGGACACGCATGTCCTATTTTCCAAAAATACCAAAAGACTAAATAGAGGGTCCAAATATGTCAATAGCTCCAAACATGCATAGACTCAATTAAATAAATTTAATTGGTTGATTACATAAATTATTTATGTAATATTTAGGTTAATCAAATTAACATCTTTGTTTTTTTCACCATTGAATGATGGTGGACTTTAACAAAGTAAGTTCATCCAATGGTGGTAAAAACAAAGTAAGGCTTACTTTGTCAAAAACAAAGTAAGCATAGCCTACCCCTAATATATACAAAATTTATATTATGCATATCCCAATTAATTTGTATAATTCGTTTAACATTTTGATTTACATATATCAAATATTAAGTAAAACAAACTTTTAAATAAATTCATTTTAATTGATAATCAAAACAAAACTCTTTTCTGAAAACATATATATATATATATATATATATATATATATATATATATATATATATATATATATATATATAGGGGAATGATCAAGTGAGAACCCTTCCTTAGGTGAGGACACTTTGTTAGGTGAGAACCCATAAAACACACCGTTTTAATCCTTCTCAACACAACTGAAATCACGCAAACTCTCAACACAACTGCTACTCCATCAACGAAAAAATCGCACAAACTCTCAACCCAACTACTACTCCATCAACGAAAAAATCGCGCAAATCCCTCACATAAACATCACGATCAAAACCTTCCATCTTCTTCCTAATCGTTTCAATCAATCAGATCAACCTCCTTCCTCATCATTTCCATCATTCAACATTCCAAATCTATCTGAAATCGCAAATCAGATTAAGAAAAACGAGCAATAAGAAAAAAAACGATCTACAGGTAATGTTATCTCCAACAACTATAAATGAATATTAATTTACGGTCTATTTTTTTATGTTTATAATGATTCAGAAATTGCTTAAATCTCAAACAGATTGCTAATCATTCAGTTTCTATTACGAAACTATGGAATTGCATGAAACAATAGACAATGATCTATAGGAGAATGATGATCACCAGGAAAATTGTCTGTCTTCAACTATTGAAAGAGGTACAATCACAATTAAGGTTCTTTATAATCTAAAAAAGCTTGTTCTAAATAATTGTTCACGTGTTCTATAGATAATAGTACATATTCGGTTTTTATTTATAATTAGTTGTAAAAATTGTTGAAAAAATAAAATTGAGTATATTGAAATTTAGAGTTGACTACGTTCTTCAAACTGTACCTCATGTTCTAAACAATTGTTCATATGTGCTATATATTATCACATATGTTCAAAATTTGTACTTAAACTTTGAACTAAATGCAGTGTCAAATGAAGAGCAGCCTAATGATTCTTCTACTGCAATTATATCCTACACTCCACAAGTACAAATTATGCTGACTCCTGGAGGAACAAAAGAATGGAAGCCATGTTGCTCTCCGGAAAAAATACCTACTGTAGGAACAAAATTTAATACTATTGATGAGTGTATTGAATTTTACAAAGCATATGCCACTGAAGCAGGATTTAATATTAGAAAATCTACAGTTAAAAAAAGGTAGAACACAAATGTTGTGATTTTTCAATACTGTTTGTGCAATAAAGCAGGCCATAAGAAGAAAAAAAATGTTGAAGATAGTGAAGGACAAAAACCGAGAAGAAGATTAATCACACGTGTTGGATGCCAAGCACAAATTGTTTTAAAGTACTGCAATGATGGAAAATATATTGTCTATCGTTTAAAAGAGGAACATACTCACCCACTTTACAGTCCACGATGTATGAAATTTCAAAAACAGCGAAGAAAACTGACAATACTACACATGAAGTTGATTGTTGATAATTCTAAGGTGAGTCATATTCTAAATTTAAAATGTTTACAAACATGTTTACATATACATTTCTAACAGTACACAGTGAAACATAGAATATAACCTCTCCAATGTTTTCAAATTGTATTTACTTTCCTTATAAAATCTGTTCATGTGTTTTGTGTAGATGAATGTTGGACCCGTAAGAACATACAGACAAATAAATGAAAATGTTGGAGGATACAACAATGTAGGTGCATCTAAGCAGGATTTCAAAAACTTCCACAGAGATTTAAAGGCTTACATTTATGAGTCAGATGCCTAAATGGTTATTGACATTTTCAACAAGAAAAAACTTCTATGGTCTGCATTTTTTTCCGACTTTGATATGGATGAAGACGATCATCTCTGCAGAGCTTTATGGGCGGACCAGGGCCGGCTCTAGGGGGTGGCCGCCTAGGGCCTCCGACTTACGGGGGCCTCCGATCGGAATTTTTTAAATTTGGTAATTATTAAGAAAATATGGTTAAAAGGTATATGAATTTAGATATATAACAAGAAATAGTGTTAGGTTGAATGGTAAACACATAGTGGAGGTGATTACAAGGGTGAGAGTTCAATTCCCTAGATTTGCATTTTTTTGTTCACATTTTCTCTTATTTTTTCTTTCTTTCTTTGACAACACGAATGTATAAGTTATTATAGTTATTTTTAAATTTTTTATTTTTTTATAAATTACAAGATGAAATTCACTTATGAATTAAAATTTGTAATTTGGTGCAAAATGTTATTTAGAGTCTGATTTATTTAAAATTTTAATATTTGGCCACTAATTTATTATTTGGTCACATTTAGACCATAAACTATTTAAATTGATGAAATTTCACTCAATTTTGATGATTCCTTGGATCAGCATTTGTTGGTTCATTTTTTCTCTTATTTTTTCTTTTTTTTTACATCTGTACTGATTTTTTCTGAACTTTTTTTCATATTTGGAAACAATATATAAACTATTAATTTGTTATTGTAGTGATTTTTAAATTTTTTATTTTTTAATTACAAGACGAAATGCACTTATAAATTATAATTTGTAATTTGGTATAAAATGTTATTTAGACTCTGATTTATTTAAAATTTTAGTATTTGGCCACTAATTTATTATTTGGTCACATTTGGACCATAAACTATCAAATTGATGATGAAGTCTTGATAAAATTGTTTTCTTTGTTCACATTTTCTCTTATTTTTTCTTTCTTTCTTTGACAACACGAATGTATAAATTATTACTTTGTTATTATAGTTATTTTTAAATTTTTTATTTTTTTATAAATTAGAAGATGAAATTCACTTATGAATTAAAATTTGTAATTTTGTACAAAATGTTATTTAGAGACTGATTTATTTAAAATTTTAATATTTGGCCGCTAATTTATTATTTGATCACATATAGACCATAAACTATTTAAATTGATGAAATTTCACTCAATTTTGATGATTCCTTGAATCAGCATTTGTTGGTTCATTTTTTCTCTTATTTTTTTTACATCTGTACTGATTTTTTCTGAACTTTTTTTCATATTTGGAAACAATATATAAACTATTAATTTGTTATTGTAGTGATTTTTAAATTTTTTAATTACAAGACGAAATGCACTTATAAATTACAATTTGTAATTTGGTATAAAATGTTATTTAGACTCTGATTTATTTAAAATTTTAGTATTTGGCCACTAATTTATTATTTGGTCACATTTGGACCATAAACTATTCAAATTGATGATGAAGTCTTGATAAAATTGTTTTCTTATAATATGTGGTGATATTTTGACATATGAGTTTGACATACGGTACATTTTAAAGTTGATTTACCCAAATAATTAATGAGATTAAAACAAGAAAACAAATCTCTAAACTAAAATTTATCAAGTTTAGTTATCAAAATATCATCATATGTCAATAATTCTATTAAGTTTCCATTCAAATTGCATTGAAATTTCACCAATTGGGATAGTTCAGTGGCCAAATGATAAAATTTTGGATAGATCAAACGCCAAATGACAACATTCCTTGTATCAATCGATGTCCAAATAGTGATTTAAGCTTGTAATTCATAATAAATACACGACTCAACCAATTTTTAATCTCGAAGATAAATTCTTCTCTTTCTTTTCATAGAATCTTGCGATTAGGTTCGAGTTCATTCGTCCAATATTAATTTCCAAAAATTAATATTTTGTCGTCTGCTTGCTTCTCGCATGACTGGTGAGAAGAAACTTGATTTTAAATATATAAAAGAAAACTTGATTTTACATATACAAGAGCAAGAAGAATAATAATTTCTTAGTTTTATGTTATTATTATATGACTTGAATTGTAGTTAATAATATATTGATTTTACTATTTAATATTTATTATTTCTAAAATAGTAATAGATTTGGATATGAAAAAAAGTGCACAATGCGCCTAGGCCCTCCAAAATGCTGGAGACGGCCCTGGGGCGGACCCCATTTGTAGAAAGAATTATGCTATGTTTGGTGATATGGTATCTTTTGACACAACATACCAAATAAACAGGTATTATATTATATGTACCAATTTCTTATTGGCATATTCTAAATATTTATTACTATCTTTGAATATCTTATTGACATGTTCTAAAATTTTATTCTTATATTCTTAATAAGTTTTCTTATTTACAAATATTTGTATATTATTTCCACAGATATAACATGATCTTTGGCCTATTTACTGGAGTAGATCATCACAAAAAATGTGTTACGTTTGCTTCTTGTTTCATTTCTAAAGAAGATATTGCATCATTTGAGTGGGCTTTCAAAACGTTTCTTAACGCAATGAGAAGCAATGAACCTACGTGCTTAATAACAGATCAAGATCCAGTAATGAAGATTGCAATAAAAAATGTTTTCCAAAAAACAGAACATAGATTTTACATATGACACATTATGAAAAAGATGAATGATAAATTGGGTAAGCCTTCTAAAACTTTGTTTACAGTTAAAAGTTTTACTGTTTGACTGTTCTACTATATGTTTTAAACATGTATTACATTGTATGTTCCAATAGATTATTGGCATGTGAAAAATATTTGTATATTATGAAGATACTGTTTTTTAATAGGTCGTACAATTACGCAAGAAACCAATTTCTTAAAAAGGATTCAACCAATTGTCTAGAGTGTTGAGATTGAACCTGAAGAATTTGATGAAAAATGGAAAACAGTCATTTTAGAGTTTAATTTGGAAAAACATGAATGGCTATGTCAAATATTTGAAATCAGAAAAATGTGGATTCCAGCGTATTTCAGGGACTTATTCCTATGAGGAATTATGAGAACTACATCAAGGTCAGAGAGTGAGAACAACTTTTTCACAGCTTTTACAAATTCTCATTTAAGTCGTGTAGAATTTTATTTGAGATTTGATAGTGCAATGGATGCACAAAGGCATAACCAAACTCAAAATGACAATGATGCCAAACATAAACGACCTGTATGTAAAACACCAATATGTATTGAGACACATGGAGCTGATGTTTATATAACTACTGTCTTTTATGAGTTTCAAGAAGAGGTTTATAATGGCTTTTTTTGTGGAATTGACGGATTCTATAAACAACCTCCTTTCGAAATTTACACTATCAAAGAGCAAAGGACATTAAAAAACTTTCAGGTTATGTACAGCAGCATTGAAGACGAAACAAAATGTTCGTGCAAGAAGTTTGAAAGACATGGCTTACCATGTAGACACATGGTGTGGGTTTGAAAGGAAAAAATGCTTGAATCAATTCCTAACAGGTATTTGCTTAACATATGGACTACATTAGCAACAAGTCAAAAAAATTTCAATGTGCAAGGAAATCTTATGGAAGAATGTGCTGCTGCAATTGATAAGAAAACATTGCTGAATCAACTCTAGTTAGAGATTAATGTTTGTGTCTATTTAGCTCAAGGTAATGAAGAAAATCTAAAGGATCTTGTGAAGAAGTTTTAAGCAATTAGGATGGATTTAGAAGCTAACATCACTCAAAAAGGCACTGAGAAAAACAGAACTCTTAGAAAAAACCAAGACATTGAAATGTTGATTGGAACTAGTGTACCAACTGAAATGATTGTCAAAGCACCAAAATATCAAAGAACAAAGGTACATGTGTACATATTCCAAAAGGAAACAGTGATAAAAGATTGAAGGGTGAAAGAGAGAAAGCTGTCGAGAAAAACTAGAAAAAAAGAGGTTATGCAGAGTTTGTAAACAGCTTGCTAACCATGATAGCAGAAACTTTCCAGAAAAAGAGAACAACTAATCTCATATATTTGTTAGAACATACGATTTAATCTTTGCAACATACAATTTATTGTCACAGATTTATTTTTTTCTATGTAAGAAGGTGAAACATAAATATTTTCTTATATGGTACACTATCTTGATGATTTCATTTTTTTGATTTTTATTTTTACAGATTTTACTTACAAAAGTACTACAAAAGTATTATAATGATGATCTTCTGAAATTTATCGTGTATGTACCAAATAATATATTTTGAACTAACATCTACGATATTTTATTGTCACTTTCTTCATCTAACAAAGATACAAAAAGCCCGGAATCTTTAATTAGCATTAAAAAAATATAAGATAATATAAAGTGAATATGCTTTCAGCTGGAAAACATAAAACAACATCTTATCAATATTAAAATATATCATCAACTATTCAGAACATACAGTTAGTTTTTCCGAACATGACAATACATATTTAGAACACAAGAATAAAACTAAAAAACAGTTGAGTAATATTACCAAAGCCTTTGGAAAACCCCTATATTTATCTTTAATTAGCATTAAAAAAATATAAGATAATATTTTTTTTTTTGGAAATGAAGATCGAAACATAAAGATAACACATTTTGGTGGTAAGTGCTGCAACCCATGAGCTGTTGAAACACCTTTCCACAAGATTTTGATTTGACAAAATCATCCATGATTAAGAGACAATTAAATTTAAGTGCTTTGATTTAATTGTACTAATCTGTTTGTTCAATGTTGAGTATAAACTTAAATACAAAAAGATATAAAAAGTAAGACATGACGAAGTCAGTATGAGATCAAAGAACAAGCTGAGTAGAATCGAACTCAATATCAAAGAATAGAAGCCTGAAGTTCAACAAAGCTAAGTGGAATGGAACTCAGCATTAGAAGCCCTCTCAAAAGTTGTCTTGCAAAACAAAACTGACTAAAAGAGAACTCAGCATAGAAGTTGACAACAAACGAAGACAACGAATAACAAAGTAGAAGCTGAGTAATCTTCAGGACAGCATGAGAGATCCATTCACTAGAAGACAAGTTTTGCAAACCTTCTGCACCAATAATTGAATCCTCGGAATTACGCAAAAGACACATTCCGAGATGCATGGGTCAACAGATTATTACTAAAAGACAACTGCCATAAAAAGACAACGTCTGCATGAAGAAGACAAGTCTGACGTCTGAAGAAATCAGAGGATAGGATTGGCCTGCAAAACCTGAAGCTGACCAGAAGCTGTCTCCTAAAAGAGCCGTTTTGGACTTAACGGCTAAATCATTTCAAATGATCCAACCCCAGATTTTCCTCTATATAAAGACAATCAAAATCCTTGGATCATTGCCGAAGTACAACAAGAAAAACACAAGAGAGAAAAATACAAGTTCAAAAGCACTCAAAAACAAAAAAGAGATCTTACACTCATTTTCTATTCCTGTGTAAATGCTAGATTGATTGTTTGTAATCATCTAAAGTGTTCTTCATTTGAAAAAGAACAAATTGTATCAATCGTGATATTGAGAGTGTTGTGCTGAGTGTTTGGTTGTAAACACTCAGTGGTAGAGAAATCTAAGTACTGGGTTGTGGTGCTTAGTAGGAGTTGAGTAGAAGAATAGAAGACGGTACTCTTGCATATTCAACTGCCCTGTAAACGGTTTGTGCTCTACCTTTAAAGAGCTCAGTATTGGATTCTAAAAGCCCGGAGGACTCTGGGGACTAGACGTAGGCAGAGAGACCGAACCAGGATAAGTCGTACTGAGTAATTTCTAACTCTCTGAATATATATATATATATATATATATATATATATATATATATATATATATATATATATATGCATGTGTTGTCTATTGAATTTACTCAGCATATAAATCATTTAAGCTGATACTGAGTAAATCAGAGTGTTGAGTTGGAAGCTGACCACAGAAAGTGTCAATTCCCAACTCACGGTAAAATAGCCTTAGTCAACATCTGACCAAAGCTGTCTTACATTAAGATCGGCCGTGCTGACCAAAAGCTGAGTTAACAAACTCATCAAAATTATCAAGTCAGTATAATTAAATTAGCGAAAAAGTTACATTAGTTCCTAACCCCCCCTTGGAACTAATTACACGGGACCAACAAGTGGTATCAGAGCCTAAGCTCACTACTCTAAGATATAACTATCTTGAGCGGATCCCCATAAATGGCTGAGAACAACACTCGTTTCCTTCCAGGGAACCAAACAACACAGATACTCCCTGAGGGATTATCTATTAGTCGGCCTCCCCTATTCTTTGGATCCAACTATACATTCTGGAAGAATAGGATGAAGAACTTTATTCAAGCCACAAACATGAGTGCATGGCTTGCAATAGTTCAAGGCCCATACGTGCCATATAAAACTGTTAACAATGAGAAAGTTGTTAAGAGTGAAACTGAGTGGTCAAAAGATGACCTTAGAAAACTTCAAAATAATGCTTCGACTATCAATATGCTTCACTGTGCTTTAGATGCTGCATAATACAATAAAATATCAGGTTGTGAGTCAGCACAGGAGATATGGAAAAAGCTCGAGGTGACCTACGAAGGTACAAGCAAGGTCAAAGAGTCAAAGGTAAATCAACACATGAGATTGTATGAGCTGTTCGAAATGAACGACAACGAGGACATCTCCAGCATGAATGCTAGATTCACTAATATCATAAATGAGCTAAAAAGACTCGGCAAGAACTTCACCGAAGAAGAACAAGTGAAGAAAATTTTGAGAAGCTTACCCAAGAGCTGGCAAGCTAAGAAAACTGCAGTAGAAGAAGCTCAGGACCTGACTACATACAAGTATGACGAGCTAATCGGATCTCTGCTGACTCATGAGATCTCAATGCAAAACTTTGAAGCTAAAGAGAAAGAAAAGTCAGAAGACAAGAAACAAAAGTCACTTGTCATGAAAGCTGACTCGACCGAAGCTGACTCATCGGACGATGAGGAAATGTCCATGTTCACACGAAAAATGAAGAAGCTGTTTAGGAAGAATGAAAAGAACAGCAAAAGGCCATTCAGAAAAAATGACAGATACAAAGCTGAGTCCAGTGACAAATACAAGAAGGACAGCTCCAAGTCTGTCACATGTTTTGAGTGCCACCAAACTGGGCACATCAAGTCAAGCTGCCCAAACCTCAAAAGAGATAAGAAGGGAAACAAGAAAGCAATGGTAGCAACATGGAGTGACAGTGATGAGTCAACATCATCCGAAGCTGATGCAAATGAAACGGAAAACATATGCTTCATGGCCGATGATGCTGATCACTCTCAATCTGAGCAAGCTGACCTCTCTGATGAAACTGACCAGGAGGTACACAACAATGAGGTAACACCCTTACTCTTGTTTAGAAATGAGATGGTCAATGCCCTAAGTGATTTATATAAACTAACTAAGAAATGTAACAAGAAAATAAAATCACTCAGCAGGCGGTGTGACGAGATTGAAGAGGTCAAGCTGAGTGACCTCCGATATCTCCTCCAAGACAACTCAGATTTACATAGTAACATGGAAATAATGCATAAGTTTGAAACGGAGGTCCAATCTGAGTCAAAGAAACTAAGAAAGGACGTTACAACCCTACAGAGTGAAATAAAAGACTCAAGTAAAAATAAAACCCATGCTGAGTACCCAAGTACTAGTCAGCATAAATAGTTCACTCAGTGTGACTGTTGTGGGAAAAGGGGGCACACAAGAGATGTGTGTTGGTTTAACAAGCAGATTGTCCAATGTGACTTCTGCGGAAGAAAAGGACATACCACTAAGGTATGTTGGCACGCTCAGCATAACAATGCAGACCAAACTCAACATCACCCAAAAAGGATAACATATTGTGACTTCTGTGGTAAACAAGGCCACACTGTAAAAGTATGTCGTCACAAGTTAAAATATGACTTTGCACCTATTTACACTAACAAAGAGGACCCAAAAAGAATTGGGTACCTAAAGATGAATAATCTAAAAATGCAGGTAAGCCTGAGATGCGTGGAGAAATCAAAACTGTGGTATATAGACAGTGCATGCTCAAGGCACATGACTGGTGATGAAACTCAGTTCATCACACTAGAGCTTAAACAAAGTGGAAGTGTAAGCTTTGGAGACAATAAGAAGGGTAAGATAGTCGGCTCAGGTACTATCGGAGGTAACCCAACTATTGAGTCAGTCTCCTTAGTTAAAGGTCTTAAATATAATCTGCTGAGTGTAGCTCAGCTTTGCAAGAGCGGCAGAAAGGTTGTATTTGATGATACTAAGTGTCAAATACTCGAGGGAAAAACAAACGAATTGATTTTAACTGCCCCTCGTGTAGACAATGTATACATCCTGAGTTTAGAAAAACAGTTTTCTAAAAACATATGCTTAATGTCTAAAGAGGATAACTCCTGGCTATGGCATAGAAGACTTGGTCATGTAAGCATGGACCTTCTTGCCAAATTAGCTAGAAAGCAACTAGTTGAGGGATTGCCCAAACTTAAATTTGAAAAAGATCAATTCTGTAAAGCTTGTCAGCAAGGCAAACAAACTAAGAAATCATTTCAAAGTAAAAATATTGTCTCAACCAAGAGACCATTGGAATTACTACACTTGGATCTTTTCGGACCTATCCAGCCACTCAGCTTGGGAGGTAAGAAATTTTCCTTGGTCATTGTAGACGATTTCTCTCGGTACACTTGGATCATCTTGCTGAGTAGCAAGGATGAAACATTTGAGATGTTTACCATATTGATTAAAAAGCTTGAAATTGACAAAGACCTAAGAGTAGCTCATATTAGAAGCGACAATGGTGGAGAATTAAAAAACCAACAGTTTGATGAATTCTGTGAAACCAGTGGTATTGACCACAATTTCTCTACTCCTAGAACACCTCAACAGAATGGGGTTGTTGAAAGAAAGAACAGAACAATTGTCGAAATTGCTAGAACCATGCTGAGTGAAAATAGGCTTCCAAAGTATTTCTAGGGTGAAGCTGTCCACACAGCATGCTATATTCTCAATAGGGCTTTAGTTAGACCTATTCTTAAGAAAACCCCATATGAACTTTGGAAAGGACGAAAGCCCAACATTGGCTACTTTCGTGTCTTTGGGTGTAAATGTTATATACTCAACACGAAAGACAATCTTGCAAAATTTGATGCCAAAGCTGACGAAGTGATCTTTTTAGGGTACTCAACTAACAGCAAAGCATATAGGGTATATAATAAGCGAACTCAGGTTGTAGAAGAGTCTGTCCATGTTGAGTTCGATGAAGTTGACCCTACAAGAAAGTCAACCCAGCACACTGAAGATGAACCAAGCTCAGCTTCCGCTGATCAAAATGGAGCCTCTGAGTCATCAATACAAGGGCTGACCAAAGGTAAGCAAGAGATGGAAATAACCTTTGCTGACCAATCTATTCCTGCAGAGATTGTAGAAACACCTGTTCCAAACAACTCAACATTGCTCAAAGAAATAAAAATACCAAGAGGACATTCAGAAAAGTCCATTCTTGATGCTGCTGACAACAAGCTGATGACAAGAGATCAGCTTAGGAAGTTCCTCCGCAACGTTGCTTTTGTATCAGTACATGAACCAAAGAACTTTGCTGATGCTGAGCACGATGAATATTGGATCAATGCTATGCAAGAAGAGCTCGACCAATTCACAAGAAATGAGGTATGGGATTTAGTACCTAAGCCTAGAAATCAAAAGTCCATAGGAACTAAGTGGGTCTTTAGAAACAAACTAGATGAGCATGGAAATGTAGTCAGAAACAAGGCTCGACTTGTAGCTCAAGGCTATAGTCAGCAAGAGGGTATTGACTATGGTGAAACTTTTGCACCAGTTGCTAGGCTAGAAGCTATATGTATATTGTGTGCCTATGCCAATTTTATGAACTTTAAATTATATCAAATGGATGTTAAAAGTGCATTTCTTAATGGCTTTATAAACAAAGAGATATATGTTAACCAACCTCCTAGGTTTGAAGATCCAAAATTCCCAAACCACGTTTATAAACTCAAGAAGGCCCTGTATGGCCTGAAGCAAGCTCCAAGAGCTTGGTATGAGAGGTTGACCAACTTCCTGCTGACCAGGAACTATGTCAGAGGAAAAGCTGACACAACCTTGTTCATTAAGAAAAAGGGTAAACATACCCTACTTGCACAAATATATGTAGATGATATTATCTTTGGTGCTACTGATGAATCTTTGTGCAAAGAATTTAGTAAACAGATGCAAACTGAGTTCGAAATGTCTATGATGGGAGAACTCAACTTCTTCCTTGGACTTCAAATCAAGCAAGGTAAGAACGACATCTTTATTAGTCAGTCTAAGTACACCAAAGAGATGTTAAAGAAATTTGATATGGAAGACTGCAAGCCCATATCAACCCCAATGGGTACTGATACTGTCCTATGCAAAGATGAGAAAAGTAAGTCAGTAGATAACAAGTTATATCGAGGTATGATAGGCTCTTTACTTTATCTCACTGCTAGTAGACCTGATATCCAGTACTCAGTATGTTATTGTGCAAGATATCAAGCTGACCCCAGGGAATCTCACCTTATAGCTGTCAAAAGAATTTTTAGATATTTGCAGAGCTCAGTTGATGCAGGTTTATGGTATCCAACCTCAAATGACTTCACACTCATTGGATATACTAATGCTGATTATGGACGAGATAAGCTAGAACGTAAGAGTACTTCAGGAGGATGTCATTTCCTTGGAAGCTGTCTAGTATCTTGGTTCAGCAAGAAGCAGTCATCAGTTGCCTTGTCTACAACTGAAGCTGAGTACGTTGCTGCTGGAAGCTGTGTTGCCCAAGTCTTATGGATTAAGCAACAACTTGAAGATTATGGAGTAAACACCGAAACAATAGAGATCAAATGTGACAACAAGAGTGCCATTGATCTATCCAAGAATCCAATCCAACACAGCAGGATGAAGCATGTCAGCATAAGGCATCACTTCATCAGAGATCACGTACTAAAGGGTGAGATCAAGCTGACCTACGTACCAACAGATGAACAGCTTGCAGATATCTTCACCAAGCCCTTGGCTCGTGAACAATTCAACATACTAAGGGAAGCTATCGGTATGTCTAATCCTCTTCAATAACTCTATGTGAAAAATTGAATGTTGAGTGATTACCATGCTGAGTGAACTCCATATTAGTAACCACTGCATGCTGAGCTTAAAATGTAGAAAATCACCCAATGCTGAGTGATTATCTTATGCTATGACATTCATCTACGTAGAACCAGGTACTCAGTATCACAAACGCTTCGCATTCTAGCAAAACTGAGTTAAAGCCCATTTGCACCATTAAATGCTAATACGTGTAATAAATAGCACCTAGGATAACGTAAGCAATAATGGCAAAACCCATGCGCCGAACGTGTCATAAAAGACAGAATCTCTGTCGATTGAATAACCCAAGGAAAAACGGCTAGTTCAAAGCATATGGTCGATTTAAATTCTTATAAATAGTGGAAGACTTCCCACTTAATCCTCTCTACGATTGAAACCTTTAGCATTCTAATCTCTCTCTCTCTAAATTCCAAAATTCTTCGAAAATTTCTAAAAATGTCGAACCCTCAAAATGTCTCCGATGGTGATTCCGACAGAAATCACTCCGATGAAAATCCCAAATCTCCTCCTCTGCTTGACCAAACTCCGAACAAAAACCCTCAAGCTGACCCAGCAAGCTCTTCAAAGAAGAAAGAGCCAACGAAGAACAAGCAGCCCAAGGAAAGGACTATGGTCAAGGTCCACAAGAATGTCAACAACCTTGAAGTTCTTAAATGTAGGTGGTTCTCTCCCAGTTACATCACCACTGAAAAACCCTTCTGTGAGTGGATTGAGAAGAATGAATGGGCAGGACTCTTCTCTCTTTCTGGGAAAACCTATCCTAGGTTAGTTAGGGAATTTTACTCCAATCTTCATATTGACGATGAAGATGCTGACTACTTGGAAACATCTGTCAAGGGCCATAAGATAACAGTCACCCCATCTTACTTAGCAACCTTACTCAATCTGCCAGAAGAAGGGAAAGAGTTTAGGACAACCAAAGAAAAGCTTGACCATGCCAAAGAATTCTGCAAACCGAAGAATCACAAAGGGAGATACCTAGCACCTGTATGGGGAAAAATCAGAAGATGGCTCATTACATATTGACCAACTTCATCTTCCCAAAGCTCAACTCAGTATCGTCGGCCTCCAACTTCGAGCAGTGCTTCATATGGCACATGCTGACCTACAACCCTCTCAATATGCCTGTGTTTCTGGTAGGTGCACTTCAACGAGGAGGTAAGAAACTCAGACTGGGCTCCCTAATCACTAAGATCCTCGAAGATCAGAAAATAGAAACAATCAATGAGTCTCAGAGTTTGGGAACTGAAATTACAGCGGCTCTGCTGTTTGGACTAGTATTCAATCAGCCTTTGAAGTCAAAGATGGAGACTGAAGATGTTGAGGAAAATGAGGAGGAAAATAATGCTGAACAGGAGGCGGAACCTAATAAAGGAAAGAAAGTCCTTGCTGAGTCACCGAAGACAAAGAAGAAGAGAAAAGCACTTGAAACGTGCTCAAAGGACATTGATGCTGTCCCGAAGAAGATGCGAGCTATGTCTAAGGGGAAGAGAGTTGATGCTGACCAAACTCAGGTTACACCTAAGTCAGTAGAGAAACGAAAAGGGCAAGTTGAGCCCGAAGAGGAGAGTGAAGAAAAAGAAGAAGTTCTGCTTTGAAAATTGTTGAAGCTGGCCCCCTCGACTGGGTTGTCACTCCCAAATCACACTTCGTCAAAAGTCTTGGGATTGACCTTGAACAAACCCCTATTGAGCAAGAAGAGGAAGAACAGAGAAATGATGACACTCAGCCTGATATTGCGGAAGAAGAGCATGCTGAGCAAACACAAACTGAGGAAAATGCTGAGCAAGAGGAGAATCCAAATATGGAACATCAAACAGTTGATGTTGAGCTCACCGAAAATGACATTGCATAAGATGAAATCAATGCTGAGCTTAGAGAAAACTCCTCTTCTGACTCTAGTGAAGATATTCAAACTGACCCTTCACCTCCTAAAGCCAAGACATTCAAAAGGCTAAAGAAGAAAGCCTACAAAGCACATGTTATTGATCTGTTAGGTGATTCTCCGCTTCGAGACCCAATTACTGATCTATCTGACATCCAGTTCAGATACTTCTCCAATGATACCGAGTCTTCTCCTAAGGAACCTGCACAAAATCAAGCCTCTGTTTCTCATCTTGAGGAACAAGCCAAAACCTCTGAACATCCACATCCTGCCGAGCAAGAGCTCGAAGTCCAAGTTGCTCAAGCTGGGGAGCAAACTATGGAACATCCTGCTCAACTTCCACATCATATTGAGCAGGTCAACATCTTTGTAAGTCCTTCACCTCAAATTCAGAATACACAGAATGTTGAGCACTCAGTTCCTCATACTGAGCTACCACAAGGTCCAACAATTGACCAACCAAACCAAACCGACAAGCAGCCAACTCCACCACCATCAAGTTCAACTTCAATTCCTGCCTCTGAGTCCAATCCTGCTGGTCAATTTGCCTATCTGAGTGCTACTGAGTCCGGGCGTAGAATTATTGCATCTGCTCAGTCTCTTCTCGAGGATCTAAACACGTCTAATGCTGATGCTGCTGGGTCTGCCAATATTGAGTCCCCTCAAATTTCATCCATTACTCAACTTCTCAACGAGATTCGGGGTCTCAAAGATCTTATAAGTGTTATGACGACAGTTCAAACACAGCAACCCAAGCAAGACTCAATTGCCAAACTGACTGAACTACTACTCATGATGGTAAACCACATGAATTCACTTGAAGGCAAAATCCAGAGTCTCTCTGAGGTACATCCGGGGTATGCTACTTCTACTGAGCTTAAAGACTATTTTGCAAAGCTGACCACAGACCTGGCCAATATTGGATCTACGGTTCCTCCTGAATATGCCACTTCTGCTGAGTTGAATCAATACTTCTCCAAGTTGACCTCTGACCTGACCTGCACACGTGAATTGATTTCCTCTACTTCTCAGTGTACCATTGATCAACTGAGTGAAGCTGTGCGTCTACTCAATGTAAACAAGGAAAAGATGGATGTTGACCCCATCAATACTGAAACACTTCTGAGCTTTTCACAAGCCATCCTCCAATCAGTACGCATCACCAATGCTCAACGCAAATTCTATGATTCAGCTGTGCTCAAAATGTACCACCAATCCTATGCCCAGCTGATTGATTCCATCTCCTGGATCAGCAAATCTCATGAGTATCTCATCAGCCTGCTTAGTGCCTCCCTACGGGTTCCTAGAACTCTTCAAGATGATGGTGTTCCAGTTTTTGATGGCCTGAATGAGAGTACAAGAAAGTTGAAGCGTTATTCCAACGCCTTGTCTACCGCTGCTAGGAATGATACTTTCATTCCTCCTCCACCCGATGATGGCAAAACGGGGGAGAGAAGACAAGATGGAACTCAGCACGCAGGTGGTGCATCAGGGAGTAAAAAAGAAAAAGGAAAAGACAAGTATCAAGCTGAGCATCAAGCTCAAGTTAACTTAAAGAAGAAAAAGTAGCTTAGTCATACTTTAGGACTTAGCATGTACTTTGTGCTTGATATATTGTGTGCTTAATGGGTTAATCTATGATAAGAACCATTCTATCTGAATTGTCTGAATACCATGCTTAATGTTATGTGCTAAAAGCTGATCTATCAAAATTGAACAAACAAGTAAAAGTAAACATACTTAGCATACATTAAACACTAAAACAAACCGTGTATCAAACTGAGTATTTAACCATCTCTGAAAACTGACCTAGACTCATCTAAATTAGATCTTGGAAGGTCTAGAATTGAACTAAGTCAGTATAAGCAATGTCTTAAGTTTATTCGATTAAATCTTGGAAGGTTTAGAATTAAGTTAAGACAATAGATGCAACCCTTACGGGGGAGTAATTTCAGAAATATAAAAAGAAATTCAATCATGGGGAATTTCAAAACTGAGTTCCATAATTATGTATTTTGCCAACATCAAAATGGGGGAGTTTGTTGAAACACCTTTCCACAAGATTTTGATTTGACAAAATCATCCATGATTAAGAGACAATTAAATTTAAGTGCTTTGATTTAATTGTACTAATCTGTTTGTTCAATGTTGAGTATAAACTTAAATACAAAAAGATATAAAAAGTAAGACATGACGAAGTCAGTATGAGATCAAAGAACAAGCTGAGTAGAATCGAACTCAGTATCAAAGAATAGAAGCCTGAAGTTCAACAAAGCTAAGTGGAATGGAACTCAGCATTAGAAGCCCTCTCAAAAGTTGTCTTGCAAAACAAAACTGACTAAAAGAGAACTCAGCATAGAAGTTGACAACAAACGAAGACAACGAATAACAAAGTAGAAGCTGAGTAATCTTCAGGACATCATGAGAGATCCGTTCACTAGAAGACAAGTTTTGCAAACCTTCTGCACCAATAATTGAATCCTCGGAATTACGCAAAAGACACATTCCGAGATGCATGGGTCAACAGATTATTACTAAAAGACAACTGCCACAAAAAGACAACGTCTGCATGAAGAAGACAAGTCTGACGTCTGAAGAAATCAGAGGATAGGATTGGCCTGCAAAACCTGAAGCTGACCAGAAGCTGTCTCCTAAAAGAGCCGTTTTGGACTTAACGGCTAAATCATTTCAAATGATCCAACCCCAGATTTTCCTCTATATAAAGACAATCAAAATCCTTGGATCATTGCCGAAGTACAACAAGAAAAACACAAGAGAGAAAAATACAAGTTCAAAAGCACTCAAAAACAAAAAAGAGATCTTACACTCATTTTCTATTCCTGTGTAAATGCTAGATTGATTGTTTGTAATCATCTAAAGTGTTCTTCATTTGAAAAAGAACAAATTGTATCAATCGTGATATTGAGAGTGTTGTGCTGAGTGTTTGGTTGTAAACACTCAGTGGTAGAGAAATCTAAGTACTGGGTTGTGGTGCTTAGTAGGAGTTGAGTAGAAGAATAGAGGACGGTACTCTTGCATATTCAACTGCCCTGTAAACGGTTTGTGCTCTACCTTTAAAGAGCTCAGTATTGGATTCTAAAAGCCCGGAGGACTCTAGGGACTGGACGTAGGCAGAGAGGCCGAACCAGGATAAGTCGTACTGAGTAATTTCTAACTCTCTCAATATATATATATTATATATATATATATGTGCATGTGTTGTCTATTGAATTTACTCAGCATATAAATCATTTAAGCTGATACTGAGTAAATCAGAGTGTTGAGTTGGAAGCTGACCGCAGAAAGTGTCAATTCCCAACTCACGGTAAAACAGCCTTAGTCAACATCTGACCAAAGCTGTCTTACATTAAGATCGGCCGTGCTGACCAAAAGCTGAGTTAACAAACTCATCAAAATTATCAAGTCAGTATAATTAAATTAGCGAAAAAGTTACATTAGTTCCTAACCCCCCCTTGGAACTAATTACATGGGACCAACTTGAGCAACTTCAATTTCCCAAGAGCAAGTGGATATACATATAATAGTATTACATAGTCTGCAACTTCTGGCAGTCCAATAGAAACTAATGTAACTATTTATGCGATCCTCTGCAAAAAAAAAAAAAACTATGCAATAGCATCAATATTTATGCCAATATATTTTTCTAAATTATCCTATTTCTATATCACATTGCAAGTGGACTTTACACCATTTCTAATATGAAATTGGTGCTCTACACTTTTTTAATGACTTCAAGACTACGATTGATATTATAAATCTAACACATTTACTTCCATATTTGCTAAGATATATATTAAAATAACATGTTTATAGTGTATGTTCCAAAAAATATATTTTTATGTTCTAACATATAGATCATGTTCAAAAATAGAACACAAACTTTGTCAACAGAAACTTCTACAATATATTTTATAAAAATTTCAATAGCTATCCCATATATATGACAAATTACAACTAACAGAACTAATAATACTTGTACAAAAAATATTCTAAAATTCTAAAATACAATGCTAATTTTTTTACAACAATTACACGATATAAACTTATTTTATTTGTTCATTCTTTCATTTTAATGCATTCTCATTAACACCAACAACTTCTTTGTTTCCAGAACCTGACAAAATCTTCCAACAGTACTGAACTTTAAATTTCTTCAACTGATCAACATGCAATATTACAAAATCAATATTACTAACATTGTCAAAATAATAACATCATCCTATCATAAAAAAGATTTAAAATAAAACTCACATTGTTCTTTCCAACTCCAATATCTCATTCACTAACATCTTGTCCAAAATGGGATTTCATATGCTTCATAAGGAAAACACCACAATCATCACTGTTTGTTGTGTCTTTCCACTTCAACTTCAGATGTCTTGAACTATAAGCAATGATATCATTCAAGCACTCAGGGCTTTCTCTTTTAATATAAAGTGAATATGCTTTCAGCTGGAAAACATAAAACAACATCTTATCAATATTAAAATATATCATCAACTATTCAGAACATACAGTTAGTTTTTTCGAACATGACAATAAATATTCAGAACACAAGAACAAAACTAAAAAACAGTTGAGTAATATTACCAAAACCTTTGGAAAACCCTTATATTTACTATGCACTTGTACACCTTTCTCAAGAGTCTTGTTGCCAATAATGTCTATCTTTCCAGTAAAATAGTTGATAACAAAAAGATAGAAATGTGTAAACAACCAGAAAGAACACCTAAAAAAATAAACTATTAACAATCATAATAATTTCAAACAAAAATTACAGTAAAATACAATTTACTTTTAATATAATTACCAATTGATAACTCTGTAAACTCTTTACTTTAGCCTCACTAAGTTCATAACTAATCCTCTCGAAAAAAGCACTGTGTCTTTCGCTGTACTTAGTGTTGAAACACATTTCCACATGATTTTGATTTGACAAAATTATTTAAGTTGAATTAAGTTTCCATGATAAAAATATTCTAACACATTAAATTTAAATGCATTGATTTATTTGTACTAATGTGTTTGTTCAAGGTTGAGTAATTTAATTCATAAGACATTAAGCTGTAAAGCCCAAAGGCCCACAAGAGAAAGTCAAGCCCAAGTCAACGTCTGAAAGCCACACGGCCCAAGCAGAACAAAACACAGCTCAAGCTGAACAAAACGCAAGCCCAGCAAGGAGAAGGATCGAGAAGCCTTCGACCAAAAGCTTCAAGACGAAGCAGCTGAGTTGTGCGACAAGGAAGTCAAGTCAGCGGCTGATCTGAACAAACTTGAAGACAAAGTATTTCTACTTTGGGTAAAGCTCAGAAGACGCAGAAAGCTGTCTGGAAGACTTTGCCAAAAATATGGAAACATTCTGTCCGCCTGAAGAAAAGCTGCTGAGCACTACAGAAGACAGAAGATACAAGATTTTGATTGGCCGAGGACGCTGAGCACGTAATGAGTGAAAGCGACAGGAAGCCGTTTTCCTCCAACGGTTATTTCGAAATTCAAAATTACCGATGCATCAAGTGTCACTATAAATAGGCCACTCAAACGCTTCATTCGATGCAGATCTTCAATCAAGTCGAAACGCTGACCAAATTGATATTCGAAGTTCTATTAAGAAAAGCAAAGCAAATCTTACACCAATTCTAATCTTGTGTAAAAGTCTAGAGTGATTTTATTTCATCTAAGGTGTTCTTAGCAATTGTTGTTTAGAACAAAAACACTTATTATTTCTAGAAGTATAGAAAGGAGAAGCTGAGTACTCGGTCATAGTATTCAGCGGTAGAAATAGGATTGAGTAGAGGAATAGAGGAAGGTACTCTTGTATACTCAATTGCTATTGTAAAAGGTTTGTGCTCTACCTTTAAAGAGCTCAGCAGAGGATTCTAAAAAGCTCGGAAGGAATTCCGGGGACTAGACGTAGGCGGAGAGGCCGAACCAGGATACGTCTGCTGAGTAACATCTTTCTAACCCTTATCTCCTTAACATATTGCTTGTTATAATACTGCCTAGTTAAACACTAAAAAGAACATAAGCTGAGTTGAGTGAACTGTCAAGCTGTGTTCAGGAATAGACTCAAGTGTTATCTCCTGACTCAAGGATAGATTCAGTCTTAGTCACCTATTGACTAAGCTTGCATCTAAAACTTACTCAGTACCACTGTGCTAATAGACTTTGAAAAAGTCTAAGTTCTAAATATAAGTCAGCCTAACGTGAAATTTTTTAAATAGTTCCTAACCCCCCCTTGGAACTAATATTGTCACGTTACACGGGACCAACAAGTGGTATCAGAGCTTAACAGCTCACTGAACAAGATATAACTATCTTGAGCTGATCCCCACCATGGCCGAGAACAGCACTCATTTCCTCCCAGGAAATCAGACAACTCAGATTCTTCCTGAGGGACTGTCCATTACTAGGCCTCCTCTGTTCTTCGGGTCTAACTACACCTTTTGGAAGAACAGAATGAAAACTTCATTCAGGCAACAAATATGAGTGCATGGCTTTCTATAGTCCAAGGCCCATTTGTTCCTGTTGAAACTGTTAACGGCCAAACGCTTGTCAAAACTGAGGCTAAGTGGTCAAAGGATGACCCCAAGGAGCTACAAAATCATGCTTCGGCTATAAACATGCTTCACTGTGCGTTAGATGCTGCATAGTACAATAAAATCTCAGGTTGTGAGTCAACATAGGAGATCTGGAAGAAGCTAGAGGTCACATATGAAGGAACCAGCAAGGTCAAGGAATCCAAGGTGAACCAGCACACGAGGCTGTACGAGCTGTTCGAGATGAATGATGGTGAAGGAATCTCTGAAATGAACTCAAGGTTCACCAACATTATCAACGAACTCAAGAGGCTCGGCAAGAACTTCACTGAGGAAGAGCAAGTAAAGAAAATACTGAGGAGTCTTCCCCAAAGCTGGCAAGCAAAGAAGACAACCATTGAGGAAGCCCAAGACTTGACCACCTACAAGTACGATGAGCTTATTGGATCTCTACTGACCCATGAGATCTCAATGAAGAACTTTGAGGTGAAGGAAAAGGCTGAGGACAAGAAGCAAAAATCTCTTATCATGAAAGCTGACTCAACTGATGGTGACTCATCAGACGATGAAGAAATGGCCATGTTTACTAGAAAAATGAAGAAGCTGTTTCATAAGAATGACAAATACAACAGGAAGCCATTCAAGAGAAATGACAAATACAAAGCTGAGTCAAGCGACAGCAAATAAGAAGGAAAGCTCAAAGCCCATCACATGCTTTGAATGTCACCAAAATGGCCATATCAAGTTAAGCTGTCTTACCTTGAAGAAGGACAAGAAGAGTAGTAAAAAGGCAATGGTGGCCACCTGGAGCGATAACGATGAATCATCTTCATCAGGAGCTGAAGCCACTGAGTCAGCAAACATCTGCTTCATGGCTGATGAGTTTGCTGACCCCTGCCCTTCTGAGCAAGCTGACCCCTCATGTGCATCTGACAATGAGGAACAATCAACTGAGGTAATGACTCTACCCCTACTCAGAAATGAAATGATTAATGCCCTGGGTGATCTCTACACACTTGTCAAAAAGTGTAACAAGAAAGTACGAGCACTCAGCAGGCGATGTGATAAGATTGAGGAGGTCAAACTCAGTGACCTTCGTCATCTTCTCCAAGACAATACCAGGCAAGATGAAAATCTAAAAATCATGCATAGGTATGTCACTGAGGTCCAATCAGATTCTAAAAAACTGAGGAAGGACATCACATCTATTCAGAACCAGCTCAAGGTTTCGAATAAGAAAAACTTCCATCAGTACGCTGAGTACTTAGGTACTAGTCAGCGGAAATCGACTTCCCAGCGAAACGTCCAATGTGACTTTTGTAGGAAGAAAGGACACACCACAAAGGTGTGTTGGCATGCTCAGCACAATGGTGCTGACCCGCCAATAATGCGTCCCCAAAGGAAGGTCCATTGTGACTTCTGTGGGAAGACTGGCCACACTACCAAAGTGTGCCGTCATAAAATTAAATATGATGTATCACCTGCTGAGCCTAACAAACGAGGACCCAAAAAGACTTGGGTACCTAAAGATAACTAGTTATATTGCAGGTAGGCCTGAGGTGTGCTGAGAAGTCAAAGTTGTGGTACATTGACAGCGCATGCTCAAGGCATATGACTGGTAATGAAACTCAGTTCATCACACTTGTGCGTAAACGAGGAGGAAGCGTAAGTTTTGGAGACAACAAAAGGGTAAGATAGTAGGTTCAGGAACCGTTGGTGGTAATCCTACTATTGAGTCAGTCTCCCTAGTCAGAGGACTTGAATATAACCTACTGAGCGTAGCTCAGCTGTGTGACAGCGGTAGGAAGGTTATATTCGATGCCACTGGATGTAAAATAATCGAGGGCAAAACAAGTGAATTGATTTTAACTGCCCCTCGTGTTGACAATGTCTTCATGCTGAATTTGGAAAAGAAATTTTCAAAAAATATATGCTTAGTGTCAAAGGAAGAAAATTCATGGCTTTGGCACAGGAGACTTGGTCATGTAAGCATGGACCTCCTGGCCAAGTTAGTAAGAAAGCAATTAGTTGAGGGTCTGCCCGAACTTAAGTTCGAAAAGGACCAATTATGCAATGTTTGTCAGTATGGAAAACAAACTAAAAAATCTTTTCAAAGTAAAAACATAGTCTCAACCAAGCGTCCATTAGAGTTGCTACACCTGGATCTTTTCGGACCAGTCTAGCCGCTGAGCTTGGGTGGTAGGAGATTTTCCTTGGTCATTGTAGATGACTTTTCTCGGTACACTTGGATCATCTTGCTGAGTAGCAAGGATGAAACCTTTGAGACATTTTTAACACTGGTTAGAAATCTTGAAAATGACAAAGACCTAAAATTAGCTCACATCCGAAGTGATAATGGTGGAGAATTCAAAAACCAACAGTTTGTTGAATTCTGTGAAGACAGCGGCATTGACCATAATTTCTCTGCTCCTAAAACTCCTCAACAGAATGGGGTAGTTGAGAGGAAGAACAAAACCTTGGTTGAAATAGCCAGGACAATGCTGAGTGAGAATAGGCTTCCAAAGTACTTTTGGGGAGAAGCTGTCAACACAGCTTGCTACATACTCAATAGGGCTCTAGTCATACCTATATTGAAGAAAACCCCCTATGAACTTTGGAAAGGACGAAAACCCAACAGAGGATATTTTCATGCCTTAGGTTGCAAATGTTTTATTCTAAATACAAAAGACAACCTTGCTAAGTTTGATTCAAAAGCTGATGAAGCTATCTTTTTAGGCTACTCAACAAACAGCAAAGCATATAGAGTTTTCAATAAACGAACTCAGGTTTTAGAAGAGTCTGTACATATTGAGTTCGATGAAACTAACCCTACAGGCAAGGTCAATCAACCTACTGAGGATGATCCGTACTCAGCATCCGCTGACCAAAGTGCAGCCGCTGAGTTACCACTTCAAGGGCTGACTAAAGGTAAAAACGAAACTCAAATTGTTTTCACTGACCAATCTGTACCTGCAGAAACTGTTGAAACACAACCAGCTCAAGACACTACACTACCGAAAGAAATCAAAATCCCAAGAGGACATTCTAAAAGTGCCATTCTCGATGCTGCTGAGAACACCCTGATGACAAGAAATCAACTCAGGAGATACCTCAGCAATGTAGCATTCGTCTCAGTTCTGAAACCAAAGAATTTTTCAGAAGCTGAGTGCGATGAGCTCTAGATGGGTGGAATGCAAGAGGAGCTTGGCCAGTTTAGAAGGAATGAAGTATGGGACTTAGTGCCAAACCCAAAAAGTCAGAAGACCATAGGAACAAGATGGGTCTTTCGCAACAAGCTGGATAAACAAGGGAATGTAGTCAGAAACAAAGCAAGACTTGTAGCTCAGGTCTACAGTCAACAGGAAGGTATTGACTACGGTGAGACCTTCGCCCCAGTGGCAAGGCTAGAAGCCATTTGAATACTATGTGCATATGCTAGCTTTATGAACTTTAAACTGTTTCAAATGGATGTTAAGAGTGCATTTCTTAATGGAGTTATAAATGAGGAGGTTTATGTTAATCAGCCTCCAGGGTTTGAGGATCCAAAGTTCCCAAACCATGTTTATAAACTCAAAAAGGCTCTGTATGGTCTAAAGCAAGCACCCCGTGCTTGGTATGAAAGGCTGACCAGGTTCCTGCAGACCAGAAATTATGTCAGAGGTAAAGCTGATACAACCTTATTCATTAAGAGAAATGGTAAAGATACCCTGCTGGCTCAAATATATGTTGATGACATTATTTTTGGTGCTACTAATGAGTCTATGTGCAAGGAGTTTAGTAAGCAGATGTAGACTGAGTTTGAAATGTCAATGATGGGAGAACTCAACTTCTTCCTTGGACTTCAAATTAAACAAGGCAAGAATGGCATCTTCATTAGTCAAACTAAGTATGCCAAGGAGATATTGAAGAAATACGAAATGGAAAACTGTAAGTCAATATCTACCCCAATGGGCACTGACACTGTCCTCTGTGCTGACGAGGATGGTAAGTCAGTAGACAGCAAATTGTACCGAGGTATGATTGACTCTCTACTCTATCTAATGGAAAGTAGGCCAGACATTCAGTTCTCCGTATGCTACTATGCAAGATATCAATCTAACCCTAAGGAGTCTCATTACATAGCTGTAAAAAGAATCCTTAGATATTTGCAAGGCCCAGTGAATGCAGGTTTATGGTATCCCAACACTCATGATTTCACACTTCTCGGATACACTAACACTGACTATGGACGAGACAAGCTTGAGCGAAAAAGCACTTCAGGAGGATGTCATTTCCTTGGAAGCTGTCTTGTGTCTTGGTTCAGTAAGAAGCAGTCGTCAGTAGCCTTGTCAACCACTAAAGCTGAGTACATTGCTGCTGGAAGCTGTGTTGCCCAAGTCCTATGGATCAAGCAGCAGCTAGATGACTATGGTGTTCAGACTAAAATGATTGAAGTCAAATACGACAACAAGAGTGCCATTGACCTATCAAAGAACCCAATCCAGCACAGCAGGATGAAGCATGTTAGCATAAGGCATCACTTCATCAGAGATCATGTACTCAAGGGTGAGATCAAGCTGACCTACGTCCCAATGGATGAGCAACTTACTGATATCTTCACAAAGTCGCTGGCTCGTGAGCAGTTCAGCATACTAAGGGAAGCTATTGGTATGTTTAATCCTCTTCAATAAAATTCTAAGTATAATACATGCCGAGTGATTATTACATGCTGAGTTGCTATAAATGCTGACTGATCTTACTATGCAAATGTATAAACCTGTTCTAAATACTCAGCACTTGAACTGCTGAGTACCTTCGTTGCTGAGTAAGGCAACTTGCACAATTAGGGTTTGCATGCGTATTTAAGTAGACTTTAGGATGGCGTAAGCGTCATCATTAGTAAAACCATGCGCCGTTTCTCGCAATTAATGTCAGTAATAACTGATTATCGATGGTTCAAATTCCCAACGTTACCCTGACCTATCAAATCAACACTTACCGGCTATAAATAGTGAAAGATTTTTCACTATTCACCTTCTACGCTTGATTTTCGCACTCGAACTCTCTCTCTCAAATCCCAAATCCCTTTGCATTTCTTAAAAAAATCTCTCAAGAACATCATGTTTGGTGATTCTCAAAACCTTTCCGATGACCATTACGAGGACAACTGATCAGATATCAACCCTACTTCTCCACCTGAGCAGGAGTACCATAAAACTTCTGAAGAAGAGACCCAAAATGCTCATGGTCAGCACGACCAACCCATGGATGAAGTCAGCATCCTTGGTGTGGACCCTAACACTGAACACTCAAATCCTTCAAAGAAGAAGAAGAAGAACAAGGACAGAGCTCCTAAGGAAAGGAAGTTCACCGTGGTCTTTTCCGACGTTGAAAACTTGACGTCATCCCCTCACGTTGGTTATCCAAAAGCTTTGTTGAAGCTGAGAAACCTGGATATCCAAGAATGGATGGACTACCCTCTTCTCACTCAATGGACTGACCTATCTGAGGCTGGTAACTGAGTTCTACATGAACTTAGTTGTCGCTAATGACGATGCTGACTATATGGTAACGCACATCAACAAAACCAAGATAGTCATCAACCCCTCATATCTAGCCATATTACTAGACCTAAAAGAGGAAGGCACAGAACTGAGGAGAACAAATGCCTATAAGCGAGTCAAGTATGTAGCTGGGTTTTGCAAACCAAAAGATCATGTGGGAGAAGTTTCAACCAACTGTCTTAGTCAGCCCCAAAGACAAGCCCATTACAGACTAACCAATTACCTCTTTCCAAAGGTCAACTCCACCTCCTCAGCATCCAACTTTGAGCAGTGCTTCATCTGGCACATGCTGAATTACAAGCCCCTGAACATGCCTGTTTTCCTCATTAGGGCATTTCAACGAAGCACTGGGGTTCTTCGAATGGGCTCCCTAATCACCAAGATCCTAAAAGATCACAAGATCAGCTTCAAGGGGGAAGACAGCGAAGTAGGAACTGAAATCACCTCTGCCATCCTTGTCGGCTTAGCACACAGCCTCCCTTTCAAGGCCAAAACTAAGAAAGGAAAGGAAACTGTGGTAGAAGAAGAAGACGAACAAGCTGAGCGGCCCAGTAAAGGGAAAAAGAGGAAAGCTGACTCGTCCGCTGAACAAAAAGCTAAACCGGTTGTTTAGACTGCCAAGAGAATCAAAGTGGTGCTGACCAAACCTTCTCCTACTGAGTCAGCTAAGAAGAAAGCTGAACCTACTAAGGCTGAACAGAAAAGACCTACTCTTGTCAAAGAGGTTGAGGATGAACCTGAGGAAATTGAGCAACCCCTAAAGAGGAAGAAGGCCTCTGGAGTAAAACCACCTTCATGCGAGCTCAAGAACTCGACATTGAGAAAACTCCTAGTGGTCAACAGGAGAAACCTGTCTCTACTGAGAAGACAAAGGAGAATGAACCCAGCAACTCAACTGCCGAAGTGCAGACTGATGAGCAAGGAGCTGAGTCTCCTATTTAGAACTCGGCTGTTGAAGAGCCCGCTGAGGACATTCATCTAGATGCTTCTCCTGCATCAACGAACCCCATCACTGCTGACCAAACTCCTGCTCCAAAACTATCAAAGGAAGGCAGTGAAAAACGTTTCAAGCAGAAGTCACACAAACCACCAGTAATTGATGTTCTAGATGACTCCCCGCTTCGTGACCCTATTGTTGACCTAACTGCGTTGGAGTTCAACTTCTTCTCAAAACCAATTGAACCAACTCCACCAGTCAAGGAAAAGCAAGCCTTTGTTTCTGGCCAACAGGAACATGGCAAAGCCAAAGCCATTAAGGACCAAATCTCTACCGACACCGCTGTGAAGGAAAATAGGCTAACGTATAGCAGCGGAAATATAAAATTTTTTAACCTATTTCTATTAACCCAAGATCCGTTAATCATTATTTCATATAAAGAGGGATAAAAGAAATACCTTTCAGAAGTTCTATCTACCGTTGCAAACGAAGTTCCCACAACTCTTACTTCGAGTTCCCGAGCACAAAACAAAACAATTGAAGATCAAGTTAGAATCAACCGTTTATAACAACCAAAATAGACTGTCTCTAATTAATCAACACAAGATCAACGATAAAGAGAAAGAGATGAAAATCAATCGAACGGAAGGAAGCGGTAGATAATCTCATCCTCTAGTGTGTGGGTCGAAATTTTCTCTCTCCCGGCTTACTTGTGTGTTTCGAAAATTGCATAGGGGGGGTATTTATATCCTCTTGTATCTAAACCCTAGTTAGATAGAATTAGGTTACTGAATAAGAATTTAATTCGGAATATAATTCTTATTTATTATCTATAATTATATCTTAAATATAAAGATAATATTAGTAACCTTATAGGATAATAATAGGAGTAATATAATCTAATTAAAACTCCTAACTTATTTATCCTTTAATTGATTTAATTCATAATCCTAATCTAATCAGAATTGATAAAATCAAATTAATTATTTATGTATCTTATATACATAAAAATCGCCCCCCTCATTAACTGGGCCTTATTGGGCTCAGTTGGGCTTCCATCAATTAATTAACATCTGTTTCTCTTTTGGGTTCCAAGTCTTATGTGTGACCCATTAGGTTCTTATTGCTTCTAGCCGTATGCAACTATTAAATTAATTTTCACAAAATTATATTTAATCTTTGCATAACGGAATGAGTATGCAAACTGTGATTGGCAAATCCGAAACATTCCCCCAGAGCTATAAGAAGACAGGTTAATTCTATCGTTGACCTTTCCGTATTAGTTACAGTATAATTCGATCCTTTATCAACTACATCCTTGAACTGAATCTTATGACTATGGATAATGTCAAGTCACATATAGCGAGACATTCGTTTTACTTGTACAGGCCGAGTCAACTCCAATTAGATAGGTTAAGGGAAATCTGCATTTCAATCTTAAGCTATCACCTTGCAAGGATTTAGAGTCAAGTCTTCCACAAGCGATCCATGGACATATCTCCCATTTATCGGGAGTGATAAATTCTCAATCCAATGTATAACTATCCTGCAATTACTTCCTGTGATACCCAACGTCTGCCATTCACACCCCAGAGTCATCTCTGTTAAGGATCGTGTTACAACAAGATCAAAGCGTCACATTCCGTAATCCAGAATTACTAATTAACATTCCTTTGAGTCTGAGGATTACTTATACCTATTAATACCAATGAGATGAACAGGTGACAAGGATGAATCTACCCATCCTGTTATCTCAAGTCGGGTCCCCAATCCTAATGAACTTCTTTTCATTGGATCCATGTAACTGTCCAGATATCTGTATATTCTTGTGAGATCAGCTTTCTGTCGTGACAGAAGACATTGTTACATGCAAGTCTCAGCAGTGATATGTCAATCATAAACATATTACCTGACTTGGGGTGGTTTTAAGTTTATTAGTTTATTATAAAGTTTCGTCTCACTTCATGCTTGTATGAACACTTTATAATCACTTTAAACAAACTTACGGATTTCCTTTTATTAGACTTTATTTAGTTCTTAAAAGGGATTGCCTTTATATAGTTATGAAACCATGTCTCATTAAAACAAATGATATAAAGAACACTTCATTTACATTAAGTTTGTATCCTAGAACAATTGTCTATAGGACACTAAAACCCCAACATACTCCCACTTGGACTAAAGCCAATTGTTTCTACAACTTATCCTAGTAGAAGTTAGATGACGATCATGTACTTTCTGGGTTAAGGGCTTTGTCAACGGATCTGCAACGTTGTCCTCAGTAGGTACTCTTTCTATTCTCACATCTCCTTTTGCCACAATTTCTCTTACAATGTGGTATCGCTTCAGGTAATGCTTGGATGTATTATGAGACCGTGGTTCCTTTGCTTGCGCAATGGCTCCATTGTTATCACAGTACAGTGTAATGGGATTTACAATGTCAGGCACCACACCAAGTTCAGTAATGAACTTCCTAATCCAAATCGCTTCATTTGCTGCTTCCACAGCAGCGATATACTCTGACTCGGTCGTAGAGAAAGCTACGCTTCCTTGCTTGGAACTCTTCCAGCTGACCGCGCCCCCATTCAAGATAAACAGGTATCTTGATTGGGATTTAAAATCGTTCTCATCTGTGAGATGACTTGCATCTGAAAATCCTTCTATTTTCAGATCCCCTTCTCCGTACACTAGGAACATGTCTTTAGTCCTTCTCAAGTACTTGAGAATGTTCTTGACGGCATTCCAGTGCTCGTCTCCCGGATTACCTTAGTAACCACTCGTTATACTTAACGCGAATGCTACGTCAGGTCTAGTGCATAGCATAGCATACATAATCGAACCGATTGTGCTGGCGTACGGGACTATAGCCATGCGCTTCTTATCATCTTCGGTTTTAGGACATTGATGATTGCTTAACTTTACTCCATGTATCATGGGTAAGTTACCTCGTTTCGATTCAAGCATGCTAAACCGCTTTAGCACCTTTTCGATGTATGTAGCCTATGAAAGACCAATCAGTCTTCTTGACCTATCTCTATAGATCTTTATACCCGTATATAAGCTGCTTCACCAAGGTCTTTCATGGAGAAGTTACCAGATAACCATACTTTTACCGACTGTAGTAGAGCTACGTCATTTCCCATTAATAATATATCGTCCACATATAATATCAGAAATGCAACTGAGCTCCCACTTGCTTTCTTATAAATGCAAGCTTCTTCGCAATTTTGTTCGAAACCAACTTGTTTTATGGTTTCGTCAAAACGCTTGTTCCAGCTTCTTGATGCTTGCTTGAGTCCATAAATGGATCTCTGAAGTTTGCAAACCTTATTTGCATCCTTTGATATGAAACCTTCAGGTTGCATCGTATATACATCCTCAAGCAGGTTTCCGTTTAGGAAAGCTGTTTTCACATCCATTTGCCAAATCTTGTAATCGTAGTGAGCGACAATAGCGAGCATTATTCTGATTGATTTGGACATAGCCACAGGAGAGAAAGTTTCGTCATAATCAATTCCTTGTTTCTAACGATATCCTTTTGCTACTAACCTAGCTTTGTAGGTGCTAACCTTTCCATCCATGTCAGTCTTCTTTTTGAAGATCCACCTGCACCCAATGGGTTTTATCCCTTCGGGTGGATCAACCAAAGTCCACACTTGGTTGGTATACATGGAATCCATCTCAAAATCCATGGCTTCGAGCCATGCTTTAGAATCTGGACTGTTAAGAGCCTCTTCGTAGTTTTCGGGTTCGTCGTCTAACACGGGAACCTCATCATCATCTCCCACTAGAAAACCATATCTAATAGGGAGTTCACGAACTCTTTGTGATCTACGAATGGGTGGCACTTGAGTCTCATCTAATGGGACTGCATCGGGTTCCTCAACCGCTTCTGTTGTTTCAGTCGGTTTTCTTGTTCTTGAACTTCATCAAGTTCAATCATGCTTCCCTTTTCTGTTTCTTCGAGAAACTCTTTCTCTAAGAAGGTTGCGTGCTTGGATACTATTACTTTCTGATCATCTAGATGGTAGAAGTAATACCCCACAGTTTCCTTAGGGTATCCAATGAAGAAACACTTATCAGATTTAGAATCTAGTTTGTCTGACGCTATGCGTTTGACAAATGCTGAACAACCCCATACTCTCATGAATGAGAACATGGGTTTCCTACCAATGAACAATTCATATGGTGTGGAACTAGCGGATTTAGTTGGTACTCGATTTAGGGTGAAGAGAGCGGTTTCTAAGGCATAGCCCCAGAATGTCTTTGGAAGTAATGCTATGCTCATCATGGATCATACCATATCTAGTAAGGTACGGTTCCTCCTCTCGGATACACCATTGTGTTGTGGTGTATAGGGAGGTGTCCATTGTGAGCATATCCCGCATTCAGTTAGATAATTCAAAAAATCATCTGAAAGATATTCGCCACCTCGATCGGATCGAAGTGTCTTTATTTTCTTTCCTAATTGATTTTCTACTTCATTCTTGAAGCATTTGAATTTCTCAAAAGCTTCGGACTTGTGCTTCATCAAGTAGATATAACCATATCGGGTATGGTCGTCTATGAAGCTTATGAAGTATCTGAATCCTCCTATTGCTTGGACTGACATAGGACCGAATACATCGGAATGTATTAATCCTAGAGTGTCTGATACACGCTCACCTTTATTTCTAAAGGGTGTCTTTGTCATTTTACCTTTTAAACATGCTTCGCATGTTTCCAATGATTCAGGATCAATTGAATTTATAAGCCCATCTTGATGTAGCTTAAGCATGCGTCTTTTGTTTATATGGCCTAAACGACAATGCCACAAGTAAGTTGAATTATCTAGCTTATGTCTTTTGGTATCAATTGCGAAAACATAAATTTTGTCATCTAGCACATAAATCCCATTTTGTGATATTCCTGAAAAATAGAAAATCCCATCTCTATAAAAATCGCAAATGTTTGTCTTTTATTGAAATATGAAAACTGTCGTCAACAAGACGGCTAATAGAAATAATGTTACGAGACATTTTTGGAACATATAAACAGTTCCCTAGTTCTATTACAAGCCCAGAGGGCAAATTTAAAGCATAATCTCCAATGGCGAGGGCGGCAACTCTTGCTCCATTTCCTACTCGCAAGTTTATGCTTCCTTTCTTCAGTTCCCTAGTCCGATTTAGTTCCTGCATATTTGTACAAATATGAGATCCACATCCGGTATTAAGTACCCAAGATTCAGACTGTGAAATTGTATTTATTTCAATATAAAACATACCAGATGTTGAAGTCCCGGCTTCTCCCTTCTTGAGGGTAGCTAGGTACACCAAACAGTTTCTTTTCTAATGCCCTTCTTCACCACAAAAGTGGCACTCTCCTTTGGGCGTCTTCACTTCCTTTCCCTTTGTTTCGGTGAGCATAGTGTTGAAACACCTTTCCACAAGATTTTGATTTGATAAAATCATTTAAGTTTAATCCATGATTAAGAGACAATTAAATTTAAGTGCTTTGATTTAATTGTGCTAATCCGTTTGTTCAATATTGAGTATAAATATAAATGCAAAAGGAAATAAAAATTAAGACAGGACAAAGTCAGCATGAGAACACAGCTCAAGCTGAGTGAAGAGCAACTCAGCATAATAGGAGATAAGTCATCTTCAGAACAACAGCTTAAGAATGAAGCTGATCAAAGAAGCTGAGTGGAACGGAACTTAGCATAAAAGAAGTCTGCTTCGGAACTAGATCTTGCGGAACGCAGCTGACCATAGAAGTTGAGTGAAAAAGAACTCAGTATGAGATTTGGTGACAATCAAAGACAGTGACTATCGAAGTAAAGCTGAGTGATCTTCAGGACAGCATGAATGATCCGTTAGCTAAAAGACAAATCCGACAACTGTCTGCACCAATAATTGAAGCCTTGGAATTACGCAAAAGCCAAATTCCGAGATGCATGGGTCAACTGTTCGTTGCTATAAGACAAACTGCAGTAAGAAGACAAAGCCTGTAGGAAGAAGACAAGCCTGACATCTGAAGAAATCAGAAAACAAGATTGGCCTGCACGTCTGAAGCTGACCAGAAGTCTGTCTCCCAAAAGAGCCGTTTTGGATTCAACGGACAAATCAAATTCAAACCATTTGATCCTCAAAATACAACTATAAAAGGACATGCAATCCTCTTGGATCATTTGCCGATTGATACAGAAAATACAAGTGAGAAAGATACAAATTCAAAGCACTCAAAAACAAGAAAGAGATCTTACACCAACTTTCTATTCCTTGTCTAAATGCTAGATTGATTGTCTGTAATCATCTAAAGTGTTCTTTATCAGAAAAAGAACAAGTTGTTTTTCAATTGTAATATTGAGAGTGTTGTGCTGAGTACTCGGTATTAAGTACTCAGTGGTAGAGAAATCTAGGTGTTGGGTTGTAGCACTTAGTAGGAGTTGAGTAGACGAATAGAGGAAGGTACTCTTGCATATTCAACTGCCTTGTAACCTGTTTTTGCTCTACCTTTAAAGAGCTCAATATTTGATTCTAAAAGCCCGGAGGAGTCTGGGGACTGGACGTAGGCGGAGAGGCCGAACCAGGATAAGTCATACTGAGTAATTTCTAACTCTCTTAATATATATATATATATATATATATATGTGCATGTGTTGCTTGTTATACTTACTCAGCATATAAACTGTTTAAAGCTGACACTGAATAAAATTAGAGTGCTGAGTTGGAAGCTGACCACAAAAGTGTCAATACCCAACTCACAAGTGAAACAATCTTAGTCAACATCTGACTAAAGCTGTCTCACACTAAGATCGGCCAAGCTGACCAAAGCTGAGTTAATAAACTCACTAAAATTATCAAGTCAGCAAGATTAATTAGCGAAAAAGTTACACTAGTTCCTAACCCCCCTTTGGAACTAATCACACGGGACCAACAAGTGGTATCAGAGCTTAAGCTCACTACTTAAAGATATAACTATCTTGAGCTGATCCTGATAAATAGCTGAGAACAGCACTCGTTTCCTTCCTGGGAACCAAACAACATAGATACTCCCTGAGGGATTATCAATTAGTCGGCCTCCCCTATTCTTTGGTTCAAATTATACATTGTGGAAGCATAGGATGAAAAACTTTATTCAAGCCACAAACATGAGTGCATGGCTTGCAATTGTACAAGGCCCTTACGTGCCATATAAAATTGTTGACAATGAGAAAGTTGTCAAGAGTGAAACTGAGTGGTCAGAAGATGACCTTAGAAAATTACAAAATAATGCTTCGGCTATCAATATACTTCACTGTGCTCTAGATGCTGCAGAGTACAATAAAATATCAGATTGTGAGTCAGCACAAGAGATCTGGAAAAAGCTTGAAGTAACCTACGAAGGAACAAGCAAGGTCAATGAATCAAACGTGAATCAACATATGAGACTGTACGAGCTGTTCGAGATGAATGACAATGAGGACATCTCCAGAATGAACACTAGATTCACCAACATCATAAACGAGCTAAAGAGACTCGGCAAGAACTTCACTGAAGAAGAATAAGTGAAGAAAATCTTGAGAAGCTTACCAAAAAGCTGGCAAGCTAAGAAAACGGCTGTGGAGGAAGCTCAAGACTTGACTACATATAAGTATGACGAGCTGATCGGATCTCTGCTGACTCATGAGATCTCAATGAAGAATTTTGAAGCAAAAGAGAAAGAAAAGTCAAAAGACAAGAAACAAAAATCACTTGTCATGAAAGCTGACTCAACCGAAGCTGACTCATCAGACGATGAGGAAATGGCCAGGTTGACAAGGAAAATGAAGAAGCTGTTCAGAAAGAATGAAAAGAACAGCAAGAGGCCATTCAGAAGAAATGACAGGTACAAAGCTGAGTCCAGCGAAAAATACAAAAAGGACAGCTCCAAATCTGTCACGTGCTTTGAGTGCTATCAAACTGGGCACATTAAGTCAAGCTGCCCAAATCTAAAGAAAGAGAAGAAGGAAAGCAAGAAGGCAATGATGGCCACATGGAGTGATAGTGATGAGTCAACCTCATCTGAAGCTGATGCAAATGAAACGGCAAATATATGCTTCATGGCCGATGATGTTGACCACACTTATTCTGAGCAAGGTGACCTCTCTGATGAAACTGACCAGGAGGAACACAATAATGAGGTAACATCCTTACTTTTGCTTAGAACTGAGATGATAAACGCCCTGAGTGATTTATATGCGCTAACTAAAAAGAGCAATAAGAAAGTAAAGGCACTCAGCAGGCGGTGTGATGAGATTGAAGAGGTCAAGCTGAGTGACCTCCAATATCTTCTCCAAGACAATTCAACTTTGCATAGTAACATAGAACTTATGCATAAGTTTGTCTCGGAGGTCCAATCAGATCCAAAGAAACTGAAAAAGGATGTCACTACCCTACAGAGACAAATAAAAGGTTCAATCAAGAATAAAACCCATGCTGAGTACTCAGGTACTGGTCAGCATAAACAGTTTACTCAGTGTGAATGTTGCGGGAAAAGAGGACACACAAGAGGTGTGTGTTGGTATAACAAGCGGATTGTCCAATGTGACTTCTGCGGAAAGAAATGGCATACCACTAAGATATGTTGGCATGCTCAACATAATAATGCTGATCACACACAGCATCACCCTCAAAGGGAAATTCATTGTGACTTCTGTGGTAAAAGTGGCCACACTATAAAAGTATGCCGTCACAAATTAAAACATGATATAGCACCTGTTTACACTAACAAACGAGGACCCAAAAAGAATTGGGTACCTAAAGATGAATGATTCACAATGCAGGTAAGCCTGAGGTGCGTGGAGAAGTCAAAGCTTTGGTATATTGACAGCGCATGCTCGAGGCACATGACTGGTGATGAAACTCAGTTCATCACACTAGAGCTTAAACGAGGTGGTAATGTAAGCTTTGGAGACAATAAGAAGGGTAAGATAGTAGGGTCAGGTACTATTGGAGGAAACCCCACTATTGAGTCAGTCTCCTTAGTTAAAGGTCTCAAGTATAACCTATTGAGCGTAGCTCAGCTCTGTGACAGCGGTAGACAGGTTGTATTTGACTCCACTTAGTGTCGGATACTCGAGGGTAAAACAAATAATTTGATTTTAACTGCCCCTCGTGTTGACAATATGTACATGTTGAGTTTAGAAAAACAATTTTCAAAAAATATATGCTTAGTGTCAAAGGAGGATAACTCCTGGCTATGGCATAGGAGACTTGGTCATGTAAGCATGGACCTCCTAGCCAAGTTAGGAAGAAAGCAATTAGTTGAGGGATTGCCCAAGTTAAAATTTGAAAAAGATCAATTGTGTAATGCTTGTCAGCAAGGTAAACAAACTAAAAAGTCATTTCAAAGTAAAAATATTGTCTCAACCAAGAGACCACTGGAATTACTACACTTGGATCTTTTCGGACCTGTCCAGCCACTCAGCTTGGGCGGTAAGAAATTCTCCTTAGTTATTGTAGATGATTTCTCTCAGTACACTTGGATCATCTTGCTAAGTAGCAAGGATGAAACATTTGAGATGTTCACCACATTGATTAAAAAGCTTGAAAATGACAAAGACCTAAGAGTAGCTCATATTAGAAGTGACAATGGTGGAGAATTCAAAAACCAACAGTTTGATGAATTCTGTGAAGCCAGTGGTATTGACCACAATTTCTCTGCTCCTAGAACACCTCAACAAAATGGGGTTGTTGAAAGGAAGAACAGAACAATTGTCGAAATAGCTAGGACAATGCTGAGTGAAAATAGGCTTCCAAAGTATTTCTGGGGTGAAGCTGTCCACACAGCATGCTACATTCTCAATAGTGCTTTAGTTAGACCTATTCTTAAGAAAACCCCATATGAACTTTGGAAAGGACGAAAGCCCAACATTGGCTACTTTCGTGCCTTTGGGTGTAAATGTTTTATACTCAATACAAAGGATAACCTTGCCAAATTTGATGCTAAAGCTGACGAAGCGATCTTTTTAGGGTACTTAACTAACAGTAAAGCATATAGAGTGTATAATAAACAAACTCAAGTTGTAGAAGAGTCTATCCATATTGAGTTCGATGAAGCTGACCCTGCAGGAAAGTCAACTAAGCCCGATGAAGATGAACCAAGCTCAGCTTCCGCTGATCAAAATGGAGACTCTGAGTCATCAATACAAGCGCTGACCAAAGGCAAGCAAGAAATTAAAATAACCTTTGCTGACCAATCTATTCCTGCAGAGATTGTAGAAACACCTGTTCCAAACAACTCAACATTGCCCAAAGAAATAAAAATCCCAAGAGGACATTCGGAGAAGTCCATTCTTGATGCTGCTGACAACAAGCTGATGACAAGAGATCAGCTTAGGAAGTATCTCAGCAATGTTGCCTTCGTCTCAATGCATGAGCCAAAGAATTTCGCTGATGCTGAGCACGATGAATATTGGATCAACGCTATGCAAGAAGAGCTTGATCAATTCACAAGAAAGGAGGTATGTGATTTAGTACCTAAACCTAGGAATCAAAAGACCATAGGAACTAAGTGGGTCTTTAGAAATAAATTAGACGAGCAAGGCAACGTAGTCAGAAATAAAGCCCGACTTGTAGCCCAAGGCTATAGTCAGCAAGAGGGCATTGACTACGGTGAAACCTTTGCACCCGTTGCTAGGTTAGAAGCTATACGTATACTGTGTGCCTATGCTAGTTTTATGAACTTTAAATTATATCAAATGGATGTGAAGAGTGCATTTCTTAATGGCTTTATAAACGAAGAGGTATATGTTAGTTAGCCTCTAGGGTTTGAAGATCCAAAATTTCCAAACCACGTTTATAAACTCAAAAAGGCCCTATATGGCCTAAAGCAAGCTCCAAGAGCTTGGTATGAGAGGTTGACCAACTTCATGCTGACCAGGAATTATGTCAGAGGCAAAGCTGACACAAGCTTGTTCATTAAGAAAAATGGTAAAAATACCCTACTTGCACAAATTTACGTAGATGATATAATTTTTGGTGCTACTGACGATTCTATGTGCAAAGAGTTTAGTAAACAAATGCAAACTGAGTTCGAAATGTCTATGATGGGCAAACTCAACTTCTTCCTTGGACTTCAAATCAAGCAAGGTAAGAATGGCATCTTCATTAGTCAGTCTAAGTACGCCAAAGAAATGCTAAAGAAGTTTGATATGGAAGAATGTAAACCCATATCAACCCCAATGGGTACTGACACTGTCCTTTGTGCTGACGAGAAAGGTAAGTTAGTAGGCATCAAGTTATATCGAGGTATGATAGGCTCTCTACTTTATCTTACTGCCAGTAGACCTGACATTCAATACTCAGTATGTTATTGCGCAAGATACCAAGCTGACCCCAGGGAATCTCACTTAATAGCTGTAAAAAGAATTTTCAGATATTTGCAGAGCTTAGTTAATGCAGGTTTGTGGTATCCAAATACAAGTGACTTCACACTGATTGGATACACTGATGCTGACTATGGACGAGATAAGCTAGAACGAAAAAGCACTTCAAGAGGATGTCATTTCCTAGGAAGCTGTCTGGTTTCGTGGTTTAGTAAGAAGCAGTCATCAGTGGCCCTGTCCACAAATGAAGCTGAGTACATTGTTGCTGGAAGCTGTGTGGCCCAAGTCCTATGGATTAAGCAACAACTTGAGGATTATGGTGTCAAAACAGAAACAATAGAGGTCAAATGTGACAACAAGAGTGCCATTGACTTATCTAAGAATCCAATCCAACACAGCAGGATGAAGCATGTCAGCATAAGGCATCACTTCATCAGAGATCATGTACTCAAGGGTGAGATCAAGCTGACCTACGTATCAACAAATGAACAACTTGTGGATATCTTTACGAAGCCCTTGGCTCGTGAGCAATTTAACATATTAAGGGAAGCTATCTGTATGTCTAATCCTCTTCAATAATTCTATGTGCTTAATTGAATGTTGAGTGATTACCATGCTGAGTGATTTGTGATAAATTAGTAACTGTTGAATGCTGAGTTAAAAATGACATGAAATCACCCTATGCTGAGTAGACATACATGCTGAGTGATTATCCTAAGCTAAGTTACTAAGCCCACAAACAACTATCCTACGTAAAACTGACTACTCAGAATCTCAAACGTTTGATATTCTCAATGCTGAGTAAAACCCATTTAAAGCATTAAATGCTAGCACACGTATTAAATAGCCACATAGGATAACGTAAGCAATAATTAGAAAACCCATGCGCCGAACATGTCATAAATGCCAGAATCTCTGTCGGTTGATCATCTCGAGGTAAAACGGCTAGTTCAACGAATAGGATCAATTCGCACCTCTATAAATAGTGGAAGAATTCCCACTTAGAACCCTTTACACTCAAAATTCTTGGCAAATTGATTCTCATCTCTCTCACTCCCAAAACCTCTCAAGAAACTCCAAATCATGTCAAACGAATCCCGAAATCTCTCAGGTGCCGGTTACAATGACAACGGCTCCGATGAAAACCCTCAATCTCCCACTCAGCAGGAGTACGATGAGACTACCACTAAGTCTCAACGAACTGGTCAGCATAACCAAACTCCTAGAAAGAAAGCACATGCTGCCCAAGCTACCTCATCGAAAAAGCAAAGCAAGAAGGATAAGCAACCAAAGAAAAGGGTGCTATGCCAAGTATACAAGAGCGTTAAAAACCACGAGGTACTTCGTTGTAGATGGTTCTCCCCAAGCTTCGTAACGGACGAGCAACCCTTCTGTGAGTGGATCTCGAAGAATGGGTGGACTGAGCTCTTCTCCCTTTTAGGCAAAGTCTACCCTAGGTTAGTACGGGAATTCTACTCTAACCTCCATATGGACAAAGATGATGCTGACCATCTTGAGACCACTGTGAATGGCCAACCCATAACAATCACCCCGGCTTATCTAGCAACCTTGTTAAAATTATCGGCCAAGGGAAAAGAATTCAGGACTACAAAGGAAAAGCTTGATCATGTCGCAACGTTTTGTAAGCCGAAGGGCCATAAAGGGGAAATACCCAGTACATGCATGGGTCAAAATCAAAAGATGGCTCACTATCTCCTGACTAACTTCATCTTTCCCAAAATCAACTCAGCTTCATCTGCCTCAAACTTCGAGCAGTGCTTCATTTGGCACATGCTGACCTATAACCCTCTCAACATGCCCGTATTTCTGGTAGGAGCGCTTTAACGAAGCACTATCAAACTCAGGCTAGGTTCGCTCATCACAAAAATCCTTGAAGACCACCAAATCGACACGGTTCAGGAAGTTGAAACTTGTGGAACTGAAATAACAGCGGCTCTGCTGTTTGGGTTAGTGTATGACCAGCCGATTAAGTCGAAGAAAGGAGAAGATGAAGAAGCTGCTGTTGAGGAAAACCTGGTTGAAGAAGTGCCAACCAAGAAAGGGAAGAAAGCTGTGGCAGCACCTGCTGACCAATCCAAACAAGAAAAGAAGAGAAAAGCTCTTCTAACCTCATCAAAAGATGTTCATGCTGTCTCGAAGAAGCTTCGGGTTATAATGAAGGAAAGGAAAGCTGATGCCGAGCAAGGTCAGGGAGAACCTAAGTCAGCAGAGAAAAGAAAGAGGCAAGATGAGCCTGATGAACTGGAAAGTGAGGAAACCCCTCTGAAGAAGAAAAAGAAAATTTATGATCCAAGTCCAATTGATGCTGTCCCTCTTGGCTTTGAAGTTCCTGATGATTCTCACTTCGTGAGAAGCCAAAAGATTGACCTTGAGCAAATCCCTACTGATCAAGAAGCAGAAGAACTAAGAAACCATGCAGGTCAGCATGATAATGATGAGGATGTTGAGCAACATCAAGAAGATAATGCTGTACAAGAACAAACAGCAAATGTTGAGCAAGTTGAAGAACCAACTGTGCCAGGCAAGCTAGTTGATGCTGAGCTCACAGAGCAAGAAATAGTCATGGAAGGCCTCAACACTGATCTCGGGGTAGAGTCATCTCTTGATTCCATTCCTGCTGACCCTTCTCCTCCAAAGACCAAAAAGTTGAAAAGGCTTAAGAAGAAGGCCTATAAATCTCCAGTTCTTGATCTTTTGGATGATTCGCCTCTGAGGGAACCCATCACTAACCTCACAGACTTACAATTCCAATTCTTCTCAACGAATACTGAGGAAAATCAAGCCTCTGTTACTCATGCTGAGCAACACGCCAAGACTCCAGAAAATCCAAACCAAGCCGAGCAAGAGCTCGAAGTCCTAGCTGCTCAATGAGACAAGCAAGCTAAGGAAAATCCTGCTCAACCTGAGGTGCCTCTTCCTGCACCAACTCAAGTCAATGCTGAGCAGGTAAATAACTCTGCAGATCCACCTCCTTCCCATCACATTTCGCAGAATATTGAGCAGTCAGTTCCTGCTGCTAATCAAAATCAAAGTCCAGCTGCTGACCATACTGGCACTTCCACTCAAGGACAGCACCAAACACCTCCTCCATCTGGTGCTACTAAAATTCCGGCCACTGAGCACAATCCTGAGGCACAATATGCCTATCTTCATGCAACTGAGTCTGGACATCGCATTATTGACTCGGCTCAAAATCTTCTCCAGGATTTAAACACTTCTCATGCCGATGCTGCTGGGTCTGCCAATGCTGAGTCACACGAATTCTCGTCTGTCACTCAGCTTCTCAATGAGATCAAAAATCTCAAAGATCTAGTAAGTGTCATGACCACGGTCCAAGCACAGCAACCCAAGCAAGAATCATTTGTTAAGCTGGCCGAACTGCAATTGATGATGGTGAATCATATGAATTCAATTCAGGGACAAATCAACGCTCTACCTGCAGTCAACATGGGCTATGCTACCTCTGCTGAGTTAAGTCACTATTTTACCAAGTTGACTTCTGAGCTGACTAGCACTCGTGACCTTCTCTCCTCAACTTCCCAATGTTCGATGGATGAAATTAGCAAAGCTGTCCGTCTTCTAAACCTGAGTAAAGAGGAAATGGAAACTGACTTGGTCAAAACCAATACTATCCTACAAACTACTCAAAGCTTATTTATACATGTGCGTCACACAAATGCTCAGTGTGAAATTTACGACAAGGATGTGCTTAGCATGTACCATCAATCTTATGCCCAGCTAACTGACGCAATATCATGGCTAAGTAAATCACAGGAGTACATACTCAGCATGTTCAGCGCATCTGTTCGAATCCCCGGTCCAGTTCTGGATGATGGAGTCCCAGTGTTTGATGGGTTAAATGAAAGCACGAAACGTCTCAAGGCGTATTCGGTCAAGTTAACTCGTGCTGCTCTCAATGAAACCTTCATCCCTCTTCCGCCTGATGGTGGCAAAACGGGGGAGAAAGAACAAGTTGATGGAACTCAGCCAAAGGCAAGAGAAACTTCAGGCCGTCAGCAACAGAGGAAAGACAAAGGCAAAAGGATAGCTCAAGTCAATAGAAAATAGATTAGCTTTAAGAAATTGACTTGTGTATTTTGTATGCTGACCATTTATATCATCTTAAGCATCTTTTCATTCACATTGTTTTATTCATAAGTGATGCTTACTACTATACTATATGCTGATCTGTCTAAAATTGAACAAACAAATAAATTCAAATATACTCAGTACACATTAACTCTGATACATCCACACATAAACTCTGATACCAAAACTATTCATGTATCAAACTGAGTAAATATTGAACTCTTCTGAAAAGTTGACCTAGGCTCATCTGAATTAGATCCTAGTAGGTCTAGAATTGAACTAAGTCAGTATAAACATGTCTTCCCTTATTACTCAATTAAATCTTAGAAGGTTTAGAGTTAAGTTAAGACAATATATGCAACCCTTACGGGGGAGTAATTTCAGAAGAATAAAAAGTAATTCAATTATGGGGAATTTCAATACTGAGTTCCATAAATTAAATATTTTGCCAACATCAAAATGGGGGAGTTTGTTGAAACACCTGGTTGAAACACCTTTCCACAAGATTTTGATTTGACAAAATCATTTAAGTTTAATCCATGATTAAGAGACAATTAAATTTAAGTGCTTTGAATTAATTGTGCTAATTCGTTTGTTCAATATTGAGTATAAACATAAATACAAAAGGAAATAAAAATTAAGACAGGACAAAGTCAGCATGAGAACACAGCTCAAGCTGAGTGAAGAGCAACTCAGCATAATAGGAGATAAGTCATCTTCAGAACAACAGCTTAAGAATGAAGCTGATCAAAGAAGCTGAGTGGAACGGAACTTAGCATAAAAGAAGTCTGCTTCGGAACTAGATCTTGCAGAATGCAGCTGACCATGGAAGCTGAGTGAAAAAGAACTAAGTATGAGATTTGGTGACAATCAAAGACAGTGACTATCGAAGTAAAGCTGAGTGATCTTTAGGACAGCATGAATGATCCGTTAGCTAAAAGAAAAATCCGACAACTGTCTGCACCAATAATTGAAGCCTTGGAATTACGCAAAAGCCAAATTTCGAGATGCATGGGTCAACTGTTCATTGCTATAAGACAAACTGCAGCAAGAAGACAAAGCCTGTAGGAAGAAGATAAGCATGACATCTGAAGAAATCAGAAAACAAGATTGGCCTGCATGTCTGAAGCTGACCAGAAGTCTGTCTCCCAAAATAGCCGTTTTGGATTCAACGGACAAATCAAATTCAAATCATTTGATCCTCAAAATACAACTATAAAAGGACATGCAATCCTCTTGGATCATTTGCCGATTGATACAGAAAATACAAGTGAGAAAGATACAAATTCAAAGCACTCAAAAACAAGAAAGAGATCTTACACCAACTTTCTATTCCTTGTGTAAATGCTAGATTGATTGTCTGTAATCATCTAAAGTGTTCTTTATCAGAAAAAGAACAAGTTGTTTTTCAATTGTAATATTGAGAGTGTTGTGCTGAGTACTCGGTATTAAGTACTCAATGGTAGAGAAATCTAGGTGCTGGGTTGTAGCACTTAGTAGGAGTTGAGTAGACAAATAAAGGAAGGTACTCTTGCATATTCAACTACCTTGTAACCGGTTTGTGCTCTACCTTTAAAGAGCTCAGTATTGGATTCTAAAAGCCCGGAGGAGTCTGGGGACTGGACGTAGGCGGAGAGGCCGAACCAGGATAAGTCATATTGAGTAATTTCTAACTCTCTTAATATATATATATATATATGTGTGCATGTGTTGCTTGTTATACTTACTTAGCATATAAACTGTTTAAAGCTGACACTGAGTAAAATTAGAGTGATGAGTTGGAAGCTGACCACAAAAGTGTCAATACCCAACTCACAAGTGAAACAATCTTAGTCAACATCTGACTAAAGCTATCCCACACTAAGACCGGCCAAGCTGACCAAAGCTGAATTAATAAACTCACTAAAATTATCAAGTCAGCAAGATTAATTAGTGAAAAAGTTACATTAGTTCCTAACCCCCCCCCCCCTTTGGAACTAATCACACGGGACCAACACATAGCCCCCTTGCCTAAATTTTTGTAAACTTCCAATAAGTTTGTTTTAGTACTTTTTTGTTTATGGCATCCTTCTAAAAGCAAGACAAGAAAGTGAACGAGCACACCTTTTTCAATAAAAAAGACCAACTTTTCGATCTAAAACTTCAAAAAAGAGAAGGAAAATTATGAAAAGAAAATATATGCTTCAATAAAAGCTCGTTCCCTTTATTTTATAGTTTGCTAAGTTATCATTTATGACATCCTTGTTGTTTTTAGTGCTAAATTCTTAACCCAATTTTTAACCTCTCAATCTACCTTTAACCTTAACCATATTACAACCCAACTTTGAGACTATTTTATATATAATTGGAGTCAAGTAGCAAAGTAGAGAGATTCGGATAAACGTGCAAACTCACCATAAGTTTAAGCAAGAACAAAAGTTAAGAGTTAAACACTTAGCCACCTATATTATGCGTGATTGAGCGAACAACCATTGATGAGGTTTTTATTTGGCTATCCCTTAAGCTCGTTTAATTAACATGTATCCTCTTCTTAAAAGTACGACCCATGCTAATTGAACTGTAGATTTTGGACATTATGTCTCTATTTGTCTCTCTGAATATATGCAATTACAACTGTTTGTTTTGTGTCGGACACTTAGTAAAACCGGGAGGTTTTCTAGTTTGGCTAGTCACTTGCGGGTTTGATTCTTAGTTTACTTGGGGATAAGTAAAGTTTTAAGTGTGAGGAGGTTTGATAGGGGTGAAAAACCCATATCTTTTAGACGGTTTTGGGGTGTTTTTATGCTAATTCCATTAAATCAATATCAATTTTCCATGCTTTATTTCACTTTTGTCAACTATTTACTTTTTAGTTCTCTTTTAGCACTTTTATGTATTATTCATGTCATTTTTAATAAAATAATACCATGTTAAGCACTCACCTAAATTTTTCTTAATCTTTTGGGATGATTGATTCACCAAATGTCACTATGAATTAATTCGGTACTTAAGGCCTAAGTTTGGTGAATAAATTTTGCCTTAGAACTAATGTTTTTGGAGTTTTAATGTGATGTTGTAGGTCAAATATGGAAGGAATGGAACCGTCCAACACATCAAGGAGAAGAAAATCGCATTTAGGGACCTTCTGTAGGCCAGCTCAATGAGTTGGCCCTTGTTTTGGCTGGCAAAGCCAGTCTAGCCTCCAGCTCGGTGAGCTGGACACCAGGACTGGCTTTGGCCAACCAACCTGCAAATCAGTCTTCTAAGATTGATTCCAACCCTTTATTTTGGGGAATTTTAACCTGTGTAATCCCATTTGAATTTGTAACATTTAATTTGGTATTTTAGGGTTTCTTTAACTATTTAAAGACATTGAGTATTCATTCCCAGAGCACCATGTAAATTATCCATCAATAGCTCATAGTTCGTAGTTTTAACCTAGTTATCTATAATTTTAGTTTTCATTATTGAAGCATCCGTTGTTCATTGCAATTACTCTGTATCTCTTGAAAATTCATCCCTCAAATCCTCCATCTACCATTAAAGCACCAAAGCTCCTTCCAAGTCAATCTTCAAGGATTCTCAAGTTCCATCCTCCAATCTCAGAAAGACAACTACTTGAGTAAACAGGTTCCAAAAAGGGATGTCTACCCTCTTAGTCTCTATTTACTTTAGATCCTTCCTATGAATTCTGAGTTGGTTGTACCTTTGAAATTTTTTTCTTCATCTTTAATATAATTTTCAGTTTTGATTTCAATTGAATTTCACTTGAATTAAATCATTTAAAAGTCCAAATATAAACTTGGTTCATATTGCGAGTCTAATTTGGCTATCTCCGAAGCCTATTGATATTGACAACATTACAGTAAAAGGACCCAAATTCCCCTTAAAGCTAGTTACGGCATGTAACAAAGGAATTGTGTGCTAGGGACCCCAGAAGGATAAGTCGGTTTAATTGCCTTAAGTTTATGCAAATTCAGATTAGGTCTTTGATTGAATTGGTTAATTAGATTAAAGTTATATTATTATATCATTCCATTCCTTTCTCAGAGTATATGATTTTCTTTGGATCAACCTAGGAGTAGAATAACTTAGAACAAAAACCCAAAATCAACTTTCCACCGCCTAGATAACATCTAAAGCCTAGTAGTTTGGTAATTGCGGTATAAATTATGTGTATTCGATACCTGGACTTTCCAGATTTATTATTTGATAATGATGGGGTACACTTATTCTTTAGTGAGCCTTTGAGCGTCATCTCAGGACACATCAAGCACCTCATTGAGGCGGGTGCTGTAAGTGCAATAGTCACTTGTTCATATTGCTTGCAGATTTGACACTTTTTTGTATTTTAATCGTAGCTCTCTCATATTAACTCGGATTGAGGCAATTTAAAATTCTGTGGAAAGCTAAGAGATACACGAACAAATTACTAATAATAATCATCTCCAAATTCGAACTGTAACAGGCTCAAAATATTAACACAAGTTGATGCATTTGTTGAAGCATAAGATTGCTTTCTTACCTTCACACATTTTTTAACTCTTAAGTTGTCAAAGTCTTCCACCACCCTCTTTAAAGCTTAATTTGGAAGATTAGAGGGTTAGAGAATATAAGAAGACTTGGTCTTTGGCAGCATATGTGACCTTGTACTATGAAAGGAGAACTTTGGAGCCATTTGAAGACACACTAAGCTTAGGCTTAATTCTTCCCCCTTTCATGTTAGTTTGTTGATCTTCTCTTCAAATCACTTGTAATTGCTATTGTAATTGTTGTTGTTCTCAAGTTGTTGTTTGTGTGAAAGTTCATCCAATAAAAGTAAGTTTCAAGTCACTGAGGAAGTTCGTTCGACAACCGTCATTACGGTTTCTTCTAAACTTTTAATCTCTTTTTACTACTATGAACTCTATTATCTATCTTTCTAAGGTGAATTTTAATATAATCATGGGCTAAATCCCCCTTAACTAAGGCTAAAAGCGAATCTTTATCTTAATTATGTGGTAATCACATTTAACCTAATTAAGCCATGTTTATCATTTTAAGAACTAACTTATGATTCTTAATGCTTGTTGAAGATGGAGCAAATCCCAACTTCAATATAATTAATCATTTATATTGACCGTGATTAAATTGATTAATCTAAACTCATAAGTTGGACCTAATGACCATTTAGTGTGGCTTATTGGTTTTCCAAGGTTTTTCATGAATCTTATTACGATTTTAGAATTATTACTTGAGCCGGACCAAAGTGAAGTAATAAATTGAAGGTTTGGAACTAAGCAAACTTAACGCTTCTTTGGATTAATTACTTTATTCGGACCAAGGTAAAGTAATTAATCAAAAGTTTAGAACTAATAGCTCGAGAGGTTTTCTTGAATCTTAAGTAATCACTTTAGCCGGATCAAGGTAAAGTAGTTTAAAAAGTTTAGATTAATAAAATGCAATGCTTTTCTAGATTAATTACTTTAGTCGAACCAAGGTAAAGTAATTAATCGAGAGTTAATAAGAAAAATTGTCATCTTAAAAGGGATAAAACAACTTGAAAAAGGTTAAATGCTATTACTAAGCAAAGAGGTTAAGTGAAGCTAAACTCCGTAGTTTTTTCCATTATAAGTAATCGCTCACTTAATTTGTGTAATTTGCATTTCAGTTGTTGATTAAGTCTTAATTTTGTTACCCAACAAACTCTACATTTCGATTATTTAAATAATAAATAGTAAGCAAAAAGATTAGTAATAATAATCACCATCCTCATAGGAACGATACTCTACTTTCACTTTATTACTTGATATACGATTAAGGTGCACTTGTCTTCACATGCATATATACGTAAAATACGCATCATTTGTCCCGAGCAAAATGAGTTTAGTCATATGAAGGTCTCAGCTAGTGTTAATCTAATGGGGCAAGCACCGTATAGAATCTGCAGGATCATCGATACGAGCCGAAAGCCAGATAGATCATCGTACAAGCGGCAAAAGAGCTGGGTCAGAAAGTAGAGAATCATCATATAGACCCAACCAGAACTATATCGACTCTTCACCATGCACACCTCTAGTACTTATCGAGTAGAGAGACCTCGAGTAGGGGCAGACTTAGGCAGTAAGCTATCAACTTCAGGGTTTAGTCAGGTCAAACCAGGCCCGCAATGGCATTACATCACACACTAAAAGGTCAGAAATGGCCAAGAAGTCACCGAGAGAAGTGGAAACGATCAGAATAGTGCTAAACTCCTCATACATGGGACAAACCTCTGAGGAAATGAACCTAAAGATGTGGGCATCGATGTCCTAGAGTGAGGTAGCACTCTCCAAAAATTGAGCATTCAGTCTCTCGAGATGGTACATCTACAAACTCTGCATCTTGTATGGTGTGAACTAATAGATAGGCCACAAAGTCAGCATTGGGTGAAGCCATCAAATCTCACAATTAAAAGGGGGAACTGCAGGTATATTAGAAGTATGGGTATCAGAAATCAGATTAAGCAGTAACAGTCCAATAGTAATAGTGCAACAGTCAATAGAGTGCAAAATTCTAAAACGCTAAGATAAATTAGAAAATAGTGGGTGGCTACATATTGTTGATAAATATTTCATACAATGACCCACTCGGGCCATCCAATTATACTAAATAAATATAGAAATATCAAGTAAATATGGCCACACGGCTCATCGATGACCGCATGGGCTATCTCGAACCTCGAACCCTAGGGTTGAATCTCGACCTCTCGTGTCTCGACCCTCTACGCCTCGACGACCTCCTCGGTCCCAAGAAGTCTAACCTCGATTGTACCACTCTGTTGAGTCTGTGTCCTCATCTAATAGCTGCGCATGATGCAACTCCCTCTCTCGGGTCTCAACCTGTGCCTCAAAGTGTATCCTTTCTCAGGCTCCTTCCTGGATATAGCGCTGTAAAATCAAAATCAAAGTAGGTGAGCAATGAAGCAAATGCATGCCCTTATTCATTATTAAACATTAGATGAGAATACGCACCACTAATTCGGCATTGTCAAGGGTCCACTCATAGGACATCGACTGAACTAGGCCAACCAGTTAGAGCCCCTACTCATGTGGAACATGCGGTATAACATGTGCCAAGTCAGATGCCACAAAATAAGAATAAATACTAAAAATGAGCAAAAACAGTACTCACATGAGTGGTGCGAGGTGGAGAAATTAACGACCCGCGTGATATCCTAGAATCTATCAACACTCGGTGCCTTTCACCATCCTTATTCTGCAGAATAAGAGAGACCTGGTTTGGAAAATCCAAACGGCCTAACACAATGTGCTCAGCAGGGCATGGGAAGTCGGCTGGAATAGGGGAACTTGAGAAGGACTCACATGGTCCTGAGGAGGTTCAGATATAAAGGCAACACCTGGTAGATCACTACTCCTACTAGATGTATTTGATCATCTCGATGAAGTAATAGGCTTGACCTGAAAAGAAAATATGACTTAGTGAAGACTACTCTAATGGTTCTAAAGTACTCGGACTAGGCTCTGAATAAATCTCTCATATAAGAAGGAGCCACTAAAGTGGGAGGAAGGTGATGTAATCCATACTCACCTCCTCATGGTCAATCCATTGCCCAACAATGAGCTCTTCCCTATCCACATCATCTGGAAATTCACCGGCCGAGAACATCTACGAAGGAGGAGAAGGAGGAACCGACCTAGCATGAACTCCTCGGGCCCAATCACAGACCCGCTCACCCAAATAGAGCTCCACGAAATACGAGGACTCTACCAACGTACACATACCATCAAAAGAGCAGGCACATGTATAAGGAGGATAATAGCCGAGATCCTTCCACGGATCTACTCTCACCTGTAATCAAGGGATTCACAGTCAATATCAAGATTATTTTAGGACCAAAATGAGAAAGTGAGGCATACTGAGCTCATCATCCATATCCTAAGATAGCATCGAAAAGTCTCATTACCAACAGGCTTGTCCTTCCAATTACACATCCACTGACTTAATATAGGAAAGCCTTTAATGGGGTTGACTCATCTAGGAGTCGGGACTAACTAATACTCAAAAGCCCACACCTGCATAATTAGTAAAGAACAACACCATGGAGAGGCACTTCAGCTCTCATTGCTTCTCCCGTGCATAATGGTCTAGAGCATAGTAAAGTTGGGCCAATCTGACTCTACCCTAATCAAAGGACCCCACCTGGTCCAAATCAATGACAGTGTCCATCAGATGCATATTCAGATCACTTCCCCTAGTTGGGAAGAATAGACAGCTCAAACAGGAAAGGATGAATGATCAGGCACACTACTCAACTACCTCAAGTGCCCAAGCCGCCTCAGAGCTTATAGATAACTAGTGATCCATCATCCCCTTAATATTGATGCGATAATTAGGAGAGGACACTCCAATCAGTGAAGGAATGAGCTTTAAAGGTGGGTTATCCACGCTCTAGATACAGTTGAAAGGCACTGCCTCCCCCGTGAAGTCAAACTTGGTAATAATAGCGAAGTCACTTGGGGTGACATTCATCTCTCTAATGTGCACGTAGAAAGTGTGGGTGGAGTCAAAACACCTCTCTACCAAATACTGTCCTTACCTCCCAGCAGGACTGAGGAGTACACCGACTAGTAAGCTCGACTAACCGATGCATCCCAGTCGCCACAACTCGGGATCTCACTTGATCGTTCAACTTTGCAAACAACTCTCACAAAGTAGACAAATTTCCCGCTCCCATGTTCTCAGTTCGGGTCTACATATATAAGTGACACGTATAAATTCATGTCTACATGCATAAGTCAACGCACAAGCCCACCTTCTAATGCATAAAATACATGCATAGGTTCAAATTTACATTTTCATGTATAAACTACATGCATAAATTCAAATTCATAATCACATGCACAAATTCCAACTTTCGTATACCTAAATTACATGCATAAAATGATTTCCTACATGCACAAGTCACGTGCATATACCTTACCTACTAGGTTCACCATGCACAAAATTCCCTAGAGAGTTATTACACCATTAAGTTGCATATATAATATAATTTCTCCTCACAAATGAAACAAATACACTCATTCTCCTGAAATTTTGGCGATTCCGTCAATTTTTCAAAGCTTATTCGGCTAAAATCCACTTTTCCACCTAAATATCGTGAAATATCGCGTTTTCGAGTCATTTCATGGGCTAAAAATGCCCTCGGAAGTCATTTACACGCCCCTCCACTAATGAGGGAAGGCTGGATCGACTCCACCTAAAGGGGAAGCCGAGTTGGCTTTATCCCAATAAGACAGGGTCGAGCCAACTGCATACCCTCGGGAATAGAGCTGACCCGAGTGGGCCTTCTCCCTAAGGACAAGATCGGACCACCCCCCCTTTTCCCATTTTAGGCCACCCCGGTCACTCCGAGCAGCCCAAACGCGACAATATTCACTTGTTTCATGCATTTTCAGCCATGTTTCGCAAAAAAAAATCAACAATTAAAAAAGTTAAGTACCAAGTTGGAGATCGCATGCGATCCTATCCTAAAATAGGGACGAATGCCAAAACTCAGTCTGTGGTATCTATCTGCATGTATCCACTTCAACATCATGCCCACTCGGTATAGTGATGGGTCTCCATCCCTCCTTTGGACCTCGGGAAGGTCGACCTCCTCGACACTCTTTCGAGTAACGCGTGCGTGTCGGGATATCTTAGACATTCTTTCCGTTACTCGTGCGTGTCGGGATATCTTAGACATTCTTTCCAAAAGTTAGAGAGTATTTTTTAGTAAGAGGAAGTGTGGAAAAAATGGAAGGAAGCCTCCCTTATCCTTCCCATTCTTCCCGCATTTACCAAACTACTCCTATTTTAATATACCCATTATTCATTTTTAGGAAGAATCATTCATTCCTCATATTTCCTATCTAATTATGGTTGGAAAAGATATATTTTTCCACCTAATTATTGTTGGAGAAAATAATTTGTTCCTCATATTTCCTATCCAGTTATGGTTGGAAAAACATATTTCTCCACCTAATTATTGTTGGAAAAATCATTCATCCCTCCCACTCTCTAGGAATTATTCATTTCTCATTAGTGTTAGGAAAAACCATTCACTTTACCAATCATACATTTACCCATAGATCATATACCGTCACCAAGTCATAGAGTATGAGATCTCTGTATTTTCATTTCTTGACCGAAGGGGCAAAATTTTTGTTCAACAAAAGTCAGTTAAGAAACAAAAATATATCTGTAGCAAAGTCATTCAGACATATAGGATCCTATTATAGTTCTCAAGTAATTATTTAGATCATTTTCTTCAATAAGAGTCTAGGTCTAGGTCATGTAAAGTCATTTTGCCATGTAGGATCCCATTCCCGAGTAATTATCTAGATCCTTTTCTTAGTCAAAGTCTAGATCTAGATCCTTTTCTCAGTCAAAGTCATTATGGTCGAGACGTAAGAAGTCATTTAATCAAAGGTCCCCTTCCGGTTCCTAAGTAATTGCCTATGTCCTTCTCTTTAGTCGAGTATAGGACTAGGGTCTGCAAAGTCATCTCAGTCGGTCCAAGCTCAAAACCATGAGAACGGTGCCCCACTTCGGTCGCCTATAGATACTCCAAGCGTGAAGACCACTAACCAATGACCCCGTGTCGCTCAAGTATTGTTTTTTCTTCCCTTACGCACCATGCTAACTATCATTTAACAGAATCCAGACCGAATCCTCACTAGGTCTCTTCATCTGTCTGAACTAGGTCGAGCTAGGGGCAACTTGTGAGCACAGATTTTTCGTATAGTTTCCATGATGAAAATAATTACACATTTGCACGTAATTAAATGAGCTAAGATCCGAGTTCCCCGATAAATTCCGAGCTTTGAGATCCCTTAGAAGGTCACGTTAATACCTTACTTATTTTATTTTGAAAAACAGTCATGACTTATCTTTGCATCATATTTTAATTGTTTTGATTTTTTCTGAGAAACTTCAAAACATTACATTTCTCTTCATAGACTGGGATGAAGACAACCTCAGAAGTTTTTAATTTAATTTTTGAGAATAAAGTTTGTTTTTCCTCTTAGAAAAATCTAACTAAGCATTTGCAATTTTTTCGGATTTTCCTAAACTTTTTCGGCCCCTTCGGCTATAATTTGTGCTCCCCGCTCTAATTACACTGTAATTACACCCGAGCCATACGAATTAGAATAAAGTCGGCTCTAATTAGAGTCGAACGGTATGAATTTTTATGGGTTATAGCCATGCCATGACACAAGGTCATTCGTCAAAAAATAATAGAATTTTTTCCGTATGAGTTAGAGCCGAGCCGACTCTAACTAGAGCCGAGTCGAATCTATTAGAGCCGCCCGGTTCTAATTAGAGTTGAGCCGACTCTACTTATCGAGAAAGCTGTCATTTTGGATTTTAGGGACATTTTTTCCTATAAATACTAACTCCCATTCAGGGTTTGAGGATACAAAAAAATTAGAGAAAAAATAGCTCTAAATGATAAAAGTACTTTTAGAATTTTTAGACAGAGTTTTTTTTCTAAAGAGAGGAAATAGCTAGAGAGAGAAATTGATTTTTCCTTAATTTTCTGTCTATTTTATTAAAGTTTTGAGTTTTGATTAATCCATAATCAATAACTCAAACCTTTTCACCTCACTTCCGGTCTTAAAATCAGAGTCGACAAGGATCTAGCGGATTAAAATCGATGAATCGACAAATATGTGAATAATTATCGTAAATATCATATTTGATTAGGAATGTTTTCTTAAAACCACTTCCTCACTATTTTCATGATTATGAATATCATTTTTATCATTTTCTTTAAGTCAAAGATTTTGTATAAATTTTGTCATTAATCAAACTTTGAACACATTTCCATTCATCAATTTTTGGTCCTTAACTCAAAGCCAAAACTAATTAATCTATCATGTTTTCAACTTGTTTGAACGAATCTGGAGAAGTCAGAAAGTCCCAACTTCTCAAATTAATAACCACTTATTGATTTACCGCTTTGGCATAAATAGTAATTATTTAGGGTTGAATGTGAAGTAGAAGTCTGCATGAAATGAATTGATTAAGAGATATTAAGGAGATTTTGAATTAAGATAAAGTAGACATAAGAGTCCACGAATTCTGTATCTAAAGGGTGTGGTAGTCTCATTGCGATGTCTGTCATGTCTATTATTTCTTGGATTAGTGGAAAACTGAGTGGCGACTGTCACTATTCCTTCAGAGACAGGTGTTTGCTCGTCCGTAAACTAAAGACCCAACTAAGAAAAGAGAAGGAGACGGTATCAAAGGATATGTTCCCTTTAAAGTCGCGTGACATGTTCCTAATACGAACAACGAACATGAGGGAACCACTAACAGGGTATCTAACTTACCCACATAGGGAAAATCTCCTCGTGCGCGTACACTTTTTCAGGACCGCCCGCTCACAACAGTAGCTCCCAAATGTTCAAATTTAGGATACTAGGAGATGAGCTCTACTAAAGAAACCTCATCTAGAGGTGAAGGTTGTTTGACGACACTAGGTTTCTTACGACCCGTGACATAAAACAGAAAAGAAATAGCAGAAAAAGGTCAAAGTAACTTACTGGTACGGAAAAGGTGAACTGACAGAGGAAGAAGATGCAAAGTAGAGAGAGTAGGAAATTCTGAAAGGCATACTAAAAGCGAGAAGAAAGAGTAAAAAGAAAATCCAAGAGCCTTTATAGGCAGGAAGAAGAAGAGCAAATGATGGAAAAGACGATTCGACAAGCTCAATTTAATGCCTATAATGCTGAGCAATCGTCATCCCAATATTCACACCAACCATAAGAAGAGAGAGAAATTATTGATATGCCACATGTATAGGCGTGTGATGCTCGTAAAGTATATAGCAATTAATAGGACAAGTGTATCCTATCGCAACAAGTAATATAGTGCTTAAGCACAAGATCGAACCACAAAGAATATTATCCTAATTAGTTTATTCAATCGGTAAATCTATCTATTTAGCAAGGTTGATAAGCAATTTGGTTATAAACTAATAAATTAAACTATTAACTTAGGAAAGCAGTAAACAGAACAAGCCCTATGGTGGATTGTGATTTATGGTAGTTACAACCTAGAACGGGGAATTCATTTGTTAATTCCTAAGTATGGGTTAAAAGGGTTTCAGGTTTAAGCTCTACTAATGATTGAAGGTAATCGTCCTAATGTGAAAGACAAATGTGATCAATATTCGTCTATCCTATTCACATGTATTCGGGTGACGGCTTGATTAGGCATATACCCTAGGTCATGCAAAGCATTAGGTCTTTTGACAATTAAGACTAAAGCCGTAGCCCAGTCACAAAGCCTCATTCCTAGTGGTCTCTAGCGAAGTCAGATCAACACAGATTCCATATAGATGATTCCGTGGTCAGGTTTTCATCTATCTATAATCTTATCTAAGTCAAGTTCATAGGCATTGAGCACATTATTTACATTAAACAGGCTAGCTGATCATCATCGATTCTCATTCTAGCATTAATCCTATTCCTGACATTAGCTAGGCATTAAGCATGCATATATGATCAAATTAAAATCGAATTCAATAAACCCTAAACCATAATCATACATAATCATTCAACCAATTTCATCCCCATCCTAGATTGGATGGGGATTAGCTCATAGACAAACTAATCATAATAATCATGTAATTGGGAATAAATGATAGCTCCCATTTGTATAGGGTTTTTAAGATCATTTTAGCTCGTTTTTTCTTTATTTCCTTTTAATTGCAGTATCATTTTGTTAGCTTTTAGTTAAAATCAGTAATTTCTATTATTTATGGCATTTTCTATGTTTTTAGGACTATTTGAGAATTTCCGAACCAGACCCGTGCCGTTTGAAGCATTTTCGAACAGTTCGGGGACCATCAGAGCAAATTCCGGAAGCCCAGGGACCAAAGTAGATAACTTCCGGAGAGAATTACCACTTTTCAGCGCCTGTCTCACCGAGACAGTGCTTGTCTCGTCGAGACACAACCTGTCTCGACAAGACGAGCCGGACTGATGGTTCCCAAAGGGAACCATCGCGTGGTGTCTCGACGAGACGCCCAGTGTCTTATCGAGACACCCTTTCATCTCGTCGAGAAACCTCTTATCTCGACGAGACGTTTCCCAGCGTCTTCTCACCTTCAGGACGCGAATCTTGGCCCGAAAAATATCCAAAATGCCCCCTAACACACCTAGCACTATAAATAGAACATTATGCCTCCTTTGTTAGGTTACCTTCTTTTTCTCCTTATTTCTTTTCTTCCTTCTCCCCTGTTCTCTTCATCAGATTGAGATAATTTAGTTTTTCTTTACTTGTAATTTTTTTTGACTTATTGAAGATTGGTAGAGGAGATTTCTCTCCCAATTTTGTAATCAGAATCAGACAAATCCAGGTTTTAGATTTCTAATTCCTTAAACTGTCTCTTACTCTTTGCTTATTCAAATTAATTATGATTCTTGTTGATAATTTGTGCTTTAATTATTTGGTTATTTTAATTATGAACTGATCCCCATCCAATCTGGGATGGGGATGAGATTGATTGCGTAACCATGTATGATTAGGGATTTAGATGTACGGAATTGTTTCCAATTGATTAGATTATGCATGCTTAATGTCATAGGTTTATCAGAAATAGGATCATTGCTAGAATGAGATTCGATGATGATCAACTAGCCTGACATTGCTGAACCTAATGCCTTGAGTCTGACAAATATAGGATTGCAGATAGGTAGTTACCTGACGAAGGAACTACCTAATCCGAATTAGCATAATCTGACCTCGCTAGAGACCACTAGGAGTCCGGACTAGTGGCTGGGCTACAGCTTTAGCCTTAATCACCACAGAACCTAATGCTTTGCATGACCTAGGTTATATGCCTAATAAAGCCGTCAACCGAATGCATGTGAATAGGCCACATGAGATTGGCCATATTCATGTGGTTAATTAGGTGATTACCGTCAATTATCATTAGGATATACCCCTGAATCCCAGTAAATCATACATGGAATCCAATTAAGAGAATCTCCATCTTAGATTGTTTCATCAATTAATTGGAATCCTACCCTTCAATCGCTTTTATCTTTTATTTTAGAAATTTACCTATTTAATCACTCCACATCATATTCAACCTTCCGAACAATTGTGTTTCCTACCTTAGGTCGACTAGTTTTGAAAGATAGTCCTTGTGGTTCGATCTTGTGCTTAAGCACTATATTACTTGTTGCGATAGGTTACACTTGTCCTATTAATTGCTATATACTTTACGAGCATCAGTTTTTTGCGCCGTTGCCGGGGACTATTTTTGTTTATAATTAGTTTACTCTTTGTGAAAGGTTGATATAATTTTTTGGAATTCCAAGAACCGATGTTCAGGGGATCACTCATCTTGATTCTTAAGCTGATATTGTTCTTGCAGGATGTAAAAGGGGGACACAATGGCCGAAGATCTGTCGATCATGGAGTTGTTGAAGGCAAAGCGGCATGCAAGCACCTCCGGCAATAATAGCAGCATCATTTGAAAATCAGACTGGCAATGATCCAGATGATTCAGAACTCGGGGCAGTTCGGTGGGGATTACTATGAAGATCATAATTCCCACCTTGACAAATTCATGGAATACTGCAGCAGTTTCAAATGCGAAGGCGTCACGTCGAAACAGATCTTCCAAAAGCTGTTTGGATTCTCTTTGAAAGAAGAAGCTGCAGAATGGCTACAATCCATCGAGCCAGGCTCTCTCATTAACTGGGACACTACAGTATCAGCGTTCCTAGCAAAGTACTTCCCTGCATCAAAGATTGCACAATTCAGAAGCGACATCAACTCGTTTAGGCAGTCCGACATTGAGAACCTGCATCTAGCCTGGGAGAGGTTCCAGAAGTTGTTAAGACGGTGCCCCCACCATGATTACCAGCAGTACCAGCTTGTTGACATGTTCTACTTAGGAATATCTCCTGTCAGCCGCACCTCTATAGATGCAGCAGCGGGAGGAAATCTATTCAACAGGACTGCAGTTCAAGCGTACAATCTGGTGAAAGAATTAGCTGAACGGAGTGCATGTTGCCAAGATGAGAAGCCGGCTCCGAGAAGAGGCACAACAGCTGAGGAGTTCCCTAGGATGTCTTCAGAATCAAATCCTCAGATAGCAGCACTTACAGAAAAGGTGGATTTGCTGGTAGCTCACATGAAATCACCAGAACTAGTAGCAAGTTGTGAGATTTGCAGCGGAAGGCACAAGAACGTGGAGTGCCCGATGGTACTTGAACAGATCCATTATCTAAAGCAGTATGGGGTAAACAGCACGCCTTGGCAGCAGGACAGATATCAAGATCCAGGTTCTGAGATTGAATTGGAAAGAAGTATAGATGTCCTGAGAGAGGTCCTGAGTGCCATTGAAGGTAGGTTGGCACATAATGAAGCTTTCTGCCAAAGACTTCAAACACAGATCAGTAAATTTGTAGAAGAAGAAGCACGAGCAATCACGCTTAGGAGCGGAACACAGGTAAGTGCACCAGACTTGCCTCAGCGAAACGAGGATTCAAATCCCATTCCTGGTAATATCTCGTCCACCCCGTCTGCTCCACAGGTAAGTGTTTCTGATCCAACTTCGATTACTGACACTACTGTACAACCAACACAGGTTACCTTGCCTTATCTTCTAGGAGAGCTAAGTTAGACAAGGATTATTCCAAGATGTTAAATGTGTTTAAAAAAATAGAGATTAACCTTCCGTTTCTTGAACTTCTTGAGAATATGCCTGTGTATGGAGTTTTTTTGAAAGAATTGATCTCTAAAAAGAGAAAATTAGGAGATCATGTGACTGTAATGCTAAGCCAGGAATGTTCTGCAATGCTCACAAATTCACTACCGAAAAAATCTAAGGATCCTGGTAGTTTTAGCATCCCCTGCACAATAGGCAAGGTTCACTTTAAACGTGCTTTATGTGATCTTGGAGCAAGCATTAATCTAATACCTTTGTCTGTTTACAGGAAATTGGGAATGGGAGATCCGAAACCCACATCAGTCACAATTCAGCTGGCTAACAGGTCGATAAGGCGTCCAGTTGGAGTGGTGGAAGACCTCTTGGTCAAGGTAGATCAGTTCATCTTCCCGACCGACTTTGTGATCATGGATATTGAAGAAGATGATCAGGTCCCTATCTTACTAGGGAGGCCTTCCTCGCCACGGGGTGGACATTGATCGATGTTGAAGGGGGTAAATTAATTCTCCAGTTGCAGAATGAGGAAGTAGAATTCAATATTTTAAAATCTATAAAATTTCCTGTTGATGATGAATGTTGTAATTTTCTGAGCCTAACTGACTCTTTGGTTGAGAATACTTTCCAGGAAAATGAAGACAAGAATTTGAATATTGAACTAGAAGAGGAGTCGTCGGACGAAGACATTGAGGTAGAAGGTAAAGAGGGTTGCAATTAGGCCCGGCACGACGAACTCCTGGACAGAGAAACCAAGACAAGGCATAAGACCTCGATTGAAGAACCACCAACCCTCGATCTCAAACCCTTACCTGCCCATTTAAAATACGTGTTTTTAGCACCTCCTATCCACTTACCTGTAATTATTTCTACTGAACTTACAGGTCATGAGGAAGATCGCTTGGTGGAGGTGCTGAGGAAGAACAAGGGAGCCTTTGGATGGCAAATGTCTGACATCAAGGGAATCAGCCTGTCTCTCTATGAACACCGGATCTATATGCCTAATCAAGTCGTCAACCGAATGTATGTGAATAGGCCACATGAGATTGGCCATCTTCATGTGGTTAATTAGGTGATTACCGTCAATTATCATTAGGATATACCCCTGAATCCCAGTAAATCATACAAGGGATCCAATTAAGAGAATCCCCATCTTAGATTGTTTCATCAATTAATTCGAATCTTACCCTTCAATCGCTTTTATCTTTTATTTTAGAAATTTACCTCTTTATTCACTCCACATCATATTCAACCTTCCGAATAATTGTGTTTCCTACCTTAGGTCGACTAGTTTTGAAAGATAGTCCTTGTGGTTCGATCTTGTGCTTAAGCACTATATTACTTGTTACGATAGGATACATTTGTCCTATTAATTGCTATATACTTTACGAGCATCAAGAAACGAAGGCATAATTGATTAATTGTAATTAAAGATAAATAGAAGGAGAAAGAAATTCTAAAACCCGTTGTCTGATTACAATATAAGCAATGTAGGTCGATCCTCCACCCTTTGAGCTGTTCTTCAAAGAATAAAAGCTACACTACAAGAACTGAATTGAAAACTAAAAGCTGAAATGTGTTTAAAGTAGCTATCGATCTAAAACTGTCTAATCTCCTGAAGAACTGAGTTTTAGCTAGGTCTTCGGGGGTACATAGGTCATTTTCTATCATTAAACAGGGTTTTTGGGCTAAATAAATCGAGATTCCAGCAGGGGAGAGGCGTTTTTGCGTCTCTCCCACCTCGTCTCGTCGAGACATAGGCTGTCTCGTCGAGACGAGTGCCTGTCTCATCGAGACAGCTTTGTGTCTCGACGAGACAGGCATCCAATTGGGGCAGGAATTCCGGGTTTTCTTCGTTTTGGTCCCTGGGCTTCCGAAATTTACTCTAATGGTCCCTAACGAATCCCAAAAGTGCTCCGACGGTCCCTGAATTGTCCGGAAATTCTCCAAAAGGCTCGGCTCTGGTTCGGAAATGCTCAAATAGTCCTAAAAACACCTGAAAACATAGAAAATGCCATAAATAACAGAAATTACTAATATTAACTAAAAGATAACAAAAGGATACTGAAACTGAATGGAAATAAAGCAAAAACGAACTAAAACGATCCTAAAAACGCTATATAAATGGGAGCTATCAACCTCCCCACACTTGAATCTTGCTTGTCCTCAAGCAAGAAAGAATCAAAAGTAGCGAAAAATCAACAAATAGCTCCCATACACAAACAAGGATCCACTGCACTTTTATAATCCATACAGTTTCAGACTATTCAAGTTGCAATTAAAAACAAAGTGAACCTTAGAAAAATCTCCAAAACTGATTAAGTAGTTTTATCAACCAACACTTCGCAAAAACGAAATGCGAGGACTAAGATTGCTACCTCACAGGTGGTCGCTCTTGCACTCAAGTGTTTGGGTGAAATATGAATTTGGTAAACACTCTACAATTCATTACACAAAATGGTCACGTTGGAATTGCATCATCCATCCGGTCGAAATTACGCATCACAATTAAACAAGATTATAGGTCTTTAAAGGTTTGTAACATAGGCTAAAGGTTTGGGAGTAGGAAAAATGGAATTCAGGTGAAAAGTTAATGACTCAACTAGCTAGAATTTTAAAAGGGCACTTTTTCCGCTATGTGTCATATCATTAAAGCTCAAGGTTGTTTTGTGTTTCAGTTCGGGAAGTAATTAAAGAATGTCTTTTATCATTTCCTTTACGATTTGTTCGATCCGGTTTTGAATCATATTGTTTTTTTTCTTTCTTTTCTTTTCTTTTGAGATAGAGGGGACAAAGAGTCAATTCGAATGGGTTACTTCTTCTATTTAGAATTACAACCTTTCAATGGTAGCTAACGGAAATTTGAAGGATGTGTGCCTAAGGATTTTCTAACCGAAATTGAGTCAATTAACTTGGGTGAGAAAACATATTTAAGAAGGCTAAGGGTTTGTAACAAGGTTGATCAAAGAAAGGGGTAAATATAGGCTCAAAGGGGCTTATCTAGTGGAATTGGTAAGGGATTTTGGCTAAACAAAGAATAGGATAAATTCACAAAGGGCTATACCTAGATTGCCTAATCATTTCAAGTTCAATTATAACACAACATTCAACCAGTATTGGATGTAATTCCTATGAGCATAATGACAATAACTGTAATCCCGCACCTAAGAGATCAATTGTTCCTAAAAATGAGTCTAAAATATTGATCTTTAGGCTCTAGCTCACAACTTAGGGGTGATTTGTAACGATCCTAGCCTCACCTAACGTCTCATTCCATATCAATCTTAGTCAAATAACACTCTTTGGAGACTCAAACGTTCTTCACAAGTTTTTGCATGCATCAATTTCAACTGAGCTTTCAGACTTTAGAGCATAATTTCAACTGTAATTTCAGGATTGCTAGACGCATCAAAATCAACTGCCTAGGATTCTTTTTATTCCTAAAAGCAAATGGCAAAAACAAGCAAAATCACAAACTCAAACAACCAAAAACACAAACTCAGAAATCCTAAAAGCTAACAAGCAAAACAAAAATTCCAAAGTCCTAAAACATGCAAAGGTCTAAACGCACACAAACACAGCCAAGCAAAGCACAGTAAAAGTAAAAACATGCAATTCACACAAAAATGGCAGAAACCGACAGTTTTTCTATCCTATTGCATCCTCCCCACACTTACGATATGCATTTATTCCAGAAAGGCAAAAAGCAAAGCATAAAGTAAAGTACATAAAAAGAAAATAGGATAGAAATACTCCCTATGGGTGGCAATCCATCCAACCCCGAATGGCACTCGCCAAGCTGTTGAAATCTAGACGAAAATCCTGGAAATCATAATTGAGCGCCTGGATATCCGCCCTATTCTGTTCCCCCACAGCAATGTCCTGCTCCAACCGTTCCTCTAAGTCGCCAGTGTAACCCGGTTGGTAATCCTTATCCACCTCCTCCTTAGAACTCGTTTCCTTCAAATTGGCTGAACCTGCTCCAGAAGAACTTGCTCCAGCTGTACCAGCCTTAAAATCTCTAATCCACACACCAGAGGTATGAATAATTCGTGCTTTATTCAGATAAGATGGATCAAGTAATAAGAATGGAATGGTGGGTTTTGCGGCTAACTCTACGTGAAGCCTTTCGCAAAATACCATGCGAGTAATAATAGCCCCGAATGGGAATACAGTCCGCTTAGTAAAGCGAAAATTAGCCATTTGGCTCCAAAGGATGTGGGCCATCCGGCAGGATGGCCCTTTTTCATACACCACAACAAAAGGAGGTATGTTTCCGTGACCTTGTCAGCATCCCTCTGACCACACAGATTAAATGAAATCCACTTATGCATTAGACAGCCCATTGGGTCCGTCAAACTTGCGTTAATGGCCATGCTTTTACTGTACCATGTCTCCCTAGATACTTCAGTGAAGTATTGTTTGTGGGATAAATCCCTTTCCCACTGAGTAACATCGACCTCCTTGAAGTAGAAGGCATTGTTCATTATTTCCTCATCCCAAACACACTCATTGTTATTAAAACGGAAATGTAAAGTGTTTTCCTCGTCGTCGTCTGTCTCTAAACTAAGAGTCGTGTAGAACTCTAAGATAAAATAGGGAGACAAAGCACGACGTCGGCTATCAATAATAAGCCAACCCATATTTCTCATATAAGCGTGAACACACTCGTGAAACCCGCATTTTTCTAGCCAATCCTAATCAAAAAATCGAGGTATTGCATAATTATACTTCCTCATTTTCTTATACAATTTATCCTCGTCTACTGAAAGCAGGAAAGGACACTTAAACGTTTGACACAGCGCGCATGGGTGATATCGGTTGGTATCTGGGCTGGGGCAGTAGAAGGATCAACAATTCGTGCACAAATGGAGTCGGGAATTGGCTCCACCTCCTCGGGGAGTGTATCAGTTCGTCGGCGTAGACGTCTCCTTGGCGGATCTGCCATTGTATCTACAAAAGAAGCCAAAACACGAACAAACAAAAATACAACAACAACTAAAGTTAATTGACAAAATCAAACAAAAATTCCTAAAAGAAAAATTAAGCAAACCAAAATTAACTAACACCTAAAACAAAAAGCACAAAACACGATCAACATTAGCTCTCACACATGCAAATCCTAATTAGGAAAGTTAGCACTAAAAACAGTCAAACCCCTAATTTACCAAAATTAGCTCTCAAAACTTTCAAATCCCTAATTTACAAAGACCATAATTAACCCTTAAAACAATCAAATCTTTAATTCACCAAAATTAGCTCTTAAACAATCAAATCCTAATCCTAACAACATCAAACCAAGAGTTGATAATCCCTAATTTATATAAAATCCTAATCTTCCAAAACCAAATCAATAAACCAACAAGTAAAATCAACCAAAATCACAAAAATTAAACCAAGGGAGAACTCACCGCCTAAAAACCTTGAAGAGAATGGAAATGAAATGAAGAAAAATGAGAGGTGGAGAAGGTTTGAAGGGGGGAAAGCCTTAAATAGTTGAAATTAGAAGTGATGTTGGGTATTTGAAAGGTTGGGAGATGAAAATATGGGAGTTTGGAAGTTGAGTGGGTGGAAGATGAAGAGTTGGAAGAAGGAAGAAGAGAGTTAGGGTTTAGGAAGAGAGAGAGAGCAAAGGAATTTGGAGGAGAGAGAGAGCAAAAGAGAGTTATGGTGGTAGGGAGAAGAAAGGGTAGGGAAATAGGTAAAAATGGGGTAAATTAAGAGAAATTGGGGGTATTTAAGGGGTTGGTTCGGCCAACCCCCTAATTTAGCCGCCCAAGGTTCACCCTGTGCGGCTCGTCTCGTCGAGACGCCGCTGCATGGGATAAATGTCGCGGCAGTCCCCAGGGGACGTCTCGTCGAGACGATCCCTTGTCTCGCCGAGACAAGGTCGAAACCTGCACTCTATATTTTTTATATATTTATTTATTTATTCATTAACTTTATTCTATTATAATTCTAATTCTATTCTATTCTAATCACAAATTCATGTACTAATGAGAACTAAATTTTAATAACAACTAAAAGAGAAAAATAACTAAAGATAAGCAAATCTTAATGAAGAGAAGTTAATCAATGATACAGTTTGATAGGAAATTAAAGTGAAAAAAAAAGAATTGTTCAAAAATTGTACTCATCTTTGGGGTGCCTCCCAACAACGCTCGATTTTATAGTCTTTAGAGCTTTAGACTGTCCTTCCCCCTCAGGATGCTGGTGGTGGTCTCTCCCTTGGATTTGGCTCATTGTTCGGCGGCAGTTGCCCTATTGCTCGCTTAGAATTTATCTTTGCCATCTGGCTTATCTGAGTTTCCAGGCCCTTGCAGAATGCCTCATTGTTGGTTAACCTACCTTCCATGGTTCTAAGGATCTTCACCATAGCATATATCTTTTCCTCCATTCCACTCTTGGGTCTCTGCCCCTGATTCTGATTCTGGTTTTGCTGAGGTGGTGGAGCTGCAAATCCTGGTGGTCCCAAAGCTGCTTGGTTGTTGGAGCAACTGAACCCTGGATGGTTTTGTCTCCAAGGAGTGTTGTAAGGTCCAAACTGCTTGATATAGTTCAAAAACTCGATGACCATTGGGCACTCTACGTTCTTGTGCCCGCCACTGCAAACCTCACACTTAGCAGCCACTTCTGGTGTCTTAAACTGAGCTACCAGGAGATCCACCTTTTTGGTCAGTGCTGCAATCTGTGGATCAGGTTCTGCAGGTGTACTCGGGGCAGCAACAGTAAACACTCCCCTTCTCTGACTTGGCTTCTCTATCTGTCAATGTACACTCCTCTCGGCCAGCTCCTTTACCAGACTGTAAGCTTGAGCTGTCGTCTTGTTGAACATATTACCTCCCGCTGCTGCATCAAGTGAAGCTCTGCTAGCTGAATTGATGCCTGAATAGAACATGTCAACAAGATGGTGCACCTCGAAACCGTGGTGGGGGCACTTCCTCAACAATTTCTGGAATCTCTCCTAGGCCAGATGCATGTTCTCACTCTCAAACTGCCGGAACGAAGTGATATCGCTCTTGAACTGTGCAGTCTTTGATGGAGGCAAAAACTTTGACAAAAATGCGGCCATTGTGACATCCCAGTCCGTGAGAGATCTTGGTGCAAGTGAGCTCAGCCAGTCTGCAGCATCATCCTTCAAGGAAAGTCTGAACAGCTTCAAGAAGACATGTTCTGGTGTCACATCTTTGTACTTGAAGGTGCCATAGTACTCCATAAACTTGTTAAGGTGTGCATTGGGATCCTCATGGTAGTCCCCACCAAACTGACCCGAATTCTGGATCATCTGTATCATTGCCAGTTTGATCTCAAACGAAGCCTCTGTGATCTCGGGATCAAGGATGCTCGAGTGTTAAGTCCAAAATATATCTAAAATATCATTAATATTTACATCAGTTTTGCTATAAAATCGTGCTATTTATATCTATTTAGAGTACTTTTACATTCGAATATGTTTCTTTCATGCAAGGTACCTAAATATTTGGTAAAATCCAAATAGGAACGAAAATAGGTCAAAAACGAAGGAAAGCCCCTAAGTTACGAGCCAAATGACGAGGAAATTCAGCGCACCGATACGAGGAAGACAGGAAGCGGGAGATTCGGGAAAAAGATCCTATGTCGCGACCGAGATTCCCTAATCTCGGTAGGAATACACTAAATCCCAGCACCTCTCCTTCTCGTTCTAAAGACCAAAATTTACTCCCCTAATCTCGGTAGGGATTCCATGATCTCTGTAGGATCAGAGATTCTTCCAGCATCAATTTCACATGTTTTATTTCAAAGAATCATGTCTGTTCGGGTGGATAGAAACGTCTCTTCGCAGCGGACACGACCCTTAAACACAACTCTTCAACATCTATAAATAAAGAGTCGATTTCAGAGTTAGAGAGAGTTATATTAATTAAGATTAAGTGCAGAATTTATGCATAAATTCTGAGTCAAAACGATTTAGAGTTAGATTTCTTTCTTGTAAAAGCAATCTGATGTACACAAATTGTTCTTAGATTACTTACAAACACAGTAGCAATTAGATTTAGATTAAGATCTATTCGAAGACTAGTTTACATTTCGGTAGAAGACACATCATCTCTATTCCGAAGATTCAGCGAGAAGATCAAGCATCGGATGCGACCCCGGAGCCTGACAAACTCTAACGAGGTTTGAGGAAAGGATTGACAACCCGAAACTCGAATGTCGTTTCGAATGCTTTCATGTTTAATGTTCTCTGTAAACTTTTATCAATTCACAATTCATCTAATAAAAGTTCATGCAATTCAATATATTTTTATGTAGTTACTTTAGTAATTAATCCGAAGTAAGATTCTGGTGTTTTCATTAAAACGAATTTAATCCACATCTTTACAAGGAAACTTTGTTGAACACTTGGGCAAGTTCGTATTTATGGATGATATGATCGTTGGGTCGGCTTATCGGAAATAAGTATAAACTTGGTTAAGGTAGAAATCTACTCAACATCAGGGGGATTCTCTACGGTTCAAAGCCTTCTAATTGAAAGAATTTACTTTTATTACACACTTATAATTTTTACAAAGTTTAAAGTTGATATCTTTGCTTAATGCAAACGAGTTCAACACTTCTCTTATTTTAAACGCTAAATGTTTCTGTCTTGTAATATAATCTCAAGACAGAATTGATTTCTAACATTCTGACATATAATTCTAATCTGATTCTTATTAATTCAATCTCAAATCCAATTCAATTAACGATTATTTATTAAATAAACCTAAAGACGTATTTAAACTATATCAAAATAAGTTTTTGTGAAAAAACGTTCCCTGGATCGATATCTTTTATTACTACAAGTGAAACCGTGCACTTGCGGAAATCGCTCAACAAGTTTTTGGTGCCGTTGCCGGGGAACGCCAAAATGTTTTACAAAAATTTAGATTTTTCGTGTTTTATTTCGAATCTAGGCTTATACATACTTATTTTAACTTTTATATTTTATTTATTTTAGTTTACTTACATATTTATTTTTTAATTCTGTTTTGAAGGTAGTTTCGGTTCATGCAAAAATTTCAAGTTCATGTGCAGTTCTCGAAGTTCGGGCATTCCACCAAACCCACTAGATCCAGAAATTGAAAAGAGAATGAAGAAGAAAAAGAAAAACAAGAAACAAAAAGAAAAACAAAATCCACAGCCAGAAAATATAGCAGATCCACCTACACTCATGGATTACGCTAGGCCAGGAGTGGCCGATATAACCAGTAGCATAGTTAGACCCTAAATAGTCGCACACCAATTTGAAATTAAGCCACCTTTGCTTAATATGTTACAAAATAATGTGACATTTTATGGACTACCTAATGAAAACCCAAACACCCATTTGACAAATTTCTTAGAAATTTGAGACACTTTCAAAATGACCGATGTGCCAGCCGAAGCAATTAAACTTCGACTCTTTCCTTTCACTTTGAAGGATAGAGCCAAAGTTTGGTTAATTTCTGTGCCAACCGCAACATTCGGAACTTGGGACCAATTAGCGCAAGCGTTTTTATCAAAAAAATTCCCTTTAGCAAAAACAGCAAGAGTCATAAAAGAGTTAACATCTTTTACACAAAATGATAATGAAACTCTTATGAGGCTTGGGAACGTTTTAAGGAACTTCAACGTTTATGCCCACACCACCAATTGTCCGATGCACTTTTAATGTAAACATTTTATAACAGAATTAATCCTACAACTAGAGGTTCATTAGATGCTATGTCGGGAGCGTTATTTATGAAGAAGACATCTTCCCAAGCAAGAGAACTTTTGGAGGAAATGGCAATCAACAGTAGTATGTGGCCCGCAGAATGTGGACACATACCAGTGGCGAAACCATCATCCTCAACATCATCATCATCAGTTAAAGGTATAGTGAATCTCGATCCAGTCGCGATGTTACAAGCCCAATTTTCTGCCTTATCGCACAAAATTGATAGGTTTATGGCATCGTGCGATACTAATGGTAATCCAATCCCAACAAATATGGATTACGAAGGTATGGATGAGGTTGAAACAGGTAAATTTTGTCCAATGACAAAACCAAACTAATAATCCTTATTCTAGTACTTTATAATTCTGGATGGAGGAATCATCCTAACTTTAATTGGAAAGATAATAATAACAATACCATTGCTAATCAAAGTCGTACTAATAGTTATCAAAATCAGTCAAGAGACACGATTAGCACTTTATCTTCTAAAATCGACAAATTTATAGACGTTATCGGTGGTAAAGTAAATAGTCACATTATGGTTTTAAACGAATTGAGAATAAATTCGATCAATTTATTAAAAACCACTCGTCTAGCATCCATAATTTGGAGGTTCAAATAGGACAAATTGCTAAATCAATTCCATCCCGAAAAGAGGGAAGTCTTCCCAGCCATACGGAAGAAAATCCGAAAGAGCATGTAAAGGCTATCACTCTTCGTTCAGGGAAAAATTACTTAGGTCCGGAAATGCCCGGAGATTCTACTAATGTTATGCAGGGAAGTGATTTACCAACAAAATCCAAAGAAGATACTTTAAATACAAAAAGTTCACCAATAGATGCAAGTACAAAAACTTTTGTACCCAAACCACCTTTTCCACATAAAGTCCGAAATAAGGACTATGACAAACAACTTTTAATATTTTTGTACAAACTTAAAAATATGCATATAAATTTAACGTTTATGGATGCGATAACGCAAATTCCTAACTATGGTAAGTTTTTAAAAGATTTGATTTCTAAGAAAATCAGTTGGGAAGGAATTTCATCCATATCATTGACAGAGGATTGTAGTTCAATAGTGTCGAGTAATTTGCCCACTAAACTCAAAGATCCTGAATGTTTCACCATCTCGTGTAAGTTGGGAGACATTGAATTCCCAAGTTGTCTTTGTGATTTAGGAGCAAGCATTAACTTAATGCCATTGTCTATTTTTAAGAAATTAGGTTTAGAAGAAGATATCAAGCGTACCAACATGGTTTTGCAATTAGCGGATCAAACCACTAAGAAACCATATGGTATAATTGAGGATGTTTTAGTTAAAGTCGATAAGTTTATTTTTCCTACCGATTTCATTATATTAGACTTTGCATATGACGTTAATTGTCCACTAATTTTTTATAGATCGTTTATGAATACGGGACGTGCATTAGTCGATGTATCGGAAGGGAAAGTAGTTTTGAGAATAGGTGAAGATAAGATTGAGTTTAATATGAACAAAGCGATGAAGTATCCTATGGAAGAATTCATTTGTATAAAACTTGATTTGGTCGAAGAATGTGTCAATGCTATTGTTCAAAGAGAAGAAATAATAGAACCCATTATGGGAGAAGAATTAGAAGATAAGGACCCAGAACCTTTGAATCGAGAAGATGGACCAGTTCTGCCTTCAATTATAGAACCCCCTATAATAATCTCTAACAAGTTAACTAAAGAACAAGAAGAGAAATTGAAAGAGGTTGTTAGAAATAGGATAGGAAGTATGGGTTGGCAAATTTCAGACTTAAAAGGAATTAATCCTAGTATTGTAATGCACAGAATTCACTTAGAAGAAGATAAGCCACCTAAAGCGGATAAGCAAAGACGCTTAAATCCGAACATGAAAAAAGTAGTCAAAAATGAGATTACTAAACTTTTAGACAATGGAATCATTTATCCTATCTCGGATAGTGAATGGGTTAGTCCAATCCATTGTATACCTAAAAAAGGAGGCATAACTGTAGTAAGGAATGACGAAAGTGAATTAATACCTACGCGAACCACCACCGGTTGGAGGGTTTGTATAGATTATAGGAACCTAAACAAAGCAACCAGGAAAGATCATTTTCCTCTACCTTTCATTGATCAAATGATCGAAAGGATAGCCGGTCATGCATTTTATTGTTTCCTCGATGGTTATTCCGGATTCTTTCAAATATATATTTACCCGGATGACCAAGACAAAACAACCTTCACATGTCCTTATGGAACCTTTGCATATAGGAGAATGCCCTTTGGTCTATGTAATTCACCCGCAACGTTTCAACGTTGTATGACTGCAATATTTAACGATTTCATTGAAGATATCATGGAAGTTTTTATGGATGATTTTTCAGTTTATGGGGATTATTTTTATGCATGTTTACAAAACTTAGATAAAGTGTTGTCAAGATGTGAAGAAACGAATTTAGTTTTAAATTGGGAAAAATGTCATTTCATGGTAGACGAAGGAATAGTTTTAGGTCATAAAATATCTGAAAAAGGATTAGAAGTGGATAGAGCAAAAACTTCAGTCATAGAGAAATTACCCCCACCAACTACTAGTAAGGGAGTAAGGTTGTTTTTAGGTCATGCAGGTTTTTACAGAAGGTTTATAAAAAACTTTTCTATGATTTCCAAACCACTTACTAATTTGCTTATGAAGGATTCAACCTTTGATTTTAATGAAGATTTTATAAAAGCTTTCGATACATTAAAACCCGCCTTAGTCGGTGCACCCATAATTGCTAAACCCGATTGGGATTTACCTTTCGAAATTATGTGTGATGCAAGCGACTTAGTCATAGGATGTGTATTAGGTCAAAGGAAGGATAAGAAACTTCATGTCATATATTATGCAAGTCACACATTGTCCGGTGCACAGTTAAATTACACCACAACCGAAAAAGAAATGCTAGCGGTAGTTTTTGCATGTGATAAGTTTAGGTCGTATCTGTTAGGATCTAAAGTTGTTATATATACCGATCACGCAGCTTTAAGGTATCTATTTTCTAAGAAAGATGCAAAACCGCATCTTATTAGATGGGTCTTGTTATTACAAGAATTTGACATAGAAATTAAAGATAAAAAGGGAGTCGAAAACCTTGTCGCCGATCATCTATCAAGACTTAAAGATGAAAACGGTCCTATCGGTGAAACTATCGGTATATGAGATGATTTCCCCAATGAATATCTCAAACAAATAAAAAGTGTCACATCACCATGGTATGCGGATATGGCTAGTTATCTCGCAGCTCGTATTGTTCTAGAAGGATTAAACTTCCAACAGAAGAAGAAATTATTTTCCGATGTTAAAATGTATTTTTGGGAAGATCCTTTCTTGTTCAAAACATGTGGTGATGGTATAATTAGGAGATGCGTTAGTGAAAATGAATATGAGTCTGTAATGTCAGAATGCCATTCAAGCTCTTATGGAGGGCATAACGGCGTAAGTAAAACAGTAGCTAGGATATTAGAATGCAGATTCTTTTGGCCTACACTGTTTAAAGACGTTCGTTCGTTTGTTATTCAGTGTGACAAATGTCAAAGAACCGGGAATTTAGGAAGGAAAGATGAGATGCCTCTCACGAACATATTGGAAGTTGAAGTCTTCGACGTGTGGGGAATCGATTTCATGGGTCCTTTTCCCCCTTCTTTTGGTAAAACATATATATTAGTAGCCGTAGACTATGTTTCAAAGTGGGTTGAAGCAATTGCAACCCCGACTAATGATTCTAAGGTCGTTATTAAGTTTCTCGATGCAATATTTTGTAGATTTGGAGTCCCTAGAGTTGTGATAAGTGATGGAGGTACCCATTTCATAAATCGAAGTTTTGAATCGCTTATGAAAAAGTACGGAGTACACCACCGCGTATCTACGCCATACCATCCTCAATCGAATGGTCAAGAGGAGATATCGAATAGGGAACTCAAATGGATATTAGAGAAACTAGTTTCATCTTCAAGAAGAGACTGGGCACACAAACTTAACAGTGCGTCATGGGTATACCATACTGCATTTAAGACACCTATAGGAATGACACCGTACCGACTCGTGTATGGAAAAGCTTGTCATTTGCCAGTAGAATTAGAACATAAAGCATACTGGGCTATTAGAACACTTAATTATGATTTGCAAAAAGAAGGAAAGAAGCGTTTATTCGACTTAAACGAGTTGGATGAATTACGCCATTTATCCTACGAAAATGCAAGGATATATAAAGAAAAAGTGAAAAAATGGCATGATGCCAAAATTAAAGTTAAAAGCTTTAATATTGGGGATAAAGTATTAATGTTTAATTCTCGACTCAAGTTATTTCCAGGTAAGCTTAGGTCTAGATGTTGGAGTTTAGTGTCCTAAAGACAATTGTTTTAGGATATTAATATTAATGAATAAATTGTTTATTTGATCATTTGTTTAATCATATATATATAGCATTAATATGTAACTATATATATATAAAGACACAAATCTTTCATAAAGAAAGTAATCCTAAGTTTGTTTAAGTAATTATAAGGTATTCATACAAGCATGAAGTGAGACTGTACTTTATAATAAGATCAATAAACTTAAAGTAACCCTAAGTCAAGTAATATGTTATAGGGGTTGGTATATTACTATTGAGACTTGCATGTAACAGTGTTTTCTATCGAGACAGAAAGCTGATCTCACAAGCTTTAAATATTTAGATATCTAGACAGTTACATGGATCCGGTGAAGGAGTTCATTAGGATTGGGACCCGACTTGAGATAACAGTATGGATTGATTTATCTAATGTGTCAACTGTTCATCTCATTAGTATTAGTAGGTATAACTAATCCACAGACTCAAACATTCGTTAATTAGTGATTCTGGATTATGGAGTTTGATACTTTGATTCTGTGCGAGCACGATCCAACAGGTGAGAGCCTGGGGTGTGTGAGAGCAGGGTTGGGTATCACACAAAGTAATTGCAGAATAGTTAATGTCAGCTTGAGCATTCGTCACTCCCGATAAGTGGGAGATATATCCAAATGGCCGCTTGTGGTGAATTAACTCAAATCCTTGCAATGTGATAGAGTTAAGAGTAGAAATGAACATTTCACTTAACTTATCTTTCATAGTGAATTCAACCTGTACAAGTAAAACCGGACTCTTCGTTATATGTAACCTTGACACGTTCCATGGTTATAAGGAATTGACCGACAGGATATAGTTGATGAAGGATCGTATTATACTGTACCTAATGCAGAAAGGTTAACGTCAGTTATCAACCTGACTTCTTAATTGCTCTGGGGGAATATCATAGGTTCTGCTAGTAACAGCTCGCGACGGTATTCCGTTATATATATGTTGGAATTAATCGTGATGAATAATTTCAAAGGATATATACGGCTAGTGGCAATAAAGAACCTAATGGGTCGCATATGGGACTTGGAATCGGAGGACGAAAATGTAAATTAGTGAGACATAGTGCATGGGCCGAAATTTATATATTAAATAGGGATATTAGTTTGATTTAATAATTATAATTAGATTATGGTTATAAATTAAACTAAAGGATTATCTGATAATATTAATTAGAAGTTTTATGTGATTGAAACTCTAATTAATTATCCCTAACAATAATTAAATTATTAATTTGATTAATAATAAATATCTAGATATAATTAGTTATTATTTAGATAATATTAAAGTGTTTATTTAATTATCTAATAAGTAATCCTATTCCGAATAATATTCTAATTATTTAATTACCTAACACAACTGGGATTAGGGTTTTGAGAAGTCTATAAATAGACACCCTAACCCCTAAATTTCGACACACTCAATTAGAAGGAGAAGAGGAACCGTTCCGTCTTTTGTCTCGGCTAATTTACTTTATTTCTTACTCCCTCTTTGATCTCGTATCGATTTATGTTAGAGGCAATCATTGCGATTGCTATACTTTAAAGGTTGATAACTGATTAGTTTTGTTTTTCTGTGTTGAACAAAAACGTTCGTTGCTCACGAGTTGATTATAAGAAGTTGTGGGCACTTCGTTTGCAACCGTAGATAGTTCTTCAACTAAAGGTATTACTCTCTATCCCTCCTTGTATGAAATAACAATTAACAGATCTTGGAAAAGAGAAATATATAAAATAGATAAAATTTTATTATTCTGCTACGCCTAGGCTTGTCTATTTTCTTACATTGGTATCAGAGCCTATATTAATCTGTTATTTCATATATGTAAATAAAAACGTTTTTCAATCGGATTGAATAGATTTATTGTTAGGTTAATTAATTAATTGGTTAGTTTAGTTAATCTAAAGATAAATAAGTTTTGATTACTTGATAATTAAAACTGATTATGCATAGTTCCTTATTATTTCGGTTGATAATCGTTTAAACAAAAGATTAAAGGTTTTATAGTTAGATAATTAAAACATTTTGTTTTATTAAATCTAAGAGATAAAACTGATTACAGATATTCTGAAAATTATTTTGAAACCATTTTAAAACAATTATATGTATATATGAATTAAAAAAATAAAAAAATAAAACGAGTAGCGTTTCGGGGTCGTTGCCGCGAGGCAGCAGCCCCGACTCGCTACTGCGTCTAGTTGCTGCCATGCGGCAGCAACCAGCTGTAGCGTGGCGCTACTACCACTGCTGCCGCTGAGGTAGCGGCGCCGCGCGGCTTGCTGCTGCCCTACGGTAGCAGCTGTTACGATAGGGACGGGCCGATTAAATCGGCCCGGCCCGATCAATGGTACCGTTTTAAAAGGATGTTTTAAACAGGCCCATTTTAAATATATATATATGTTTCAGAATATAATAACTTTGTTTTGCTTATCAAAATCAATTTATTTAAAAGTTTGTTTTACCTAAATATTTGATATAAGTAATTCAAAGCGTTAAATGAATTATACGAATTAATTAGAATATGCATGATACTGATTTTGTATATGTTATATTAATCTAATATGTACTTGCCAATTTGATTAGATTAAATATAAAGGATACAAAATTGACAAGATTAAAATTGGATGTAAATTAATTTAAGTTGTTAATTTGATTAACTCAAATATTACATAAATGGTTTATGTAATCAACCAGTTAAATTTAATTTAATTGAGCCTTTGCATGTTTGGCGTTATGGACATATTAGACCCTCTATAATAGTTATTCAGTCTTTTGGTATTTTAAAATAGGACCTGCGAGTCCTGCCTTCTCTTACTCTCTATTGTATTTCTCTTCTCATCCAAATCCCTTCAAATAAATTGAAGTTTCTTAAAAATTGAATATTGTTGTAATTCAAGGCGCTAAGGAGAAGACGGAGGGCCCAAAGAGAAATATGTAATAGTTAGTATTTGCCTAGGGTGACCCTTTATTCCGTTTCTGGCTCAACGGAATAAACTTACAAATATGTCCATAATTGTCGATGTTGAATGTATGAGTGTCTGATGAATGCTAAAGCAAATCAAGACTAGGTTAGATTATGAGACTTTAAATAAAACCTCTCACTAATCAAAAGTTAAGTCAATAAACGAGTTATTGTAAAAATCGGTTGCCCCTCCCTAATAATTCAACCGGCAGTACTAGGGGCCTTACGGTTGTTGAGTAAACTCAAGCTCGGGGTCTTATGGTAAAACCTGAATTATCGAAAATCGTTTTCACGAATACAGGGTAACGACTTGGATTAGGTTAGAATAATTGGATGAGTAAACTCATGTTGTTCTAACCTAATGGGAAATATGGTTGGGATTGATAAACGAAACATATCAGTTACTAATGTGGTTAGTAACCCAATAACCTAGAAGTCGCATTGTTAATGTGATTGATTGCATGAATCTACCTAATGAATAAAACTTAGCTTGTTGAGTAAACTCAAGGTGAAATTTTAGGAGTTAGGATTCTAGCTCACTAAAGGGTTTTTGAATATCCTTCGAATTAATATGGAGGGTTATTAATTTGGTGAAATAGTGGGAGCAATTTAAAAACATAAAAGTCCAACGTATTTAAATTGTAAATGAATTAAACAAATGAATAACATCTGTCACTTTTTCTCACTCTCAGCTTATAAACAAATCGTACTCTAAAACAATCATGTCGAAAACCGATGTAAGAAATATCCTTACCGATAACAAATTGAATGGTTCAAACTTCGCCGACTGGTTTCGTAACCTCAAAATTGTTTTGAAGTTCGAAAAGATAGGGTATGTATTGGATACGTCGATACCCGCTGTTCTGGCCGATGATGCACCCATTTAAGAGATTGATGCCTATCAGAAGCATCGATCCGATGATGAACACGCGGGGTGCATCATACTTGCATCAATGACACCAGATCTGCAAAGGCAACATGAGGAGATGGATGCCTATTCTATTGTCATGCACTTGAAAGAGCTATTCGGGAAACAAACTCGATGTGAACGTTTTGAAATATCAAAACTGTTGTTTCGCTGCAGGATGCAAGAGGGCACATCTGTTATGACACATTGTGTCAAGATGATTTGCTATATCACCAAACTTTCTAGTATTGGCTTTGCGATGGATCATGAACTAAGTGTTGACTTACTTCTTACGTCCCTCCCAGAAAGTTATTCCCAGTTCACCATGAACTACCAGATGAATGACTTACATACCTCTCTTGAAGAGCTCGCCAATATGCTCAAGACTGTTGAGCCCAACATGAAGAAAGATAAGGTGATACCCGCTCTTGTGATTGAGGGATCAAAGAAGATGAAAGGGAATTTTCCCAATCCAAGATATCCCAAGAAGAACAAGGGAGGCAAGCCAGCCCAAGCCAAAGGAAAGCAAGTCAAGAAGCCCAAAGGGGAATGCCACTTATGTGGTAAAGATGGGCATTGGAGGAGAAATTGCAAAGAGTACCTAGCTTCTCTCAAGAAGGGAAAGAACGGTGCTTCAACTTCTGGTATGTTCTATATTGAAATTAACTCAATTTTACAATCTGAATTGGATACCGGATGTGGATCTTATATTTGTATGAATATGCAGGAACTAAAGCACACTAGGGAATTGAAGAAAGGAGATGTGAATCTGCGAGTTGGAAATGGTACAAGGGTTGTCGCGCTCGCGATTGGGGATTATGATCTACATCTACCATCAGGACTTGTAATAGAATTAAGGAACTGTTTGTATGTTCCAGAGATGTCTCGTAACATTATTTCTATTATCTGCCTAGTTGATGATGGCTTTCATGTTTCAATTAAGAACAATAATTGCGAATTTTATAGAAATAACATTTTCTATTTTTCAGGAATATCATTAAATGGGATTTATATTTTGAATGATAAGATTTTTGCTTTCACAATTGATACCAAAAGACTTAGACTAGATAATTCAACTTACTTGTGGCATTGTCGTTTAGGCCATATAAACCAGAGACGCATGCTTAAGCTACATCAAGATGGGCTTATAGACTCGATTGATTGTGAATCAATGGGAACATGCGAGTCATGTTTAAAAGGAAAAATGACAAAGACACCCTTTAGCAATAAAGGTGAGCGTGTATCAAACACTCTAGGATTAATACATTCGGATGTATGTGGTCCTATGTCAGTCCAAGCAAGAGGAGGATTCAGATCCTTCATTAGCTTCATAGATGACCATACTAGATATGGCTATATCTATTTGATGAAGCACAAGTCAGAAGCTTTTGAGAAATTCAAATGCTTTAAGAATGAAGTTGAAAATCAAATAGGAAAGACTATTAAGATACTTCGATCTGATTGAGGTGGGGAATATCTTTCAGAAGAATTTATGAATTATCTAAATGAATGTGGAATATGCTCACAATGGACGCCTCCTTATACACCACAACACAATGGTGTATCAGAGAGGAGAAATCGAACCTTATTAGATATGGTACGATCCATGATGAACATCGCATCTCTTCCAAAATCATTCTGGGGCTATGCCTTAGAAACTGCCCTATTTACCTTGAACCGAGTTCCGACCAAATCCGCCAGTTCCACACCATTCGAACTGTTCGTTGGTAAAAAGCCCCTCTTCTCTTTTATGAAAATATGGGGATGTTCAACATATGTTAAACGCATTGTGTCAGAAAAATTAGATCCCAAATCTGACAAGTGTTTCTTCATTGGATACCCAAAAGAAACCATGGGATATTACTTTTATCATCCAGATGATCAGAAAGTAATTGTATCCAAACACGCAGTGTTTCTAGAGGAAACACAAAATGGAAGCGTAGTTGAGATTGAGGATGTTCAAGAGGAATCACATGCTGAAACCACGAAAGAGGAAGTCGAGCCCGAACCTGTTTCACTAGATGAAACACAAGTGTCATGTCCCACTCGTAGATCTCAAAGAGTTCGTGAACTCCCAGTTCGATATGGTTTTCTAGTGGGAGATAACGAACTAGTTCCCGTGTTAGACGATGAACCCGAAACCTACGAAGAAGCTCTTGCTAGTCTAGAATCTAAAGCATGGCTTGAAGCCATGAATTCTGAAATGGACTCCATGTATACTAACCAAGTGTGGACTTTGGTTGATCCACCCGAAGAGATAAAACCCATTAGGTGCAGGTGGATCTTCAAGAAGAAGACGGACATGGATAGAAAGGTTAGTACCTACAAAGCTATAGTAGCGAAAGGATATCGTCAAAAGCAAGGAGTTGACTATGACGAGACTTTCTCTCCAGTAGCCATGTTCAAATCCATCAGAATATTGCTTGCAATTGCCGCCCATTTTGATTATGAGATTTGGCAAATGGATGTGAAAACAGCTTTTCTAAATGGAAACCTGCTTGAGGATGTATACATGATGCAACCTGAAGGTTTCACGTCGAAGGATGCAACCAAGGTTTGCAAACTTCAAAGGTCCATTTATGGATTTAAGCAAGCATCTAGAAGCTAGAACAAGCGTTTTGATGAAACCATAAAACAATTTGGTTTCGAACAAAACTCTGAAGAGGCTTGTGTTTACAAGAAGATAAGTGGGAGCTCAGTCGTTTTCTTAGTACTATATGTTGATGATATACTACTTATGGGAAACGATGTTGCAATGTTGCAAACAGTAAAAGTTTGGTTATCGGGCAATTTCTCCATTAAAGACTTGGGAGAAGCAGCTTATATCTTGGGGATTAAGATCTATCGGGATAGATCGAAAAGACTGCTTGGACTATCCTAGTCTACAATATATTGACAAAGTCCTAAAGCGTTTTGATATGCATGAATCGAAAAGGGGTAACTTGCCAATCGTCCATGGTGTCAAGTTATTAAATGATCAATGTCTTAAAACGGACAGTGATAAGAATCGCATGGCTGTAATTCCTTACTCTAGTGCGGTTGGTTCGATCATGTATGCCATGCTTTGCACTAGACCTGATGTGGCGTTCGCATTGAGTATGACGAGCCGCTATCAAAGGAATCCAGGATTTGATCACTGGATTGCTGTCAAGAACATTCTTAAGTACCTTAGAAGGACTAAAGACATGTTCCTCATATATGGACATGGAGAATTAAAAATTGAAGGATATTCAGATGCCAGTCATCTGACTGATGAAAATGATTATAGATCCCAATCAGGATACCAGTTTATCCTGAATAGAGGTCCAGTTAGTTGTAAGAGTTCCAAGCAAGGAAGTGTTGCTTTCTCGTTGACTGAATCAAAGTACATCGCAGCTGCAGAAGCGGCAAAGGAGACAGTTTGGATTAGGAAGTTCATAACGGAACTAGGAGTGGTGCCTGACATTGTGAATCCCATTACTCTGTACTGTGATAATAATGGAGTCATTGCACAAGCAAAGGAACCACGGTCTCATAATGCATCCAAACATTATCTCAAGCGATATCATCTCATTAGGGAGATTATAGCCAGGGGAGATGTGAGAATAGAAAAGTTCCTACTGAGGACAACGTTGCAGATCCGTTGACCAAGCCATTACCACAAAGAGCTCATGATAAACATCTTAGTTCTTCTGGTATTAGTTTCAGGAACAATTGGCTTTAGTCCAAGTGGGAGAATGTTGGAGTTTAGTGTCCTAAAGACAATTGTTTTAGGATATTAATATTAATGAATAAATTGTTTATTTGATCATTTGTTTAATCATATATATATAGCATTAATATGTAACTATATATATAAAGGCACAAATCTTTCATAAAGAAAGTAATCCTAAGTTTGTTTAAGTAATTATAAAGTGTTCATACAAGCATGAAGTGAGACTGTACTTTATAATAAGATCAATAAACTTGAAGTAAACCCAAGTCAAGTAATATGTTATAGGGGTTGGTATATTATTGTTGAGACTTGCATGTAACATTGTTTTCTATCGAGACAGAAAGCTGATCTCACAAGCTTTAGATATTTAGATATCTAGACAGTTATATGGATCCAGTGAAGGAGTTCATTAGGATTGAGACCCGACTTGAGATAACAGTATGGATTGATTTATCTAATGTGTCAACTACTCATCTCATTGGTATTAGTAGGTATAACTAATCCTCAGACTCAAACATTCGTTAATTAGTGATTCTGGATTATGGAGTCTGATACTTTGATTCTGTGCGAGCACGATCCAACAAGTGAGAGCATGGGGTGTGTGAGAGCAGGGTTGGGTATCACACAAAGTAATTGTAGAATAGTTAATGTCAGATTGAGCATTCGTCACTCCCGATAAGTGGGAGATATATCCAAATGGCCGCTTGTGGTGAATTAACTGAAATCCTGGCAATGTGATAGAGTTAAGAGTATAAATGAACATTTCACTTAACTTGTCTTTCATAGTGAATTCAACATGTACAAGTAAAACCAGACTCTTCGTTATATGTAACCTTGACACATTCCATGGATATAAGGAATTGACCGACAGGATATAGTTGATGAAGGATCGTATTATACTGTACCTAATGTAGAAAGGTTAACGTCAGTTATCAACCTGACTTCTTAATTGCTCTGGGGGAATATCATAGGTTCTTCTAGTAACAGCTCGCGACGGTATTCCGTTATATATATGTTGGAATTAATCGTGATGAATAATTTCAAAGGATATATACGGCTAGTGGCAATAAAGAACCTAATGGGTCGCATATGGGACTTGGAATCGGAGGACGAAAATGTAAATTAGTGAGACATAGTGCATGGGCCGAAATTTATATATTAAATAGGGATATTAGTTTGATTTAATAATTATAATTAGATTATGGTTATAAATTAAACTAAAGGATTATCTGATAATATTAATTAGAAGTCTATAAATAGACACCCTAACCCCTAAATTTCGACACACTCAATTAGAAGGAGAAGAGGAACCGTTCCGTCTTTCGTCTCGGCTAATTTAATTTATTTATTACTCCCTCTTTGATCTCGTTATCGATTTCTGTTAGAGGTAATCATTGCGATTGCTATACTTTAAAGGTTGATTACTGATTAGTTTTGTTTTTCTGTGTTGAACAAAAACGTTCGTTGCTCACGAGTTGATTATAAGAAGTTGTGGGCACTTCGTTTGCAACCGTAGATAGTTCTTCAACTAAAGGTATTACTCTCTATCCCTCCTTGTATGAAATAACAATTAACAGATCTTGGAAAAGGGAAATAGATAAAAAAATTTATTATTCCGCTAAGCCTATGTTTGTCTATTTTCCTACATTAGATGGTCAGGACCGTCCATAGTCGTTAAAACTTTCGATTATGGATCCTTAGAACTAGAAAAAACAGATGGAGGTCGATTCAAATTTAACGGTAATCGATGTAAAATCTAATATGAAAACGCTCTAATTCAAGAAATTGAATTCGTGGACGTATTCTATGAAAATTAATTCATTAATTTTCATACTTTTATTATTTATCTTTTATTTTGTTTCATGTTTAGCTTTTATTTTTACTTTTTTTAATTTAATTTCAAATTATTTATTTTTACAATTTTATTTTTTATGTGATTTTTAGTTTTTAGATTTGTGTATAACAAGTTTACAATCAATAAAAATTTATCAAAGTCATGTTTTTAATTGGTTTTCAGGAAATTCTTATGTGTTTAAGTGAAGTTTTCAGGAATCTCAGTTGAGATTCAGGAATCTCAGTAGGGATTTCAAAGTCTAGGTTTATTCAGGGTTAGCTAGGAAAGTTTCTTATCCTACCGAGATAATAAAATCTCTACCGAGATTCGGGAAGGAGGTTTCGACAAGCGTTTCCCAGGTGGGGAAATATCACGTCGCGACCGAGATTCTGAAATCTCGATCGCGACACGGCCTTTTATTTGGCCTGTCACCTTTGTTTTTTTTATTTCCTTGAGGCTTTGCTGCATATTTCGAAAATGTTGTCAGTTTTTCACCCAAAAGGTATGAATTTACACCTTTTCATTCCCAACAGACACATTAATTCATCCTGTTCCATTATATATATTTAGAGAAGATCAGAATCATTTTTACATCTTCATCTCTATCAGAATTCTGATTTCTTCTAAATTATCCAACCTTTACCAAAAAGTTACAGAACCTTTTCTTTTCTACACAAACATGACTACCTCTCTCAAATCTTCCAAGAAAAATGCTGCTGCACGCAACAAACGTACTGATATATCAGAACGCTAAGGTGCACCATTTCCTATTTATAACCATGATGAAGGAAGACGATACTATCGATTCCGCTATGCAATTTTTTGTCGGAATGCTATATATGGACGAGTTCTTAAATGATGAACTCGGAATAAGCGAAGACATGAATCACTACTTACAGAATTTAGGATGGTCTAAGTTCGCCTATATGCGGTTTCCAATCATTGGAGACTGGATTTTAGAATTCCTTTTTACTGTTCATTTTGTGAATAAGCGTCGTGTTCGTCTTAGTTTTCATAGAGATGGCGAAATATTCACTTTTGGATACCCAGAATTACATGCCTGATTTGGTTTCCCGCCTAGGGATACTACAAATTACCATCCTGGCAGAGACATGACATCTCGGGATATTTGGAGAATGTTAACTAGCTTTTGGCGATTTAATCCGAAACTCGCCTACAACAAGTCCATCAACTCTAATTCCATGCTGTATTTACACAAGTTCCTGTGCCATAGTTTATTTGGACGTACTGGTAGTAGTGTTGTCCACGACACGGACTTGTATGTGTTGGGAGACATCTTCCAAGGCAACACCGTCAATTCCTCGAAGATATTGATGGAAGGTTTAGTTGCCGCATCACGATCCAAGGACAAGAAGATTGGGTTCGGGAACATAATATGTGGAATCATCCTTGGAGCAAAAGGAGTAGTTTTTGTTCCATGGACTGATGCAGAACCGTTTCCCATTATGGATTCTGAGTTCTTGGAAAATGAGGGTCTTGTGAAGCGTATATTTAGAGTCGGTCCAAGATTTCTTTCTTCAGAAGAAAGACAGATCTTCGTGCAAGAGAAGATTGATTGATTGATACAGGGCCATGCGAATCCCAATTCAACGGGATGAAAATTTACTATAATTTGTTTTGTTTTGTTTGTTTTAGTTTGTATATATTTCTGTACATAGGTTTGTTTTCAATTTGAAATGTATATATGTTCTTTCTTATTTTTGTACATATGTGTTTCATGCAATAAAAATTCAAATTCAATTCATGATTTCATCTTTTGTTATGAATAATGTCTGATTGAATTTATCAAATTCAGAAATGAATCTGTACACCTGAATAATAAATGTTCATAAGTGATAATAATGATTAAACATTTTAAAGGTTAATATACATTCACTTTCCATTTAATTCATTTAAAGACTTAATGATCATTTATGATACATTAAATTCTAATTGAGTCATTTAATGTTTCATTAATCAGATTTTAATAAGGTTAAAAACCTTTGGTTTTCCCTTCATTTAATGTTTTATTTTGTGTTTTTAAGTTTCAAGTATTAATATATTCATTCATAGGACATATTCGCACGAATCTCGGTCGAGACACACGACCTGTATTCAACCCTATATAAACCTATTACTTACACAAACATCACATCACCTCCAATTTTACCCAATTAAACACTCTAAACTCTTCCCAACACTCTTACTTTTGTTCTTCCCAATTCATTCACCCCTATTCATCATCTTCCTCATTCATTCAAACCCTTACTTTCTCATTCACCAAACCTTTCATCTTTTGATATTTTCTCTCTACTTTCTTACATATTTTCCATATCACAAACACCATGCCTAGAACAAAAGTATCCGCAAACAAACCCAAGGTCACCGAAGCTAATCATCTTCGAGTGAAATATGGAGCTTTTTTTGACATTGAGTCTGAAGCGGAAGGCAAACGCTACGTTCACTTCTCCGTGACCAAAATGGAGTTTGTTGACATGCCGTTTCTCCACTTTGATACGGTAAATGAGTTATCCTTCTCCGACCGGGTTAATGAATTTCTTAATATACTTGGTTGGAATACTTTTGCAAGCATGAGATTTCCACACAATGATGAATTCATTATTGAGTTTTTCGTTACTTTGAAATATGAGAAGAGGAAGAGGTTTATCACTTTTAGGAACAATGGTATTACCTATAAAATTGATTATGAATAGGGGCATGATGTTTGGTTTTCCAATTAGTGGTTTTGTTGAAAGGCCTAAAGAAATTGATTCACACACCATTTGGCATACACTATCCGGCCAAGACACTTTTTACCCTAAAAACACCTCTAGCAAGTTGATTCGGGATAATTGCGTATTTTACTTTCACAAGTTTTTATCTTTCTCCTTGTTTGGAAGGGTTGAGAGTTCTAAAGTTCAAGTTAGGGACTTGTTTGTGCTTGATTGTTTGTTCAAAGGTCTTCAAGTTGATAGCATTGGTATGCTATTTGACAATTTATATCGTGCCTTCGCATCCCACACTAAGCAAGTACCTTTAGGTAATTTTATTACCGGGATTGTGATGAGAGCACGTGGTGAATTTACGGATTTTCAAAACCTCTCTTACCAAGACAATTTACCTCTTTTGGATATTCCGGCTCTTCTTCGAGCCAATTTATTGCTTAAGGAAGGTCCCCCCGTATTTGTCTCTTATGAGACGCGTATTAAGCACCTTAGTGTTCATACGGGTGGCGGAGCTTCTAGTTCACATGGATTAGGTACCGAAGAGGGTGGTGACAATGAAGAAGAAGGTGAGGAGGAGGAGCATGTTGCACCACAAGGCCAAGCACAAGCACAAGCACAAGGGCATGTAGGTGAAGAGCATAATTTTGATGGACAAATTAATTTGCAACAAATTTGGAACCAAATAAATGCACACAACCGACAATGAATTTCCGGTTAGATGATATTGTTGAAAGCAACCAAGCGATGAGTTCTAGAATCACCGAGGTGGATACCAATATCAACACCTTGAGGAGAGAGCACAAATCCACACGGCGTCGGATGTTATCCTTTTTCCGTCGTCAAAACATTGTGACCACACCATCTCCACCGGATTCGCCTACTCATGAATAAGTTTTATCTTATCTTTTTATAACTCATTTCTTTTGTTATGTTGTTTTTCAATTTAAGTTTGGTACAATATTTATATTTCATATTATGTTTGGTACAATTTTATATTTTATGTTGGATGATTTAATTTGATAATTTTTCTTTCTTACTTCGTATGATTTATTTCGTATAATTTTTCATGTTTTATCAATTTTTGCACCAATGAGGACATGGTCCAAATTAAGTGTGGGAGGAGATATTGCATATATCATTTTATTTTTTTAGTACGAATGAATGTAACGAATAAGAATAAATGATTTATTTAAACATAAATACATATTAATAAATTTTTAAGCAACATTTATAAATGCAACATATATTGCAACACAATTTTTCAAAAATGACATATTTTTAATACAAACAATATTTTTATAAACCATATATTTTCATAATGTTTAAAAATAATTTTAACTTATGATTATTTTTAGGTTATCTTTATCGTTAGAAATAAAATTTCTATACGGGCAATATTTTTGAAATTTTTCACAAATCTCCGAAACGATTTTAAGTAAAAACGTCTCGAGTAAAGTGTATTTAAGTAAATAAATTCTTTATTTTCAATCTCTATTTTATATCATGAAATTCATGATAAAAATAAATCTTATTTTAAATTTTCAATTAGGTTTATAAGCATTAAATTGAACTAACAATCTTTAGCTCGGTTTGATTTTCGTCTTATATTAACTCCAATTGAAGTTTTTAAGGAAACTTTAGTCATAATACATGTTGAATTTTAAGTCAATATAGGATGAATGTGCTATTTTTCTTTTTCCCATTTTAAAATTTTAATTTTATAACTCGTGTTAATAAAATCAAGTAGTCGTATTCTTAACTTTTGGCCACGATTGAGACCAACCTTATCACAATCGAGGTATGAAAGGGAAGAAAAATTAAGTATACGGTACTTTTGGCCACGATTGCGACCACCCTTATCACAATCGAGGTATGGAAGGAACGTTAAAATTAAAGCAAAAATTAAAGCGTGTTTAAAGTTTAATGTAACGATTGCATCCACCCATGGCATGGTCGGTACCTCTTAAGCGAACACAAATAAAATGCATATAAAGTTACGATCGAGACCACCCTTATCTTGGACGTAACTAAGCAAATAAATTAACCTAAGTACTTATTTCATTTAATATAATTCATATAATAGTTTAGGTTTTGGGAAAGGAAATTTTGTGCTTTGAAATGTCTTGAGACGAAAGACTCAATAACATGCGTGCTTATATCGTCCCAAATACTTCAATTTAAAAAATTGAAAATACAAGACGAATGGTATATTGCCTTTATACTAGTTAGTTTGATATTTTGCGTAAAATTTTGTCATGCAAGGTTAATTTTTTTTTCGGCTTAACTAATTTAAAAAGGAATACATAAATATATGTTTTATTTTCATAAAGAGATTAGTTAAAGGATAAATTCAGTGAAATTTTGCTCGGGACTAGTAAAAGATTAAGTGTGGAGATTTGTTAAACCCAAAATATACCTAAAATATCATTAATATTTACATCAGTTTTGCTATGAAATCGTGCTATTTATATCTATTTAGAGTATTTTTTACGTCCGAATATGTTTCTTTCATGCAAGGTACCTAAATATTTGGTAAAATCCAAATAGGAACGAAAACAGGTCAAAAACGAAGGAAAAACCCTAAGTTACGAGCCAAATGACGAGGAAATTTAGCGCACCGATACGAGGAAGATGAGAAGCGGCGGATTTGGGAAAAAGATCTTGTGTCACGACCGAGATTCCCTAATCTCAGTCGCAACACGCTAAATCCCAACACCTCTCCTTCTCATTCCAAAGACCAAAATTTACTCCCCTAATCTCGGCAGGGATTCAATGATCTCAGTAGGATCAGAGATTCTTCCAGCAACAATTTCACATGTTTTATTTCAAAGAATCACGTCTGTTCGGGTGGATAGAAACGTCTCTTCGCAGCGGACACGACCCTTAAACACGACTCTTCAACATCTATAAATAAAGAGTTGATTTCAGAGTTAGAGAGAGTTAGATTAATTAAGATTAAGTGCAGAATTTATACAGAAATTCTGAGTCAAAACGATTCAGAGTTAGATTTCTTTCTTGTAAAAGCAATATGATGTACACAAATTGTTCTTAGATTACTTACAAACACAGTAGCAATTAGATTTAGATTAAGATCTGTTTGAAGACTAGTTTACATTTCGGTAGAAGACACATCATCTCTATTCCGAAGATTCAGCGAGAAGATCAAGCAGCGGATGCGACCCCGGAGCCTGACAAACTCTAACGAGGTTTGAGGAAAGGATTGACGACCCGGAACTCGAATGTCGTTTCGAATGCTTTCATGTTTAATGTTCTCTGTAAACTTGTATCAATTCACAATTCATCTAATAAAAGTTCATGCAATTCAATATATTTTTATGTAGTTACTTTGGTAATTAATCCGAAGTAAGATTCTGGTGTTTTCATTAAAACGAATTTAATCCACATCTTTACAAGGAAACTTTATTGAACACTTGGGCAAGTTCGTATTTATGGACGATATGATCGTTGGGTCGGCTTATCGGAAATAAGTATAAACTTGGTTAAGGTAGAAATCTACTCAACATCAGGGGGGATTCTCTACGGTTCAAAGCCTTCTAATTGAAAGAATTTACTTTTATAACACACTTATAATTTTTACAAGGTTTAAAGTTGATATATTTGCTTAATGCAAACGAGTTCAACACTTCTCTTATTTTAAACGCTAAATGTTTCTGTCTTGTAACATAATCTCAAGACAGAATTGATTTCTAACATTCTGACATATAATTCTAATCTGATTCTTATTAATTCAATCTCAAATCCAATTCAATTAATGATTATCTATTAAATAAACCTAAAGATGTATTTAAACTATATCAAAATAAGTTTTTATGAAAAAACGTTCCCTGTGGGATCGATATCTTTTATTACTATAAGTGAAACCGTGCACTTGCAGAAATCGCTCAACATCGAGGTAGCAGTAGGCCTCTTCGCCTTAAGCAACTCCATAATAGATCTTTCTGCCATCGGTTCCTCTTCACAACTTTCCTCGGGGATCGCTGTGTCAAAATCTGTGTTGGCTCTCTGTCTAAGCAAGTCTGCCTGGCGTTCTTTCCTTAACCTGCGAGAAAGACGATCAATATCAGGATCAAACCATAATGGAGAATGACTCCGAGAACGTCGGTTCATAGTAAGCTAAACAAACAAATGTACCAATCAAAATTAAACTAATCAAAATTACAATAGTCCCCGGCAACAGCGCCAAAAACTTGATGCTCGTAAAGTATATAGCAATTAATAGGACAAGTGTATCATATCGCAACAAGTAATATAGTGCTTAAGCACAAGATCGAACCACAAAGACTATTATCCTAATTAGTTTATTCAATCGGTAAATCTATTTATTTAGCAAGGTTGATAAGCAATTTGGTTATAAACTATAAATTAAACTATTAACTAAGGAAAGCAGTAAACATAATAAGCCACAGGGTGGATTGTGATTTATGGTAGTTACAACCTAGAATGAAGAATTCATTGGTTAATTCCTAAGTATGGGTTAAAAGGGTTTCGGGTTTAGGCTCTACTAATGATTGAAGGTAATCGTCCTAATGTGAAAGACAAATGTGATAAATATTCGCCTATCCTATTCACATGCATTCGGGTGACGGCTTGATTAGGCATATACCCCAGGTCATGCAAAGCATTAGGTCTTTTGACAATTAGGACTAAAGCCGTAGCCCAGTCACAAAGCCTCATTCCTAGTGGTCTCTAGCGAAGTCAGATCAACACAGATTCCATATAGATGATTCCGTGGTCAGGTTTTCATCTATCTATAATCCTATCTAAGTGAGGTTCATAGGCATTGAGCACATTATTTACATTAAACAGGCTAGCTGATCATCATCGATTCTCATTCTAGCATTCATCCTATTCCTGACATTAGCTAGGCATTAAGCATGCATAATCTGATCAAATCAAAAGGGAATTCAATAAACCCTAAACCCTAATCATACATAATCATTCAACCAATTTCATCCCCATCATAGATTGGATGAGGATTAGCTCATAGACAAACTAATCATAATAATCCTGCAATTAGGAATAAACGAAGGCATAATTGATTAATCGTAAATAAAGATAAAGGGAAGGAGAAAGAAATTCTAAAACCCGTTGTCTGATTACAATATAAGCAATGTAGGTCGATCCTCCACCCTTTGAGCTGTTCTTCAAAGAATAAAAGCTACACTACAAGAACTGAATTGAAAACTAAAAGCTGAAATGTGTTTAAAGTAGCTATCGATCTAAAACTGTCTAATCTCCCGAAGAACTGAGTTTTAGCTCGCTATTTATAAACGTAGCGAGAAAACCTAGGTCTCCGGGGGTACATAGGTCATTTTCTATCATTAAACAGGGTTTTTGGGCTCAATAAATCGAGATTCCAGCAAGGGAGAGACGTTTTTGCGCCTCTCCCGCCTCGTCTCGTCGAGACATAGCCTGTCTCGTCGAGACAGCTTTGTGTCTCGACGAGACATGCATCCAATTGGGGCAGGAAGTCCGGTTTTTCTTCATTTTGGTCCCTAGGCTTCCAAAATTTGCTTTAATGGTCCCTGACGAATCCCAAAAGTGCTCCGAAGGTCCCTGAATTATCCAAAAATGCTCCAAAAGGCTCGGGTCTGATTCGGAAATGCTCAAATAGTCCTAAAAACACCAGAAAATACAGAAAATACCATAAATAACGGAAATTACTAATATTAACTAAAAGATAACAAAACGATACTGAAACTGAATGGAAATAAAGCAAAAATGAACTAAAATGATCCTAAAAACGCTATATGAATGGGAGCTATCAGCGTGCGTATAACATAAACGCTCCAAATTTCAAGAACCACCTACTTCACGCGCAAAGGAAACAATTAACATGCGCACTAAAAATCAAAAGCGGGAAAAAAGAAGTGTCAAAGCAAAGACGCGTAAGCACCAAGCACACCTTTTCCCAGATAAACCGAACCCTAAAGAGTTTAGTTTTATCAAAAAGGGGGGACATATATTACCGTAGGAAATAAACATTGACATATGGAGTAAGGAGAGCTTTTAGATTCAGCGGCCACGTGGAATATTACGGGCCTTTGGATTCAGCGAACTTCTAAGAACCATTTTTCCATCAAGGAAAACCCTCCTACCAGTTAGTTGAAGACTTCCAGAAGTCGTCTCCTAGTAAAAGACTCCTCCTAAAGGAAGACTTCTCCTAATATAAGAAGGATTCTCAATACAGGAAGGAATCCTAAAAGAAGAGGGATCGACCGGGACATTATAAATAGACAGGAATGACAAACCATAAAGGTACATTAACATCACACTCTATAGTATGCTATCACCTTCAACCCTTCAAACCTTTATTTACTTAGGCATCAGAACGGGTTTGCAGGATCCAACCCTCTTTAACTATCTGTTCTGTTTTGCAGGTTACTCAAAAAAAGGACACGAAAAGAACTTCAAAACCAAAGTTATCATTAAGTCTCTGAAATTTACGTAGTAAAGCAATATGAAATTTTGAATAAATTGAAATATATATCGCAATAAATAATTATAAAAGAATTTAAAAAGGTTAATATATTAGTTTAAATAAATTTAAAATTAAATAATATCTTTAGAGATGTATTAAATTATTTTATTTCATTGTAACTACTTGACAAAGGAGTAGTAAGAAATCTTATGGAGAGAAGTGACTAACAAAAATCTTTTTTTTTTTTTTTTGAAGCTAAGAATCATTTTATTTTGTTTAAATAAAACAAGATATAAAAGGAAACCATCATTTAATGTTGATTTGTTTTTTTTATTAAACTATATTTTATTTGCAGCGGCAGTTCCTCAAATCTAAAAAATGCATTAGATTTTTCGCCTACAAATTGTAGGAACAAAGAGGTAAAATTAAAAAGCTTAGTCCTCCATCTTTGATCCTTTGATCCTTTGATCCTTTTATGGCACCCATTATTTCTCATTTCTAACATTTGTGTATGTCTGTAAACTCAACTTCTTCCTTTGTCCTAACCGAATCTATTTCTATATCTCTGTCCATCTTTCCTTTTTTAGCTATTTTTACTTCCATTTTCTCCATTTAAATGCCTTTTAGATCTGTACCTTATCCATTTCCTATTTGTTCATTCAATTTCATGTTAACTTTCCTTTTTTGTAAATTGTATCTGTTATTATTGTCTTTGTAATTTTTACTCTTTTTTCTTTTCAATAAGTTGAAAAATCTTGTTCTAGATGTATTATTCATCCAGACCCCGTTATCTAGAGGTTTGAAATTCTGCTTCTTCACTCCAATTCTAACTGAATTCAGGTAAGCTGGAATTGCCGTTTATTTCTTTGGTTGCGAGTTAGGGTTTTGTTTTTTACCGAAAAAACTCTTGTTTTTCAATGCCCATTTTTCGTATTTTAGCAAGTTCATTTGTATCAATTTGAGTTGATGGGTTTCGTAATTTATGGACTGTTTTATTTCTAGATTTCGAAATCTTCAAACTTGGATATCTTTGGTTAGTTTTTAATTATTTAATGGATTACAGTAGAGATTTTTCGAGTGGAAATGTTGTCCATGTGATTCCTGGAACAGGACCTGAGAACTGGCTTCCAAATTCCATTGATCCCAATTCCGTTTGGGCCACAGAAGATGATTATCGTGCTTGGCACAACTTCGACGACAACACTCCCTCCAATTCCAACTTTCAATCCTCGCAGACACGCTCTGGCAGTGAACCACCGAACAAAAAGTCCAAAAATAACTCCCAGGAATCAAATTCCAAGAAATCCATAGGAAAAATGTTTTTCAAGACCAAACTGTGCTGCAAATTTCGGGCTGGCACATGTCCATACGTTACAAACTGCAATTTTGCACATAGCATAGAGGAGCTTCGGCGTCCACCTCCAAACTGGCAAGAAATTGTTGCAGCACATGAGGAAGACAAAGGGAATGTCTTGGAAATTCGAGAGGAATTTCAAATTCCATCAGTTGTTGGAGGATTTGCAGGGGACTCGCAGAGGTCATATAAAGGGAGGCATTGCAAAAAGTTCTACACAGAAGAGGGTTGCCCTTATGGAGATAATTGCACATTTTTGCATGATGAGCAGTCCAAGAATAGAGAGAGTGTTGCAATAAGTTTGGGCCCAGGAGGGTATGCAGGGTCTGGAGGAAGTGCTAATGCAGGTGCAGGTGCTGGGGTTAGTGCGGGTGGGAACGGGAATGGAAATGGGAACGGGAATGGGAACGGAGCAAATGTGAAGCCTTCAAATTGGAAAACTCGGATTTGCAACAAGTGGGAACTCACCGGGTACTGTCCATTTGGGAATAAGTGCCATTTTGCTCATGGAAGTGCAGGTATGCATTGTTAGGTTTGAATTGCTACCAAGGAGCATTCTAGGTTTGGATTTATTTGCTGATAAGATTTTCTATTTATGGTTTATATACTGACTGAACTTCAAATATATTAAAATCTATGGTGTTGGTGATGTTTTGTGTGCGTTGCTTGTGATGGATTTGATTTACATTCATGATATTAGCTATCTTGACTTTCCGCATAAGGACTCCATTCATCCAGTTTTATATAAGATGAATATTGCTTGTCCTAGTTTCTTAATGAGTAATTTATATCTTATTAGTGTCTTGACATGAACAATGCTTTTTCTGTTAGGTATTACTTCTTAGTAATTTGACTTGCATATGGTTGACAGAAACAGAGTTGGGAAAAAAGGTTGGTAGCTGATTCAAGTAAAGTGAAATTCAGTTAAAAGAACCATGGAAAGGGGATGCTCAGAATTAGATTGCTGAATTGTATTTTTTGTGACCAACTGACCCTGGTTGACTTCTTATTCAAAATTATCATTTCTGGGAGGTGTGGAGTGTTTAATCGCTCGATATGTTTTGTGAAACCTCTGTTGCTTGTATCAGGGTGCTTTCATGAACCTGGGAGGAGAGTAGATGGGGAGGGTGTTTGAGTGGAACGCACAATGATAAATCATAGACCTTTCTAATGATATTAGTGACTTGTTTTATTGTCTGCAAATCATTTCTATTGGGGAAAATGCAGGAGGTCAGCCATTTGAAGAAGGGTGATTTCATTTTAAATTATTGACTCGGGCCCTGTTCAAAGAATGGTAGGAAGAGTTTGAGAGCTTGTGTTGTTCTAGGTTATAATTAGTGTCACGTTATTGAGTTGAACAAAATTAATTGAAGACAAGTGTTATGCTTGAATAAAGATTCTTTGACGTAGAAGATGGACTAAAAAAAGGATAAATCCTTTTCAAATTTGTAAACTTTCATTGGTCACTATTGATACAGAATAAGAAAGCTGTCATTATGAGAGGATTCTTTTATTTCTCTTACCATGCTCTTTTTCCAATATTTGGAGGTTGAAGCTCAATATGCTATAAAGGGTGACCCGGTGCACTACGCGTCCCCGCTAAGCGAGGGTCCAGGGAGGGGTCCCACCACAAGGGTGTATTCTGCCAATTTTTTTTTTTGCAAGAGGCCGCTCCTAAGACTCAATATGCTATATATGGTTTAAATGGCAATGCTTTCTTTAGCATTCTTGATGTTGTGGATTTTACTAATGTCTTATCTTCTATATGTTTCTCGAGGCACCTTTTGCGCATGGATTAGAATATTCATCATTCTGTTTATTTGATTTAGTGTTTCTCTGTTATAAGTATAAATCTATCCTCCTTGCAGCGGATAAAAATAATAATACAATATTTTGAAGCACATTGGACTCTTTTTCATTACAAAATAATGTTACTTTATATAGCTACCATGAAACAACATTAGTGGTTTTGGCGCTTTATGTGAGTAGCAGTTTTTTACCTGTGTTTTGTTGATGGATTGAGGAATCAGTAGACATTTCCCATTTTTTAGAAGTTGACATCTTGCATTTTTATATTTGATTCAATCACCCATGCTTCTCTTATATCCAGGAGGTTGTAGGTTTTGTTTATGCCGTGTGTTTGGGCTATGTTTGATTCAGTCACTGTTCGATTTGATTTAAGCACATGTTTTGGTATAAACTCAAGTCCATGCTTTTGCTTCTCACTGGATAAAGATGGTCACATTATATAAATTTTTGAAGAAGTTCATAGAATTTTTTCTTTTAAACAGGCATTTGTTTAGAAGTACAGTGAAGCTAAACTTTGAAGTCATGACCTAAAGTTTTAAAAAAATGTATCGAGCATGGCCATTATCTGAAGATCAAGCTTTATGATGTTTTATTCTGTGATACAATTCACATCTCTTACACTATAATGGGCTATAGCATCAATTTTGTTATGGTTGATTTATTTTGAGCTTGTGCGTTTGAATTTGCTATTTGTAGATAAAAAATGTTGTAAATCTTCAATTGGCGATGTCTTAGTAAACACGGATATATTCTTGAGCTGCTCGTGGAATATGGATTTTGGATTTTTCCTGTAATTGCATGTTAAGATGATTTTTTCAGACCTTAGAAGGGCTTTGAGATTGTATTCAGTATGCCTACATGTTAATTACATAACACAAAAGAAATGCCCAGAAGAGAAGAGAAAACAAAAAATCCCCCCTATTTGAGCTGATTAATCCTATCTGTTAGTGATGCTTTAGACATGAAAATAATGTTACTCATTAAATTAGCTACATCCAAAAAAGTTTTGTGGAATAGCTGACTCTGATCACCGGATATGCTGTTTACATATTGATTTTGATCAGGAGCTGGGACAAATCCATCTCTAATACTTCTTTTCATTTTCTTTTTTCTTTTTTCCCCCATCTTTAAGCCTGTTTCGATGAATTCTTGTTGTCTTATGCTATCCATCTACACTAGAGGTCTTTTGCGGTGTCTGTTATCCCTATTTTTCCAACGATGGTAGGACATGATAGATAATTAGTAATAATGTGTCTTTCTTTGTAGCCTTTTCTTATTCCAGTATTGTGGAAATTTCCATAAGAACTAGAAGAATGAGCCATTCTAACATTTGTAGAAGCTTCTTGTTTTCCATCTGAGGCTTTAGATAGAAGTCCTATTAGTGAATCTAAATTTTAGGCACTTCATCAGTTTTAGCCACCCAAAAATCCAACTCTAGACGCTGCATCAGTTTTAGCTAGTTCTTTAAATTTTAGTAATTATAAATGATAGTTCCATGTTGATTTCAACTTACCAATATCATCTCATCGAAAATACATGAAATAATACTGCTGAATAGATATAACTTTATTTCTAAATCAAAAAAAGGTTTTAATATCACAACCTTCATTGCCACTTCCCCTCCAACCCCAACATACTTTTCTCTCTGTATCTCCCTTTCTCTTGTGCTTCTCCATCCACTTTCAGACATGCACCAAGTAAATAACCCTAATCCCCAGGTTCTTGAATAACATTATGAAAGGTCTGGAAGAAAATGTCAATAAAAAGATCGATCGAAGTTGACCAATGACCATTAAAGCCAAGGTGTAGGATTTTGGAATTGATGGTAGAAGTGGTGGTTTTGAAAAGATAGAGGGCTTATTTGCATTTGACAGGGAGAACTTGATTGCTAAATGGAGGATGTTGGATTGGATTGAAGAGTGCGTGTGGGAAGAAAGTTATTGTGAAAGTTTGTCCAGGGGTTGGAATTAGTGGAAATGATGAAACCGCAAGAGAGAAGTATAGGGGTTGGGAGGATGTTGTTGCAGTTAACAATGGTATTAATAAAGCTGGTTCAAAGATTTAATATTTTTGAAGTGAAAGCGAACTAGTATGTGAGTTGCTTGTCTTGTTTGCACCTTTGAGCAGCTTAGAAATTGGAAAGTTACAGAAGTGAGAGATGCTTTTATCCCTGTTCTGCATCAATTAGTTTCATGTTTCTCGTAAAGTACTTGACTTTTGAATTCAGACATATGAAGAAAGGTATGTGCTTTTCATATGGGAGGCCGGTATGGAATTTCCTCATTGATAATTTATAAGCCTTTTTGTATTATTTATAGGTCATTGGTTTGATGATATTGCTCGGATTAGGAAAACACATGCGTACCTAATCATTCATTTAATTGGCATGTCATTGTTGAATGTAATGCATCAAAGGAACTGTCTTACTTACACTATTTGCTTGAATGTGATTGGAATATGTTGTAAATTTTCTAACCTAGGAATTCAAATTTATTGGGTGCAGAGTTACACCGGTTTGGTGGAGGGCTTGTGGATACAGACATCAAGGATTGTTCATCCTCCCCAGCAGACCCAAAGCTGGGAGGAGTGGCTTCAAAAGCCCCGACAGATACTGTGGTTGCATCGGCTAATTCAGTTCCCCATTCAGATCTCTATCACCTTGGACTCCCATCACAAAGGTCGTCGATTCTGATGCAGCGGCCTGGGCAAAGAGCTCACCAGAAGTGGAAGGGCCCCGACAAAATCAGTAGGATATATGGTGATTGGATCGATGATTTTGAATAGAAAAACGAAAATGGTTTCCTTTGGATAAGGAATTTGTTAGAGAAGGAAATAGGGGTTTCTTAGGACATACAGAGGAATGATGAAGCTTCAAGTTTGAAGAATCGCCGCACCTTTGGTTGGATTCTCAGTGAGCGGTCTAACGATGTGAAGTTGTAGACTTGTTGTAGTGTTGAGGTGTTGTATTACATTTGTAATCTTGATCTTTGTAATGAATCACGACTGGATTGATTGTCCAAAGAGAAACAACTCTAATCTCTGCACTTGTACCACTTTTATAAATTTACCAATAGAGTATCACTTTCTGGGAAAGCAGAATATTGTTTCTTGTTCTAAGGTGATAGATGGATAATGTAGTTCTTTTAATTCGTCTCAAGGGCATGTTTGTTTTGAACAAAATGAACAGTAACGGATACTAGATTTATCATCTAGAATTGGCAAGTTGTGTCAATTTTATATACATCATTAAAAAACACATGACCGGCTAAAAAAAAAGAATCCTTCCTAGTGTTGTGGGTTGGAGTTGCATTCTTTGGCCCTTTTTCCTCAAATGTAATACAGACGCTGCGTTATTTTCTGACGTTACCCAGACAGGGTGGGAGCAGCTGCGTTATTTTCCGATGTTACCCAGACAGCGGTGGGAGCTGTCCTTCGGGATTCTGGCAGTTTTGTTGCTGCTCGTTCTTAAGAAGTTCTATTTCTCCCTGTTGTCAAGGATTGTGAGGCATTGGCTGTCCTGGAGGCGATGGAGTGAGTGGCTTCTTGTGGGTACTAGAGGGTGATTTTGGAGTCTGATTCAAAGCTGGTTTTGAATGCCATTCTGTCTATCAATGAGGATCATTCAAAGTTGGAGATTTTTTTTTTCTTTTTATCGTTGTCGCACCATTCTTTCTCAACATGACCTGTTCTTGATCCGTTTCGAAAGACGACAAGCTGACGGATGGCTCATACTTCAGCTAGATCTTCCCGGTTTAATACTTATCCCATGTTTTACTATGAGATTCCTAGTTTTCTTATTTCTGTTATGAACTATTTATTGACTCATTAATGTTAATCCTTTTCCACAAAAAAGAGACACTTGATTATTCTGATTTTGTACATTGAACCCATAATCTTTCATTTTAACATATGAAGTTTCTATTTTTGGTCACGTTAAGCACATGATGACCTGAAAAATAAGCTTTTAACATAAAATTTGTTTAACATACCATTGAGTCATTTGATTTGTGTTAGAGAAATTAGCATTTTTAGCATTTGAAATCAATTTAATATAGTTGTGATGTGGTTATAGAGAAAGTGTAGATGAAATGAGTTTTATGTTTACAAGTAACTTAAAATGATGCAGAGGTTAGCAAGGTAGGTGTTGAAATTCATATATACGGAAGGAAGCATTCTGTATAACACATATTGTAAGAAGAAAAGATAGAATACACAGAAGATTAATTAACTATACATGAGGATTATTGGAACATCCTGATGAGTCTTCTCCGTTTGTGATGTTTGAGAAATCCCCAAACGTAATACAACTTTCTGTGGCATTATGTCCTATTTTAATTCTTACTTTGACATGTTGATGTAATCTTAAAGTATATCTATCATCTCCTTGTCTAGTTGTCGCTATCGAATGTCCGGTTGAATGTGACCGGGAATGATTTAGTTTTCCTACATTTGTATTTTTATGATCATGAGTTGTAACTTGTCCATTTCCTCCTCCTCCTGATGCACTATTGTTTTTCTGGTGTTTATCATCCTCTTGCTCGTCGTCTCTAATATCAATACATATAGATTTATTTTGATCATGATGATGATGATTATGATGATCAAGTAATATTCGAGCCTTTTCCAAAGTTTCTGTAGGCAAGTCAAGATCGGTACGACAAACGGGACAAGTTTTATGGGACTTTAGCCAAAGATCAATACATTCTTGGTGAAATATATGGTAGCAAACCGTTAAAAGACGGAGTGCATCTTGATCCTCAAACTCAGCTAAACAAATAGCACATTCAAGACCATAGTTTTCCCTTTGCAATTTTTTGACAGTTGAATAAGTAAATGTAGGAAATAATATGATTAGTGAAGGATGGAGGCCATCAGTTGTAGAGGAACCGTCCGGGTTTATAACATTTCCAGAAGGGGTACGTCGAAAATGCCAACTGTTGATGACACTTTCCATGAAACATCTACAAAAATAAATAGAGAAAAAACCTATAAAAAAGAAAACAAGAAGAATTACGGTTAGAACTATAGTTACAGACGGCGAATTAAGATTAGGTTGCACTGGAGGAGGAGGAGAAGGTAATGGAGAAGAAGAAGACATTGATATTAGGTTTTTGCAAGCATGGCTATGGCTGTTTTGATTAGATTCAATTTCTACATAACAAACAGAGTTGACCAATTTAACGTCTTTATGTTTATATTTTATCCTTGGTTGACTATGCCTATTGAGCGAGTCCTCTCCTCATGAGAAGTTTGTGCAACTTTTTTCTGAATATTATCAGCTTTGCATCCGAAAATTACTCTCTTTTACAATTCTTTTAACTCCACATTTTTTTTTTATTTCATAATTCAATCATCCCATACTACACTTATTTCTCGGACGTCAAACAATTTCTTTTCTTTTACTACAATGAATTTCACACCCTTATTCTCTATTAATAATCAAGATAAAATTTAGAATACGCCCTGGCATATCATCTAGGATGGATAGATGATGTGGTCTGCTAGGCCCAATTACAATTTGACACATGTTAAAGGGTAATTAAATAAAATTAAAAATAGAAACATTTAAATTTTATCTCCAATTTAGCAACACTCGCTTCTCTCCTCACGATCTCTTCTCCTTCCTTTTCTTTTTGCATTGTAACTTTTTTTGTTTTGTTTTTTTAGAAATCATCTGTAACTTTAATCAAGAATAAAATCTTCTCTATACATACTGCCGGCATACACCAAATAATTATTATAATTTAAGAAATTTGCAAGGGAAAAAATAGGAAAATAAAAACCAGTTCAATATATGCTCTAAAAATCCAATAGTAACTGTGGAGATTGTTATGGAATGTTGTGAAATCAAAACATGGAGATTAATTGTTGAGAGAATCTGATAAAATATAAAATTGCAAAAACCTATAAGGAGGATACCAACGTCATTAAAAGTTGCTGCTCGATTTCTTGTATTTTTCCGGTGTCGAGAACCATGAGACGACGCAGTTGAAGAAGAAGAAGCATAAGTTGGTTTCATGGCTGCTAGCAAATATTTATCTTAATTTCCTAAGGATTCTTCCTCGGGCATAAAAATTCACAACCAGCTTCAACCTTAATGAAAATTATAGGCAATAATAAACATTGCATCCACGCAGTGGCGGAGCCAGAGCTCAAGGTCCGGAGGGGCTCAATTGCATGAAGATTTTTTTTTAATAACGACTTAAGGTTTTGATTCATAGTAGTCAAATCGAAATTTTTAAATTTTTGATAATATAAGGGTAAATTTGATCATAATTGGAAAAATTAAGGTACAAATCAACTGAGATTCAATATGAAGTAAAGATAAGGTGCAAAAATACTCAGAATGTTTAATTATCACTACAACCAACTATGCAAACTTAATTTCATGTTATATAATTACATTCTACATTATAAGTATTAATTTTAACTATTTTAGGGGGGCTTCTCGAGACTGAACCACTATTCGTCAAAGGTGTTCCGGAGGGTCGGGAGACCCTCCCTTACCCCCCTAGATCCGCCCCTGCATGGAGGGTAGGATGACTTTTTAAAATTGAAGGAATTAGGGTTGTGTAATATCTAATTGGGAAGAAGATGGACTGTTGTTTCATCTGATTAGCCATAATAAAAAAGTCCCAAATCAAGCTTTTAACATAAATTAAAACATACCCATCAATTTTGTTTTGCCAAAAAACCATAAATATCAGCAAAGATGCCTCTTTTACAGATTAACAGGTGATAAGGTCTCAATCGAAGAAGTACGGTTGAAATTACATCTGGGTACTTCAAAAAAACATAGCAATTTAGGTGTTTATGTTAATGAACAATGGAACAACAATATGGTTGCCGTAATGGTTGCTGATGATGGTTTCTAACAGCAGGAAGGAGACGAACGGGTAGATTTTTTACAATTCATTGCACTTGTCAGAGAAATTAATCTAAATGCCACTTGTATTAATTTTATTGGCTGTGGCATATCTCAGATTCAAACATGGTATGTCTGGCATACGGCATTCCCTCGGTTCCACAATACATGTCTTTTAAGTAAAAGATTTTGTTACCCTTGTATTAATTGCATCCACTAGTAATTCCGAAGGTAAAAAGTCAACTTAAATAGGAGTATATTTGGTAAAAGTAAATTAATCTGCATAGATTGAAGCAAAATATCATGTACCGTAAAACAAAAAAATTCTCTAAAAAAACATCTATTGTTGAACAGATGGAGTATAATTTCTCCAATATCAAAGACTATAGAAGAAAGAATCTACTTGCACTACCTAAATTCAAAATTTGAAAATAAAACATATATTCCTCTCCTTTTAGTTATATCCACCGAGAAATTTAGGTGAAAGTTCCAGAGCTTTTTTTTTGTATGAATTGTCACATTAAAAAAAATCTTCTATAAAATAAATAAATAATTATATTGATTCCTTAATTTTAGTTAATTTATACTAGCGGAAGCAGATATATATTAATGAGAAGAATTTTTGAGATATTTTTTTGAGTTGGCATCTTAAGAAAATAATTAATTATACGGATTAAGTTAATTCTCATTATTTCTATATTTATATGTTAATTATTACTTTACAATTTAAACACAGACACTTTTATGAGAAGATCAAAAATTAGTATCTCTATATTGATTTTCCCTCTATTATTTTACATTTTCTAAAGTTTTAATTATCTCTCTCAATTCTCAAGATATGAGTTTTATTTCTACACATTTTAAATTCTTTATCTTCTTTACTTACAAGCGAGTAAAATCGTTCCCTATTCTGATTTTTCTATTTAAGCATCTAACCTATTTTCCCCTATTTTTCTTTTTTTCTTTGTTACAATTTATTTATTTCTTTTGTTAATTAACTTGCATGATCATAATTGTTGATGCAAAGATGACAAATATATACTTCAGTTTTCAGAAAACTGCAAACTCAGTAATGTTCATTTTGTTGTTCTTAAATTGTAAAATAAGAATTGGTTTTATAGTTATTAGTTCAAATTAAAAAAATTTGTTATTGGGTTTGCATGTCCATAGTTACTTCCTTAATCTTATTGATATTAGCTTTCGGTGGAACTTCATCACTCTATCATCAAGTGAGTTTTTCCGTTGTTTCATTATATAACAAATTTACATGGCTTTGAATTTTTACATACTGAGATCGGATGTTCTTACATTTCCTGAAACTTACAATTTTTTTTTATGTTAATGATTTTGCATCTCCGTAATTATCTAAACTATTCAACTTTTTGGATTGTCTTCGAATCATGGATGGAGAGTGGAGCCTAATTAATTACAATGGGATTTGCTTTAAGATAATTTGATTATTGAGAAGTTTTTCAAATAGTAGGACACTTAATAGATAAAACAAAGATTTTGAAAGTGAGATAACCAAGTTTTAGCTTTGTTGGGTTGAAAAATGACACAAAAATAGTTTAATTTTCTATGAAAAGAATTAGGGGGTTTCATTCTGATAGGGACGTTTTATCCCTATCTTTTAGGGTGAATTACAGTTTATTTTTGAGCTAATAATGACGTTTAATCCTTATTTTTCCGCATATTTCAATAAATAAACGAGGCGTAATAAAAATGTGTACTTTTAGTATTCCAAGCCTCGTTTCATTTACAAATAAATAAATCAAGTAATCTCGAGTTTTCATGGTTTTATTTTACAAGCTTGAAGAACACATGCGAAACACACAAGACAGACAAAAGACACAAAAACAATGCACCACATGCCATGTGAAAGGGAGAAAATACTCTTCCAGAGTCCCACTCATCGTGCCATATGTTCCACTCGATGTGTGGTTATAGAAGGGGACAAAATCAATCTGGCAACAACACGACGTGTCAGATGTCTCACACGTCGTGTCACATGCTAAAACGAGATTCTTCACTCGACGCGCGAGGGCCTAAATGCACACATCTGGCCAGAAGCTCACTCACACGGCGTGCCACATTCCACACGCCGTGTTGACCACAAGTGTTCGAAACAGTCAACTAATTTAAGTGTGTGAAAGCTGACATAACGGACATGCCACATGTCCCACACGCCGTGTGACCCCTAATTACAACATTTTTGTGTGAATGATCAAAAGGCCTTTATAAATTACGATTATGCCTCGAGCTTGATTTGTGTATAAATAGGAGTGTTTGGCACTCAATTAAGTATGCAATTTTCATGTAATAAAGTTCTTTACACCTTGAGAGCTTGTTGTAATTCTCTCATTCCCCTGACAAAGTTACGTTCCATCCTCATTCCCCAAGCTCGAGAGTTCCACCTCCGAATCCTAAGCGACGACCTTGAGTCTGGTTAGCTAAATCTAAGGGCTGATTCTTCTTCCCTTTTACATTGTTAACTAGTTTGTACTTTTCCTATGTGCTAGATTCGGTTGTACTCTGTATTTACTCTTTTCATAGTACAACAACAACAACAACAAAGCCTTAGTCCCGAAATGATTCGGGGTCAGCTAACATGAACCATCATATAAAACCGTGAAATCAAGTCGTGTCAGCGACACAAATTCGCTCCCTCCACTCCGTCCTATCCACTACCATATTTTCCTCAATTCCCAGTAAACTCATATCACTCTCGATCACCCTCCTCCAAGTTTGCTTAGGTCTTCCCCTACCCCTCACCACTACATCCCTTTGCCACTCTTCGGTTCTCCTAACCGGCGCATCAAGCGCTCTACGTCTCACATGGCCAAACCACCTTAGTCGGTTTTCTCTCATTTTATTCTCAATAGATGTGACCCCTAATTTTGTCCTAATTATTTCATTACTCACCCGATCCTTTCTCGTATGACCACACATCCATCTCAACATACGCATCTCCGCCACCGACATCTTATGGATGTGGCAGTGTTTCACTGCCCAACACTCCGTACCATATAACAATGCTGGTCTAATTGCCGTCCGGTAGAATTTTCCCTTCAATCTATTAGGCATGCTGGGGTCACAAAGGAAACCCGTAGCACTCTTCCACTTCGACCAACCAGCTTTAATCCTATGAGCAACATATCCATCTACTTCTCCATCCGTTTGGATAATAGATTCTAAATACCGGAAGCAATCCGAGGCCTGAACAACTCTCCCATCTAGGGTGATTGTCCCTGCCTCCCTACTCCTATGGCCGCTAAACTTACACTCCAAATATTCTGTCTTACTTCGGCTCAACTTAAAGCCTCTAGATTCTAGAGTTTGTCTCCATAGTTCCAACTTCCTCTCCACTCCTTCTTTCGTCTCATCAACCTACACAATATCATCTGCAAACAGCATGCACCATGGTATACCATCTTGAAGTGAACTTGTTAGTTCATCCATAATGATGGCAAAAGAAAATGGGCTTAGTGCGGAACCTTGATGCACTCCAATCGTAATAGGAAACTCTTCAGTCTTCCCAACACTAGTACGTACACTCGTGCATGCTCCCTCATACATGTCCTTTATGATGTCAATATATTTCCGCGAAATGCCTTTCCTTGTCAAGGCCCACCAAAGTACTTCCCTTGGTACCTTATCATATGCTTTCTCCAAGTCAATGAAAACCATATGCAAGTCTTTCTTCTTATTTCGATAGTGCTCCATTAATAGTCTCATTAGATGGATGGCTTCCATAGTTGATCTTCCCGGCATAAAGACAAACTGGTTTTCCGAGATCTTCACTGTCCTCCTTAGCATTTGTTCGATCACTCGCTCCCAAAGTTTCATAGTGTGACTCATTAATTTGATTCTCCGATAGTTGGCACAATCTTGGACATCGCCTTTGTTCTTATACAAAGGGATTAAGATACTTTTCCTCCATTCTGATGGCATCTTATTGTTTCTCCAAATTTTGTTGAAGAACGTCGTCAACCATTCGATTCCTCTTTCTCCCAAACATCTCCAAATCTCAATAGGGATGCCATCAGGTCCTACTGCTTTCTTCAACTTCATCTTGCTTAATGCCATTTTGACTTCACCCTTTCGAATTCTCCGCAGGCATTCATGATTTATCATATCGTGATGGATACTTATGTCTCCAACATCTTATCTGCGATCTCCATTAAATAAGTCATCAAAATAGGACCTCCATCGTTCCTTGATATCCTTATCTCCAACTAGGACGTTCTGGTCCACATCCTTCACACATTTAACTTTTCTGAGATCTCGCGTCTTCCTATCTCTCATCCGAGCAATTCTATATATGTCTCTTTTCCCTTCTTTCGTATCCAATCTTGTATACAGATGACCTTTTTTACTTCCCTTTTAGCATCTTTGTATTTTTCGTAGTTCTCGTCACTCCTACATTTCCCCAATATTTTATAGGATTCTCGCTTACTCTTTACTGCTTGTCATACTTCTTTCGTCCACCAAGATGTGTCCTTACCCGGTGGCATGCTACCTTTAGATTCCCCTAGAACTTCCTTCGCTACTTCCCTTATACTATGCTCCATCTTAGTTCATATCGAATCTATATCTAAATCCATATTACAAGTCCAAATATCTTTTTTGGTCATCTCATCCACAAATTTTTGTTGATTCTCCCCTTGCAATTTCCACCACTTAATCTTAGTCTCTACTTGTGGTGTTTGTTTTCTTATACATTTCCTACTTCGAAAATCAAGCACCACTACTCTATGTTGGGTTGTCGTACTCTCACCAGGGATCACCTTACAATCAATATAACTCTTTCTCCAAGCACTCCTTACTAAGAAGAAGTCAATTTGGCTCGCATTACCGCCACTCCGATAAGTCACTAAGTGGGATGTTCTCTTCATAAACCATGTGTTCATGATACTCAAGTCATAGGCTGATGCAAATTCCAAAATATCATTTCCTGCTTCATTCTTATCTCCAAAACCATACCATACATGAACACTCTCAAACCCATCTCGCCTAGAACCCACGTGTCCATTGAGATCACCCCCAGTACCATTTTTTCATCCCTAGGAACCTGTTGCACCACTTCCTCTAAGTCCTCCCAAAAAGCTTGTCTTATAGAGACATCTAATTCTATTTGTGGCGCATATGCACTAATGACATTCACAACCTCATCCCCTATCACTAGCTTAACACTCATAATTCTATCGCTCTTCCTAGACACCGCTACTACATCATCAATATACTCCCTATCAATAAGAATACCTACTCCATTTCTACCCTTATCCTTTCCTGAGTACCAAAGCTTATAACCCCGAGGAGCTACCTCTCTAGCCTTGGCTCCAACCCACTTGGTTTCTTATAGGCACATTATATTTATTCTCCTCCTCTTCATAACATCTACAATTTCAGCTAATCTTCATGTCAAAGAACATATGTTCCATGTCTCAAAGCGTAACCTACTACCCTTACCCCTACCCCTACCATTACCGTCGACTAGCTTATTTACCCGCAACCCTTGCATATTTGACACCACCCCCGGGTCCTGGGGTGGCGCGCCACTTCGGGGCGACGACCTAGAAACCCTTACACATTTATCACTACACCCGGGTCTAGGAAGTGCAGAACGTCGCTGAGTAGGGAACGCCCCAACGATATTTATATTATGGTTCATGTCATAAGATGTGGCTAAGTTTTACGCTGGCCGCCACAAACCTACCGCTTCGGGCTTGGGACCGGCTGTAAAGGCCACCAAGTGACCCTCACAGGCGGAGTTACTCTTTTCATAGTAATGATATATAATTTACGATTTTCAGTTTCACTATACTTGTTGATGTTTATTCCTTACTTTGATTCTCATAATTGATTATTGTGTAGGTTGATTACAAACTCCGAAATCCATTAGGATTCACAAAGGACCTTTGTCCCTTTTCACACTTTGGTGTACAACTTTCAATTTCGCACATAAAACTGTACAACCTTTTGGTGACCTCCTATTAAAGTATACAACCGGTAATTATGACCGGTCAACTCAAAGTCAACACGCCACATCAACATTTTTTATTCTACTCATTTAAAAAAGTGGGACTCACTCCTTATCCAATCACTAAAATACCTTTATGTATTACTAAAATGCCATCATCCCTTTCCTTCCTTCATTTTTTTCTGCAACTTCGTTCTCTCTCTATCTTACCTTTTTTCTCTCTAACCCATCTCTCTCTCAATCGATAAATAGAAGCACAAAAGATACATACAAATGATCAAATTCTTTCATATGAGAAAAGCAAATGATGCTCTTCTAAAACGCTTCATATTATAGAAACTAAAAAGTCTCGAGAAATGCAAGCAATTGATGATGATTCCCTACGAATTGAAACACAAGGAATTTCAGGTCATAGATATGCCACAAGAATTCAGTTGTACAATTGCAGAAAAACAAGGACATGTTTTTCTCCTGAAACGACTGAAGCTAGAAATTACGACAGAATTGTTGGGTAAAGGTCTCTAGCAAGCGTTAGATCTGTAAAACCCGTAACGTACCAAGAAGGAAAGAACTGAGGGGTCACTAAGCGTGGGGAGAAATAATCGGTAGGATTGGAGCTTGAATTAGAGAATTGTGTATCTGAATACAGATGAAATTGAAATGCTGGTATTAAGAAATGTGTAAAAATGTGCTGATGGGGAAGATGCTTCCTAAGTATGAAAATGTGTTAAGCGATTATCTGCGGTGCAGAGAGGATTTGTTTGATCAAATTCAAAGATGGTGTTTTGATTTTGAAGCTTGAAATGTTGGGCTTCTTAGTTATGGACTTCTTTCAGTTGAGAGAGAGAGAGAGAGAGAGAGAGTGATAGAGGAGTGAAAGAGTGAGGAGTTAGAGAGAGAAAGAAGTTGCTGAAAAATGAAGGAAGGGGATGATGGAAATTTAGTAATTTCTATAAGCATAAGGGTATTTTAGTGATTGTATAAGGGTGGGTCCCACTTTGTTAAATGGGTAGAATAAAAAATACTGATGTGATGCGTTGACTTTGAGTTGACCGGTCACAATTACCGGCTGTATACTTTAGTGGGAGGTCACCAAAAGGTTGTACAGTTTTATGTGCAAAATTGAAGGTTGTTCACCAAAGTGTGAAAATGGACAAAGGTTGTACACCACGTATGTAATTTACCCTCTTTGTAAGAGTAAACTATTACTCGTATATATTCTGAAATATTGTTTATCACGTGTTGTAACTTAACATCTGTATCATCCCATAAGGGCTTGAAACGCATGAAAATTGTCTCACCCATAGTTTAGGAGTAGTTTATATTTGTTACCCAAACCAACCTAAAGTATTAATCACCTAGATAACATATAGAACCGAGTAGTTTTAAACTTGTGGATATAAATCCCGTGGATTCGATACCTAGACTTAACCACATTTCTTACTTGATGCGTGTTTTACGTATACGTGCATCTGAAGGCAAGTGTACCTTAGTCGTGTATCAAGTAATAAAGTGAAAGTAGAGTATCGTTCTCACGAGGATGGTGATTCTAATCTCTTTGCTTACTATCTATTATTTAAACAATCAAAAAGTAGAGTTTGTTGGACAACCAAGTTAAGACTTAAGCAATAAATGAAATGAAAATTATACAAATTAGGTGAGAGATTACTTATATTGAAAGAAACTAAGGCTAGCTTCACTTAACCTCTTTGCTTGGTAATAACACTTAACCTTTTTAAGATGGCGATTTTTCTTATTAACTAATAGATTCTCGAGATTGGCTCTAAACTCTCGATTAATTATTTTACCTTGGTCCGGCTAGAGTAATTACTCTAGAGAAGCATTAAGTTTTATTAATTTAACCTATTTTACCTTGGTCCGGCTAAAGTGATTACTTAAGATTCAAGAAAAATCGCTCGAGTAATTAGTTCTAAACTTTCGATTAATTATTTTACCTTGGTTCGGCTAAAGTAATTAATCCAAAGAAGCATTTGTTGGAGTTTAGTGTCCTAAAGACAATTGTTTTAGGATATAAATATCAATGAATAAATTGTTTATTTAGTCATTTGTTTAATCAAATATATAGCATTAAAATGTATCTATATATAAAGGCACAAATCTTTCATAAAGAAAGTAATCCTAAGTTTGTTTACGTAATTATAAAGTGTTCATACAAGCATGAAGTGAGACTATACTTTATAATAAGATCAATAAACTTAAAATCAACCCAAGTCAAGTAATATGTTATAGGGGTTGACATATTACTGTTGAGAGTTGCATGTAACAATGTTTTCTGTCGAGACAGAAAGCTGGTCTCACAAGCTTTAGATATTTAGATATCTAGACAGTTACATGGATCCGGTGAAGGAGTTCATTAGGATTGGGACCCGACTTGAGATAACAGTATGGATTGATTTATCTAATGTGTCAACTGTTCATCTCATTGGTATTAGTAGGTATAACTAATCCTCAGACTCAAACATTCGTTAATTAGTGATTCTGGATTATGGAGTCTGATACTTTGATTCTGTGTGAGCATGATCCAGCAGGTGAGAGCCTGGCATGTGTGAGAGCAGGGTTGGGTATCACGCAAAGTAATTGCAGAATAGTTAATGTCAGATTGAGCATTCGTCACTCCCGATAAGTGGGAGATATATCCAAATGGCCGCTTGTGGTGAATTAACTGAAATACTTGCAAGGTGATAGAGTTAAGAGTAGAAATGAACATTTCACTTAACTTATCTTTCAGAGTGAATTCAACCTATACAAGTAAAACCAGACTCTTCGTTATATGTAACCTTGACACGTTCCATGGTTATAAGGAATTGACCGACAAGATATAGTTGATGAAGGATCGTATTGTACTATACCTAATACGGAAAGGTTAACGTCAGTTATCAACCTGACTTCTTAATTGCTCTGGGGGAATATCATAGGTTCTGCTAGTAACAGCTCGCGACGGTATTCCGTTATATATATGTTGTATTAATCGTGATGAATTAATTTCAAAGGATATATACGACTAGTGGCAATAAAGAACCTAATGGGTTGCATATGGGACTTGGAACCAGAGGACGAAAGTGTAATTAGTGAGACACTAACATAGGGGCCGAAATTTGTAATTATATTAGGAATAATTAATTTGATTTAATAATTGTAATTAGATTATGATTGTAAATTAAATTAAAGGATTATCTGATAATATTAATTAGAAGGTTTTTATGTGATTGAAACTCTAATTAATTATCCATAATAATAATTAAATTATTAATTTGATTAATAATAATTATCTTAATATAATTAGTTATTGTTTAGATAATAGTAAAGTGTGTATTTAATTATCTAATTAGTAATCCTATTCCGAATAAGATTCTAATTAATTAATTACCTAACAAAACTAGGACTAGGGTTTTGAGAAGTCTATAAATAGACTCCCTAACCTAGAAATTTCGGTCAACATAAGAAGGAGGCAAGAGGAACCATTTCGAAACCGTCTCGGCTAATTACAATATTTTTTACTCTCTCTTTGATCTCGTATCGATTTCTGTTAGAGGCAATCATTGCGATTGCTATTATTAAGGTTGATTACTGATTAGTTATTGTTTTCTGTGTTAAACAAAAACGTTCGTTGCTCACGGATTGAATATAAGAAGTTGTGGGCACTACATTTGCAACTGTAGATAGTTCTTCACAAAGGTATTACATTCTATCCCTCTTTATATGAAATAACAATTAACAGATCTTTGAAAAAGGAAATAGATAAAATAGATAAAATTTTATTATTCCGCTACGCCTAGGCTTGTCTATTTTCCTACATTGGTATCAGAGCCTATGTTAATCTGTTATTTCATATATGTAAATAAAAGGGTTTTCAATCAGATTGAATATATTTATTGTTAGGTTAATTAATAAATTTGATTTAGTTAATTAATCTAAAGATAAATGGTTAAGATAAGATTAAGATGTTTTATGATTCGGTTAATTAACAAAGGGTTTGTAGAATTAAGCGGTTGATTAAAACAAGGTTTGTATATGTGATATACGTGTTTTGTGGATTAAAGGTTTTAACTGTTTAAATCGTTAAAAGAGTTAAGTAGATTAATTTTGAAAATTTTGATTTTGTTAACGATTGAAACGAAACGGTTAGAATCGATTAATTATGGATATATATATATATTTGGAAAAAGAATTATATATATAAATATATAAAATAGTTTTATAATAAACATAAAATCAGAAGTTTTGTTTTTAAACTAAAAAAATATATTAGGAATTACGAACACAGTAGCTAAAAGCTACTGTGTTCATAATTCACAAAGTTGGACTATGTCCAACTCTCTTCGTAGAGTTGAACATATGTCCAACTCCTTTTAGAGTTGGACTCCAACTCTCAACGAAAGGAGTTGGTGGTTGGGCGGTATTGCTGCTCCTTTGGCAGCAATGCGCCTAGCGTCGCGGATATGATCCGCGACGGGGACGAACCCGGTTTTCGTCTCCGTCAAGTTTATTTCTGATTTCTAAAAATATTTTGTTTTTCAGAAAACTAAAATATATATATATAGAATTAATTAATCCACATGATTTAATCTTTGTTTATTTAAATTGTATAGATTGAATTGAGTTGTCTAATTAAAGATATTTTGATATGGTTAATTAAACGAACTATTTCATTGATACAAAATTAAAATTTAGGAACAACGAATCAGCTCATATAAGTTTATTAATATATAATTGTTATAATTAATAAAAGGATATGTTAATTATGTGTGTTTTAATTTGATTTTGCAAACCGTTTTGTGCTTAATGAATATACTTGATATATTAGTTAATCACGTTAAACAGTTTCGGTAAAATAGTTAAACAATATAATTTAATAATCTCTCATCTTAAAGGTTTTGTGTTTTGGAATTGATTTTGTAAAGTTATTTAATGTTTAATTATTTGTATGTAATAGGTTGGATTAAATACGTTAAATAATTTTGGAAAAATAATTGAACACAAATAATTAATGTTTTTTATGACTGGTGTAGAACTCTCGATCGGAATCCTTCCCTGCGGGGGGCGTCGTTGGGTTCGACGGGGGGAAGCTCCGATGCCAAAGTCAGTATATAGTAATAGGTATAAACTGTAATGACAAAGTAGAGTTTAGGAGAGCGTGAATGTATACCTCAATAGCTTGGGATACAAGCTATTTATAGTCATGTAGTCGTAACTCCAGGTAACTAAAAAGTCTCCATTAATGCCTCATTAATGGCGGTTACTGATCTTATTCAAGTATGACCGTTAGCTCATTAATGGTTCATTAATGTCTTTATCGGGAGTCGGCTCAATGGGCGGATCGAGGCTGGACGGCGGGTCTCCCATAGGTTTGACTATGGATAGCGTGTAGAGGAATCTCTGTGATCCGCCACTTTGGTAGCTTGCTTGATACGCCATAACTTTCCTGATCATTCGAATACGCGGTCGTTTTGGTTAATATCCCTTTCGGTCCCGTAAATATTATCTCAATGTTACCAGAAACCCCCCCCAAAGTAACGTTAAAGTCCTTCAGGGCTTTTGCACTTCCTGGTGTGCCGTCATGATGCATTGCATTAATTACCGCTCTGTTCCAGGCCATCCACCGCGTGACAGGTGTCCTGGACACATCGCTCGAGGTAAGTGGCGGCACCCTTTCAGACTCCTTCTTTCTCTTTCTTCCTCTTTCTTCCTCATTTGCTAATTTTTCCTTCAACCGCGTGACAGGTGTCCTGGACACATCAAGTTCCGCCGTAGGCCAATAAAATCCAGATAACCTGGACTTTTTCAGAATGGATGCAGATGCTTCATGGGCTCCGCAAGCACCTTCGTGTAACTCCTTGAGGATCTCATGTCCCTCTTCTATCGCAACACACTTCAACTAGGGATGTCCAAAAGATTTCCTGTATAGGTGGCCATTTATTATGGAGAAGTATGCTGCTTTTCTTACCGTCCGCCTGGCTTCTTCTTTGTCTTGAGGTAAAGTGCCGTCTATGAGATACTGCTGGATCGGTGATCTCCAATCTCCCACGGAGGATGTAAGGAGAGCTACAACTTCTGGGGCGAATGTCGGTCTAGTTTTTACCTCAAATGGGCATTGCAGGTCCGCCCACTGATCTTTGCTTGAAGCCAGTTTAGCCAGGTGATCCGCTTCTGTGTTTGATCCCCGCAGCACATGGACTAGCTCCCATTTGGTCTCTTTGATTTCCAGGAGGTTTAATAACTTTTTGACCTCCTTTACATATTTGACCAGAGTTTCATCTTTTACATCAAAGTTTTTGATCACCTGGTTGACCATCAGCTTGGAGTCGCTATAGATCACAACTTGCTCCAGTGTAATCTCCTTCAACAGGCGTAGCCCCAATATCAAGGCCTCATATTCTGCGGCATTATTTGTTGCAGGGAACTCTAACTTCGCAGCATAATGTAACTTGATGTAATAAGGCCCCTTGATCACTATGCCTATGCCTGCACCTTCCGCTGAAGAAGCGCCATCGGTGTACATCGTCCATTCCTCCACTTTTGGCTTAGGAAGGTTCACGCCCTCTTCAGTGAATTCGTTCACAAAGTCTGCCAAGACTTGACTTTTCAAGGCGGATCTGCGTTCATAACGAACATCAAATTCGCCCAGGCGGATTGCCCACTCCATCAACCTCCCTGAAGTTTCTGGCTTTTGTAATACCTTCCTCATGGGTATGTTGGTGCGGACGATGACTGTATGAGCCTGGAAATATGGTCTAAGGCGAATCGAGGTAGTGACCACAGCTAATGCCATTTTATCCAATCTCGAATACCGAGTTTCGGCATCCTTTAGGACTTTGCTTACATAATAGATTGGATATTGCTGACCATCTTCTTCCCTTATCATGACAGTACAAACTGCTTTATCTGTAACAGAAACATACATGTATAGATTCTCACCTTCCAAAGGCCTGCTCATTAGAGGTGGTTCTGAGAGGAAGCGTTTGATCCCTTCGAAAGCTTGCTTAGAATCTTCATTCCACTCAAATGCTTTCTGTTTTTTGATCACTGCATAGAAAGGTTGGCATCTACGAGCTGAGCATGAGATGAATCGACCAAGTGCTATGATCTGCCCGTTGAGGCATTTCACTTCTCTGATATTTTGCGGTGCCTTCATGTCCAGTACAACTTTGATTTTATCTGGATTGGGACCTACTTCCTTCTGGATGATCATATATCCGAGGAATTTTCCATAAGTTGCCCCGAAAGTGCACTTCTCAGGATTTAGCTTAATGTTGTAATGGCGTAGGACTCTTAAGACCTCTCTTATATCCTCTGCGTGCCTATCCATGGTGGTGCTCTTAATGATCATGTCATCCACGTAAACTGAGAAGTTGTCACCCTTCCTTCCTTCGAATATCTTGTTCATCATACGCTGGTAAGTAGCTCCAGCGTTCTTAAGCCCAAAAGGCATGACCTTGAAGCAATAAGTTGCATGGTGAGTTACAAAGGAAGTTTTGATCCTATCCAAGGGCTCCATAAGGATTTGGTGATAGCTCGACTTCACATCTGTGAAGGAATATACTGCATGTCATGCGGTTCCATCTACTAGGATATCAATGCAAGGTAGAGGGTAGTTGTCTTTGGGACAAGCCTTATTAAGGTCCGTGAAATCGATACACATGCGGTATGATCCGCCTGCCTTTTTAACTAGGACCACATTCGCCAGCCATTGCGTATAAATAACTTCCTCAATGGCGTCTGCCTTCTTCAGTTTAGATATCTCTTCTTCGATCACTTTCTGTCTCTCTAGACCATGATTCCTTCTCTTCTGAGCTACTGGGACCGCATCTTTGGCGATATTGAGTTTATGAGTGATCACATCTGGAATAACCCCTGTGAGGATCTCATCCTTCCATGCGAACACATCTTCTGATTCGAGGAGAACTTTCGTAACATCCTCTTTAATCCCAACTCTTGGCCTTTTGGCGATCCGTACCTGCTTACCATCTGCAATGAGGAACATTTCTGTATCTCCAAGGGCCGTCGTAACAAGCTCATCTTCTTCATCATCCTTAGACTATGGGCGGATCGATAAGGATGCAGAGTATGTCTCCTGAGCAACCTTCTGGTTCCCCTTGATCATCACCCTTCCTTTGGCAGTAGGGATGTATATGGTCAAATGACGTATTGATATGAGAGCCGCCACTTCTGAGATAAAAGGCCGCCCCAAGATGATGTTGTATGCTAATTGACCGTCTATGATGGAGAACTCCACATCTGATCCTCATCTGCTAACTCACATTCCAACGTCACTTGCCCCTTTGTTTGGATTGTGTGGCCGGTTACTCCCAGGATGTCTACGATGGTGGTCTCTATCTGAATGGGATCAACCTTGAGCTTGGCGAACGCTCCTCTAGTGATGACATTGCATGAACTGCCAGTGTCAATCATCACTCTCTTCATTTCCCATCCTTCCACCATCATGGTGATGACGAGAGCATCTGCATGCGGAGGGATCGCTTGACCAGTATCTGCAAATGGGTGATTGAGTGATGCCCTGTCTAGAGCTGTAGTTTTCGCCTTCTTTAGTGTAGGCTGATACCCTGGTCCGCCAACGATGACATTAATGACCCCCTTAGCCTTCTTCTTCGGCTCATCTCTTAGTTTATCGCCATCTCCTTTCTTGTCGTTCTAGACGAACCTGTCCAGCTTTCCTCTCTCAATAAGCCTTTCAATATCCCTTGCTAGTTCCCAGCATGCATCTGTTTCATGGCCGTTCCTCCTATGATACTTGCAATAATTCTTGGGGTTTCTCCCCGTATTGGTATACTCTCTCCCTTTTGGTTCAGGGTATGAAATGCTCCGTTTGTGTTGGTTGTTTTCTATCCACATTAGCACTTCACTTTTGGAGGCGTTTAACAGCGTAAACGATGGTGTATATACTGATTTGTTTCTAGAGCCTCTCCGCCTACTTCGGGAGGATGAATCAGGGAGCTTTTCTTTTTCCTTATCCCTCCTTCGGGATTCACCTTTCCCTTTCTTGGGAGGAGAAGTTGACTCCCTTCGGATATCATCAACTTCCATGAAATCCTTACACCTTTCCATCAGCTCTACTATGGTCTTTGGTTTATTTATGATGAGATCCACCTGTAAGCTCTTGCATGTTGTATTTTTTACCACTGCTTCCACAGCCATGGAGAGATCCACATTTAAAATGCGAATGCATAACTTGTTGAAGTTATCGACGTAATCTCTTAGGGACTCGTTTTCTTTTTGCTTTAGTTCGAAGAGTTTTCGCGATTTAACCACTGGCGGGATGCTTCCTGCGAACTTTGCGCAAAATTCCCTGCTCAATTGATCCCAACTATCTATCGATCCTAGGGGGAGAGATTGAAACCAATCATACGCCGAGCCTTTTAGCGTGGTGATAAACATTCGGCACAACACTGCCTCACTAGCACGGTTAAGTCCAAGCAACATACGATACTTCCTTGCATGAGCTTGAGGATTATCTTCACCAGAGTAGCCTGGTATATTTGGGATCTTAAAATGCCTGTCAGATTCCTCCGCTTCAATCCACTCTGTGAAGGGCGATTCTCGGTTGGCGAATGGATTATACCTGGCACTCTCCTCATTCTGCCTACGTATTTCTTCCCTGATCTGATCCACCATAGAACCTTGATTCCTTATTGGTCGTCTCCTACTATGAGATCTGCTTCGCTGTGAAGAGGAGGAGCTGGATCCCGATGATGGATCTGAAGGTGATGTTCTTCCACCTCTGCCACGCCCTCTTGGGGGGGGGGGGATCACCCATTCCCTCCTTGATCTGGTGGTGGAGGGGGTATGGTCTGGTGAGGTTGCCCAACTCTAAGTTGATCCTCCCTTCGTCTTGGTGGTGGCGGCGATCTTCCCTGCCGGGGGGATCCAGCTCGACGTCTATGGCGAGAACGGGATTTGGATCATCTTTTCCCCCGTGATTTGGTTCGCCTTCTATGCATGTGATCATCACGTCCGCCTTCTGGGTATTCTTGACCTGTCTGTATTCCAGTTTGCACCGTAGGAGCCCGAGATCTGCCAATAGTAACTCCTGGATTGGTAGTTTGCCCCGGGGGCGCCTGATCATTCTTTCTACTTCCTTCTGGTAGGTCTAGGAATAATCTTCTGTTTACCGGTATATTACTTGCGAGATCAGGATTAACGACCGTTGAATCCGTGGGCTGAGAGAGCAAGAACGCTGAGTCACGAAAGGCACCTGGTCTATAGTAGGCGGCTTGCCATTGTGATATGGTTGGCCTTGGCGGACGACGACGATTCAGCGAGGGAATAGTCCTTGTTGTGGGTCCTCCTACATCTTGGTTCTCTAGATAGGCCCTTAATCGACCCTCCACAATTGGTCCATGCTCTCTCCCTACGGCACTTGCGCAAATCTCCCAGAAGGATTCTGGTGACATGTCCCTTTCATCATGGATGGTTGGCGCATCGGGATCAACGCGACCAGCGTTTGTAGGAGGATTAACTGAAGGTGGTACGGATGGTATTGTAGTTCCGGTTGAGGGGTTAAACCCTCCACTTGTCATGTTTGGATTGTGAACTAAGTCCTTTTTGGATTAGAACTTCCACCTTCACCGCACCAATTGATGACTGGTGTAGAACTCTCGATCGGAATCCTTCCCTGCGGGGGGTGTCGTTGGGTTCGATGGGGGGAAGCTCCGATGCCAAAGTCAATATATAGTAATAGGTATAAACTGTAATGACAAAGTAGGGTTTAGGAGAGCGTGAATGTGTACCTCAATAGCTTGGGATACAAGCTATTTATAGTCATATAGTCATAACTCCAGGTAACTAGAAAGTCTCCATTAATGCCTCATTAATGGCGGTTACTGATCTTATTCAAGTATGACCGTTAGCTCATTAATGGTTCATTAATGTCTTTATCGGGAGTCGGCTCAACCGCTCAACGGGCGGATCGAGGCTGGACGGCGGGTCTCCCATAGGTTTGACTATGGATAGCGTGTAGAGGAATCTCTATGATCCGCCACTTTGGTAGCTTGCTTGATACGCCATAACTTTCCCGATCATCCGAATACGCGGTCGTTTTGGTTAATATCCCTTTCGGTCCCGTAAATAATATCTCAATGTTATCAGTTTTGTATAGTTATATTTTGAGTATTTAATTAAGTTTATATTTGATATATTTTAATTAGAATAACATATAAATGATACAAAATTAATTAAAGGTTAATTTGATAGTAAAGTTAATTAAAGGACTAAATTGATAGTAAAATTAATTTAAGGGGTTAATTTGGTTAACTAAAATATTACATAAATAGTTTATGTAAATCAACCAATTAAATTTATTTGATTGAGTCTTTGCATATTTGGCGTTATGGACATTATTAGACCCTCTATAATTGTTATTTAGTCTTTTGGTATTTTTGAAAATAGGACCTGCGAGTCCTGCCTTATCTACTCTCTATTGTATTTCTCTTCTCACCTAAATCCCTTCAAATTAGTTGAAGTATTCTAAAGTAGTATAGAAGTTAAATATTGTTGTAAATCAAGGCGCCAAGGAAAAGACGGAGGACCTGAAGGAGAAATATGTAATAGTTAGTATTTCCTTAGGGTTGACCTTTTATTCCGTTTATGGCTCGATGGAATGATTTAGATAATATGTCCATAACCGCCAATGTAAATTGTATGTGTCTGATGTATGCTAAAGCAAATCAAGACTAGGTTATATTATGAGACTTTAAAGAAAACCCCTCACTAATCAAAATTTAAGTCAATAAATGAGTTATTGTAAAAATCGGTTGCCCCTCCTAATATTATAATTCAGCCGGCAGTACTGGGGGCCTTAGGGTTGTTGAGTAAACTCAAGCTCGGGGTCTTATGGTAACACCTGAATTATCGAAAATCGTTTTCATGAATATAGGGTAACGACTTGGATTAGGTTAGAATAATTGGATGAGTAAACTCATGTTGTTCTAACCTAATGGGCAATATGGTTGGGATTGATAAACGAAACATATCAGTTACTAATGTGGTTAGTAACCCAATTACCTAGAAGTCACATGGTTGATGTGATTGATTGCATGAATCTACCTAATGAATAAAACTTAGCTTGTTGAGTAAACTCAAGGTGAAATTTTAGGAGTTAGGATTCTAGCTCACTAAAGGGTTTGTGAATATCCTTCGAATTAATATGGAGGGTTATTAATTTGATAAAATAGTGGGAGCAGTTTAAAAACATAAAAGTCCAACGTATTTAAATTGTAAATGAATTAAACAAATGAATAACATCTGTCACTCTATCTCACTCTCAAGTTAAAGTAAATACTCTGAATCATCATATCTAAAATGGATCTACATAATATTTTAACCGATAACAAATTGAATAGTTCAAAATTCACCGACTATTTTGGCAAACTCAAAATTGTTTTGAAGTTTCGAAATGATTGGGTATGTATACACTGATACCCATCGTCAAAATTGTTTTGAAGTTAGAAAAGATTGGATATGTATTAAGATACCCCAATACCCAATGTCCCAGTTGATGATGCTCCTGTCAAGAAGATTGATGTTTACCGGAAGCACCGATCAGATGACGAACGTACAGGATGTATCATACTTGCAATTATGGCACTAGAGCTACAAAAGCAACATGAGAACATGGATACGTATTCCATGGTTATGCACTTGGAGGAGGTGTTTTGAGAAACAAACTCAAATGCGAACGCTATGAGATAGCGATGATTGTTTCGCTCCAAAATGCAAGAAGGTTCTTCTGTTGTGACACTTTATGTCAAGATGATTGACTACATCACCAAAGCTTTCTAGTATTGGATTTGTGATGGATAATGAATTAAGTGTCGACTTAGTTCTACAATCCCTCCTAGAGATTTATTCATAAGTTCATCTCGAACTGTCAGATGAATAAACTTAGAGACCTCTCCAGAAGAGCTCTTGAATATGCTCAAGTCAGTTGAGCCCAAATCTTAAGAAAGTGATGTCAGTACTTGTTATTAAGGAATCTCACGAGAAAGAAGGAAGTTTCCCAATTCTAAAGATTCCAAGAAGAACAAATGCATTAAACCCAAGTCAATAAAAGCAAGAAGAGAATGCACCAATATGGTAAAGAAGGGAATTGGAAGAGGAACTGTAAGAAGTACTTAGACTCTCTCTAGAAGAAGGGTCATGATAGTGCTTTTACTTTTAGAACTAAAGGATAAATAATTCAACTTACTTGTGATAGTCACCTAGGCCATGTAAGCAAGAAACACATGTCTAAGCTGCATCAAGATGGGCTTATAGACTCGGTTGATTTTAAATCAATGGGCACATGTAAATCTTGTTTAAAGGAAAGATGACAAAGACACCTTTTAGCAATAAAGGAGAACGTGTATCAAGACACTCTAGGATGATCATATCGGATATGCATACGTCTGCTTGATGAAGCATAAAGTCATAAGCTTTTGAGAAAGTTTAAATGCTTCAAGAATGAAGTAAGAAAAAAACAAACAAGAAAGAACATTATAGTGCTTCGATTAGATCGTCGTGGAGAATGTCTTTCAAATGATTTTTCTGAATTATCTAAATTAGATATAGGATTCGCTCATAATGGACTCCTCCGTACACACCACGATGTATCTGAAAGGAGAAATTGTACTCTATTAGATATAATACGATCCATGATGAGCATAACTTCTCTTCCAAAGATGTTCCAAAGCCACGCCCTAGAAACCGCCTTATTTACCTTGAACCGAGTATCCATAAAACCGCCAAGTTCTATTCCATTTGAATTGTTCATTTGAAAAGAAAAGAAACCCAGTTTCTCTTTCATGAGAATTCAGGGGTGTTCAGCATATGTTAAATTCATAACATCAGATTAAGTTAGACCCTAAATCTGATAAATATTTCTTCATTGGAATTCCAAAAGAAACAGTAGGATATTACTTCTATCATTCGGATGATCGAAAGTAATAGTATCCAAACACTCTGTATTTCTAGAGAAAGAGTTTCTTCTAGAAACACAAGTAGAAAGCGTGATTGAACTTGAAGAAGTTCAAGAAGAAGGATTGGCTGAAATAGCGAAAGCGATAGGTGGAACCCGAATCTGTCTCACAAGATGAGACACTGGTGACATTACTAACTCATATGTCTGGTCGAGTTCATCAAATCCCAAAGAGATTTGGATTTCTAGTGGGAGCCGATGAAATCTGAAAGAGATTGGGATTTCTAGTGGGAGACGACGAAGAGGTTCACGTGTTAGACGATGAACCTACGACTTATGAGAAGGCTCTTGTAAACATATACATGTAAGCTAGTGGGAGCTCGTATGAGCCTTTACATGTAAACTAATGGGAGTTTGGTCGTTTACTTAGTATTATATATCGACGATATTCTACTAATGGGAACGACATAGCTATACTACAACCGGTGAAAATTTTAGTTATCGGATAAAATTCTCCATATTAGACTTAGGAGAAGCAGCTTACATCTTAAGGATTAAGATCTATGGAGATAGATTGAGAAGATTGCTTGACCCCTCCCAGTATAAATACATTGACAAAGTGCTCAAAGCGTTTTGCACTAGACCTAACATCACTTTTGCTTTAAGCATAACAAAGTCAATTAGGTCAATCCGAGTGATAGTCACTGGATTGTTGTCAAGAACATTCTTGAGTATTTAAAATTACTTAAGATAAAGTTCCAGCTATATGGAGATGAAATTTGAAAGTTGGACACTTTCATATACAAGTCATCAAACAGATAAAGATGATCTTGCAGAATACAAGTTTATTCTGAAAGAGGTACGGTTAGCTTGAATAGTTCTGAGTAGGAAATCGTGACCGAGTCAGTAAATTAAATCAGAGTATATATATATATATGTAGCAGCTTCAGAAGCAGCTAAAAGGAAGTTTGGAATGCAAGTTCATTAATGAACTAGGCATGGTACCTGACATTGTTAATGAGATTAACAATAGGGCTGTTGCTCTTGCTAAGGGCCCGTAGTCTCATAATACGTCCAAGCACTACCTCAATCGTTACTATCTCTTCCGAGAGATAACAACAAGAGTAGATGTGAGAATTAAAAGAGTACCCACCAAGGCACAATATTATAGATCCATTTAAAGAATGTCTTCCCCAAAAGGTTCATGATCGTCATGCGAACACTTATGGGAATGTTTTTAGAAACAATTGGCTTTAGTCCAAGTGGGAGAATGTTGGAGTTTAGTGTCCTAAAGACAATTGTTTTAGGATATAAATATTAATGAATAAATTGTTTATTTAGTCATTTGTTTAATCAAATATATAGCATTAAAATATAACTATATATAAAGGCACAAATCTTTCATAAAGAAAGTAATCCTAAGTTTGTTTAAGTAATTATAAAGTGTTCATACAAGCATGAAGTGAGACTATACTTTATAATAAGATCAATAAACTTAAAATCAACCCAAGTCAAGTAATATGTTATAGGGGTTGGCATATTACTGTTGAGAGTTGCATGTAAAAATATTTTCTGTCGAGACAGAAAGCTGATCTCACAAGCTTTAGATATTTAGATATCTAGACAGTTACATGGATCCGGTGAAGGAGTTCATTAGGATTGGAACCCGACTTGAGATAACAGTATGGATTGATTTATCTCATGTGTCAACTGTTCATCTCATTGGTATTAGTAGGTATAACTAATCCTCAGACTCAAACATTCGTTAATTAGTGATTCTGGATTATGGAGTCTGATACTTTGATTCTGTGCGAGCACGATCCAACAGGTGAGAGCCTGGGGTGTGTGAGAGCAGGGTTGGATATCACGCAAAGTAATTGCAGAATAGTTAATGTCAGATTGAGCATTCGTCACTCCCGATAAGTGGGAGATATATCCAAATTGCCGCTTGTGGTGAATTAACTGAAATCCTTGCAAGGTGATAGAGTTAAGAGTAGAAATGAACATTTCACTTAACTTATCTTTCAGAGTGAATTCAACATGTACAAGTAAAACCGAACTCTTCGTTATATGTAACCTTGACACGTTCCATGGTTATAAGGAATTGAGCGACAGGATATAGTTGATGAAGGATCGTATTGTACTGTACCTAATACGGAAAGGTTAACGTCAGTTATCAACCTGACTTCTTAATTGCTTTGGGGGAATATCATAGGTTCTGCTAGTAACAGCTCGCGACGGTATTCCGTTATATATATGTTGAATTAATCGTGATGAATTAATTTCAAAGGATATATACGGCTAGTGGCAATAAAGAACCTAATGGGTCGCATATGGGACTTGGAACCAGAGGACGAAAGCGTAATTAGTGAGACACTAACATAGGGGCCGAAATTTGTAATTATATTAGGAATAATTAATTTGATTTAATAATTGTAATTAGATTATGATTATAAATTAAATTAAAGGATTATCTGATAATATTAATTAGAAGTTTTTATGTGATTGAAACTCTAATTAATTATCCTTAATAATAATTAAATTATTAATTTGATTAATAATAATTATCTAAATATAATTAGTTATTGTTTAGATAATAGTAAAGTGTTTATTTAATTATCTAATTAGTAATCCTATTCCGAATAAGATTCTAATTAATTAATTACCTAACACAACTAGGACTAGGGTTTTGAGAAGTCTATAAATAGACTCCCTAGCCTAGAAATTTCGGTCAACATAAGAAGGAGGCAAGAGGAACCGTTCCGAAACCATCTCGACTAATCACAATCTTTCTTACTCTCTCTTTGATCTCGTATCGATTTCTGTTAGAGGCAATAATTGCGATTGCTATTATTAAGGTTGATTACTGATTAGTTATTGTTTTCTGTGTTGAACAAAAACGTTCGTTGCTCACAGATTGAATATAAGAAGTTGTGGGCACTACGTTTGCAACTGTAGATAGTTCTTCACAAAGGTATTACATTCTATCCCTCTTTATATGAAATAACAATTAACAAATCTTGAAAAAGGGAAATAGATAAAATAGATAAAATTTTATTATTCCGCTACGCCTAGGCTTGTCTATTTTCCTACAGCATTAATTTTTCTTATTCCAAACCTTCGATTTATTACTTTACCTTGGTCCGACTCAAGTAATAAATCTAAGATTTGTAATAAGATTCAAGAAAAACCTTGGAAAACCAATAAGCCACACTAAATGGTCATTAAGTCCAACTTATTAATTTCGATTAATCAATTTAATCATGGTTAATATAAACGATTAATTATATTCAAGTAGGAATTGGTCCATCTCCTACAAGTATTAAGAATCATAAATTAGTTCTAAAAAAGGATAAACATAGCTTAAATATGTTAAACGTAATTATCATATAATTAAGGTTAAAATCTGCTTTTAGCCTTAGTTAAGGGGGTTTAGCCCATGATTAGATTAAAACACACATTAGAATGATAGATAATAGAGTTCATAGTAATAAAAGAGAATAAAGTTTAGAAGAAACCGTAATGAGAATTGTCGAACGAACTTCTTCGGTAACTTGAAACTTACTTTATTGGATGAACTTTTGCACAAACAACATTTTGATAACAATAACAACAATTACAACAACAAAAACAACTAGTTCTTAAAGATAAGAATCAGCAAAATAACATTATAGAGGGAAGAATTAAGTCTAAGCTTAGTGTGTCTTCAAATGGCTCCCAATGTCTCCTTTTATAGTAAAATGGCACATATGCTTCCAAAGACCAAGTCTCCTTATGGCCCCCAACTCCATAATCTTCCAAATTCAGCTTTAAAGAGGGTGGTGAAAGACTTTCACAATTTAGGAGTTGAAATGAGTGAAGGTGGGAAAGAAATGTTATGCTTCAACATGTGCATCAACTTAGGACAATTTAGAGATGATTATTATTAGTCATTCGTTAATCTTTCTCTTAGCTTCACAATGCATTTTGAATCGCCTCAATCTGAGTTCGTATGAGGGAGATACAATGAAAATACAAACATGTGTCAAATCTGCCCTCAATATGAACAAAGAGACATGTAACTGTCAGCTCCATCTCGACGAGATGCTTGTGCATCTTGACAAGATGTATTTCGGGACATCACTAAAAACTCATTTTTTTACTCTATTTTACTCCCGAGTTCTCGCCTTAAGCCCCGACTTTTGTTATTTGTGCCGAAAACTTTGCGAAAGTGCCTGAAAACACACAAAATGAAGAAAATATACAAAAAGCATTATTAAAACTTATCAAAATATCACTAAAAACGTATTAATTAAGTACGGAAAATGCTATCAAAATATATTCAAATCTTGGACTATTTCTTTGGATAAAATGATTTGTTTTTACACTCTTATTTTCTAAACAGACATTTTTCATTGTGTTGAATAAAATTGAACCAATTTAAACACCTCGCATGGAAGTCACTCTTGCGCTCAAGTGTTTAGGGCATTAAACAAATTCGCTCAAATCCGATAAAAACACTAACTATTAAAATTTACATGGTCATCCAAATCTTTACCAAACGCGACCAACTATAAACACGATCAAAAGGTCTTTATCAGGTTATAACGTTGGTTGGAGGTAAAGGTATGACGAAGGAGAGATTTTGTGGGTAAATAAATTCACAGGGCAATTATTTGATAGATTCACAAAAGAAATTTTGTCTTTTAGCAATTCAGAATTTTTGTAACGAAAATCTCTCTTTTATTTTTATTTATATATATATGATACCATATATTTTTATTTTTTGACTTTATATATATAAATATCAATATGAATTTTATTTATATGTATATATATAGAAAGTATGAAATATATGAAAATAAAGAGATATAACCGCTATATATCGGTATAAGTATTTGTCTGAATTTTGTATCCACTGTGAATCATCATCTCTTGCAATTAACATGTATATTGTTACTAATTGCCCGTAAATTTAGGGGAAACAAAATGGTATTTATGACGGGAATGTGGCTTGTAGCGTGGTGAAATGAATGAGATGTCTAGGCTCGAAGGGGCGAACAAAGGAGAATGTGTTTAAGGTGAGCTACTATTTTGAGTTCGAAATGTGGGGTTAAGTCAAGGAAGGCCTTAATTATGTCGTGTTTTGACTGGTATTTGATGCAAATTCTCAAGTTTCGTTTAATTATGGAACACTCGTGAGAAAAAAAATGAAGCATTAGTGAATGCTTTTAACTTAGGCTCAAAAACTCACTTTGAAAATGGTAATGTGTGCCAATTAACTCAATTTTATTCCTCAAAATGTAAATGTCGATTTGTTAAATACTGAGTGCAATGAAAAAAAATTACATGTTCAAAATAGTCCAAAATTCGTTTACAAAATTTAAGATTTTCAAATAAAACTTCATCCTATCAAAATTTAACATTTATTCTAGACATAATTTTGTTTGATTTTCTTGTTTGATAAAAGCAAAACTTTAGAGTAGGGTTTTTATTCAAAACTAGTTTTAGACCCATGCATATATTTTTAGTAAAGATGATATATTTTTCTGTATTTTTCTATTATTATAACGTTATATGTATTAAATATTTATAATACCCAGACAATATTTGTATGGTAAAATCAAGTAATATATTTAAATATATTAACGATTTAAAATTAAAAATTAAAATAATATATTTAAATATAGGAATAGTTCAGTCCACATTATTTTTGGGAATTATCATAGCCCTCATTTTATCATGGCATGGTGTGTAATCAACATATTTGGCTTCACATGGTTGAATATACTTTATTTCTGCTCTCGAAGCTTTAATAATTCAAGCATCAACACTTATGTGAAAATTCAAATTGTTGAGAATGCTATAGTGTTTGTTTGCTGATCTCAAGAGCAATTTTATCCCCCTTTCCAAAGCCATTTCACTGCCACGCACCGAATACATAGAAGAAACATCATAAATCATCCACAATCGAAATCGAAACGAAACTCCCAGATCTATTGTCTTTAGATTTCCCCTTTGTGGCCATGCTGCAATCTCACATGGATAAATAATAAGAACACAATTTGCACAAAATGCAGACTACAAATTCACCAAACCCACCAAAAACCAATATAGAAAATGTGTGAAAATGGATACGACATGCCAATCTGAATGAAAAAGAGTTACATATCAATCTGAACATATAGTGTGATCTTCGAGCTATAGAAAAGTTATACATTAACCAAAGATATCTTTGAAGTTCTAAATGAAAATAAAATGAGCAAACACACTGGAAAGGCAAAAATTTATTCCTTCTCTCTTTCAGATCTGTATTCTCTCTACCTGATCTATTTTCTTTCTTTCAGATCTATCTTCTCTCTTTCAAATCTATCTTCTCTCTCTCAGATCTGTCTTCTTTCTTTCAGATCTGTCTTCTCTTTTTCAGATCTATCTTCTCTCTTTCAAATCTATCTTCTCTCTCTCAGATCTGTCTTCTTTCTTTCTTACTCATTGTTTGAGTAAGGCGGCTTGGGTTTGTCTGACGTGAGTCCGGTGCATGGTTGGTTGTTTGGTCGGCTCTTGCAGATCTGATGGAGATGGATTACTCAATTGCTCATCTTTTTTCTAGATCCTCTTTCTTGAAGCATGCCTTGTCTGGATCTCGTGATGCTGCGACTTGTCCTCCTTCGAGACCCAGGCCCTCTACTAGGCCTAGGTCATATGCGGTTACTCTTGTTGGTGCTGCTTCTTCTCCGGCTATTTCTCCTGATGTTCCTCCCCCCATGGATCGATCTCTTATATCTGAAGAAGGCTTAAATCTGTCAAAATTCAGCAGGATATTTACGATGAAAGGCTCAATCTTTGTAAGCATTCTATTATCGGGCGTATCACTCTTACTAAAGGGGAATCTCCTTAGAAGCAGCCGAACTTGAAGGCCAAACTTTCATCTATTTGGGATTGTTCTCCTAACTCGAAATTGATTTCTCTAGGTAGAGGTTTTTACCACATCATTCTTTCGTTCGCAGAGGCTCTCTAATCTATTTGGAGTTGTGGTGCCATTGCTCTTAGGCCTGGGATTATGCGTTTCATTCCTTAGAGCCCGGGATTTAATCCGGACTCTCACAAATCCACATCTGCTCAAGTCTGGGTCCGATTCTACAATCTTAGGAATTCTGGGATAAGCGGATCATGGCAAGCATTGCAAGGGCGATTAGGGTGCCTCTTCGTTTTGACAAGAATAGTGTGGAGGGTGAAATGGGTCATTATTGATGTGGAGATTTCTAAGGAAATTCAATACAAACTAAGGGTGGATACTGACACCTCAATGCATTGGATTTCCCTTGAATATGAAAGGCTTATTGACTTATGCTCCATTTGCTATTCCATTGGTCATTCTGCTGGAGCTTGTAGGAGGAACCTTCGTCGTGAAGAACATGTTGACATAATGCAAAGAAATGGGAAGCAAAAGATGGGATCTCATGAGCCCCTAGGTAGGTCTGTTACTCGGATTTGGATACATCAGCCAGGAGTTCACATTGATACTGGTAACAATTGACGAACATCATATCCACCATAACAAGGCAGTTCATCTAACCAACACTATCAGCGCCAATCTAATGCTCAACAAGAAGGAAAGCCTGATTTAGAGTCCATGATGATGCAGTTCATGAAGCAAACACAATCGTCCATAAAGAATCTTGAGACTCAAATGCAGCAATTTGCCACAGCCTTATCCTCGAAGGAAAAAGGCGCACTTCCAATTAACACTGTGACCAACCCGAAAGAAGAAGTCAATGTTATCATACTAAGGGGAGGTAAAGAGGTAAGGGACAGTGGTGGAAAATCTGTTGCGAGTAAAGAAGATGGAGCGAAGTTCAATGATCAAATACCTGCGCCTCAACATAGGAAAGATAAACAGGTGGTTGAAGAAGAACCAGCTGCACTTCATTATGAACCAATGGTTCCATACCCAGAACGACTGAAGCAACAGAATTGTGAAAAGAGACACAAGAGCTTTCTCGAACAATTGACGAAGTTGCACATTAATATACCTTCCATTGAAGCCTTGTCTAAAAGGCCTATGTATGTCAAATTCTTGAAGGATCTGCTTACCAACAAGAAGAAATTGGAAAGTGTAGCTATGGTACAACTGAATAGGGATAGCTCCTCAATCTTACAAGCCAAACAACAACTTCTGAAGAAGCTCAAGGATCCAAGGAGTCTTTCTATACCCTGTTCAATAAGAAGACTCACTATTCAAAATGCTTTATGTGATCTAGGAGCCAGTATTAACCTTATGCCATACTCAATTTATATGCAATTAGGTCTAGGAGAACCAAGACCAACTAAGGTCACGGTCCAGCTAGCGGATCGATCAATTCGATACCCCAAGGGCATAATCGAAGATGTTTTGGTTAAAGTCGAAAATTTCATATTACCTGTTGATTTTGTCATAATGGATATTGCAGAAGATTTGGAAGTTCCAATAATCTTGGGACGGCCTTTTCTAGCTACAGGAAGAGCTATCATTGACGTACACAAGGGACAGCTCGTTCTGAAAATCAATAGCGAAGTAGTGTTTAAAATGCATGAAGCTGTTCGTTATGCATCAGTATTTGATGATTCATGTTATTTCATTAAAATGAATGATGACAATCTCTTATTGCAGGAACAACTCGATGAGGAGAAATAGGAAGAGGAGGAACGAGTGTTTGACTCCTAACAAGAGGGTGGTAACACTGAAGGAATCATCGATGAAGAAGAACAGGATACCCTTCCTGAAATAGATCTCGAAAGGAGAGACAAAGAAAGATTCTCTGAACTAAAGTAGCTGCCTGATCATCCAGAATACGCATTTCTAGATCCACCAAATAGTAGACCAGTGATAATTTCGGCAACATTGACAGAGGATCAGAAGGAGCAGTTGCTCACCATCTTAAGGAAGCACAAGGAGGCTCTGGCATGGAAGATAGAGGATATAAAGGGAATCAGCCCAACAATTTGTATGCACAAGATTTTAATGGAAGAAGATCATCGACCAACTGTGTAACCGCAAAGAAGGCTAAACCCACACAAGAAAGAAGTTGTGAAGGCGGAGGTGATCAAACTCATTGAGGTAGGAATCATTTACTCCATTTCAGATAGCATGTGGACTAGTCCTGTCCAAGTGGTTCCTAAGAAGGGAGGAATCACCGTGGTCAGAAATGACAAAAATGAGCTCATCCCCATAAGAACAATCATAGGATGGCGGATGTGCATTGACTACAGGAAGCTCAATGAAGCAACAAGAAAGGATCACTTCCCCTTACCTTTCATCGATCAGATGTTAGAGAGACTAGCTGGTTATCAATTCTATTGTTTCTTGGACGGATATTCAGGGTACAACCATATTCACATCTGCACCAAAGACCAAGAAAAGACCACGTTCACATGTCCATATAGGGCCTTTGCATGCAAACGCATGCCTTTTGGGCTGTGCAATGCTCCAGCAACATTTCAGAGATGTATGATGGCCATATTTCATGATATGATTGAGAAAATAGTTGAAATATTCATGGATGATTTTTCTGTCTACGACACATCATTCGAAGCATGTTTAGAAAACCTAGAAGCTGTTCTAGAGAGGTGCACGGAAACACAACTGGTCCTAAATTGGGAAAAGTGCCATTTTATGGTGACAAGGGGCATTGTGCTCGGACATAAAATATCAAGCAAAGGACTGGAAGTTGACAAGGCTAAAGTGGAAGTAATCGAGAAACTACCTGCGCCCAAAACGGTTAAGGATATTCAAAGTTTTTTAGGACACGCTGGATTCTACAGATGGTTCATCAAGGATTTCTCAAAAATCGCACAACCACTCTCCGCACTACTACATAAGGAAGCTGACTTCATCTTCACAGACGAATGCAACCTGGCGTTCGAACATATCAAGAAACTCTTGACACATGCACCTATACTCACCTCACCAAATTGGGATGCACCATTCGAGCTCATGTGTGATGCCAGCGATCTCAGTAGGGGCTGTTCTTGGACAACGAATTAACAAGAAATTTAAGCCCATACACTATGCAAGCAAAACTCTGAACGAAGCTCAGCAAAATTACACAACCACAGAAAAAGAGTTGCTTGCAGTGGTCTACGCATTCGACAAATTTCGCCCCTACCTGGTACTTTCCAGGGTGACTGTGTATACCGACCACTCAGTGTTAAAATACTTGTTCGCCAAAAAGGATGCTAAACCACGATTAATACGATGGTTGTTTCTTCTACAAGAGTTCGATTTAGAGATCAAGGACAAAAAGGGATCCGAAAATCTAGCAGCTGATCACCTATCCAGAATAGAAGCAACCACGGAGATCGAACAACCCGAGATCCTCGACCATTTTCCTGATGAAAAACTGTTTGCAATCTCCACACTCCCCTGGTTTGCTGACATCGTAAATTTCTTGGCTTGCAAAATAAAACCTTTTCGATATTCTACAAATAAAAAACGAAAGTTTTACTCTGAACTTAAATTTACATTTGGGAGGAACCTTATCTATTTAAATTATGTGCAGACCATCTCCTGCGAAGATGTGTGACCAAGGAAGAAGGAATGGAGATCTTGCACAAATGCCACGCCGCAGAATCAGGTGGACATTTTGGGGCCAATCGAACAGCTGTGAAGGTATTTCAAGCAGGTTTCTTCTGGCCCACCATATACAAAGATGCCCAACAGTTTGTTCAATGATGCAATGAATGTCAACGCACAGGCAACATTTCTGCCCGAAACGCCATGCCTCTAAACAACATTGTTGTTTCCGAAATTTTTGATGTATGGGGCATCGACTTCATGGGACCATTCCCCATCTCCTTTGGAAATCAGTATATCCTGGTCGCGGTGGATTACGTGAGTAAATGGGTGGAAGCATGCGCGTACCCTTCAAATGACGCAAAGGTAGTGATTAAATTTTTAAAACAGTTGTTCACCAGATTTGGAGTACCAAGGGCAATTATAAGTGATCAAGGTACTCATTTCTGTAACCAACTATTTGAAAAACTGCTTCAGAAATATGGTGTCACACATCGTATAGCCACGCCATACCACCCCCAAACGAGCGGACAGGTTGAACTATCTAACAGGGAGCTGAAGCGAATTTTAGAAAAAACAGCCAATTCTTCACGAAAGGACTGGTCTCTAAAACTCGATGATGCACTGTGGGCTTATCGAATAGCCTATAAAACACCCATAGGGATGTCCCCTTTCCGGCTCCTGTTCGGAAAAGCATGCCACCTCCCTGTTGAGTTAGAGCATCGGGGCTACTGGGCACTAACATTTTTAAATTTTGATGATCATGATATTAAGCATAACAGGTATGCTCAGTTAAATGAGATGGATGAAATCAGACTGTTCGCTTATGAAAATGCACTCAAGTATAAGGAACAGACAAAAAAGACAAAAAAGTGGCATGATCAGCGCATTCAAGCAAAACACTTTCAACAAGGCGAACAAGTACTCCTTTACAATTCACACCTACGCCTGTTCCCTGGTAAACTTCGCTCGCGATGGTCCGGACCATTCACTATACACCGCATATTCTCTCACGGGGCGATAGGGATACAAAACACTGACGGAAAGATATTCAAAGTTAATGGACAATGTCTGAAACCTTACTTGGCCCACAAACCCCTCGGACCAGTGGGCATCACCCATTATTTGAGCAAACCATGACAAATCAAAACATTGGGGGTAAATAAAATCTAAATTTAATTCTTAATATAGTTTAATTTTAAATTCTGCATCGTAGTTAAATTTTATTTTATGCTAACCTTTCCTATCTTAGTCTCCCTTTTGAATAAACATGTCTCTAAGTACATAGGGAAGTACAAACAATCATTCCTCTCACCAAACCGCACCACACGCGAGACAACCACTGCCAGAGCCGTCTTGTCCTTTAATGAACATTGGTCAGACTGCAGGCACTCAGTCTCAATGGTCACAAGCATTGATGGGGCTACTCCTCTTTCCAAACATAGCAATTTGATTCCCTATTCTCACGGTGGAATAAGAAAAGTGATTGGTCCAAACGGTTGCAACCATCCTTGATGGTTCATTCTCCTTTTCCATCTTGTATAAAGGTCTCACCTTTCTACTGAACCTCCACTTTTCCTAACCTAGAAAATCACTAACCGCCTGCTAATACTCCGCCATGGCACGAAAGAACACAAGGTCTGCCACTGCCACCAAGGGCAAAGAGAAGAAACCTGATGTAAGCTCTAGTACCCAAAACTCTCTTGTTCTTTCCAAGCAACTCCTTACCTTCTTCGATGAGATTGAGCAAGCCAATTACGAGACTTTCCAAAACACGGAGCTGTGCGCCACCAGACAAATCTGCTGGGAAAGTTTGCGCGAGGTAGGTTTTGACATAGAAGTCAAGCAAATGATTGAAGGCGCTAATCTGGCTAAATTTCTGGCCGTCGAGGAGTTCACATATCACGAACTCACGATGGAGTTCATTTCCACCTTCCAACGAGATGTCAAGTACACCGACCCTAATCATCACAAGCGCTACCAATTTCGACTCATGGGGAACCACATGAACTGCTCCATCAACAAAATGAATGTTTTCCTTGGCTTGGTCGACCAGACCAAACTTGAAGAAGAGCCTTACTTATCGGCGCACAGAGAGATCCCCCAGGACTTCGATGCTAATTCCTTTTGGCATGCAATCACTGGTCACACCGATTACAACCCCAGTTCATCCAAGGCCTCAGGTAACGAGAACTATTCCCTGAAATATTTACACCGTATACTCGCTGGTTCACTTTTTGGCAGGGTCTATCAAGCCACAGTACCATCCGCTGACCTGTTCGCACTAGCCTATTTACGAGACCGGAAGCCGCTGAATGTTGGGTATTATTTTGTTGAGTACATTGCCTCGCTACAACAGAAGAAGAATGTCGCTGGCCAGTTTTGTGGACCATTCATCACCACCATCGCTCAGAACTTGGGATTTTTCGATCCCAAAATCACTACACTAACCCTTGGTCCAGTTATGGAACCATTGAACTTGCAAGTGATGAAGCGGATTGAAATCTGTTGCGATATCAAAGGAGTCTGGTACGTGTTGCGAGAAGCGGAGCAACTCAAGAAAAAGGATAAAGACGCACCTGGTCCATCCAAAAGACAAAGGTCCGAGGATTCTATGCTGGAACCTGTTCATGTCACCCCAATACGCTCCGTCCCAGAGCAACCACCAACCGGTGATGATGATAAAATCTACCGCATTACTGCTAGAATGAGCATGGAGACCATCCTTATCAACATGCGTGTAATGGAACAGCGAATCAACTCTTACGAGCAAGAAGTGGAGATCTTACGAGCCAGAATAGCCATTCTAGAAGGGAACAACCATTCCGCACCAAAGCCCCATGTATCTGATAAATCACAGAAGAGCCCCATAAAAAATGAACCAATTGAAGAAGGACCCACACCATCTGCTGCAAAACCTACTGCCGACGAGGAGGCCGAGTCCTCCCAGTCCCCCACAGTGTAAATGTCTCACTCTCTTTCTCTCTATCCTTTGTTCGGCTTGCTGCTGCTGTTGTTTTCGCACGATGCTGTTGGCGTCTGTCTCTTACCCAATTGTCTTACATTGACGAGAATGTTTTGGTTAAGTTGGGGGTAGGGGAACAACGTCTTAGCAACTGTTTGGCTGTTTGATTTTGCTATGCTATTTTGCCTTGCTCTGTTATTTTATTCCCACTTTTAATTTTTGCTTGGTCCTCGCTTCACATCAGCACCACCCCACAAAAACAAAAACAAAGCACAAAAACCATAATCACCCTGTGCGCTGCACCCGCCACTCACCCATTCATATTCATTTTAGGTTGAATTGATCAAACTTTGAATAGTTTAGTTGCCATGCAATTTTTGTTCTCTTTGTGATGATGTGATGATCGATGATGAGTAGTTGAGGTTGATCAATTAGTTTGTGAAGTCCCTAATCATGTTAATTGTTGGCTAAGTACAAACAACCAGTGAGGCTTGTGCCTAAATCTTGCACATTGTTGCAATAATATTGTTGAAGAGTGGGCTTTGCATATTTTAGGTAAGTTAGATTTTGTCTTGTTTGCTTTTCAGTAGAAATAAATGAATCCTGGCATAAGAGGATGAACATCCACCCACCCACCACCAAACACCCATAGCTGGAAGCTGGTTAGTAAAAGAAAAGGGCCATGTTTCCCAAAACTTATCAAAGGGGACACATATATATTTTATTAAATAAAATATCCTTGTCAAACCAAAAGAAAGAAAATTGTTCCCTCTCAAATTCTCAAAAGAAAAATGAAACAGGAAAGCCTAGAAACAATGACAAACCAGCTCTCCAAGCTAGACTGATCCACCTTCACCACAAAACACCTGCTCCAATCATAAATTCCAATCAATTAACCATTCAAACAACCCCTCATCCTTGTAATGATTCCGAGGTGCCAAGAAAAATTTCGAGTATCTGTTAGACAAGAAGGCAGGTCAAAATTTATTTTTTGTATGCATAGCTGTCGAGTGACTTAAACAACCCACAAACAGAGAGCAAACACTGTGAGAGATGAGCGAAATCCCAGAAGTACTAGGAAAATGATTGACTTTTGATCAGGGGATTCACTAGCTAGTTGTAGCAGCTTAATTACTCATCATATGAATATTACAATCATTAGAGAAATCTTAACTGCATCTACTTAGCTGTTTCTTTGGTTGTGATAATTTTACATGTTCCTTCATTTTCATTTTAATGTGTTGCTTGAGGACAAGCAAAAGCTTAAGTTGGGGGTAATTTGATGCGAGTAAAAGGAGCAAATAAAAGAGGATGAACACTCATGGAAAAGAGCTTCAAAGTCTTAGTTTTCAACCAGAAATGGAAGAAACAGGCAGAAATAACAGTTCAAAGCAGGAATCCTCACGAACAACCTTTCAGTAGAACAAAACAACTTAAACAACGGCATTAACGGGTCATTTGGAAGGAAACAGATAAATGCGCGGGTCGGTCAAACTACAGGAGAGAGAAAGAGAGCTAAACGTGGAAAGCAAGACAGCTTTCCATCTTGCGCCAAGTGTAGGAGGATTGTTCACTTGTCATTGTATTTACTTTTTGTGACTCTTTACCCTTATAATCAGGGTTGATGTAAGGGGAGTACAAATAGGAGGGGAATATTATTGTAATAGGGATCTCGGCATTACCGCCACCATTAGTTTTTCTCTATTTTTATATTTTTTGTCAGAAGAATGCTTTTGGGGAGAATAAGCTGTTCACTCATGACAATGAGTGAGTAATCCCTTATGCAGGCCTAGCCAGCCATTTAAACGACGACTGTAAGTTTCTTTTATTAATTAATGAAGTATTTTTATCCATGATTGAGTGTTATTAGTATCTATTCAGTTCGTATGTATATGTATATTCAAGTCATATCAAAAGACATCTTATCGTTTGCAAGGCATATCAGAACACGCAAGTAGCCTAAATTGACCTTTTTACAATGTTCCTCCTACTTGGATTGTACTCGTTGAACAATGAACGTGGTAATGAGGTTTATGATGTTGTCACCACAAGGGACTCTCTTTGTACTGAATGCATCATAAACTATCACCATGCTGAATGATTTTTTTACGTTAACAAGCTAAGTGAAAAGGAACATCGTAAGAGTATGGTCAATCTCAATGAACATTTTCATGGATGCACATAATCAGTTCTAGCTTTCATGCATGGTTAAGGTATTCAAAACCCTTTACAATATACTTGCCACTTGGATTGTACTCATTGAAAAGTGAGCACGGTGATGAAGTTTGCGATGCTCTAACCACAAGTTCATAACTTATGCTGATAGCATTGAAAACCCATCACCATTCTGAATGGTTTCAATCAGATAACAAGCCAAGTGGAATATATATTGTTAACTTATCTCAGCAGCATAACTTATGTTCAAATAAAAAGGAATCAGATGAGTTCATAACGTTTCAGCTTTAGACTATGCCTAATCAGCTACATGCCCAATGAACATTCATATCAATGCACATACATAACCTTTTACAATATACTTGCCACTTAGATTGTACTCGTTGAAAAGTGAGCACGATGATGAAGTTTGTGATGCTATAACCACAAGTTCATAACTTATGCTGATAGCATTGAAAACCCATCACCATTCTGAATGGTTTCAATCAGATAACAAGCCAAGTGGAATATATATTGTAAACTTATCTTAGCAGCATAACTTATGTTCAAATAAAAACGAATCAGATGAGTTCATAACATTTCAGCTTTAGACTATGCCTAATCAGCTACATGTCCAATGAACATTCATACACATATCACAATGAACATTCATAGCTTTAGACTATGCCTAATCAGCTACCTGCCCAATGAACATTCATACACATACTCAATCAGCCTAGCTTCCTAAATAGAACATCAAACATAAACATGCTTCATACACATACACATACTCAATCAGTTCTAGCAGTATAACTCATAGGTATAAGAGTATGATCAATCACAATGAACATTCAAAGCTTAAGAATGTGCCTAATCTGCCACATGCTCAATGATCATTCATACACAAACTCAATGAGTTCTAGCTTCCTAAACAGTTCTATCTAACCAATCAGTTCATACCAATCATTTCATAGCAATATAACTCACATTCATACCAATCACTTCATGCATGGTTAAGGTATTCAATCCATCAGTTAATAGAAATGCACGTACATAACCCTTTACAATATACTTGCCACTTGGATTGTACTCGTTGAAAAGTGAGCACTGTGATGAAGTTTGTGATGCTCTAACCACAAGTTCATAACTTATGCTGATAGCATCGAAAACCCATCACCATTCTGAATGGTTTCAATCAGATAACAAGCCAGTGGAAGATATAAAGTAAACCTATTTCAGCATCACCCACAACAACATCATACATGTAATCGACCAGTTTAAACCAACATAACAATATATATACTCAATGAGTTCTAGTTTCCTAAACATAACTTCAAACATAAACATGCTTCATACACATACACATACTCAATCAGTTTAGTGTGGCCAAGCACAATGAACATTCATGCACATATTGAATCAGTTCTAGCTTCATAAACAGAACATCAAGCATAAATAAGCCAACATGCTTCATACACATACACATACTCAATCAGGTAACAAGCCAAGTGGAAGATATATTGTAAACCTATCTCAGCAGCACCACCCACAACAACATCATACATGCAATCAATCAGTTCAAACCAACATAACAATAATATATACTCAATAAGTTGAAGAAATCTTCCCATATGCTAAAGGCATGAACTGATTGACAATCGCTTCAGTACCTTCCCATGTACTTAAGCATTCTTACTATCCCTGCAAATATTATGTTCAGATAAAAAGGAATCAGATGAGTTCATAACATCTTCAACATCAGGCACTGTATTGCCCCAGTTTAAAAAATATCAAGACCCAAGCTTTTCAGTAGTGAATCTAACACTGAATACAATAAAATCAGTGTATCTAAGCGAGAGATCTAACCCTTTCAACGATAGCTCTGAAAATCAATAGATCATTATTCCAGCTGCTGAAATCCACATACACAAAAGTAAATCGGATGAGGAAAAGATAGAGTAAGGAACAATGAAACTCTAATACATCCAGGAACGAAGAAAATATGGCTTACCAGTACTGTGTTTCGAGCTTACTCCCAGTGATTGCATGTAGAAAACAACCATGGAGATAGAGAGGGATGAAGATTGCGTAACCTAAAATGGGGTTTGGGATGAGAGAGAGGGGTTTATATATGAGCTGAAATTTCAGTCAAACGATCGAGCGCCTAAATTTGGTATATGGGCGCGTAAGTGAAATTTTATTTGCCGCTTTTTTTGTTTTCCGCATACAATGACAGTCATTTATTACAGGTGTAATCTGATGAGTAAGTAAAGTTTAACGAAAACACGTATTTTCTTTGGATGACAGGATTGTGTCATCGGAAGGCCACATGTGAATCGAGCGCATTTTCAATTAAGCTTTTAGATGACAAAATTTTAATATACTGTCACGAAAAATAATCAGATGACACAAAAACAAATGTCTGTCATGTATCTTGTGTCATGTGAAAGGGAAAATGGCATAGTGGAAGCTTGTGAGATCAGCTCTCTGTTCATAATAGAAGACATTATTACATGCAAGTCTCAACAGTATTATGTTAATCCATATATAAACATATTACTTGAGTTGGGGTGGTCTAAATTTTATTAGTTTATTATAAGGTTTGGTCTTACTTCATGCTTGTATGAACACTTTATAATCACTTTAAATAAACTTTGGGATTTTATTTTATTTGGCTTAATTAGTTCTTAAAGACACTACGCCAAAACCCCCTTCAGACGACGGTTAAAAATCGTCATCCCACGAGATATAAATCTGTCACGGGGCTCGCTGCCGTCTGTTGACCCTTCAGGCGACGGTTAGGTTCTGTCATGTTACGGTGTGACAAATGACATTATCCTATCTGCGTACTGTCATATTAATCTTTGTTACGATGCAGCTAATTTATTATTACCGTCACCTTTAATGTCATCACATGACATACTAATAATTAAAACCGTCAAATTTACATGTGGGAAATTGGCATATTCAATTTGCGATGACAGTTCGTATAATAATTTCTGTCGTCGTAGCTTGTTTTAGATGGAATAGGTCTTAATCAATCATGTCAAAGGATTTATTTTCAGATGACTGATTCGTTTATTTTAATGTCTTTTTTATTGTTCTTTATATGACATTTTTTAAAACTAAAATGTCACTTTTTACCTTCTTCTTTGTATGGATTTCTGGTTTTTACCTGAATAATTAACACACTCAAATATGAACATGAAATTCTGTATAACAATGGTTGATATTTTATTGGATACCAATACTCATAATTTGTTTACATTTAACATACATTCTTGAATTAAAACTAAAAAAAAATAACCAATACATATCCAAATTCTGAAACAAATCGATCAATTATTCATGTATCCATATCTTGGAGTCATTATTAGGCCTGTAATCCCAAAGTCTTGATATCTGCAAAACCCAATGCAGGTCATTAATACATAGCATCATTACACAAAACCGTAACCGCACTAATTAAGACTCTTCCCCTTTCACGACCTTTCACTTAGCCACCACAATCATATCACTATAAATAACAATCATATCACAATCGTTCAGTGTCCATTCAATCCAGAAAACTTACATTATACAATGGATCACCTTGCGCTTGTTCAACAACGGATAATTGCTGAGATGGAGAAACTGTACATTGAGAGCCTAGGGTGGCTTCTGGCCATCAATGGTATGTCAACTCTTCCTGGTTTCTTCTATTTACTTATAATGATTCTTCTTATCTTAGATGATAACAGGTCCTCTGGATGATAACTTCTTCAAATGGTCGATCAGAATAAAAGGCCCACAATACACCCCATATGAAAGGGGTGTATTTGAAATCAGAATCAGCTACCCTTCAGATTTCCCAAACAGACCTCCAACAGTAATATTAACTTATCTCCTTAAGATATATGAACCTACATGATATTGTATACACATACACTAATCAATGTCTCTTCTTATTCCCAGTTTCGCTTCCAGAATAAGGTTTATCATCCTAACGTGGCTCCTTAGGGGACGATTCATCTTCCCCGTCTCCTTACTCACCCTCCCTTTCCCACTTCCACGGTTTAAATATGCCACCATTTATCCATTTCATTTGATAAACACTTAATCATGTTTGTGATCTAATTATTCTATGTATTTTGTAGCTGATGTGGCACATATATGATCTACTACTACATCCCCACATTGAGCGCCATATCGTGGGCAAGAAGCAGTTGCTGAGCAATACCTCAACAATAGGGAAGTTTATGATGTGCTCGCCTGGAGATGGACTGAGCAGTATGCAAGGTGGATATGAGGGTATCCAAATCTCCTAAACTATCTTGACTGAGGAGAAAGGAGAATCGAAAGGCAATGTGAATGTGGTTCTCATTCCAATTCCAAATTTCCTTTCTCTAGTCAAAATAGTTAAGGAGCTTTGGACCTCAGTTAAGGAGCTTGGACCTCCAATGACAACTGAAAGGCAACACTCATTCCCCCCTTTTGTAATATAACATAGAGCTTTGCTATTCAGTTCGTATGTATATGTATATTCAAGTCATATCAAAAGACATCAGTTCGTATATATATATATATATATATATATATATATATATATATATATATATAGACCCTTTTACAATGTTCCTCCCACTTGGATTGTACTCGTTGAACAATGAACTTGGTAATGAGGTTTATGATGCTATCAGCACAAGGGACTCCCTTTGTGCTGAATGCATTATAAAACTATCACCATGCTGAATGCTTTTGTTTATGATAACAAGCCAAGTGAAAAGGAACATCGTAAGAGTATTCTCATATCACAATGAACATTCATATTGTTAGACTATGCCTAATGATGCTACATGCCCAATGAACATTCATACACATACTCAATCGGTCTAGCTTCCTAAACAGAACATAAAACAAGCCAACATGTGCTTCATACACATACACATACTCAATCAGTTCTAGCAGTATAGCTCGTAGGTATAAGAGTACTCCCATGAGTTCTAGCTTCCTAAACAGTTGTATAGCAACGCACATACCAATCAGTTCTAGCAATATAACTCACATTCATACCAATCACTTCATGCATGGTTAAGGTATTCAAGCAAGCAGTTAATAGCAATGCACATACATAACCCTTAACAATGTTCCTCCCACTTGGATTGTACTCATTAAAAAGTGAGCAAGGTGATGAAGTTTGCGATGCTCTAACCACAAGTTCATAACATATGCTGATAGCATCGAAAACTCATCACCATTCTGAATGATTTCAATCAGATAACAAGCCAAGTGGAAGGTATGCTGTATGCCAAACAATGAACATTCATACACATACTCAATGAGTTCTAGCTTCCTAAACAGAACATAAAACAAGCCAACATACGTCATACACATACACAATCAGTTCTAGCAGTATAACTATTGGAGTATTGCCAATCATAATGAACATTCAAAGCTTAAGAGTATGCCTAATCAGCCACATGCTCAATCAGTTCTAGCTTCCTAAACAGAACATAAAACAAGCCAACATGCTTCGTAAGAGTATTCCCATATCACAATGAACATTCATATTGTTAGACTATGCCTAATGAGCTACATGCACAATGAACATTCATACACATACTCAATCAGTCTAGCTTCCTAAACAGAACATAAATCAATCCAACATGTGCTTCATACACATACATACACATACTCAATCAGTTCTAGCAGTATAGCTCGTAGGTATAAGAGTATTCCCATGAGTTCTAGCTTCTTAAACAGTTGTATAGCAATGCACATACTAATAAGTTCTAGCAATATAACTCACATTCATACCAATCACTTCATGAATGGTTAAGGTATTCAAGCAAGCAGTCAATAGCAATGCACATACATAACCCTTTACAATGTTCCTCCCACTTGGATTGTACTCGTTGAAAAGTGAGCACAGTGATGACGTTTGCGATGCTCTAACCACAAGTACATAACTTATGCTGATAGCATCAAAAACTCATCACCATTCTGAATGGTTTCAATCAGATAACAAGCCAAGTGGAAGGTACATTGTAAACCTACCTCAGCAGTATCACCCACAACATCATACATATACTCATTGAGTTCTAGTTTCCTAAACAGAACATCAAACATAAACATGCATCTTACACAGGCTCAATCATTCTAGCTTCTTAAACAGAACATCAAGCATAAACAAGCCAACATACTTCATAAACATACTCAATTAGTTCTAGCTTCCTAAATAGAAAATCAAGTATAAACAAGCCAGCATGCTTCATACACATACACATACACATACTCATTCAGATAACAAGCCAAGTGGAAGATATATTGTAAACCTATCTCAGCAGCACCACCCACAACAACATCATACACGCAACTAATCAGTTCAAACCAACATAACAATAATATATACTCATTAAGTTAAAGAAATCTTCCCATATGCTAAACGCAATAGCTGATTGACAATCTCTTCAGTCAGCCTTTCCCATGTAGCATTCTTACTATCCCTGCAAATATTATGTTCAAATAAAAAGGAATCATAACATCTTCAGCATCAGGCACTGTATTGCCCTAGGTTAAAAAAGATAAAGATCCAAGCTTTTCAGCAGTGAATCTAACAATAAATACAATAAAATCAGTGTATCTAAGCGAGAGATCTAACTCTTTCAACGATAGATCTGAAAATCAATAGATCCTTCCAGCTGCTGAAATCGACATACACAAAAGTAAATCGGATGAGGAAAAGATAGAATAAGGAACAATGAAAATCAATAGATACTTACTAGTACCGTGTTTCGAGCTCACTGATTGCATGTAGGAATCAACCATGGAGATAGAGAGAGATGAGAGGGATGAAGATTGTGTAACCTAAAAAATGGGGTTTTGGGTGAGATATAGGGTTTATATACGAGTTGAAATTTAGTCAAACCATCCAGTGCCTAAATTTGGTATATGGCCGCGTAAGTGAAATTTCGTTATAATGACAGTCATTATATTGCAGGTGTCATCTGATGAGTAAGTGAAATTTAACAAAAACACGCGTTTTCTTTGGGTGACAGGATTCTGTCATCGGAACGCCACATGTGAATCGAGCGCATTTTTAATTACGTTTTCAGATGACAGAAATTTAAAATACTATCACGAAAAATATTCAGATGACAGGAAAACAAATGTCTGTCATGTATCTTGTGTTATGTGAAAGGGAAAATGGCATAGTGTGAATGCCTTTATATAGTTAAAACAAATTATATCTTATTTAAAACCAATGATATAGAAGAACAATTCATTTAAACTGTTTATATCCTAAAACAATTGTCTATAGGACATAAAACCCCAACAATATTGTGTACTAACTAGAATTGATTTCATTTTTCAGATTTCAAATGAAATTAGAGCTAACAAGTATGCCGTTTCTGACACCTTGAGGTGGCTTGTTTCTGGACCGAATAGTCATGTTCCTACATACCAGGGTTATCATGTCAATGGCATCGATTTCAACACAAAAGCATGGGACGTTACCAGATTAGTTTAAAAGAGTGGTGTCTTCCTAATTTCCGATGCTATGCAGTTTGCAAGCGCATAGGATAAAAAACCTAAGACTATGGGCATGAATTTTTATGGTCGTATCAGTGCGATTTGGGAGGTGGAGTACTATCACTTTAGGATTCTAGTATTCATGTGTGATTGGGTTGAGTCAGCTAGAGGGGTGAAAGTAGATGATCTAGGCTTTACTTTGGTCAAACTGGATAGAATTGGTCATTTGAATGATCCATCGTGTTAGCTACCCATGTAAAGCAAATATTTTACATTGAGGACCCCTTGGATCCTGAATGGTCCGTTGTCGTGATGTGCCTGGATAAATATTTCAAATGTGATGACGAAGATGAAGCTGATGTGGTTGATGATGATTATTATGATGATGAGAACAACATGATCTTTGGTGAACAACCACTGAATGTGCCTAGCTACAATGATGTTGACGCCAATTGTATAGTTTCATATGCCAGACCAAGAGATGAAGAAATATGGGTTGATAAGTGAAATTATTATGAATTTGTTTGTGTGTTTGTTCTTCAATACCATGTATTTCAAACTGGATTTATTTCGTACTTAGTACACTTTGGAATAAATGTTGTTTGGTGAAATAAATGTGATTTATTTGATTTATTTAGAGACCAGTCCTTTCGTGAAGAATTGACTGTCTTTTCTAAAATTCGTTTCAACTCCCTGTTGGATAGCTCAACCTGTCCGTTTGTTTGGGGGTGGTATGGTGTGGCTATATGATGTGTGACACCATATTTCTGAAGGAGTTTTTCAAATAGTTGGTTGCATAAATGAGTACCTTGATCACTTATAATGGCCCTCGGCACTCCGAATCTGGTGAACAACTGTTTTAAAAATTTAATCACTACCTTTGCGTCATTTGAAGGGTACGCGCATGCTTTCATCCATTTACTCACGTAATCCACTGCGACCAGGATATACTGATTCCCAAAGGAGATGGGGAATGGTCCCATGAAATCGATGCCCCATACATCAAAAATCTTGCAAACAACAATGTTGTTCAGAGGCATGGCGTTTCGGGGAGAGATGTTGCTTGTGCGTTGACATTCATTACATTTTTGAACGAATTGCTAGGCATCTTTGTATATAGTGGGTCAGAAGAAACTTGCTTGAAACTCCTTAGCAGCTGTTCGGTTTGCCCCAAAATGTCCACCCGATTCCGCTGCGTGGAATTTGTGCAAAATCTTCGTGCCTTCTTCCTTGGTCACACATCTTCGCAGTAGCTGGTCTGCACATAATTTAAATAGGTAAGGTTCCTCCCAAGTGTAATATTTAAGTTCAGAATAAAACTTTCGTTTTTGATTTGTGGAATATCGAAAAGGTTTTATTTTGCAAGCCAAGAAATTCGCAATATCAGCAAACCAGGGAAGTGTGGAAATTACAAACAATTTTTTCATCAGGAAAGTGGTCAAGGATCTCTGGTTGTTCGATCTCCGTGGTTGCTTCTATTCTGGATAAGTGATCAGCTACTAGATACTCGGACCCCTTTTTGTCCTTGATCTCTAAATCGAATTCTTGTAGAAGTAACAACCATCGTATTAGTCGTGGTTTAGCATCCTTCTTGGCGAACATGTATTTTAATGCCGAGTGGTCGGTATAAACAGTCACTCTGGAAAGTACAAGGTATGAGCGAAATTTGTCGAATGCGTAGACCACTGCTAGCAACTCTTTTTCTGTTGTTGTGTAATTCTGCTGAGCTTCGTTTAGAGTTTTGCTTGCATAGTGTATAGGCTTAAACTGCTTGTTAATTCGTTGTCCGAGAACAGCCCTACACTGAGATCACTAGCATCACACATGAGCTCGGATGGTGCATCCCAATCTGGTGAGGTGAGTATAGGTGCATGGGTCAACAGCTTCTTGATATGTTCGAATTCAGCCTCCTTGTGTAGCAGTGCGGAGAGTGGTTGTGCGATTTTCGAAAAGTCCTTGATGAACCGTCTATAGAATCCAGCGTGCCCTAAGAAACTTCGAATATCCTCGACCGTTTTGGGCGCAGGTAGTTTCTTGATTACTTCCACTTTAGCTTTGTCAACTTCCAGTCCTTTGGTTGATATTTTATGTCCAAGTACAATGCCCCCTGTTACCATAAAATGGCACTTTTCCCAATTTAGGACCAGCTGTGTTTCCGTGCATCTCTCCAGAACAGCTTCTAGATTTTCTAGACATACTTCAAATGATGTTCCATAGATAGAAAAATCATCCATAAATATCTCAACTGTCTTCTCAATCATATCATGAAATATGGTCATCATACATCTCTAAAATGTTGCTGGAGAATTGCATAATCCAAATGGCATTCGTTTGTACGCAAAGGTCCCATATGGACAGGTGAAGGTGGTCTTTTCTTGGTCTTTAGTGTAGATATGGATCTGGTTGTACCCCGAATATCCATCTAAGAAATAGTAGAATTGATAACCAGCTAGTCTCTCCAACATCTGGTCGATGAAAGGCAAGGGGAAGTGATCCTTTCTTGTTGCTTCGTTAAGCTTTCTATAGTCAATGCACATCCGCCACCCTGTGATTGTCCTTGTGGGGATGAGCTCATTCTTTTCGTTTCTGACCACGGTGGTTCCTCCTTTCTTAGGAACAACTTGAACAGGGCTGGTCCAAATACTATCTGAAATGGAGTAAATGATTCCTGCCTTGATGAGCTTGATCACCTCCGCCTTCACAACGTCTTTTATGTGTGGGTTTAGCCTTCTCTGTGGTTGCACAGTTGGTCAGTGATCTTCCATTAAAATCTTGTGCATGCAAATTGTTGTGCTGATTCCCTTTATATCTTCTATTTTCCATGCTAGAGCCTCCTTGTGCCTTCTTAGGATGGTGAGCAATTGATCCTTCTGATCCTTTGTCTATGTTGCCGAAATAATCACTAGTCTACTGTTCGGTGGATCCAGAAATGCGTATTCTAGATGATCGGACAACTGTTTCAGTTCAGGGCATCTTTCTTTGTCTCCCCCTTCGAGGTCTATTTCAGGAAGAATATCCTGTTCTTCGTCATTAAAGGATCCTTCAGTATTATTTTCTGCTTGTTCGGATTCAAACACTTGTTCCTCTTCTTTATGTTTCTCCGTATCGAATTGTGCCTGCAAAAAGAGGTTGTCATCATGCGTATCGAGGAAATAACATGAATCATCAGAGACTGATGCATAGCGAACAGTTTCATGCATCTTAAACACTACTTCTTCGTTATTGATTTTCAGAACAAGATGTCCCTTGTGTACGTCATTGACAGCTCTTCCTGTTGCTAGAAAAGGTCATCCCAAGATTATCGGAACTTCCAAATCTTCTGCGCTATCCATTATTACAAAATTAACAGGCAAAATGAAATTTCCAACCTTAACCAAGACATCTTCGATTATACCCTTGGGGTATTGAATTGATCTATCTGCTAGTTGGACCGTGAGGTCTTGGTTCTCCTAGACCCAATTGCATATAAATTGAATATGGCATAAGGTTAATACTGGCTCCTAGATCACATAAAGCATTTTGAATAGTGAGTGTTCCTATTGAACAAGGTATGGAAAAACTCCCTAGATCCTTGAGCTTTTTCGGAAGTTGCTGTTTGGCTTGTAAGATCGATGAGCTGTCCCTGTTTAGTTGCACCATAGCTACAATTTCCAATTTCTTCTTGTTGGTGAGCAGATCCTTCAGAAATTTGACATACATAGGCATTTCAGATAGGGCTTCGATGAACGGTATATTGATGTGCAATTTCATCAATTGTTCCAGAAAACTCTTGTGTCTCTTCTCACAGTTTTGTTGCTTTAGTCGTTCTGGGTATGGAACTCTTGGTTCATATTGAAGCGTGACTGGTTCATCTTCAATCACCTGTTTATCCTTTCTTTGTTGGGGCGCAGGTGTTTGATCATTAGACTGTGCTCCTTCTACTTTACCTGCAGCAGATTTTACACCAATATCAGATACCTCCTTGCCTCCCCTTAGTATGATAGCATTGACTTCTTCTTTCAGATTGGTCACAGTGTTGCTAGGAAGGGCGCCTTTTCCTTTGAAGATATGGCTGTGGCAAATTGTTGCATTTGAGTCTCAAGATTCATTATGGATGATTGTGTCTGCTTCATAAATTGCATCATCATGGACTCCAAATCGGGCTTTCCTTCTTGTTTAACATTTGATTGACGCTGATATTGTTGGTTAGAAGAGCTGCCTTGTTGTGGTGGATATGATGTTCATTGATTTTCTTGTCTGAAAGGTTACTTCATAGCTGGTTGTCTCTGATTATCGTGCCAAGAAAAATTCGGATGACTTCTCCACCCTGAGTTATATGTGTTTGAATAAGGATTCAGTGGTTGGCGAGCGATGAAATCACACTATTCTTGCATTGATGCACCTGGTTTGGTTCCTGGACAGTCTATTGGTCGATGGGGTCCACTGCAAAAATCACAACCATCAGGTGATAGTATCTCCATAGGGGCAGAGAGCTGCGTATTGACCATTGAGACGTTCATCTTTCCCATTGTTTTGACCATCTGTTCCATTTGTGAGGACAGTTTGGTTATCGCCTCAATGTTTACGTTATTCGTGACTCTCTTTCCATCACCTCTCACCGAGTGCCAATTATAACTGGTATTGACCACTCTTTCAATTAGCTCATATAATGCTTAAGGTTCTAGTTCCTCCGGATTTCCATTGGCAACGGATTCAATTTGTATCTTGTACGCGTTGGTTACTCCATTATAGAAGTTCTGAACTTGCATCCACATAGGTATGCCATGATTTGGTACTCTCCTCAACAGTTCTTTGTATCTCTCCCATGCTTCAGATAAGGATTCATCCTCTTCTTGAAAAAAATGTGAGACCTCATTCCTCAACTTGATGGCTTATCTGGGAGGAAAATATTTCATTAGGAACAGGGTCGCCATTTCCTCCCAGTTCGTGATAGATCCTGATTGTAGATTCTTCAACCAATTCTTTGCCTTATCCTTCAAGGAGAAGGGAAACAGTTTGAGCCGGATAACCTCATCACTATCATTTCTATGAGTGCGGAATGTGTTGCACATTGTGACGAAATCTTGGATGTGAGCATTTGGATCTTCGTTTGGGTATCCCCCAAACTGCACAACTATTTGTAGCATCTGAATCATTGAAGCTTTTACTTCAAACATGCGATTGCCTTCATTTGGTATGACGATGCATGACGAATGGCCTTCAGTGGATGGTCTGGAGTAATCCTTCATCCGCAACCTCTGGTTACCATTATTGTTATTGTTGTTTTCAACATGACCTTCCTCATGGTTCTCTGCATTTTCCTGATTTGGTATTTCGTTTTCGCGATCCATTCTGATGCGTCTAGCTTGTTTGAGTAGTCCTCTCCTTCTTCTGTATGTTCTCTCTATCTCAACGTCTACAGGAAGGATAGGAATACCTGCTCTTCGCATACAAAGCTAGAAATCGAAATACAAAAACTGGGCAAACAGGTTGTTATCAGGTAACGAAATAAGCTTACAAATTCTTCAATACTCCAGTTCAAACAATCCTCAGCAACGGCGCCAAAAACTTGGTGTGTTAAATATGGACGCTAGCAAGTGTACTAGGTCATGTGTAGTATTTGGTAAGACCAAGAGTCGTATTCCACAAGGATTGTACTTTAGTGAGAAGAATAAGTTACCTTAAGTGTTAGATGCAGATATTGAGTGGGTGAATAATATCAAACTTAACATAAACACTAACTAAACAGTAATAAATGGAATGAATTCAAAATGAACAGGCACAGACCTAGCCATACGCCTATGAACAACTATGCCTAACCTTTATCGTTTAGTGAAGTAGATCTATATTCATGAGTTGGGTCTCTCCCTCATCGTTCACTAAGGTCCGGTGTCCCATTTTCAAAGATTCTAAGTAAGTGATATTAACCAAGTGTCCTTGTGCTAACATACAAACAAGCATTAAGCAACAAGAAGCATTCATAAAGAAACCCCAGTATGTGGTAGCTTTCGTGTCCATCCACTACAACATATGCCGATTAGCTGTTTCCGTTACGTCGGAGCACCGTCGTGCCATCTTCGGTAACCATAAAATAGACTTGATCTTAATCTATTCTTTAAGCATACTAATAACACTCAATCATGGATAGAAATACTTCATTAATTAACAAAAGATACTTACAATCGCTGTTTAAATGGCTGGCTAGGCCTGCAAAAGGGATTACTCACTCATTGTCATGAGTGAATAGCTTGTTCTTCCCAAAAACATTCTTCCGACAGAAATATAAAAACACAGAATAAAAACTGAGGGTGGAGGAAAACGAGGTGCCATTACAATAAGATTACTTTCCTATTTATACCCCCGTCCTAACATCAACCCTAATTACAAGGGTAAAGAGTCACAAAAAGTAAATACAAGAACAAGTAAACAATCCTCCTACACTTGGCGCAAGATGGAAGTTGTCTTGCTTTCCACGTTTATCTCTCTTTCTCTCTCCTATAGCTTGCTCGACTTGTGCGTTTATCCGTTTCCTTCCAAATGACCCGTTAATGTCGTTGTTTAAGCTGTTCTGTTCTACTGGAAGCCTGTTCGTGAGGATTCCTGCTTCGAACTGTTATTTCTGCTTGTTTCTTCCAATTCTGGTTGTAAACTAAGACTTTGAAGCTCTTTTCCATGAATGGTCATCCTTTTACTCGCATCAGTCTCCAATTCGCTTGAAAATAAGAATTTGACCAATGATGTAGGAGGAGGAGACCAACTAGCCAGTGAGCCAGCACAACCCCGCCAAGCAGCTCAATCAGAGAAAAGAAGGGACAAACAGCTTGCCAATAAGAACTCCCCATCCTACGAAGCAAGAGTGCCCTACCCAGACAGGGTAAAGCAGCAAAACTGTGAGAAGAGACACAAAAGTTTCTTAGAACAATTGACGAAGTTGCACATCAACATCCCCTTCATAGAGGATTTATTAGAGATGCCAATGTATGTCAAGATCCTCAAAGACCTTCTCACAAATAAGAAGAAGCTCAAAAGTGTAGCAATGGTCCAGCTGAATAGAGATAATTCCTCAATCCTACAAGCCAAACATCAGCTTCTAAAAAAGCTGAAAGATCCAGGGAGTTTCTCTATACCTTGTTCAATAGGAACACTGACTATTTAGAAGGGGAAAGTTCAAATAAAACCCCTGTGGTTTCACTAATTTTCAGATAAAGGACTGTGGTTTACTTTTTGTCAAAACGAGGACTGAGGTTTCGCACTTTTAATAATGCTATTAAAACTATCTTTAACGACTTGAAAATGAAAATTTTCAAGAATTAAAATTGTTCAATGTCATATTTTCTATGGAACTACATTTTCGATTTTAGAAAATCATCTTTTTTGGAACTTTCTCTCTCTAAACATTAACTTTCTCTCTCTTTACCAAACATCATCTAAATAATCTCGAAATAAAAAAGTTGAAGAATTAAAGTTGCTTAGAATATTAGTAGTTCTTAAAATATGTCATTTTTGAAGTTGTTAAGGGTGATTTTAATAGTATCAATCGAAAAATTCCTTATTTTGCTAAAGTTGAAAACCTCAGTCCTCGTTTTGACAAAAACTAAACCACAGTCCTTTATCTGAAAATTAGTGAAACCACAGGGGTTTTATTTGAACTTTACCCTATTTAGAATGCATTGTGTGACCTAGGAGCCAGCATCAACTTAATGCCATATTCGATTTATATGCAATTAGGATTAGGAGAACCTAGACCCACTAAAGTTATTGTTCAACTAGCTGACCGATCTATTCGGTATCCTAAGGAATAGTTGAAGATGTATCAGTGAAAGTTGGGAACTTCATTTTGCCTGTGGATTTTGTGATTATGGACATAGCTGAAGATTTAGAGGTCCCAATAATCTTAAGGAGACCCTTTTTAGCTACTGGTAGAGTAGTCATCGACGTACATAACGGTCATCTGATTTTGAAAATAAATAATGAGGAAGTTGTATTCAAAATACATGAGGCTGTGCGTTACACTTATGCATCTGATGATGTTTGCTATTTTTTAGATGTAAAAGAAGAATAAGTCGGCTTACCTGAGTAACAAGAAGGGGAACATCCATTACAACATGAACAAGTGATCACTACTGACCCAATCGAGGAAACAGGTGAAGAATTTTCAAAGGAAGAAAGTGAGGTGTTACCTGATCCGCTCCCTAGAGAAGACGATCAGAGATGTCCGGAGTTGAAGCCTTTGTCAGCTCACTTGGAGTATGCCTTTCTAGACCCACCAAACAGCCGGCTAGTAATCATTTCAGCCACTCTAACTAAGGAGCAAAAAGAACAACTGCTTGTCATCTTGAGATGCAACAAGGAAGCTCTAGCATGGAAAATTGAAGACATCAAGGGAATCAGCCCTACGATCTGTATGCACAAAAATTTAATGGAAGAAGGTCATAGACCATCTGTGCAGCCACAATGGAGGCTCAACCCACACATGAAGGAAGTTGTCAAAGCCGAAGTCATAAAACTGATTGATGCACGGATAATTTACTTAATCTCAGATAACATTTGGACCAGCCCTGTTCAGGTTATGCCAAAAAGGGAGGCACGACTGTGCGCTTGAATAAGAAGAACGAGCTAATCCCAACTCGAACAATCACTGGGTGGCGTATGTGCATTGACTACCGAAAGCTGAACGGAGCAACCAGGAAAGATCACTTCCCGTTACCATTTATGGATCAAATGTTGGAGAGATTAGCTGGTTATCAATTCTACTATTTCCTCGATGGTTATTCGGGGTATAATCAGATTCAAATAAGCATGAAAGACCAAGAAAAGATGACATTCACCTGCCCATATGGCACCTTTGCCTAGAACCGAATGCCTTTTGGGCTGTGCATTGCTCCTGCCACCTTTCAAAGGTGCATGATGGCAATATTCCACGACATGATTGAGAAAACAGTCGAAGTCTTTATGGATGACTTCTTGATTTAGGACATGTCATTCGAATCATGTTTGCAGAACTTTGAAGTTGTTCTAGCAAGATGCAAAGAAACACAGTTGGCTCTAAATTGGGAAAAGTGCCATTTAATGGTAACTGAAGGAATTGTGCTATGTCATAAAATCTCTAGCAAGGGTATGGAGGTTGACAAAGCTAAAGTCGAAGTTATTCAAAAGTTGCCCCTCCCCCCAAACTCTGTCAAGGACATTCGAAGTTTCTTAGGACATGCTGGGTTCTACCGACGATTTATCAAGGATTTTTCGAAGATTGCCCAACCTTTATCAACTCTACTTCACAAATGGGTGGATTTCAGGTTTGATGAACCGTGCATGGCTGATTTTGAACAGCTAAAGGAAAAGCTCGTGAATTCCCCCATATTGATCTCACCAGATTGGAGCATCCCGTTCAAACTCATGTGTGATGCCAGCGATTTGAGCGTTGGAGCTGTTCTTGGGCAAGCCTGTCTACTACGCCAGCAAAACACTAAACGAAGCCCAACAGAATTACACAACAACTGAGAAGGAGTTATTAAAGGAAAAATAGACAAACATGGGCACATCAGAAATATAAAAAAAACTTACCTATTTCCCTCAACCCAAGATCCGTTAAGTGTTATTTCATATAAAGAGGGATAGAACGAAATACCTTTATTGATGATCTATCTACAATTGCAAACGAAGTGCCCACAACTCTTAATCCCGAGTTTCACGAACACAAACAAAACAAACAAGTAAACGATTAGAATACAACACAACCGATGAATAGCAATCAAAGGAGATTGTCTCTAATAAATCAACACAAGATCAAGGATACAGAAAACAAAGATAGAAATTAATTGAATGGAGACAGAATGAACTTTTCTTCCTCTTTTTCATGTTGGCCGAATTCTACACTATCTGAATGGTGTTGGCTGAAATTCCTACACTTGGTGGCTATTAGGGTTGGCCAAAATCCTCATTAAAGGGGGTATAAATAGCCTATTGTATCTAAACCCTAGTTAGATAGAATTAGGTTACTTAAGCAGAGTTTTATTCTAAATAATACTCTATTAATATTATCAACAATTATATCTAAATATAATAGATAATATTTATAATATTGATAGGATAATAATTAGAGATATATAATCATATTAAATCTCTTAACTTATTTATCTTATAATTAATTTAACCACAATTATAATCCAGTTATAATTTGTCTAAATAAATTAACTAAAAGTAACCTAATTCTATCTAACTAGGGTTTAGATACAAGAGGTTATTTATACCCCCCCTTATATGCAAATTTCGGCCAACCCTAAATAAAAGAGTGTGAATTCGGCCAAGGCTACCGTGGAGGATGAAATCGTTCCGCTTTGCTTCCATTTGATTAATATTATCTATTCCTCTTTCTCTTTGATCTTGTGTTGATTTATTAGAGACAATCTCTATTGATTGTTTTCTTTGTTGAGATTCTAACTTGCTTTGATCTTGTGTTTTGTTTGTGCTCGTGAACTCGGAACTAGAGTTAAGGGCACTTCGTTAGCAACGGTAGATAGTTCATCGCAAAAGGGATTTCCTTCTATCCCTCTTTGTATGAAATAACGATTAACGGATCTTGGTTCAAGGAAATAGGTAAAAAAATTTGTATTTTCGCTACTTTACGATTGCATATTTTCCTTCAGTGGTATCAGAGCTTGCGTTAAATCCGTTATTTCATATATAAAAATAAAAGGTTTTTCAATCAGATTGAATAAATATTTATTGTTAGATTAATTAATAAAATTGTTTTGATTAATTAATCTAAGATAAATAAGTTTTGATTACCTCATAATTAAAACTGATTATGCAAAGGTTCCTAATTAATTTGGTTGATAATCATTGTAACAAAACTTGAAGTTTTATAGTTAGATTAATAAAAGTTTGTTTTATTGATTCTAAAGATAAAACATAAAATTTTTGAAAGTTTCTGATATTCTGAAAATTATTTTAAAATCGTTTTGAAACAAATATATGTATATATTTATTTATTTTTTAAAAAAATAAAAATAAATAAGCAACCTGAATTGCTTATTTCGGGTTGCTGCCTTGCCGCAGATGGCTGCTACCGCAAAGGTAGCAGCGCATCTGCTGCTTGCTGCTGCCGTTAGGCAGCAGCGGGTTATAGGGTCGGGCCATTTATCGGCCCGACCCGATTGGTCTTAATGTTAAAAAATTAGTTTTTAAAATTAATTTATATATATATATATATATATATGTTTTTAGAAATAAAAGGTTTTTGTTTTGGATTATCAAATAAAAGGAATTTATTTAAAAGTTTGTTTTACTTAGTATTTGATATTTGTAAATCAAAGTGTTAAATGAATTAAAACAAATTAATTAGAATATTCATAATAAAAAGTTTTTGTATAGTTATATTAATCTAATATGTAATTGTTACAGTTTGATTAGATTAGATATAAGGGATACATAATTAATAGAATTAAAATTGGATGAAAGTTAATTTGAGAAGTTAATTTGATTAACCTAAATATTACATAATTAATTTATGTAATCAACCAATTAAATTTATTTAATTGAGTCTATGCATGTTTGGAGTTATGGACATATTTAGACCATCTATTTAGTCTTTTGGTATTTTTGGAAAATAGGGCATGCGTGTCCTGTCATATCTACTATCTATTGTAATTTCTCTTCTCATCTAATTCCCTTCAAATTAGTTGAAGTTTTCTTTAATAGTATAGAAATTAATTTTTGATGTAATTTAAAGGTGCCATGGAGAAGACGGAGGACCTAAAGAGAAATATGTAATAGTTAGTATTTCCCTAGGGTTGACCATTTATTCCGTTACTGGCTCAACGGAATAATTTAGATTATATGTCCATAACTGCCAATGTAAATTGTATGTGTCTGATGTATGCTAAAGCAAATCAAGGCTAGGTTAGATTATGAGACTAATTAAAATAAAAATCCCTCACTAATTAAAAGTTAAGTAAATAAGCAAGTTATTAAAATCGATTGCCCCTCCCTAATATTATAATTCAGTCGGCAGTATCTGGGGACTTTGGGTTGTTGAGCAAACTCAAGCTCGGGTCTTATGGGTAACACCTGAATTATTGAAAATAGTTTTCGCGAATATAGGGTAATACTTAAATTAGATTATAATAATTGGATGAGCAAATATAAACTAATGGGCAAAATGGTTGGGATTAATATAAATGCATATTAGTTACTAATGTGGTTAGTAACCCAATAACCTAGGAATCACATTGTTGATGTGATTGATTACATGAATCTACCTAACAAATGAGACTAGCTTGTTGAGCAAACCCAAGGCCAAATTTCAGGAGTTAGGATCCTAGCTCACTAAAGGATTTGTGAAATTCTTCGAATTAATATGGAGGACTATTAATTTGGCAAAATAGTGGGAGCAATTGAAAATAAAAATTAAAAGTCTTATAATTTTAAATTGAGATACTTTAAAGTAAATGAATAACATACGTTTACTCTTTCTCACTCTCAGGTTATATTAAAACATACTCCTAAAATCATGACTAAAACCAATCTGCAAAATATACTTACCGACAACAAGTTGAACGGTTCAAACTTCACCGACTGGTATCGCAACCTCAAAATTGTTTTGAAGTTCGATAAGATAGGGTATGTACTTGATACACCGATACCCCCTACCCCAGCTGATGATGCTCCCATTGAAGAGATCGATGTTTACCAAAAGCATCGGTCCGATGATGATCACGCGGGATGCATCATACTTGCATCAATGACACCGAAATTGCAAAGGCAACATGAGGAGATGGATGCCTATTCTATTGTCGCGCACCTGAAAGAGTTGTTTGGGAAACAGACTCGTTGCGAACGCTACGAGGTATCAAAGCTGTTGTATTTCTGCAGGATGCAAGAAGGCACATCTGTGATGACACATTGTGTTAAGATGATTGGCTATATTACCAAGTTTTCGAATATTGGATTTGTGATGGATCATGAACTAAGTGTCGACTTACTTTTTTAATCCCTCCCAGAGAGTTATTCACAGTTCATCATGAAATACCAAATGAATGACTTGCAGACCTCTCTTGAAGAGCTTGCAAATATGCTCAAGATAGTTGAGCCCAATATGAAGAAAGATAAGGCAATACCTACTCTTGTAATTGAGGGATCAAAGAAGAGGAAATGGAATCATCCTAATCCTAGATATCCCAAGAAGAACAAAGGGGCCAAGCATGCTCAAGCTAAGGGGAAGCAAGTGAAGAAGCCCAAAGGAGAGTGCCACTTCTGTGGTAAAGACGGGCATTGGAGAAGGAACTACAAGATGTACATAGCTTCCCTCAAGAAGAGAAAAGACGGTGCTTCTACTTCTGGTATGTTCTCTATTGAAATCAATAAAATTTCACAGTTTGAATCTTGGGTATTGGATACCGGATGTGGATCTCATATTTGTACAAATATGCATGAACTAAGGCAGACTAGGGATTTGAAGAAGGGAGACATAAATTTGTGAGTAGGGAATGGAGAAAGAGTCAACGCTCGCAATTGGAGATTATGTTTTAAGTTTACCATCTAGACTTCTAATAGAAGTAAGGAACTATTTGTATGTTCCAGAGATGTCTCGTAACATTATTTCTATTAGCTGTCTTGTTGATGATGATTTTAACATTTCAATTAAGAACAAAGTTTGTGAGTTTTATAGAAATGGAATTTTCTATTTTTCAGGAATATCATTAAATGGGATTTATGTTTTAGATGATAAAATTTCTGTATTCACATTTGATACCAAAAGACATAAGCTAGATAATTCAACTTACTTATGGCATTGTCGTTTATGCCATATAAACAAAAGATGCATGCTTAAGCTACATCAAGATGAGCTTATAGATTCAATTGATTGTAAATCAATGGAAACATGTGAAGCGTGTTTAAAAGGAAAATGATAAAGACACCCTTTAGCAATAAAGGCGAGCGTGTATCAGACACTCTAGGATTAATACATTCAGATGTATGTGGTCCTATGCCAGTCCAAGTGTTGTCCTCAAAACAGACTCTAGCAAGTGCACTAGATACAAGTAATATCTCGATAAGTAGAGTATCGTCTCCTCAGGGATTGATGAATAATTTCACAAAAAAACTTTATAGAACAGGGTGTTCGTAGTATCGTGACTTCTTTCTTGGTTGAAAATGGTTTTGTTTGGTTTGATTAGGAATGACTAACTAGACTGGCTGACTACTTGTTTGGTGAAAAGATGTTGGTTTGTAATAATAAAATGAAGGAACAAGCTAAGCCTAAGTGGAACAGGTTGCTTACAACATACTTTCTCCTATTTATTCATGAATGTAATATAGCGAAGTCAAGGTCTCTGCTTTAGGCTCACTTAAGTCAACTTTCGTGTGTTCTTAAGATTCTAAGTCTTACTACAACCTTAAGCGTCCTTAAAGTTGGTCCTTTCTTGCATTACGGATGAAGCATCATTTCTATCTAGAAAACCTTCTTTTGGTTCCTTTTTCTCTTTCTCCAACTCTGAACTCAACTTTTGTAAACGCATTCTAGTTTTTATTTCAAAGTTTATTCTCACTTCATCTTTTCTTCTCTTTACTTTAGTTATGTTTTCTATTAGTTTGTTTTCTATTAAATTTCTTATTTTCGTTCCATCTACCATGAACTAACTCCTCCATAGCTAGAGCTATGGCGGATCCTAATCGAAGTAGATGATTTACTTGCAATCCGATTTCAAGTTCATAATTTAGTAAATAGAGAATTAAACTATGGAGCTTAATTTCCTAGTTAGATATCTGGCCAATATTTAGCTAAATTACAATTAATTATTTTGGTTGACCGACGCTAAGATAATTAATGGAATTACATAGTTTAGACCTGTGTCTATGCGGTGCGGTTTTTCAGGGTTTAGTTTCACGACTTAACTTTGGGATTATTTCAGAGAACTTAATGCTTTCATTATATCTTTATTCTTGACTGGACCAAAGCTAGGGTAATTGTATGTGAAATATGATTAATCTTGACTGGACCAAAGCTAGGTTAATTTCTTTAGGAAATAATCACCGTCTCCAGATTAAAACTTAAGAACTTGGATAGGATTGTTGTGTGGATTATATACATTAGGTTAGGTGAAGCCTTGCTCTAGCACCTTTATCATAAGAGTTATAAATATTGTTTTTATTTTCTTTAATTAATTGAGTGTAGTTATTTTTGTTTTTAGTTTAGTAATCATCAAATCCAAAATTTATTGCTTAGATAATAGAAATTCATAAAAATCAATAGCTATAAACACAATCCTTGTGGGAATGATACTCTACTTACTTTATATTACTTGATCATGATAAGGTGCACTTGCCTTTAGGTTGCTAGTTGCATATTTCGAGCATCAAGTTTTTGGCGCCGTTGCCGGGGATTGTTTGTTTCATAATTTTGATTAAATTGAATTCTATTAATTTAAGTTTTTTTGTTTTGTTTTTTTTTTGTTTATGCTCACTAGAAGTAATAGTTGGCTTCATTCGTTTAAATTTGATCCTGAAATTGAACGTTCTTGTCGTAGGATTCAAGCGGAACAAAGGAGGAAGAAAATGGCAGATCCACCACCATCAATCATGGAGTTGCTCACACCTAATTGGTCTGAAAATAATTCAAGCATTGTAGAACCTACTATAGCCGCAAATAATTTTGAGATCAAACCAGCTCTTATCCAACTATTGTAATGCGCTGGTCAATTTGGCGGTGATCATAGAGAAGACCCCAACACCCACTTGACCAAGTTCAATAAGCATTGTTCAATGCTAAAACAGAATGGGGTGTCTCCAGAAGCAATTAAATTGAAATGATTTCCTTTCTCTCTTCGAGATGATGCCGCAGATATTGGTTGGATTCTTTAGATACCAGGGTGATCACTACATGGAAAATTTTAGTCAATAAGTTCATGGCTAAATATTTCCCCCCATCTAAAACGGCGATGTATAAGAATGAAATTCACTCTTTTCGCCAATCGCCCAAGGAAAACCTATATGAAGCATGGGAAAGGTTTAGTCGCTTACTTAAGAAGTGCCCACATCATGGATTTGCAAAGAGCCTATTGGTAAATAATTTCTATGGAGGGTTGTCCGCTTCTGACCGTGCTACTATTGATTCTGCTGCATGTGGAAATATTTTGAGGAAATCTGAGGAGGAAGCATACAATCTCATAGAAGAGCTAGTGGAGAGGTGTTCCCATTGGAATAAAGATAGAAACTTGGAAAGAAGAGCAGGTGTACACTTGGTTGAGTCATAGTCCAATTCTAGCATTGATGAATTAAACAAAAAGATGGACTTGTTAATGGCTAACCTAGCCCAACCACCAACATGTGAACTATATGGATTGAGTGGACATAAAAGTGGGGAATGTTTATTTAATAACCCATTCACGGAAGAAACAGTTAATTATGTAGGGAATTATAATAGACAAAATAACTATAACAACCCTTGGAGAAGTCACCCCGCCTTTTCATGGTCCAACCTTAATAGTGCTTTAAATCCTATTCCACAAAGACCACCACAACCACAACCACCACCCGGCTTTCATAACCAAGAAAGGAAGAATAATAAGGATGATTCCTCCACTATCATGTCAATGTTGAAGCAAATCAATTCACGCTTTGATAGTTATGAGGAATGGAGACGGAATCAGGATGTCTTTACTAAAGGGCTAGAAACCAACCTCAACTAATTAACCAAAGAAGTATCCGAGCGTCCTAGAGGTTCTCTACCTAGCAATACTGAATCTAATCCCTGCGAACATGTAAAAGCCATCGTGTTGAGAAGTGGAAAGGAAGTTCAAATCACCCCCGAGAAAAAGACGGAATAAGTGCCAATCGAGGTAAGTAATTCTAACCCTTCTCCTAAGTTATTTGCTGACCCCAATGTTCAACCTTATAAAACTAAAATTCCTTTTCATCAAAGGTTGAACAAAGAAAAACAAGATAAACACTTCTCCAAATTTCTTGATATCTTTAAAAAATTACACATAAACATTCCATTTGCCAAAGCTCTTAAGCAAATGCCTGCTTATGCGAAATTTCTTAAAATATCCTTTCTAAGAAGAGAAAATTGGAGGATAATGAAACTGTCAAATTAACAGAGGGGTGCTCAGCAATTTTGTTAAATAAGTTACCGCCAAAGCTTAAAGATCCAGGAAGCTTCTCTATCCCGTGTGCTATAGGTGGTATAACTTTTGAAATGGCTCTATGTGATCTAGGTGCTAGTATAAATTTAATGTCTTTGAGTACTTTTAGAAAACTAGGCCTTGGGGAACCAAAACCCACTAGAGTTTCTTTACAATTAGCTGATCGCTCTCTAGCTTTCCCAAAAGGATTGGTAGAAGACGTATTGGTCAAGGTGGACAAATTCATCTTCCCCGCTGATTTTATTATACTTGATATGGAAGAAGATGAACGAGTCCCTATTATTTTGGGTCGCCCTTTTCTAGCAACTGGGAGAACACTTATTAATGTGCAACAAGGAAAATTAATCCTCAGGTTGCAAGATGAGGAGGTCACATTTAATGTATTTGATTCTCTTAAATATCCCTCTGACAATTTTGAACATTGTAAATTTCTTGATATTACTAATAGGGTTGTGGAGGATGTTTTTCAGGATCATTTATATGAAGATCCATTAGATACAGTTGTGATAAATGGTTTAGGCATAAACCAGGATGAAATAATAGTAGACACAGAGGTGAAGGTAACAACTGAGGAATTACATGAGGGAGTACAAGATTGCTTCTGGACTCGAGATTATGAACTGCTAGAAAGGAAGAATATTCCTAAACCAAAATCATCATTTGAGGAGCCTTCTCAATTGGATTTTAAACCATTACCTTCTAATTTAAAATATGTATTCTTGGGAAAAGATTCAACCTTACCTATAATTATTTCTTCGTTTTTGACAAGTGAGATGGAGGCAAAATTGTTGCAAGTTCTAAAGGACAACAAGAAGGCATTCGGATGGACATTGGCAGATATCGAGGGCATTAGTTCCTCCATTTGTACTCACAAGATCTTCATGGAAGATGAAATAAAACCAACTGCCCAACCACAAAGGAGATTAAACCCAAGTATGAAAGAAGTCGTCAAGAAAGAGATCCTTAAACTTTTAGACGCGGGTATCATTTTTCCTATCTCTGACAGTAAGTGGGTAAGTCCCGTACAAGTGGTTCCAAAGAAGGGAGGAACAACCATTCAAGTGAATGAAAAGAATGAACTCATTCTGGTTAGAAAGGTAACCGGGTGGCTGATAGGGACGTTTTGTCCCTATCTTTTAGCGTGATTTACGGTATAATTTTGAGCTGAATAAGTAAGTTTAATTACAAAATAGTGCGTTTCAAATAAATAACAAAATAAAAATAAATTTTATGTTTTTAGTTAATTTCCTTAATTTTCGATTAATTTTCAGAAAATAAACGTCAAGCTAATTCGGTTCTCGAGGATCGTATTTTGCAGGTACAAGTTAGAAATAAACAAGTGATGATTCATAGGACATGCGGGGCGCAGAAGCCGGCACGCGGGGCGTAGGATAATGCCTTTAATTCACAACAGTCAATTACGCGTTCCCATATGGTCAACACCTACCACGCGGGGCGTATGGCACGATACGCGGGGCGTCTATAGTGTGAACCAAGAGACAAAATTCCAAAAGCTCAACTATGCGGGGCGTAACCCATACCACGCGGAGCGTCCAATGCATAATTCAAGCAATTGAGTTCCAGGAGCTCAACCACGTGGGGCATACACCAGTCTACGCGGGGCGTGGTTGAGTCAACAAGTCTGAATATGGTCCACGCGGAAGAAATTATCAACGGGATGGGTTAATTTGGCAGAGACGCGGGGCGTACTAGCTTCCACGCGGGCGTGCCTTGTGAAACCTGCAAAAACAGTGTGAATTCTTACTTGTAACTTATGTAATTACGATTCTACCCCCGAGTTTGATGTGTATAAATAAGAGTGATTAGCACTCATTTCCTCATTCAGATTTTTATGTAACTAAAACTCTATCACTTTGAGAGCTTGTCCGATTATCTCGTCACTCCGTCGAAGTTACGTTCCATCCTCTTCCACCAAGCTCGAGAAGTTCCACCTCCAAGACCTAAGAGACGGCCTTGAGTCCAGTTAGCTAGTTCTAAGGGCCGATTCTTCCCTTCTTACTTGCTAATTAGCTTGCACTCTTCCTATGTACTAGGCTTGGTTGTATTCATATTCTTTCCATTCCATATTTATAATATATGAATTGCAATTCCTATTTCTCTATACGTGTTGATGTTTACTACTTGTTTTGATATTCGTAATTGATTATTGTGTAGAGGGACACGATACCCGACGCCCTTTCACGGGTCATCTTTAGGGAACCATATAGGTGCTTCCCTACCGGAAGTAACACACCGGAAACCGTAGGAATTGACAAGCCACGGAACTTACGGGCCCTAGTTTCTGATCCCCGGCATTAGACACGCCTTGACTAGGAACCACATAGTCTAAGCACTTCACGGGCCGGTCGGTCTACACGTAGTCGTCTTTGCAAGAGTAAAGTATCAATCGTATATGTTCGGAGTCATTGCTCTTTATATTTATAACTTATCGCAACCCGTAGAGTTTCGGTTATATAAAGTCTGTCTCACCATAGTTTAGGAGTAGTTTGTAGTTGTCACCCAAACCAACCTAAAGTATTCACCGCCTAGATAACGAATAGATCCGAGTAGTTTAATACTTGTGGTTATAAATCCTATGGATTTGATACCCGGTCTTAACCGGATTATTACTTGATACGACGGGGTACACTTGCCCCTACGTAGCCGCGTCTAGTAGAGTTTAAGCACACGTACACACATCTTACACTTATATACTCTCATCACACTCTACACACTTACCACTACTAGGCGATGCACATCAAGTTTTTGGCGTCGTTGCCGGGGATTTATACTTTCTCGCAATATTAGACAAAAACGTTTTATTGTTAGTCTAGGCATTCTTTTTGTATAAATTGTTCATATATTGTTTATACACTAACAACATTTCTTTATATCTTCCCTTATTTATTTTGAATTTTTATGCTCACCTGATCTTGGAGAAATACTTTTGTAGGAGTCGAAAAGGAGATGGCCAACAACAATGACGTAACCATAGACGACATCCGGAGTGACGGGGGCGGGGATACAAGAACAATGATGGAGATCCTAGCCCCACATAGACCATAAAATCGCAACGGAATTGTCATCCCCGCCATTCCAGCCGAGACATACGAAATCAAGACTAGCATGATCCAATTGATCCAAAGACTCGGTCAATTCGGAGGAGAACTTCATGAGAATCCTAACGAACATCTTGATAAATTTCTTATGTGTGTTGACACTTCTCGGCAAAATGGTGTCCCAATTGAGGCCGTACGTCTAAAACATTTTCCTTTCTCTTTGGCATGCCAAGCATTGGAATGGTTGCATTCTTTGGAAGCCGGAGTTATCACGTCATGGGATGAGCTCGAAAAGGAGTTTCTCTCTTATTACTTTCCACCTTCCAAAACAGTCAAGTTGCGCAACGATATCACCTCCTTTCGACAACTCGAATGCGAGGCCCTCCACTTAGCTTGGGCTAGATTCCGGAAGTTGCTCCGAAGTTGCCCACACCATGATATCCCCAAGCACGACCTAATAAGTACCTTCTATTACGGTTTAACAGCTACTAACCGTGCAATTGTGGATTTCGCCGCAGGTGGAGATCTGTTTAAGAAATCGGCAACTGAAGCACATGAGCTCATCAATGAACTCGCAAGGAAAAGCATTCAATGGCAAGAAGATCGGCTTGCCAAACCACCGCGACACCAAGCATTCACCACGGAAGATGAGGCTCCAACAAACTCCATGGTCGAATTGAACAAGAAACTAGACGCTTTGATAGCGCAACTGAGCCTCCATAAAAGTGCACAGGTCCTAGTGTGCACTCATTGCGGTGAAAATCACAACGGGTACAATTGTCATGCCGGCAGCCCTTTCGCCGACAACGACGAGAATGTAAATTATGTAGGAAGGAAACCAAGGTACGATTCTTACTCCTACCCTAACTCAACTACATACCACCACCGTAATAACAATTATATGAGCAGGTACATAGAGCAGGATTTGGGTCCATTGCCCGACCCCCACAAAGGACAACCTTTTCTACCCATTAGCAACGAGCAGAACTCTATGGTAATTAATCTCATCAAGGAAATATCTTCCCGTCTTGCTGAAACCGAAGCTTTTTGCAGGGATTTGGGGCGATAAGTGGCCCAATTGAATCGCCAACGACAAGAGGGATGGCAAGGGTCGTTCTCGACAAGCATCAAACAAAACCCTCGCCAATAAGGTTGGAATCCGCACAAGCAATAACACTCCAAAGCGGTAAGGGCTTGGAACCACCGGCTCCAAAGGTGCCACAACCGGCTCCTAAGGTAAGTGACGAACCGGAAGCGGTAAGCAACCCCGGTTCAGACCCTAAAATTTCCACTTCCTCGGATAATAATAAAAGTGTTAGTGATCCAATCGAGACTTATGTACCAAAGCTCCCATTCCCTCAAAAATTTAAAAAAGAAAAGTTGGATCACCAATACGGCAAGTTTTTGGAAATCTTTAAGCAACTTCACATTAACATTCTGCTAACGGAGGCATTAGAACAAATTCCCACTTACGCAAAGTTTCTCAAGGAAATACTTTCCAAAAAGAGGAAGTTTGAGCATAACGAAACGGTAGCGCTAACAGAAGAATTTTCCACGATAATAACGAATAAACTCCCACCTAAGCTTAAAGACTTAGGGAGCTTTTCTATCCCATGCACAATTGGGGATGTTGAATTTAGTAGAGCTTTATGTGATTGAGGTGCTAGCATTAATCTAATGCCTTTGTCCATTTTTAGGAAGCTCGGGTTGGGAGAACCAAAGCCTACCAACATGACGCTCCAATTGGCCGATAGGTCAATCGCCCGACCAAAAGGAGTAGTAGAGGATGTCCTTGTGAAGGTGGATAGATTCATCTTCCCCGTCGACTTTGTAGTACTCGACATGGCGGAGGACGATTCGGTACCTATCCTTTTAGGTAGACCCTTTCTAACAACCGGACAAACACTCATAGACGTTCACGAAGGTAAACTCATATTACGGTTACAAGATGAAGAGGTAGAATTTAATGTTTATGATTCCATGAAATATCCTTCTAATGCCATGGAAGATTGCAAATTTTTAAATTCTATGGATGCTATTGATATGTTTGTTGGAGAATTGTGTGATAGGTCTTCCGAAGAAACCTTTTCGGGTCCAAGTGATGCCGAGCATGCGGATGAGGAGCCATTGAATAAGCCCTTTGAATACTCCTCCGAGATAGAACAATGTTTGTGGGCAAGGAACCGGTTTGAGGGTTTGGACCGGGATAGTAAAGCCAAGCCAAAGACGTCTCTAGAAGAACCCCCGACTTTGGAGCTTAAACCCTTGCCTCCTAATTTGAAATATGTTTTCTTACAACCTCCCAATTTCTTACTTGTTGTTAAATCTTCCCTTTTGACAGATGAGATGGAGGAGGCCTTGATCGTGGTGCTACGAAAACACAAAGGAGCATTTGGATGGACCATTCATGATATAAACGGTATTAGCCCCACCATTTGCATGCACCACATCTTTATGGAGGACGAAGTCAAACCCTCCGTGCAACCTCAATGACGACTCAACCCAAACATGAAAGAAGTGGTAAAAGCCGAGGTAATCAAACTCCTCGACGTAGGTATAATATTTCCTATCTCCGATAGCCAATGGGTGAGTCCGGTCTAATGCGTCCTTAAAAAGGGCGGTACAATGGTAACGGAAAATGATCAAGGGGAGCTAATTCCCACGAGGAAGGTAACGGGGTGGTGGGTATGCATAGATTATAGGAAACTCAACGAAGCCACCCGCAAGGATCATTTTCCCTTACCATTCATTGACCAAATGTTGGAGAGGATGGCAGGGCACCAATTCTTTTGTACTCTAGATGGCCTGTCCGGATATATGCAAATCCCCATTGATCCTTCGGATCAAGAAAAAACGACATTCACGTGTCCGTATAGGACGTTTGCATGATTTACGGATGCCATTTGGATTATGTAATGCTCTTGCCACCTTTCAGCGTTGCATGACGGCTATCTTCTCCGACATGATAGAAGACTTCATAGAAGTCTTTATGGATGACTTTTCAGTTTTCGGGTCATCCTTTGAAAATTTTCTAAACAATCTCGATAGAGTCCTTCAACGATGTGAGGACACTAATCTCGCCCTTAGTTGGAAAAAGTGTCAATTCATGGTACGAGATTGTATTGTGTTGGGACACAAAGTGTCCGGGGAGGGAATCACGGTCGATCCTGCCAAAATTGAGGTAATTGAAAATTTGCCTCCCCCAATTAATGTGAAAGGAATCCGGAGTTTCTTGGGTCACGCGGGTTTCTATAGGAGGTTCATTAAGGACTTCTCCAAAATAGCCACCCCATTGACATAGTTACTCCTCAAGGATGCAGAGTTTAAATTTTCTCCCGAGTGCTTAACCGCATTTAATACGCTCAAAGAAAAATTAATCCACGCACCCATCATGGTAAAACCAAATTGGGACCTCCTATTCGAACTAATGTGCGATGCTAGTGATTTGGCAGTAGGGGCTTGTTTGGGCCAAAGGGTGGACAAGATTTTCTGCCCAATCTTCTATGCGAGTAGTTTTTGCATTTGATAAATTTAGATCATATCTTGTATTATCAAAAATTATCGTGTACATTGACCAAGCAGCTCTTAAGTATCTAATGGGCAAACAAGATGCCAAACCTCGGTTGATACAATGGATTCTTCTTCTCCAAGAATTCAACATTGAAATAAAAGATAAGAAAGGAGTGGAGAATGTTGTGGCTGGCCACCTTTCCCGATTGCAAAACGAGTCAACCGAGCCTCTTGAACTCATGGAAATCAACGAAACCTTTCCAGATGAGACACTTTACGAGGTAACCCCTCTCCCTGGTAACGTTCTTCCCCCTCACCTAACCTACGAACATCGTAAGAAATTCTTTCACGGTGCCAAGGATTACTTTTGGGAAGAACCATTTTTATTTAAATTTTGTGTTGATAATATCATTGGTAGGTGCATACCGGAGGAGGAGGTAAACCATGTATTAAAGATGTGTCATACCCAAGAGCCGGGAGGCCATTTTGGCCCAAGTCGAACTATGGCAAAGGTCAATGCGGATTTTATTGGCCCACCATGTCCAAAGATTCCCAAGACTTCGTCAAATCATGTGACGCTTGTCAACGGAGCGGGAATATCTCCCATAAAAATGAGATGCTCCAACAGGGAATCCTAGTTTGCGAACTTTTTGACGTTTGGGGGATAGACTTCATGGGACCATTCCGTAAGTCGCATAATAATGCCTACATCCTAGTGGCTGTTGACTATGTCTCCAAATGGGTGGAAGCCGTGGCACTTCCCTCAAACGATTCCAAGCCGGTAGGGCAGTTTATTAAGAAAAACTTTTTTTCTCGGTTCGGGACCCCATGGCTATCATTAGTGACGGGGGCTCCCATTTTTGCAACCGGCAATTCAACCAACTTTTGCACAAATACGAGGTTGCACACCGAGTATCCACACCCTACCACCCGAAAACTAGTGGGCAAGTCGAGGTCTCTAACCGGGAATTAAAACGCATTTTAGAAAAAACGGTTAGCGCCTCTAGGAAATCTTGGAGCCTTAAGCTCGATGACGCTCTTTGGGCTTACCGAACGGCGTTTAAAAAGCCTATCGGGATGTCACCCTATCGATTGGTTTTCAACAAATGATGCCAGTTACCGGTAGAATTAGAACATAAGGCGTATTGGGCTTTGAAGTTTTTAAATTTTGATGCGCAGGTCACAGGGGAACATCGCCTCCTTCAGTTTAACATCCTCGACGAGCTCCGTTTGGGAGCATACGAAAATGTAAAGCTTTACAAGGAGCGAACAAAAAAATGGCACGATAAGCACGTGCAGATTTGAGAATTCCACAAGGGGGATTATGTCCTCTTATATAACTCTCGCCTCCGATTGTTTCCCGAAAAGTTAAAAACCGATGGTCGGGGCCACATACGGTCATTAATGCATACCCATCCGGGGCCGTAAAGATCCAAAGTCTCGATAGTGCAACTCAAAAGGTAAATGGCCACCGATTGAAAGTCTACCGAGGTGGAGACCTTCCGCTTCATGCCGAATCCGCATATCTCCAAGAGCCCTAAGCACGCACAAGAAATTCGAGCTACTCCGACTATAAACGTAGCACAGTTTGCATTCTCAAACCCCTATATACCTTTTTTTTCGATTCTCTTTTGTGTGCAGGAATAAGGTTCACGCGGAGCGCCCCTCTAGGCAAGCCACGCGTGAACCACCTTCTAAGTCAAAAGACGGCCTGAAACCTGGATCACGCGGAGCGCCCCTCTGGGCACACCCCGTGTATCCGAGTCTCTGCCACAAAATAAACACAAATAAGTGTCTCACGCGGAGCGTACCCAACGGTACGCCCCGCGTAAGAACATACCTGTAAGGTCCTTTTTAATTTCCCTCAACCTTTATTTTTCATTTTGTTTTTGTTTTCTTTTATTTTCCGACGTCTTTGGAATAAACATCTTTTTAATCACGCGGAGGGCCGTGCAACCCCGCACTTATAGTTTGTTTTGCACTAACAACAACAAAAATAAAAATAAAATAAAAAAAATAATTAAACTAATTTATTGGTTCATAAATTTTCCGACACACTACCTTCCTCGGAAATTAATTAAAAGTTCCGTTATTTGTCTTTGAAAGTAAATACATGGAAACACAAAGGATCGGTTTAATTAAGAAATTTAAGTCTTGATTTCGAAGCTAGGGAATTTATGCATAGTCGAGATTTGTACTAAACAAATAACATTGAGTCCTAACCCACGAGCTATCTCTATAATGAAACTTAAAAAGGCAATAAAGACGGGATTTTTGAAAATTTTACAAGAACTTGAAAGTGCACAATTTAACCCGAAATTCATGTGAGATATTTTGAGCCTAAAAGATTCCGTACGAGAACTCTATTTCTTTCACAATATTTTGACGGCTTTGACTTCACTCAACTCATAGAGTTTGCATCTAATACCAGGTTAAGTACACTTGTTTTGGTAAGTAGGGCAATAGATGATAAAACAAACCCACTTAGGCTAATTCTTTCTTAATTATTTTTCTCGTTTTTCATAAACCTCTAGGAAGCCCCCTCGAGCCTATTAACCGACTTCTTTGCTAACACCCTTCCTAACATATAACCCTTTTTCCTTTTGTTCGAATACCGAACTCAAATGCATCGGAAATACCTGAAATAAGCTAAGTCTCTAGTAAGTAAGCACAATAAATCTTTGAAATCACTTTTGTGCCACTCTCAAATAAAAAGAAAAAGAAAAATAATAAAACAAAAATGGAGAGCAAATAGGCATTCTCAAGCTCCACCCGAGCAATTTCGAAATATATCTTTCGTGCTTGCTAGGACAAAAACAAATGAAAAAGCGATGCAACCATCAAAGTGGTATTTGGACTCGAGTTTCTAAAAATTAACCACTTACCACAAAAAGCCACCCACATTACAACCCCCCTCCGGGTTCATTTTTAATATTGCCCAACCATAATATAGGTGGAAAAACCCAGATGAACATGCAAACTCGTGGTGACTTTGAGTAAGTGTAAAGAAGAGCGTATAAACATCGACCCACCAAAGATTGAGCGTTAAAGAGTGAAATCCCTTGGTGAGGTACAATCGAGTTCTCAAAAGATAATCAATCCCCGTTAATATCGCCTATTAATTTGATTATGGAGGTTTCGAATAAGTTTGGTCACTCCTTCGCTTGCGTAAGTACTTATCGAAAACTTTTCGTAAAATCTTAGTTTTGAAATCACGCACTTGGTAAAACCAACCGGAGGTTTGTTTCTCAATTGTCTCAATCCCTTGTCTTTCGACTTTCTTTACTTGAGGACAAGTAAAACTTTAAAGTCCGAGGAGGTTGATAGAGACGTTTTGTCCCTATCTTTTAGCGTGATTTACGGTATAATTTTGAGCTTAATAAGTAAGTTTAATTACAAAAATAGTGTGTTTTCAAATAAATAACAAAATAAAAATAATTTTATGTTTTTAGTTAATTTCCTTAATTTTCGATTAATTTTCCGAAAATAAACGTCAAGCTAATTCGGTTCTCGAGGATCATATTTTGCAGGTACAAGTTAGAAATAAACAAGTGATGATTCATAGGACACGCGAGGCGCGGAAGCCGGCATGCGGGGCGCGGAAGCCGGCATACGGGGCGTAGGATAATGCCCCCTAATTCACGATAGTCGATTACGCGTTCCCATATGCTCAACACCTACCATGCGAGGTGTATGGCACAGTACGCGGGGCGTCTATAGTGTGAACCAAGCGATAAAATTCTAGAAGCTCAACTACGCGGGGCGTAACCCATACCACGCAGAGCGTCCAAAGCATAATTCAAGCAATTGAGTTCCAAGAGCTCAACCACGCGGGGCGTACTCCAGTCTACGCGGGGCGTGGTTGAGTCAACAAGTCTGAATCTGGTCCATGCGGAAGAAATTATCAACGGGATGGGTTAATTTGGCAGAGACGCGGGGCGTACTACCTTCCATGCGGGGCGTGCCTTGTGAAACCTGTAAAAATAGTGTGAATTCTTACTTTAACTTGTGTAATTACAATTCTACCCCCGAGTTTGATGTGTATAAATAAGAGTGATTAGCACTCATTTCCTCATTCAGATTTTTATGTAACTAAACTTTATCACTTTGAGAGCTTGTTCGCTTATCTCGTCACTCCGTCGAAGTTATGTTCCATCCTCTTCTACCAAGCTTGAAAGTTCCACCTCCAAGACCTAAGAGACGGCCTTGAGTCCAGTTAGCTAGTTCCAAGGGCCGATTCTTCCCTTCTTACTTGCTAATTAGCTTGCACTCTTCCTATGTACTAGGCTTGGTTGTATTCATATTCTTTCCATTCCATATTTATAATATATGAATTGCAATTCCCGTTTCTCTATACGTGTTGATGTTTACTACTTATTTGATATTCGTAATTGATTATTGTGTAGGGGGACACGATACCCGGCACCCTTTCACGGGTCATCTTTAGGGAACCATATAGGTGCTGCCCTACCAGAAGTAACACACCGGAAATCGTAGGAATTGACAAGCCACGGAACTTACGGGCCCTAGTTTCTGATCCCCAGCATTAGACACGCCTTGACTATAAACCACGTAGTCTAAGCACTTCACGGGCCGGTCGGTCTACACGTAGTCGTCTTTGCAAGAGTAAAGTATCAATCGTATATGTTCGGAGTCATTGCTCTTTATATTTATAACTTATCGCAACCCGTAGAGTTTCGGTTATATAAAGTCTGTCTCACCATAGTTTAGGAGTAGTTTGTAGTTGTCACCCAAACAAACCTAAAGTATTCACCGCTTAGATAATGAATAGAACCGAGTAGTTTAATACTTGTGGTTATAAATCCCGTGGATTCGATACCCGGTCTTAACCGGATTATTACTTGATAGGACGGGGTATACTTGCCCCTACGTAGCTGCGTCTAGTAGAGTTTAAGCACACGTACACACATCTTACACTTATATACTCTCATCACACTCTATACACTTACCACTACTAGGCGACGCACATCAGTGGCGTATGTGCATTGATTACTGGAAATTAAATGATGCCACCCGGAAGGATCACTTTCCTTTACCTTTTATTGATCAAATGCTTGAACATTTAGCAGGACATGAGTACTTGTGTAATTTGGATGGTTTCTCAAGTTATATGCAAATTCCAGTTGCACTAGAAGATCAAGAGAAGACCACATTTACATGTCCATTCGGTACTTTTGCTTATAGGAGAATGCCTTTCGGGTTATGTAATGCACCGGCTACGTTCCAAAGGTGTATGATGGCAATCTTCAGTGACATGATAGAGGACTCTATGGAGGTATTTATGGGTGATTCCTCTGTTTTTGGTAAGACTTTCGATCTTTGCCTTCATAACTTAGCAAAAGTCCATCAAAGATGCATTCACACTAACCTAATGCTTAATTGGGAAAAATGTCAGTTTATGGTAAAAGAGTCAATAGTCTTAGGCCATAAAGTCTCAAACAAGGGCATAGAAGTAGATCCGGCGAAGGTAGAGGTAATTGAGAAGTTGCCTCCACCAAATTCTGTAAGGGCCGTGAGGAGCTTTTTAGGTCATGCAAGTTTCTATAGGCGTTTAATTAAAGACTTTTCAAAGATAGCTAAACCTTTGACCTAATTATTGCTCAAAGATGCAAATTTTAATCTCTCTAGAATGTACGGAGGCTTTTAGAGCTTTAAAAGAAAATTTGATTAAAGCCCCCATCATAGTTAGTCTAGACTGGACTTTGCCTTTCGAACTCATGTGTGATGCTAGTGATATAGCGGTAGGAGCATGTTTAGGACAAAGGAAAAACAAAAAATTTCAACCCATTTACTATGCTAGTCGGACTCTCAATGAAACACAACAACATTATACTACTACAGAGAAAGAGATGTTAGCCATAGTTTTTGCTCTTGATAAATTTAGATCTTATCTTGTGCTTTCTAAAGTAATTGTTTACACTGACCACTCTGCTCTCAAGTATCTGCTAGCTAAACAAGATGCAAAACCGAGGCTAATTAGATGGATCCGATTGCTACAAGAATTTGATTTAGAAATACGTGATACTAAAGGAGTAGCAAATGTGGTAGCTGACCACTTGGCTCGATTAGAGTTTGAGCCAAAGGAGAATTTTCTGACTAAAGAAATTCAAGAACAATTTCCGGATGAGTCACTTTTCTCTATTTCCTCACCTCCATGGTATGCTGACTTTGCCAATTTCTTAGCAGGTAATATCATTCCATCCGGTTTCTCCTATCAACAAAGGCGTAAGTTCTTTTCTGATGTGAAACACTACTTATGGGAAGAGCCTTATTTGTTTCGAATTTGTGGAGATGGACTAATTAGGCGATGTGTACCCGAGGAAGAGGTGAAGCCTATACTTGAACTTTGTCATACTCGTGATCCTGGCGGTCACCATGGACCTAACCGAACAGCCGCCAAAATTCTTCAGTGTGGTTTTTATTGGCCTACTGTTTATAAAGATGCTTTTGAATTTGTTAAATCATGTGATAAATGCCAAAGAACTGGGAATATCTCAAGAAGATATGAAATGCCCCTCACTAATATTCTTGTTTGTGAAATTTTTGATGTTTGGGGCATCGACTTCATGGGACCATTCCCTAGTTCATTTCGTACCAATATATACTTGTTGTTGTTGACTATGTTTCTAAATGGGTTGAAGCAATTGCCTCACCCACTAATGATGCTCGGGTGGTTACTAAATTTCTTAAGAAAAATATTTTTACTCGTTTTGGTACACCTAGAGCCATCACTAGTGATGGGGGTTCTCACTTTTGTAATAAGCTTTTTGAGCAATTGTTAGGGAAATACGGAGTCAAACATAAAGTTACAACCCCGTATCATCCTCAAACAAGTGGCCAAGTAGAGATATCAAACCGTGAATTAAAAAACATTCTTGAAAAGACAGTAAATTCATCTAGAAAAGATTGGTCCTTTAAACTTAACGATGCATTGTGGGCCTATAGGACGGCTTTCAAAACCCCTATTGGTATGTCACCATATCGTCTTGTTTTCGGGAAGGCTTGTCATTTACCGGTTAAATTAGAACATAAGTCTTATTGGGCGCTTAAATTTCTAAACTTTAATCTATCTTCTACAGGTCCTCAAAGATTAATGCAACTTAATGAGCTCGATGAGTTCCGTCTCAGGGCCTGCGAGAACACAAAGTTATATAAGGAAAAGACAAAGAGATGGCATGACAAACATCTCCTTCAAAGGACTTTCAATGTGGGAGATAAGGTGTTACTTTATAATTCACGTCTGAGACTCTTCACGGGAAAATTAAAATCTAGATGGTTTGGACCGTACACGTTAATTGATGTGTTTCCTTCTGGAGTTTTAGAAGTTCAAAAGGACGAGGAACCATCGTTTAAAGTAAATGGCCAAAGAGCAAAGCATTATGAAGGTGGAGAGATTGAGCTTAAAAAGTTAACACATTACATGACCGACCCATCACCAAGAATAGAATCATCACATTCAGAGAGTTCAGTAAGGAGTTAAAAGGCTCAACGCTCCGTCTAGCTTTAAAGACGTTAAACTTAAGCGCTAACGGGAGGCAACCCGAGTTTTTTTTTCTTTTCTTAATTTCTCTTTTATTTAGAATATTTCTTTAATTAAGTTTCATTATTATTATTTTTTGTTTATTTTGCAGGTAAACTAAAAAAAAGAAAAAGAAAAAAGAAAAAAAAAAGAAAAACAAACAAATTGGCCCAACAGTTGAAGTGAATGATCTCATCTCCTCTACCACATTCGGTTTAAGGGAGTTTTTCTTTAACCCTTTTTATTTTTCCACTTTACCTTTTATCGCATTTTTGGGAGTAAATGCATGCTCTAAAGTGTGAGGAAGGGTAAAAAGCGTTTTATCTATCTTAGTTTAAGTTTTTATTATTTATTGTTTATGTTTGTGTTTATTGTTTTTTTAGGTAATTTCATTTAGTTGCATGCTTCCTTACATGTTATAATCATTGTCTTCGCTTTTCAAGGATTTGAGATGCATTTAGGAAGAAAACTCGTAAATAATTGACCCTTAATAGGATGAAACTTCACTATGGCAGTCATAAATTTTGAAATTACATTTTTTTTATAGAATTACGAAACTAAGGAACTTTGGATTAGAATGGGAGTTCCAGAGACTACACTTTTGGACTGAAAATAAGCATTGAACTTGTCATTTGGTTAAACTATTTGGTACAAATATTAACCCGAACATATGTGAGATTTTGAGACCAACTATTTGAGCATTTTATTACACATTGCTCGGTTTATTTTTTTCTTGAGTGTGCTCATACTTTCTATTGTTTATAGAATTTGCATCAAATGCTAGTTGACACCTCGTGCATCTAGTTGGAACTTGGTGTGATCAAGGCAATTAAGTGTAGCCCTTTGTTAATGTTAGAACTTATTTTTCCTTGTTTAAACCCAAAACCCTTTTACATCGTGTTTAGTTAAGCCCCGTTGAAGCCTATGTATACCACTTTCTTTGTTTCACCATATTACAAACCTCTAAACGTCTTAAATAACATTTTCTCACCCGTGAATTTACAATTATTGTGCACAAATAGGAATGTTTTAGGGAGCTCAAAATTTGTGGAAAATAGAAAGCCATGAATTATTTTGCTACTTTATGTGCTTTTGAAAAGAAAAAAAAAGACTCAAAAGAAAAAAATTAAATTAAAATAAAGTAAAAAAGAAAAGAAAAAAAGAGAGAAAGCATTGGTTTGAGTCATTTAGTTCGAGGTGGAGATTCATGCACAATCGATCAATTTCAGGAAATGCATTTAAAGCAAGGAACTGTACTCTGTAATAATAAGATAAGAACAAGGATAAACGAGTGAATACTCAACAGTATGAGATTGGTTGTAGTCTTGGAGATAGAAGTGGGTAAGAAAAAAAAAGCGATTCTCATATTCTTGCATATGGAACTCTTGTTTCTGGCCTTGTTCTGGAATTAATACCTAATAAAGGAAAAAAAAAGGAAAATTGTTTTCTCATCAGTAGCACATGTTATGTTTATCGGCTAATCTTTGAAGAGCTTCGAGTCTTATTGTATCTATTTTGCACAACTAGTTGTTTATTCACTTCCCACATATTTTCCTTATCCAAACCCGTCCTTAAACCAACATTACAACCCGTAAAAGACTTTGGGATCTTGTTTATGACTAGATAAGCATAATGGTAACGACTGGATGACAATGCAAATTCATCGTAGCAAAAGCTAGTATAGGGCTTGAGAGACAAAGTTTACACCCAAACACTTGAGTGAAATGAGTGACCACTAGTGAGGTACCAAAATAGTTTGCCTTTTGATCTTGTGACATGATTGAAGATACGTCTGCTTGTGTTGGTTTGCGGAGAAACGATTAGAATATTTTAGCATCCAAACCTTTTGTTTTTCATCCAAACTTGTGAAATTGAGATCTATGAATGCCAAGTGAAGTAAATCGTGTTATTGTGTGAATTATTTATAGTGAGTATTCTAGAGTTTGTTTTGAGTCTAAGGCTTGCTTGAGGACAAGCAAGGTTCAAAGTGTGAGGAAGTTGTTATCTTGCATTTTTATATAGTTTTTAATATATCTTAATTATAATAATCATACATTTTAAGATAGTTTTTAATATTTTATAATTGTTTTATCTTTAGTTTTGTGTTTCAAGAACTAATGCTTCTTCCATATGTTTTTAGGTATTATTTGGGGAAAAACCAATTATGGAATCATTACTCAAGTAAATAAAGTTGCACAATTAGAACTCCGTCGGTGACCTCATAGCAGTTGAAGAATGAAGAATCATGACTCTTTAAATAAATCCTTATTGTCATAAATTCCTCAATAACTATCCAAGGAATGTTATGACTACTTTAATACTATTTAAAGAGTCTTTGAATGCTCAAGAAGAAGTTACACTATTTAGTGCTCTCTTTAATTCAATGAAAGTTAAAAGGTTGCAAAGAAGAATTCAACTCTCTATTAATCTTCTTTTTAATTACATTAAAGTTAGGAAGTTAGAGCAAAGAATTCAATCCTCCATTAATCTTCTCTTTAATGGCATTAAAGTTGGAAGTTACAAGGAATGCATGAAGGCATGTGCAACTATAAATACCTACATCGGGAAGCATGAAAGTAGACGTGGATCAGACCTCAAACACAGAGCTGGAACACATCTCAAAACACATCTGTTAATTTCCTATTATAGTTTTCTTTTGGTTCCTTTTTCTCTTTCTCCAACTCTGAACTCAACTTTTGTAAACGCATTCTAGTTTTTATTTCAAAGTTTATTCTCACTTCATCTTTTCTTCTCTTTACTTTAGTTATGTTTTCTGTTAGTTTGTTTTCTATTAAATTTCTTATTTTTGTTCCATCTACCATGAACTAACTCCTCCATCGCTAGAGCTATGGCGGATCCTAATCGAAGTAGATGATTTACTTGCAATTCGATTTCAAGTTCATAATTTATTAAATAGAGAATTAAACTATGGAGCTTAATTTCCTAGTTAGATATCTGGCCAATATTTAACTAAATTACAATTAATTATTTTGGTTGACCGACACTAAGATAATTAATGGAATTACATAGTTTAGACCTGTGTCTATGCGGTGCGGTGCGGTTTTTCAGGGTTTAGTTTCACGACTTAACTTTGGGGTTATTTCAGAGAACTTAATGCTTTCATTATATCTTTATTCTTAACTGGACCAAAGCTAGGTTAATTCCTTTAGGAAATAATCACCGTCTCTAGATTAAAACTTAAGAACTTGGATAGGTTTGTTGTGTGGATTATATTAGGTGAAGCCTCTAGCACCTTTATCATAAGAGTTATAAATATTGTTTTTATTTTCTTTAATTAATTAAGTGCAGTTATTTTTGTTTTTAGTTTAGTAATCATCAAATCCAAAATTTATTGCTTAGATAATAGAAATTCATAAAAATCAATAGCTATAAACACAATCCTTGTGGGAATGATACTCTACTTACTTTATATTATTTGATCATGATAAGGTGAACTTGCCTTTAGGTTGCTAGTTACATATTTCGAGCATCGGAGGTAACTTCTCTGTTTATGTTGACGATATGATCATCAAAAGCACAACCATGGAGAAGCACGCAACTGATATATTAAAGAAGTCATGGAAGTGCTCCGTAAATACAACATCAAACTCAATCTAGAGAAATGTACCTTTGGGGCCACCTGATAAGCCCAAAATATACCTAAAATATCGTTAATAATTACGTCAGTTTTGTATTAAAATCGTGCTAATTATATTTATTTAGAGTACTTTTACGTCTATATATGCTTCTATTGTGTAAGGTACTCAATTATTTGGTAAAATCCAAATAGGAGCTAAAACGGAGCAAAAACGAGAGAAAAATCTAAGTTACGATCTAAAAGCACGTGTAAATTCAGAAGACCGATACAAGGAGTTGGGAAGCAGTCAGGACCGGGAACAAACACCCGTGTCGTGACCGACCATTCACCAGTCGCGACACGCTCACTTCAGGCACGAAAACACACTTTCGTTCAAGCATATCTTTTAGCCCCAGGTCGCGATTGAGATTTCTAAATCTCGGTAGCAGCAGTATCATTTTCAGCACTAATTTCACATGTTCAATTTCCAAATAACGAGTCTGTTCGTCCGGATAGAAACGACCATTCACCAGCGGACACGACCCTTCAAACACAACCTTCCAGCAGCTATAAATAAGTGCATCATTTCAGAATACAATGTTGGTTAGAGGTTGGAAAGTTAGATATTATGTTGAGAAAACTCTGATTCAGAAGAGAGTTAGATATTAGTTTTCATTTCTATAAAGACAAATTTGTTGTACACAAGTTGTTCATTAGATTTAGTTACAAACACAGTTTCAATTAGTTTAGATTCAAGAATTGTTCGAAGACAAGTTTACATTCTGATAGTGGATCCAGCGATCTCTATTTCGAGGATTCAACGACCAAAATATACCTAAAATATCATTAATATTTACGTCAGTTTTGTCATGAAATCGTACTAATTATATCTATTTAGAGTACTTTTACGTCTATATATGTTTCTTTGATGCAAGGTACTTAATTATTTGGTTAAATCCAAATAGGAGCTAAAATGGATCAAAAACGAAGGAAAAACCCTGAGTTACGAGCCAAAAGTACGAGAAAATCAGCGCACCGATACGAGGAGATGGGAACGAGCGAGATCGGGAAATACAACCCGTGTCGCACCGAGATTCCCATATCTCGGTCGCGACACGCTAAATTGAGGCACAAAAGTCGAAGTCGTTCTGAGGAAAAATATGCTCCTCGGGTCGCGACTGAGATTCCAGAATCTCGGTACGACTAGCAGCCAATTCAGTAGTGATTTCACATGTCGAAAATCTAAGAAACGCGTCTGTTCGGGTGGATAGAAACGTCTCTTCACAGCGGACACGACCTTTCAAACATGACTCTTCAACATCTATAAATAAAGAGTTTATTTCATAGTTCAGAAGTTGGTTAATTAAGTTTTAGAGAGAGTAGATATGATGTTGAGTTTTTGATTCAGAAGTGAGTCAGAAGATTAGTTTTCAATTCTGTAAAGCAAACTTGTTGTACACAAGATTGTTCTTAGATTATTACAAACACAGTAGCGATTAAGTTTAGATTAAGAGTTGTTCAAAGACAAGTTCTCATTCTGGTAGTAGATCGGACAATCTCTATTCCGAAGATTCAGCGAGAAGAACTAACGGCTGAAGCGCCCCAGGGTCTGACAAACCTACGAAGTTTGAGGAAAGGATTGACAACGCGGAACTCAAATTAGTTAAAATGCTATCCATGTTTATTCTTCTCTGTTAACTTGTGAGGATTCACAATTCTATAATAATACATTTACTTTATTCAATAAATATTTCTGTTGTTACTTTGATGTTACCTTCGAAGTAAGGTTCTGGTGTTTTCATTAAAACGTATTAAATTTCATATAATTACAAGGAAACTTAGTTGAACACTTGAAAGAATTAGTTTTTATGGAAGATATGATCGTTGAGTCGGCTTATCAGATATAAATACCAATTTGATTAAGGTAGAAATCTGCTCCGATCTAGAGAGATTTCTACGGTTCAAAGCCTGTTAATTGAACAAATTTATGATTTATTACATGCTCATAATCTTACCAAAGTTAAAGTTGTTTTCTTTGCTTAATGCGAATAAGTTTTATACTTTTCTTACTTTAAACACAAAAGCTTCTGTCTCGTGATCAAATCTCAGACAGAATTGTATTCTAAATTACAACATATATTTCTCATCTGATTCTGACCAATTCAATTAAACGATTTTCTATAATATAAACCTAAAGACGTGAACTAAACTGAATTAAAATAAGTTTTCGTTAAAAAGCGTTCCTTGTGGGTTCGATATCTTTTATTACTACAAGCGAAACCGTGCACTTGCGGAAATCGCTAAACATATAACTCGTGTTAATTAAATTAAGTAGTCATATTCTTAACTTTTGGCCACGATTGAGACCACCCATATCACAATCGAGGTATGAAAGAGAAGAAAAAGTAAGTAAACGATACTTTTGGCCACGATCGCGACCAACTTCGATATGGAAGGAACGTTAAAATAAAAGCAAAAATTAAACGTGTTAAGTTTAAAGTAATGATTGCATCCACCCATGGCATGGTCGGAACCTCTTAAACGAACACAAAGCAATTTAATTAATCTATATAAAGTAACGGACGAGACCACCCTTATCACGGGCGTGACTAGCAAATAAATTAAACATAAGTCCTTATTAATCCATATTTTCATATAATAGATTAGGTTTGGGAAAAGAAATTTTGTGCTTTGAAATGCCTTGAGACGAAAGACTCAAAAACATGTGTGCTTACACCGTCCCGAATACTTAAATATAAAAATTGAGATACAAGACGAATGATATATCGCTTTTACATTAGCTAGTTTGATATTTTGCGTATAAATTTACCATCACTACGCCAAAACCCTCTTCAGACGACGGTTAAAAACCGTTGTCCCGCGAGATATAAATCTGTCACGGGGCTCGCTGCCGTCTATTGCACCTTCAGACGACGGTCAGGTTTTTTCATGTTTCGTCATCACACATGACATTAGCTTATTTTCTTAATGTCATCTTACCCTTGTTACGATGCAGCTTATTTATTACTGCCGTCACCTATAATGTCATCACATGACATTCTAATAATTAAAACCGTCAGGTTAACGTGTGGAAAATTGGCATATTGAATTTGAGATGACAGTTCGTATAATAATTTCTGCCATTATAGCCTGTTTAGATGGCATAGGTCTTAATCAATCATGTCAAAAGATTTTTTTCAGATGACAGATACGTTTATTTTAATGTCTTTTTATTGCTGTTTAGATGACATTTTTAAAAATTAAAATATCACTTTTTGCCTTCTTCTTCGTTTGAATTTCTGGTTTTTACCTGAATACTGAAACATACTAAAATATGAACATGAAATTCTGTATATCAATGGTTTTAATTTTATTGGAGACCAATACTCATAATATGTTTACATTTGTGCCTATAACGTCAATCCATATCTTGAATAACCAATACATTTCTGAATTAAAAGACAAAAAATAACCAATATCTTCCATAACGTCAATCCATATCTTGGAGTAATAATTAGACCTATAATCCCAAAGGCCTTGGTATCTGCAAAAGCCAAAGCATGTCATTAATATTACACACAATCCTAAACTCAGTAATTACTGACCCTTCCCCTTTCACGGCCTTTCACTTACCACAATCATATCACTATAAATATATGCATCATACGCGTTCAGAATCCATACCTTCAACAACCCAAAAAACTTACGATGTAACAATGGATACCCTTGTTGAAACTCCACAAAAGATAATTGCTGACTTGGAGAAATTGTACATGGAGAACCCAGAGTGGCTTCTGGTCATCGATGGTACGTATGTCAATCCATAGTTGTTCTGTAACTCTTCCTGGTTTCTTCTGTGTATTTCTAATGATTCTTCTTGGATGATAACGTACAGGCCCTCTCAATGGTAACTTCTTCAAATGGTCGATTAGAATGAAAGGCCCCCAATACACCCCATATGAAAGGGGTGTATTTGAAATCAGAAACAGCTACCCTCCGGATTTCCCAAACAGTCCTGCAAGAGTAATATTAACTCAGATTAGTAAGATATAATCACCTACATGACATATAAACATACATTAATAAATCTCTCCTCTTATTCTCAGTTTTGCTTCAGGAATAGGATATATCATCCTAATGTGGCTCCTCGGGGGTTGATTTGTCTTCCCCGTATCCTTAATACCCATCACTTATCCACTGCCACGGTATAATGCAACCATTTATCTATTTTATTTGATAAACACACAACATCATATTTTTTTATCTAATTATTCTATGCATTTTGTAGTGTCTGTCGCACCTATATTATCTACTTCTACAACCCACAGTGAGGAGCCATATCCTGGACAAGAAGCAGTTGCTAAGCAATACCACAGCAACAGGCAAGAGTATGAGGGGCTCGCCCGGACTGAGGAGTATACAAAGTGGATCTGAGGGTGTCCAAATCTCCTAAACTATCTTGAGTAAGAGAAAGAAGAATCGAAAGGCAATGTGAGCTCCAAATGTGGTTCTCATTCCAATTCCAAATTTCCTTTCTCTACTCAAAATAGTTAAGGATATTTTGACCTTCAGTTCCAACCGAAAGGCAATAGTCACTCCCCCCCCCCCCCCCACTTTTGTAATATAACGTAGAGCTTTGCTATTCAGTTTGTATGTCTGTGCAAGTAGACTAAACTGACCCTTTTATAATGCTCCTTCCACTTGGGTTGTACTCGTTGTACTCTGAACTTGGTAATGAGGGTTATGATGTTGTCACCACAAAGGACTCTGTTTGTGCTGAATATGAGGGTGTTCAAATCTCCTAAACTATCTTGACTAAGTGAAAGGAGAATCGAAAGCCAATGTGAGCTCCAAATGTGGTTCTCATTCCAATTCCAAATTTCCTTTCACTAGTCAAAATAGTTAAGGAGCGTTGGACCATCAATTACAACTGAAAGGCAACACTCATCCCCCCTTTTGTAATATAACGTAGAGCTTTGCTATTCAGTTCGTATGTCTATGCAAGTAGACTAAACTAACCCTTTTATAATGCTCCTTCCACTTGGGTTGTACTCGTTGTACTCTGAACTTGGTAATGAGGGTTATGATGTTGTCACAACAAGAGACTCTGTTTGTGCTGCATATGAGGGTGTCCAAATCTCCTAATCTGTCTTGGCTAAGAGAAAAGAGAATCGGAAGGCAATGTGAGTTTCGAATATGGTTCTCATTCCAATTCCAAATTTCCTTTCTCTAGTCAAATCAGTTAAGGAGCTTTGGACCTTTAATTACAACCGAAAGGCAACACTCATCCCCCCCTTTTGTAATATAACGTAGAGCTTTGCTATTCAGTTCGTATGTATGTGCAAGTAGACTAAACTGACCCTTTTACAATACTCCTTCCACTTGGGTTGTACTCGTTGTACTTTGAACTTGGTAATGAGCTTATGATGCTGACACCACAAGGGACTCTATTTGTGCTTAATGCATCATAAACCTATCAACATGTTTAATTTTGTTGTTACGTTATCAAACCGAGTGGAAAGGAACATAGTAATAGTATGGCCAATGCACATATATAACCCTTTACGTAGAACTTGTTATTCAGTTCGTATGTATATGTATATTCTATCTAATCAAAATATATCATATCATTTGCAAGCCATATCAATACATGCAATTAGCCTAAATTTACCCTTTAATACATGCTTCATACATGCTCAATGACCCTTTTACAATGCTCCTTTAATACTTGATGCATGATTAAGGTATATTCTAACCGAATTGCATTCAGAATCCTTACTTATCAGCATAACTCATGTTCAAATAAAAAGGAGTTAGTTGAGTTCATAACATTTTCAGCTTTAAGAGTATGCCTAACATGCTATAACAAGTAGACAACTTATTCAAGTAGACATATGTATATTCAAGTGAACATGCTATAACAAGTAGACAACTTATTCGTGCATGTCTATTCCTTACTTATTCAAGACAACTTATTCCTTACTTATCAACATAACTCGTGTTCAAATAAAAAAGAGTATGGTGATGAAGTGTATGATATGACTATGCTTCACAAACCATATGTTGTAGGCATGAACATTATTTCACTCAATGAACATTCATAGCATAAGAGTATGGCCAATCACAACAACATCATACATGTAACTAATCAACTATATGCCCAAATGAACATTCATACACATACTCAATCAGTCTAGCTTTCTAAACAGAACACCAAACATAAACATGTTTCATACACATACACATACACATACTCAATCACTTCTAGCAGTATAACTCATAGGTGTAAGAGTATTGGCAATCACAATGAACATTTAAAGCTTTAAAGTATGCCTAAGCAGCCACATGCTTAATGATCTATCATAAATAAACTCTATGAGTCCTATCTTCCTAAACAGTTATATCTAACCAATTAGTTCATACCAATCATTTCATCATCACCCACAACATCATACATATATTTAATCATTCAGTTCAAACCCATATAACAATATACATACTAAATCAGGCTAGTTTCCTAAATCAATGAGTTCTAGGTTCCTAAAAAGTACATCAAACATACTCAATCACTTCTAAATGAATGACCAATCAGTTCAAACCAACATAACATTAATATATATTCATTAAGTTAAAGAAATCTTCCCATATGCTAAAGACATGAACCGATTGACAATTTCTTCAGTTAGCCTTCTTCCCATGTACTGAAGCATTCTTACTATCCCTGCAAATATTATGTTCAAATAAAAAGGAATCAGATGAGTTCATACCATCTTCAGCATCAGGCATTGTATTGCCCTAGGTTAAAAAAGATAAAGACCCAAGCTTTTCAGCAGTGAATTTGAATACAATAAAATCAGTGTAGCTAAGCGAGAGATCTAAACCTTTCAATGATAGATCTGAAAATCACAAGATCCTTATTCCAGCTGCTGAAATCGACATACACAAAAGTAAATCGGATGAGGAAAAGATAGAGTAAGGAACAATGATACTCTAATACATCTAGGAACGAAGAAAATATGGCTTACTAGTACCGTGTTTCGAGCTCACCCAGTGATTGCATGTTCAAATCAACCATGGAGATAGAGAGGGATGAGAGGGATGAAGTTTGCGTAACCTAAACTGGGGTTTGGGATTAGAGAGATGGTATCAGCTGAAATTTTAGTCAAACTCGCCTAAAATTTGGTATGGCCGCGTAAGTGAAATTTCATTTGCCGCTTTTTTGTCTTCAGCATACAATGATATTCATTTATTAGAGGTGTCATCTGTTGAGCGCATCAAATTTAACGAAAACGCGCGTTTTCTTTGGATGACAAGATTCTGTAATCGTAATGTCATCTGAGAATCGAACGCATTTTTTATTTCGCCTTCAGATGACATACAGTTAAAATAATGTCACGAAAAATATTCAGACGACACGAAAACAAATGTCTGTCATGTATCTTGTGTCATATGAAAGGGAAAATGGCATAGTGCATGCAAAGTTAATCTTTCGGTTTAACTAATTCAAAAAGGAATACATGGATATATGTTCTATTTTCATAAAGAGATTGATTAAAGAATAAATTCAGTGAAATTTTGCTCGAGACTAGCAAAAGCTTAAGTGTGGGAGATTTGATAAGCCCAAAATATACCTAAAATATCATTAATAATTACGTCAGTTTTGTATTGAAATCGTGCTAATTATATTTATTTAGAGTACTTTTACGTCTACATATGTTTCTATTGTGCAAGGTACTCGATTATTTGGTAAAATCCAAATAGGAGCTAAAACGGAGCAAAAATGAGAGAAAAATCTAAGTTACGAGCTAAAAGCACGTGTAAATTTAGAAGACCGATACAAGGAGTTGGGAAGCAGTCAGGACTGGGAACAAACACATGTATCGCGACCGAGATTCCCAATATCTCGGTCGCGACACGCTCACTTCAGGCACGAAAACACACTTTCGTTCAAGCATATCTCTCAGCCCTAGGTCGCGAGTGAGATTTTTAAATCTCGGTAGCAGCAACAACATTTTCAGCACTGATTTCACATGTTCAATTTCTAAATAACACGTCTGCTCGTCCGGATAAAAACGACCCTTCACTAGCGGACACGACCCTTCAAACACAACCTTCCAGCAACTATAAATAAGTGCACCATTTCAGAATTCAATGTTGGTTAGAGGTTGGAAAGTTAGATATTATGTTGAGAAAACTCTGATTTAGAAGAGAGTTAGATATTAGTTTTCATTTCTATAAAGACAAATACAGTTTCAATTAGTTTAGATTCAAGAATTGTTCGAAGACAAGTTTACATTCTGATAGTGGATCCAACGATCTCTATTTCGAGGAGTCAACGAGAAGAACTAGCGGCTGAAGCGCCCCAGGGTCTGACAAACCTACGAAGTTTGAGGAAAGGATTGACAACCCGGAACTCAAAATAATTAAAATGGTATCCATGTTTCTTCTTCTCTGTTAACTTGTGAAGATTCACAAATCACTAATAATATATCTTTTCTATTCAATTTATGTTTTCTGTTGTTGTTCTAAAGTATATTTTGACAAAATGTTCTTCAAAATAATAAACCTGTGTTTTCTATATAAACCTTTTACATAAAATATATTTCTAAGGAAACTTTGTTGAACACTTAAAAGGATTAGGATTTATGGATGATATGATCAATAGCTCGACTTATCAGACATAAAACACCAATTTGATTAAGGTAGCGATCTGTTCCGAGCGTAGAAAGATCGTCTGCAATTCGAAGCCCGTTAATTGCGTTAAATGATGAATTGTTACATGTTTATAATTGATAAGGGTCAAAAACCCATATCTTTAGGTACGGTTTAAGGACGGTTTTAGTTTACTTTTTGCCAATAAGCGAGCAATACTCGCATTTATATGCATGTGCGTGTGATTATTAGTTTTAGTATATGCTTTATTTACTTTTGTAGTTTCTAGCCGTTTTCTGGTTGTTTTCGGGCAAAATATTGCCAAAATAGCACACACGTGAACTATCACTTATTTTCGGCTAATTAATCCACCAAAGGTCACACCAAATGGAGTTTTTACTCAAATCTAACGACTGGTGGGTCAATTTAGCTTTTGCACTAATGTTGTTTGGAGTTTATATGTGTGTATAGGTTAAAATGGGATCAATTTCGGACAAAAATCGCATCTCGGGGACCCTCAGACAGTCGCATGGTGAATTGGGCATGTCCAACCCACCAAAATGGCCTCTATAGGCCAGGTCGGCCAGCTGGCCATCATAGGCCAGCTAGGCGAGCTAGCTCGCCCACCTCGACGAGCTGGCTTGCGGGAATCAGTCTTTTGACTGATTCCCGGCCCCACAACTTCACGATTTCGCCCCCACTCTTCCACCTGCATTGGGAAACAAGTTAGATTAGGTTTAGGCATGAGACTACAACTATAAATAGAACATTGTAATTGTAAATTAGACATCTTTCATCTATTGTATTTTACCTTAGCCCTCACCCTTGAAGAATCCTCTCCACCTCCTCCATCTCCTTCAACCTCCATTGAAGAACCTTCGAAGCTCCGCCCACCGAGGATTTTTCAAGGTTCGTCCTTAAGACCTAGGAAGCCGGCTACAGGGTAGACAGGTTCACTGAAAGATATTTTCTCATCCTTTTTATAATTTGTTTGTCCCTTGATACAGTATATGAATCCTAGGCTAATTGTATCCCTGTAACAATGTTCTTCATCTTTAATAATATTTAACTCTTGTTCTGTTCAGTTGATTTATTTGTTTAATCTTTATCTTACGCTTTATTCAATTAGTTTAACTCATTCATAAGTCCAAAAATTTAGTTGGCATATATTGTGAGCTGAATCTGACCTAGTCAGAGCCTAGGAGATTGACGACCTCTTAGTTGATTAAGCCCAAATTGCTAAGCCTTGGACCTAGTTTCGATCTTACAAGGGAATCACGCACTAGGGACTTCAGAAGGATAAGTATGGTTAATCGCCTCAAGTACAAGTGACTCAGATTAGGTTTTTAATCAATTGACCTAACAATCTATTCTCATTATTATCGTATCACCCCATGTTCCTTCGGGTAATTTCATTAGTGAAAGATCACTCAGGAGTAGAATAACTTAGTTAGGAGTAGAATAACTTAGTTAGGAGTAGTGTAACTTAATTAGGAATATAATAACTTAGCTAGGAGTAGAGTAATTCAACTAGGAGTAGGTTAACTTAACCAAAACAAAATCAAACCCCCTTAAAGCCTAGATAACTTAACCGAGTAGCCTGATACTTGTAGCAATATATCCTGTGGATTTGATACCTGGACTTGTCCAGATTATTACTTGATAACGATGGGGTACACTTATCCCTTAGTGAGTCTCAACCGTCAGGCGCATCAAGTTTTTGGCGCTGTTGCCGGGGATTTACTTTTCCAGCAATATCGAACCAAAGGTCGAATTTGTTAGTTTAGGCATTCTTTCTGTGAATATCCTTTATTTATATCGTTTATACTTGTTTATATATAAATCTTTATACCTTCTATACTTGTTCATATCTTTTGTATTTGTTCATAACTGTTCAATTTACTTTTGTATTAGAATATACATCGATTTTTCTGTTTTATAAGTATACAAATCTGCACACTACACACTTATTGATAGCTGTAGTTTATCTTGTATTTATAATTTTAATCTAAACTCATTAGCTTACTGTTTATAGTTGTAAATTTCTATTTATGATTATAGTTTTTGCCTTGTGATTGTGTAAACATAAAACTCTAGTTGACTTTGTAGCTGTAATCTCTTTTGATTTGTTATATATTCATAGATATAGACTGTTCATGTTAGATCTTATAGTTGTAAACCTTGTCTATACTTGTTAAAATTCCATAGCTTTAATTTTCCGACTTATGCTTGTTAACTTTTGTGTTCATAGCTGTAAAATTTCACTTATCAACTTTTGTGCTAGAACTTCACTTTTTCTTTGCATTCTCTGATCAATGAATTGGAAAGAAAGAGTCGAGTGGCAAGCTAAAAAGTTTACTATCCCATCAAGACAATACATTCATGCCCTGGAGAATAAGGCTCCCAATCCCTCTATGGCCGAGTTAAAAAAGAAAATGGATATCTTGATGGCGAAAATGAGCCTCAACACCAATGAAAGTGTAAGTATTGTGGGTAATCACCAAAGGTACAATTCTAACCCCAATTCTTATAGCTTTTATGATAGTGATTGGAGGAGACCTCAACACTCAAATCTGTCCTATGGGAACCCTAACATGTTGAGGCCTCCAAATAGGTTTATTAATGAGCACAGGGAAAACAAATTGGGAATGTTTCCTTACGAACAAGCAAGCAAAGTTCCTCCATAACCCTCTAGCTCACAAGATGAGGTGATGTCCCTTTTGAAAGAAATGTCAACCCGACTTACAATCAATGAGGAGTTTTGCATGGACTTGAGCAACCAATTGGCTCAAATAAACCATGAGATGCAAGAGCAATCCCGAGATGCTTTCCCAAGCATAAAGGAAAACAGAGAAATCCCACAAAGGGAATCAGCTCAAGCCATCTCCTTGAGGAACGACAAAAAGGTATAACCAAGTCCACTGTCACATGCATCACTCAAGGTAAGTGAGGAACCGGAAGCGGTAAGCAACCCCGGTTCAGAATCTGAAATTCAAAATCATGTGATAGAGATAAAAGATCAAATCAAAACTTGTGTATCTCAACTACCTTTTCCTCAAAAGTTAGAAAAGTTTAGGTTCGCTTCATGCTCAGAAGTTTTCATTCTCTTCGACCTACCAAGAGAATCCAAAAGGGAGCAAACCAAACTTTTTTATAATATATTTAAATTTGGCCTCTTATTTTTATTAAACTTATTTGGGGCTCCTAATCCGTTTTGTAGGTACGGATTATTTATTAAGGAATTCGAGTTCCTAACACGAATAGAAGCTTACACCTAAGAAGGAATTCTATGTCCAGCTAATCGACTATAAAGTAGCGCTTCTTGGGAGGCAACCCAAGTTTGGATTAACTTTTTCTAGGTTTGTTTTTCTTTTTAATTTAATTATAGATTTCTGCTTTTAACTTTAATGAGTAAAAAAAATTCCCCCGACCTTCTGCCTGCCAGCTCGCCGAAAAAAAAAATATTTTTTTTCCCAAAAAAAAATATATATTATTTTTTCTGCTACTGCCCTCCAACTCACCGAGAAAAAAAAACCGGGAGCGCCAATTAGGACCTAAAACCGAAAACTTCCTTCGAAGCTAAACTTCATTATTTGTTTCTGGGGACTGAGAAGGGAATCTAAAATTGCATGACAACTAGTTTAGGTGTAGGACACAATCGTTTTATTTGTAAGCGCATAAGCTAAAGATTGCATTTAGACCCTACTTTTGAAGAAATGCTAAAATCAGTACTTAGGTAGATAACTTAAGAATTGAAGGCATGTGATATTGAATTTGAGCTTGGGGAGAACTAATAAACACAAAATTGAAACCCAAAGAATTGTGAGTTGAATTTGAGCCTAAGAGCGAACATCAAAAAGCTCTTTTTCTTGAAATTTTTGTGTGAATGCTTTGACTTGTGGAAGATTACAGATTTTGCACCTAATACTGAGTTGAACCTAAATGCAATGATTTGAGATGATAAACGATGAATCAGCCTCATTAGAACTAACCTTTTCTTTACCTCATTTTCTCTTTTTTTATCTACTCTAGGAAGCCCCTTTGAGCCTGTATTTTGCAGCTTGTAGTTTTTCTTTCATTCTAACCCAATTTTTGCAAACTATCACTTAGTTTGTTACCTAACCCGAGTTTTTGCAAAGCTCACATTGAGTCTTTGTTTTCTTCTAGCGCTTTTCTATTTGTTTATGGCATTATAGTAGCAAGCCAAAAGGCTAAGAGGTGAATGAGCATCACTATTAAAAAGAAAAAGAAAAAAAGGGAAAGAAAAGAGACGAACAAAATGGGGAGAACTTCATTCCCCAGTTCTTAAAATCAGAACGTCTCAGAAAAAAAAATAATAGAAATAAAAAGCTCAATCACTTCATATTTGCTAAAGTCATTCTAAACTTTGTTTTTCTAGCGCTAGAACTCCTAACCAATGTTGTACCTTTAACCCTCTTCTAACCACATTACAACCCCAATTCGAGGCTGTTTTTTATATCATCGGAGTCATTCAGCATAGTAGAGGAACTCGGATGAACGTGCAAAGTCAACGTAATCCTAAGCAAGAACATAAGCCGAGAGTAAACACTTTAGCCACTAAAATTGTGTGAATTGAGTGAACTACCTATGGTGAGGTGTTTTACTTAGCTATCCCCTTAAGCACGTTTAATTGAACATGTATCATTTTCTTAAGAATATGACCTGTGATAATTGAAATGCGTCTTTTGGATATCGTGTCTCTACTTTGTACTTCCGAATGCATGTAATTACAAATGCTCGAAATTGTGTGAGGCACCTAGTAAAACCAGGAGGTTTCCTAGCTTGCTTGTGATTGCGGGTTTAGTTTTTTAGTTTACTTGGGGACAAGTAAACTTTTAAATGCGAGGAGGTTTGATAGGGGTCAAAAACTTCTATCTTTAGGTACGATTTTAGGACAGTTTTAGTTTACTTTTTGCCAATAAGCGAGCAATTCTCGCATTTATATGCATGTGCGCGTGATTATTAGTTTTAGTATATGTTTTATTTACTTTTGTAGTTTCTAGCCGTTTTCTGGTTGTTTTCGTGCAAAATATTGCCAAAATACCACACACATGAACTATCACTTATTTTCGGCTAATTGATCCACCAAACGGAGTTTTTACTCAAATCTAACGACTGGTGGGTCAATTTAGCTTTGGACTAATGTTGTTTGGAGTTTGTGTGTATGTACAGGTTAAAATGGGATTAATTTCGGACAAAAATCGCATCTCGGGGACCCCTAGGCAGTCGCAAGGTGAATTGGGCATGTCCAGCCCACCAAACTGGCCTTTGTAGGCCAGCTCGGCGAGCTGGCTTGCGGGAGTCAGTCTTTTGACTGATTCCCTGCCCCACGACTTCACGATTTCGCCCCCACTCTTCCACCTGCATTGGGAAACAAGTTAGATTAGGTTTAGCCACGAAACTACAACTATAAATAGGACATTGTAATTGTAAATTAGACATCTTTCATTAATTGTATTTTACCTTAGCCTTCACCCTTGAAGAATCCTCTCCACCTCTTTCATCTCCTTCAACCTCCATTGAAGAACCTTCGAAGCTCCGCCCACCGAGGATTGTTCAAGGTCCGTCCTTAAGACCTGAGAAGCCGACTGCAGGGTAGACATGTTCCCTGAAAGGGATTTTGTCATCCTTTTTATAATTTGTTTGTCCCTTGATACAGTCTATGAATCCTAGGCTAATTGTATCCCCGTAACAATGTTCTTCATTGTTAAGCCCAAAATATACATAAAATGTCATTAATATATACATCAGTTTTGCAATAAAATTGTGCAGTTTATATCTATTTAGAGTACTTTTACGTCCGAATATGTTTCTTTCATGCAAGGTACCTAAATATTTGGTAAAATCCAAATAGGAACGAAAAGAGGTCAAAAACGAAGGAAAAACCCTAAGTTACGGGCAAAAGACGAAGAAAATCAACGCACCGAAATGAAGATGACGGAACGAAGTCAGAGTCGGGAAAAAACTCCCGAGTCACGACCGAGATTCCCTAATCTTGACCGCGACACGCTAATTTCAGCGACTCTCCCTTGCGTTCTGAAGACTGAACCTTTACTCCTTAATCTTGGTAGAGATTTTCCCATCTCGGTAACATCAGAAACTCCTGCAGCACATCTTTCACATGTTGAAATTCAAAGAAACGCGTCCGTTCGGGTGGATAGAAACGTCTCTTCGCAGCGGACATGACCCCTAAACATGACTCTTCAACATCTATAAATAGAGAGTTGATTTCAGAGTTGTAGAGAGTTAGATTAATCTGAGTCAGAAACGATTCAGAGTTAGAGTTCGATTTTGTAAAAGCAATTTGATGTACACACATTGTTCTTAAATTAATTACAAACACAGTAGCAATTAGATTTAGATTAAGATCTGTTCAAGACTAGTTTACATTTTGGTAGTAGAAGAACCATCTCTATTCTGAAGATTCAGCGAGAAAATTAAGTAGCGGATTCGACCCCGGAGCCTGACAAACTCTAACGAGGTTTGAGGAAGGATTGACAACCCGGACTCACTAAGTCCTCTTGAATGCTTCCATTCTTTTTATTCGCTGTAAACTTGTATCAATTCACACTTCATCTAATAAAGTTCATACAATTCAACATATTTTTATTTAGTTACTTTGGTAAATGATCTGAAGTAAAGTTCTGGTGTTTTCATTAAAAGTAGTTAAATTCAAAATTTTTACAAGGAAACTTTGTTGAACACTTGGGTAAATTCATTCTTATGGACGATATGATCGTTAGGTCGGCTTATCGGAAATAAGTATAAATTTGCTCAAGGTAGAAATCTACTCAGAGCCAGGGGGATTCTCTACGGTTCAAAGCCTTTTAATTGAAGGGGTTTACGTTTATTACACATTTATAATTTTTACAAAGTTTAAAGTTGTTTTCTTTGCTTAATACAAACGAGTACAATAATTCTCTTGGTCTAAACACTAAACGTTTCTGTTTTGTAATTCAAACTCAAAACATAATTGATTTCTAACATTCTACATATATTCTAATCTGATTCTTATTAAATCAATCTCAAAACCAAATTCAATTAATGATTATCTATTAAATAAACCTTAAGTCGTATTTAAACTATACCTAAATAAATTTTTGTGAAAAACGTTCCATGTGGGATCGATATCTTTTTATTACTACAAGCGAAACCGTGCACTTACGGAAATCACTCAACAAGTTTTTGGCGCCGTTGCCGGGGAACACCAAAATTTTTTTACAAAAATTTAGATTTTTCGTGTTTTATTTCGAATCTAGGTTTATACATACTTATTTTAACTTTTATATTTTATTTATTTTAATTTACTAACATATTTATTTTTCAATTATGTTTTGAAGGTAGTTTTGGTTCGTGCAAAAATTTCAAGTTCATGCGCAGTTCTCGAAGTTCAGGCATTCCACTAGACCCATTAGATCCAGAAATTGAAAAGACAATTAAAAAGAAAAAGAAAAACAAGAAACAAAAAAAACCAAAATTCTGAGCCAGAAAATATGGCAGATCCACCAACACTCATGGATTACGCTAGGCCAGGAGTGGCCGGTGTAACCAATAGTATAGTTAAACCCAGAATAACCGCAAACCAATTTGAAATTAAGCCAGCTTTGATTAATATGTTGCAAAACAATGTAACATTTTATGGGCTACCTAACGAAAATCCTAACACCCATTTGAATAATTTCTTAGAAATTTGCGACACTTTCAAAATACTAGATGTGACTGCCGAAGAAATTACACTTCGACTCTTTCCTTTCACTTTGAAGGATAGAGCCAAAGATTGGTTAACTTCTATGCCAGGCGCAACATTTGCAACTTGGGACCAATTAGCCCAAGCATTTTTATCAAAATATTTCTCTTTAGCAAAAACTGCAAGAGTCATAAAAGAGTTGACATCTTTTTCTCAAAATGATAATGAAACTCTTTATGAGGCTTGGGAACGTTTTACAGAACTTCAACGTTTATGCCCACACCACCAATTACTCGATGCACTTTTAATGCAAACATTTTATAATGGGATTAATCCTACAACTAGAGGTTCATTAGATGCTATGTCGGGAGGGTTATTTACGAAGAAGACATCCGCCCAAGCGAGAGAACTTTTGGAGGAAATGGCAATCAAAAGCAATATGTGGCCCGCAGAACGTGGACACATACTAGTGGCGAAACCATCATCCTCAACCACATCATCCATTAAAGGTATAGTGAATCTCGATCCAGTCTCGATGTTACAAGCCTAATTTTCTGCCTTATCGCACAAAATTGATAGGTTTATGGCACCGTGTGATACCAATGGTAATCCAATCCCAACGAATGTGGATTACGAAGGTATGAGCGAGATTGAACAGGTAAATTTTGTCCAAGGGCAAAACCAAACTAATAATCCTTATTCTAGTACTTATAATTCTGGATGGAGGAATCATCCTAACTTTAACTGGAAAGATAATAATAATAATAATAATACCAATGATGATCAAAATCGTACCAATAATTATAAAAATCAATCTAGAGATACGATTAGCACTTTATCTTCAAAAATCGACAAATTTATAGATGATATCGGTGGAAAAGTAAGTAGCCACGATGATGGTTTTAAATGTATCGAGAATAAATTCAATCAATTTATTAAAAACCACTCGTCTAGCATCCATAATTTGGAGGTTCAAATTGGACAAATTGCTAAGTCAATTCCATCCCGAAAAGAGGGAAGTCTTCCCAGCCATACGGAAGAAAATCCGAAAGAGTATGTAAAGGCTATCACTCTTCGTTCAGGGAAAAATTACTTAGGTCCGGAAATGCCCAGAGATTCTACTTTACAGGGAACTGATTTACCAACAAAATCCAAAGAAGATACATTAAATGCAAAAAGTTCACCTATTGACTCAAGTACAAAAACTTTTGTACCCAAACCACCTTTTCCACACAAAGTCCGAAACAAGGACCATGACAAACAACTTTTAACGTTTTTGGACAAACTTAAAAATTTGCATATTAATTTGACGTTTATGGATGCGATAATGCAAATTCCTAACTATGGTAAGTTTTTAAAAGATTTGATTTCAAAGAAAATCAGCTGGGAAGGAATTTCGTCCATATCGTTAACAGAGGACTGTAGTTCAATAGTGTCAAGTAATTTGCCCACTAAACTCAAAGATCCCGGATGTTTCACCATCCCGTGTAAGTTGGGAGACATTGAATTCCCAAGTTGTCTTTGTGATTTAGGAGCAAGCATTAACTTAATGTCGTTGTCTATTTTTAACAAATTAGGTTTAGAAGAAGATATCAAGCGTACCAATATGGTTTTGCAATTAGCGTATCAAACCACTAAGAAACCATATGGTATAATTGAGGATGTTTTAGTTAAAGTTGACAAGTTTATTTTTCCTACCGATTTCGTTATATTAGACTTTGCATATGACGTTAATTGTCCACTAATTTTTGGTAGACCGTTTATGAATACGGGACGTGCATTAGTCGATGTATCGGAAGGGAAAGTAGTTTTAGGAATAGGTGAAGATAAGATCGAGTTTAATATGAACAAAGCGATGAAATATCCTATGGAAGAATTCATTTGTATGAAACTAGACTTGGTTGAAGAATGTGTCCATGACATTGTTCAAAGAGAAGAAATAATAGAACCTATAGTGGGAGAAGAATTAGAAGATCCCCAGAGCCTTTGATTCGAGAAGATGGACCAGTTCTGCCTTCAATTGTAGTACCCCCTAAGTTAGAACTTAAAGGGTTACCAAACCATTTGAGGTATGCTTTCTTAGGCGAAGGCGATTCTCTACCTATAATTATCTCTAACAAGTTAACTAAAGATCAAGAAGAGAAATTGAAAGAAGTTGTTAGGAATAGAATAGGAAGTATGGGATGGCAAATTTCAGACTTAAAATGAATTAATCCTAGTATTGTAATGCACATAATTTATTTAGAAGAAGATAAGCCACCTAAAGCGGATAGACAAAGACGCTTAAAACTGAACATGAAATAAGTAGTAAAAAATGAGATTACTAAGCTTTTAGACAATGGAATCATTTATCCTATCTCGGATAGTGAATGAGTTAGTCCAATCCATTGTGTACCTAAAAAGGGAGGCATAACTGTAGTAAGGAATGACGAAGGTGAATTAATTCCTACGCGAACCACCACCGGTTGGAGGGTTTGTATAGATTATAGGAACCTAACAAAGAAACCAGGAAAGATCATTTTCCTCTACCTTTCATCGATCAAATGATCGAAAGGATAGCCGGTCATGCTTTTTATTGTTTTCTCGATGGTTATTCCGGATTCTTTCAAATATACATTTACCCGGATGACCAAGATAAAACAACTTTCACATGTCCTTATGGAACCTTTGCATATAGGAGAATGTCATTTGGTCTATGTAATGCACCAACAACATTTCAACGTTGTATGACTGCAATATTTAACGATTTCATTGAAGATATCATGGAAGTTTTTATTGATGATTTTTCAGTTTATGGAGGTTCTTTTGATGCATGTTTAGAAAACCTAGATAAAGTGTTGTCTAGATGTGAAGAAACGAAATTAGTTTTAAACTGGGAAAAATGTCATTTCATGGTAGACGAAGGAATTGTTTTAGGTCATAAAATATCTGAAAAAGGATTAGAAGTGGATAGAGCGAAAACTTCAGTCATAGAGAAATTACCCCCTCCAACTACTGTTAAGGGAGTAAGGTCATTTTTAGGTCCTGCAGGTTTTTACAGAAGATTTATAAAAAACTTTTCTGTGATTTCCAAACCACTTACTAATTTGCTTATGAAGGATTCAACCTTTGATTTTAATGAAGATTGTGTTAATGCTTTTGAAACATTGAAAACCGCCTTAGTCAGTGCACCTATAATTGCTAAACTCGATTGGGATTTACCTTTCGAAATCATGTGTGATGCAAGTGACTTAGCCGTAGGATGTGTATTGGGTTAAAGGAAGGATAAGAAACTCCATGTTATTTATTATGCAAGTCACACATTGTCCGGTGCACAGTTGAATTACACCACACCCGAAAAAGAAATGCTAGCGGTAGTTTTTGTATGTGATAAGTTTAGGTCGTATCTGTTAGGATCTAAAGTTATTATATATACCGATCACGCAGCTTTAAGGTATTTGTTCGCTAAGAAAGATGCAAAACCGCGTCTTATTAGATGGGTCTTGTTATTACAAGAATTTGACATAGAAATTAAAGATAAAAAGGGAGTAGAAAACCTTGTCGCCGATCATCTATCAAGACTTGAAGATGAAAACAGTCCTATCGGTGAAACTATCGGTATACGAGATGATTTCCCCGATAAATATCTCAATCAAATAAAAAGTGTCATTTCACCGTGGTATGCGGATATAGCTAATTATCTCGCAGCTCATATTGTCCCAGAAGGGTTAAACTCCCAACAAAAGAAGAAATTCGTTTTCGATATTAAAATATATTTTTGGGAAGATCCTTTCTTGTTCAAAACATGTGGTGATGGTATAATTAGGAGATGTGTTAGTGAAGATGAATATAAGTCTATAATGTCAGAATGTCATTCAAGCTCTTATGGAGGGCATAACGGCGTTAGTAAAACAGTAGCTAGGATATTAGAATGCGGATTCTTTTGGCCTACGTTGTTTAAAGACGTTCGTTCGTTTGTTATTCGGTGTGATAAATGTCAAAGAACCGGGAATTTAGGAAGGAAAGATGAGATGCCTCTCACAAACATGTTGGAAGTTGAAGTCTTCGACGTGTGGGGAATCGATTTCATGGGTCCTTTTCCCCATTCTTTTGGTTAAAGTTATATATTAGTAGCCGTCGATTATGTTTCAAAGTGGGTTGAAGCAATTGCAACCCCGACGAATGATTCTAAGGTTGTTGTTAAGTTTCTTGATGACATATTTTGTAGATTTGGAGTCCCTAGAGTTATGATGAGTGATGGAGGTACACACTTCATAAACCGAAGTTTTGAATCGCTTGTGAAAAAGTATGGAGTACACCACCGCGTATCTACGCCATACCATCCTTAGTCGAATGGTCAAGCGGAGATATCTAATAGAGAACTCAAATGGATATTAGAGAAAACAGTCTCATCTTTAAGAAGAGACTGGGCACGCAAACTTAACAATGCGTTATGGGCATACCGTACTGCATTTAAAACACCTATAGGGATGACACCGTACCGACTCGTGTATGGAAAAGCTTGTCATTTACCAGTAGAATTAGAACATAAAGCTTATTGGGCTATTAGAGCACTTAATTATGATTTGCAAAAAGCAGGAAAGAAGCGCTTGTTCGACTTAAACAAGTTGGATGAATTACGTCATTTATCCTACGAAAATGCAAAGATATATAAAGAAAAAGTGAAAAAATGGCACGATGCCAAAATTAAAGTCAAAAGCTTTAATATTGGAGATAAAGTGTTACTGTTTAATTCTCGACTCAGATTATTTTCAGGTAAGCTTAAGTTTAGATGGTCAGGACCATTTTTAGTCGTTAAAACTTTCGACTATGGATCCTTAGAACTAGAAAGAGCTGATGGAGTTCGTTTTAAAGTTAACGGTAATAGATGCAAAATTTATTATGAAAACGCTCCAATTCAGGAAATTAAGTTTGTGGACGAATTCTATGAAGATTAATTCATTAATTTTCATATATTTTCTTGTTTTCCTTTTATTTAGTTTTAAGTTTAGCTTTTATTTTTACTTGTATTTAATTTAAAATTTCAATTTATTTTATTTTTACAATTTTATTTTTATAATTTTTAGTTTTTAGATATGTGTATATGAAATTTACAAGCTATAAAAATTTATTTAAGTCATGTTTTTAATTAGTTTTCAGGAAATTCTTATGTATTTGTGAAATTTCAGGAATCTCGGTTGAGATTCTAGGGATTCAATTATTCAAGGAAAGGTAAGCAAAGTTTCTGAACTTACCGAGATGAATTAAATCTCGACCGAGATCAGCGAAATGAGGTTTCGACGCACATTTCCCAAGTGGGAAGTGGGGTGTCGCGACCGAGATTCACCAATCTCGGTCGCGACACGGGTCTTTTTTGACCTGTATCTTTTTTTCTTCTTTATCTCTTGAACCTTTGATGTACATTTCGAAAAATCAGGTTAGTTCATGTCCAAATGGTGTGAATTTACACATTTTTAATCCCAACAGACACATTGATTTGTCCTGATGCATTATAAATAATTAGAGAATACCAGAATTATTTTACTTCCCATTTCTTTTCATCTCTATCAGACAATTCTGACTTCTTCTCAATTATCCTACCCCTTTCTAAAAAGTTACAAAGACTTTTTCATTTCAAACAAACATGACTTCCAAGCATAAATCTTCCAAAAAGAATGTTGTTGCACGCAATAAGCGTACTGATATGTCAGAATGCTACGGTGCACCATTTTCCATTTACAACCATGATGAAGGACGAAGATATTATCGATTCCGCTATGCAATTTTTATCGGAATGTTGTACATAGATGAGTTCTTAAACGATGAACTCGGAGTTAGCGAAGATATGGATCGCTACTTGAGGAACTTAGGCTGGTCTAAATTTTCCTACATGAGGCTTCCAATAATTGGAGATTGGATTTTGGAATTCCTCTGTACAGTGTGCTTTGTGAATAAGCGTCGTGTTCGTCTAAGTTTTCACAAGGATGGCGAAACTTTCACCTTTGGTTACCCTGAATTACATGTCTAGTTTGGTTTCCCGCCTAGGGATACAACAAATTACCATCCTAGCAAAGATATGACATCCAGAGATATTTGGAGAATGTTAACTGGTTTTTGGCGTTTTAATCCAAGTCTCGCCTACAACAAGTCCATCAACTCCAATTCTATGCTTTATTTACACAAGTTTCTGTGTCACAGTTTGTTTGGACGAACTGGAAGTAGTGTTGTCAGGGACACGGACTTGTACGTATTAGGGGATATTTTCTAAGGCAACACCGTCAATTCTTCAAAAATATTGATGGAAGGTCTGGTTGCCGCTTCTCGATCCAAAAATAAGAAGATTAGATTAGGGAATATTATCTGTGGAATAATCCTCGGAGCAAAAGGTGCAAGTTCTGTTCCATGGACTGATGCTGAACCCTTTCCAATAATGGATTATGAATTTTTGGAAAGTGAGGGTCTCGTGAAGCGTATTTTTAGAGTTGGCCCACGATTTCTTTCTGCGGAAGAAAGACAGATCTTCGTGCAAGCGAAGATTGATCGTTACCGGGCTATGAGAATCCTAATTCAAAGGGATGAGGAATTACTTTAATTTGTTTGATTCTGTTTGTTTTTCAATTTTTTGTATATAGGTTTGTTTTTGTGTTTGTTCTTTATGTAATTTGTATATATGTTTTCTATTTTTAATAAAGCTATCAAGTTTGATTCTTTGATTCTTTTTGCTTAATATACGTTAACCATACAAGTTATAAGAATAAATCTGAATCTAAGTTCAAATGAAACAGTATAACTTTTAAAATGAATCTGTAATTATTTTAATGAATCTGTATCAAATTCAGAAATGTTTCTGAACATCTGACTTTTCATTTTTGTACATATATGTTTCATGCAATAAACTTTAATTTCACTTCATGATTTCATCTTTTGTTATGAATTGTGTCTGCTTAAAGTTATAACTATTTAGAAATGAATATGTACACATGCATATTAAAGCTAATAAGTGATAATAATGATTAAAACAATACAAGATTAATGTGCATTTATTTTACATTCAATTACCTTAACCAATTAATGTTCATTTATGTTACATTAAACTCTAATTAAAGGCAAATAATGATTCATTAACGCAATTTAATAAGGATAAGACATATTTACACAGAAATTGCGCAAAACGGAGTTTTTTAGACGCGTTTTTTCAGCAACCATGACCAAATCTCGGTAGGGACTAGCAAATCCCTACAAGTTCAGCAAGACGGTCAAATTTCTGGAGAAATAATCTCTAGAAATTACCGTGTCGCGACTTGTAGGGGTGGAGAATTCCGATTTTTGCATTTAAAAATTTGTCAATTCCTATTCCTATACTAACTCTACATACCTATATTCAACCCTATATATACCTACTCCTTACACAAACATCAAATCACCTCCAATTTTATCCAATTAAACACACAAACCTCTTCCCAATATTCTACCTTTTACTCTTCCCAATTTATTCATTCCCTATTCACTATCTTTTCCTCTCTTTTACTCATTCACCATTAACCCATTACAACACAAAACCTTTCAAGTTTTTGATATTCTCTCTTCTCTCATCTACTCAAACACTAACAAAAATCATGCCTAGAACCAAAGTTTCCGGTCACAAGCCTAAGGTAACCGAAGCCGATCGTCTTCGTGTAAGATACGGAGCATATTTCGACGTTGAATCTGAGGATGAAGGAAAACACTTTACTCACTTTTCCGGGTCCAAAATGGAGTTCATTGACATGCCGTTTCTCCACTTTGAGTTGGTAAGCGAGTTATCTTTTTCGGACCGTGTTAATGAATTCCTTGACACGCTTGGTTGGAATACCTTTGCTAGTATGAAATTTCCTCATAATGATGAATTCATTATTGAATTTTTAGTTACTTTGAAATATGATAAGGGGAAGAAATTTATCACCTTTAGGAATAATAGTGTCACATATACTATTGAATATGAGGCTATGGGGAACATGTTTGGCTTTCCAACTAGTGGCTTTGTTGAAAGGCCTAAGGAGATTGATTCACACACTATTTGGCATGCAATTTCGGGCCAAGATTATTTTTATCTCAAAAACACCTCTAGCAAGATGATTTGGGATAATTGTGTGTTTTATTTTCACAAATTTTTGAGTTTTTCCTTGTTTTGAAGAGTTGAGAGTTCCAAAGTTCAAGTTCGGGATTTATTTGTTCTTGATTGCTTATTGAAAGGTCTTCGAGTTGATAGCATCGGCATGCTATTTGAAAATTTATATCGTGCTTCCGCATCACACACTAAGCAAGTACCTTTAGGAAATTTTATTACCGAGTTAGTGATGGGTGCACGTGGGGAATTAATGGATTTTCAAACCCTCTCCTACCAAGGCTATATACCTCTTTTGGATCTCGCGGCCCTTAATCGAGCCAATTTATTACTTCGAGATGGTCCTCCCGTTTTTGTTTCGTATGAGGCGCGTATTGCACATCTTAGTGGTCATACAGGTGGAGGAGCCTCTAGTTCACATAATGTAGGTACCGAAGAGGGAGGTGAAGAAGAAGCAGGTGAGGAGGAGGCACATGATGAACCACAACCACAACCACAAGCTCAAACTCAAGCATTTGTAGGTGGTGTGCCCAATGATGATGATCCAATTGATTTGAGGAGGATTTGGAACCAAATGAATAGACATAACCGGTAATTAAATTTGCGATTAGACGACATGGTTGAGAGCAACAATATGATGAGTTCACAAGTCACCGAGGTGGACAACAATATCAACACCTTGCGGAGGGAGCACAAATCCACACGGCGTCGGGTATTATCCTTCTTCCGTCGTCAAAATGTTGAGACCACCCCGACTCCACCGGATTCGCCTACTCATACTTAGGTTTCTATCTACTCTTTTTCATCATTTATCTTGTTATTTTTAAATTTAAGTTTGGTACAATTTATTATTCTTATGTTTGGTACAATTTTATTTTTTGTTGGATGCTTTTATTCTAAGTTTTATGTTGAATGATCTTTATTTCATAATTTTTATCTCTTCATTCGTATGATTTATTTTCGTCAATTTTTCGTGTTTTATCAATTTTTGCACCAATGAAGACATGTTCCAAATTAAGTGTGAGAGGAGATATTACATATATCGTTTTATTTTAGTACGAATAAATGCAATGAATAAGAATAAATACCATTTATATAATTTTTAATGCAACAATTGTTTTATGCAATATGCAACATTTTCAATATTCAACATATGTTGCAACAAATTTTTCAAAAATGACATTTTCAAAAAAAAAAAACATATCTCTAATATAAACATTATTATTTTTATAAACCATATATTTTCATATGTTTAAAAACAATATTTTAACATATGATTATTTTTAGGTTATCATTATCGATAGAAAATAAAATTTCTATACGGGCAATATTTTTCAAATTTTTCACAATTCTCCGATACGATTTTAAGTAAAAACGTCTCGAGAAAATGTATTTAAGTAAAGATCCTTCATTCTTAATCTCTATTTTATATCATGCAATTCATGATACAATAAATCTTATTTTAAATTTTCAATTAGGTTTATAGGCATTAAATTGAACTAATAATTTTTAGCTCGGTTTGATTTCGTCTTACATTAACACCAATTGAAGTTTTTAAGAAAACTTTAGCCATAATACATGTTGAATTTTAAGTCAATATAGGATGAATGTGCTATTTTTCTTTTTCCCAATTTACAATTTTAATTTTATAATTCATGTTAATTAAATCAATTAGTCGGGTAAATTTCATCAATGGTGTACAACCTTTGCTCAATTTCACACTTTGGTGTACAACCTTCAATTTGTCTCACTAATATGTATGAACTTATAGGTGACCTCCCACTGTGGTGTATAGCAGGTAAAAATGACCGGTCAACGCGAAGTCAACGCGCCACGTCAGCATTTTGACCGGTCAAAAAGCCAAAATTTGACCATCTAATATAAAATTACTTCTATGCCCTCTTCTTCCTTCTTCCTCATTCCCCTTCCCCTTTCTCTCTCTAACTCCTCTCTCTACCTTATTTATCTCTCTACCAAAAACAGAAACAATATTTGTCAATCAAAATTACTACCTTAAAATATTATTCAAGAATTATAATAACTTAATTATAATAAAAGTGGGAAGCAGCTTAATTACCTTTTGTCGAGTTGAATTTAGCTAGTAATTTCTTTTTTTTTTAAAATTGAAAGGAACCTACCCAGTAGTTTCTTAAACCCAATAAAAGTGGGAAGCAACTTAATTACCTTTCTGAGGGAGGATTTGATTTCTTAATATTTCATATTCTTATGTATGTCACGGAGTTAGCTATTTGGAAAACAAGAAATGGGAGAGAAGAATTGTCGCAATAGAGACAGAGACAATAATTTACTTCTTCAAAAAATTCCATGAAATGTCCCTCACAATTACATGCCATTTCTCAACTTCTTTTCCAGTTACAGCTCCGGTTTAATTCTCAAAATATAGTTGCAGAAATCCATCATTTCTTTAATGGGTGAGAATCCTCCATTAATGAGGGATTTCTCGGTTTTCATGACAAATTCTGATGAGATTAGGAGTAGCTCTTCTTCAATGGATAAGAAGTAGAAAATTGGAATAGAAAAGAGGGTTGAAAAATGTATTGGCCATTGGGGCCGGAGAGAACCTAAATCAGAGGAGGGTTTGAAGACAGTAAGTGTTTGTGCGGCTTCAAGAGAAGAGTAGCGAAAAAAGAAATCAAAATTGGAAGATGCTATGTATGAATTGGATATATGTATAAGAAGATGTTACGTATGAATTGGATATGTTTCAGCATTATTTCTGTTTTTAGTAGAGAGAGAAATAAGGTTGAGAGAGAGAAGAGTTAGAGAGAGAAAAGGAAGGATGAAGGATGAAGGATGAAGGAGGAAGAATAGGGCATAAAAGTAATTTTACATTAGGTGGTCAAATTTTGACTTTTTGACCGGTCAAAATGCTGATGTGGCGTGTTGAATTTGTGTTGACCGGTCATTTTTACCTGCTATACACCAAAGTGGGAGGTCACCTATAATTCATACATATTAGTGAGACAAATTGAAGGTTGTACACCAAAGTGTGAAATGGAGCGAAGGTTGTACACCATTGATGAAATTTACCCTCAATTAGTTGTATTCTTAACTTTTGGTCACGATTGAGACCAACCTTATCACAATCGAGGTATGAAACGGAAGAAATAATTAAGTAAACGGTACTTTTGGCCACGATTGCGACCACCCTTATCACAATCGAGGTATGGAATGAACGTTTGAAGCAAAAAATTAAACGTGTTTAAAGTTTAAAGTAACGATTGCGTCCACCTATGGCATGGTCGGTACCTCTTAAGCGAACACAAATAAAAAGCATATAAAGTTACGATCAAGAACACCCTTATCTCAGGCGTAACTAAACAAATAAATCAACCTAAGTATTTAATTCGTTTAATATATTTCATTTAATTCGTTTATGATAGTGACTGGAGGAGACCTCAACACTCAAATTTGTCCTACGGGAACCCTAACATGTTGAGGCCTCCAAATAGGTTTATTAATAAGCACAGGGAAAACAAATTGGGAATGTTTCCTTACGAACAAGCAAGCCAAGTTCCTCCATAACCCTCTAGCTCACAAGATGAGGTGTTGTCCCTTTTGAAAGAAATGTCAGCCCGACTTACAATCAATGAGGAGTTTTGCATGGACTTAAGCCACCAATTGGCTCAAATAAACCATGAGATGCAAGAGCAATCCCGAGATGCTTTCCCAAGCATAAAAGAAAACATAGAAATCCCACAAAGGGAATCAGCTCAAGCCATCTCCTTGAGGAATGACAAAAAGGTAGAACCAAGTCCACTGTCACATGCATCACTCAAGGTAAGTGAGGAACTGAAAGCGGTAAGCAACCCCGGTTCAGAATCTGAAATTCTAAATCATGTGATAGAGATAAAAGATCAAATCAAAACTTGTGTATCTCAACTACCTTTTCCTCAAAAGTTAGAAAAGTTTAGGTTCGCTTCATGCTCAGAAGTTTTCATTCTCTTCGACCTACCAAGAGAATCCAAAAGGGAGCAAACCAAACTTTTTCATAATATGTTTAAATTTGGCCTCTTATTTTTATTAAACTTATTTGGGGCTCCTAATCCATTTTGTAGGTGCGGATTATTTATTAAGGAATTCGAGTTCCTAACACGAATAGAAGCTTACACCTAGGAAGGAATTCTATGTCCAGCTAATCGACTATAAAGTAGCGCTTCTTGGGAGGCAACCCAAGTTTGGATTAACTTTTTCTAGGTTTGTTTTTCTTTTTAATTTAATTATAGATTTCTGCTTTTAACTTTAATCAGTAAAAAAAATCCCCCGACCTTCTGCCTGCCAGCTCGCCGAGCTGGCCGAAAAAAAATATATACTTTTTTCCGCTACTGCCCTCCAACTCGCCGAGTCAGCTCGGTGAGCTGGGAAAAAAACCGGCAGCGCCAATTAGGACCTAAAACCGAAAACTTCCTTTGAAGCTAAACTTCGTTATTTGTTTCTGGGGACTGAGAACCGAATCTAAAATTGCATGACAACTAGTTTAGGTGTAGGACACAATCCTTGTATCTGTAAGCGCATGAGCTAAAGATTGCATTTAGACCCTACTTTTGAAGAAATGCTAAAATCAGTAATTAGTTAGATAACTTAAGAATTGAAGGCATGTGATATTGAATTTGAGCTTGGGGAGAACTAATAAACACAAAATTGAAACCCAAAGAATTGTGAGTTGAATTTGAGCCTAAGAGCGAACATCAAAAAGCTCTTTTTCTTGACATTTTTATGTGAATGCTTTGACTTGTGGAAGATTACAGATTTTGCACCTAATACTGAGTTGAACCTACATGCAATGATTTGAGATGATCAACGATGAATCAGCCTCATTAGAACTAACCTTTTCTTTACATCATTTTTCTCTTTTTTATCTACTCTAGGAAGCCCCTTTGAGCCTGTATTTTGCAGCTTGTAGTTTTTCTTTCATTCTAACCCAATTTTTGCAAACTATCACTTAGTTTGTTACCTAACCCGAGTTTTTGCAAAGCTCACATTGAGTCTTTGTTTTCTTCTAGCTCTTTCTCTTTGTTTATGGCATTATAGTAGCAAGCCAAAAGGCTAAGAGGTGAATGAGCATCACTATTAAAAAGAAAAAGAAAAAAAAGGGAAAGAAAAGAGTCGAACAAAAAGGGGAGAACTTCATTCCCCAATTCTTAAAATCAGAACGTCTCAGAAAAAAAATAATAGAAATAAAAAGCTCAATCACTTCATATTTGCTAAAGCCATTCTAAACTTTGTTTTTCTAGCGCTAGAACTCCTAACCTATTGTTGTACCTTTAACCCTCTTCTAACCACATTACAACCCCAATTCGAGGTTGTTTTTGATATCATCGGAGTCATGTAGTATAGTAGAGGAACTCGGATGAATGTGCAAAGTCAACGTAATCCTAAGCAAGAACATAAGCCGAGAGTAAACACTTTAGCCACTAAAATTGTGTGAATTGAGTGAACTACCTATGGTGAGGTGTTTTACTTAGCTATCCCCTTAAGCACATTTAATTGAACGTGTATCCTTTTCTTAAGAATATGACCTGTGATAATTGAAATGCGTCTTTTGGATATCGTGTCTCTACTTTGTACTTCCGAATGCATGTAATTACAGATGCTCGAAATTGTGTCAGGCACCTAGTAAAACCAGGAGGTTTCCTAGCTTGCTTGTGATTGCGGGTTTAGTTTTTTAGTTTACTTGGGGACAAGTAAACTTTTAAGTGTGAGGATGTTTGATAGGGGTCAAAAACCTCTATCTTTAGGTACGATTTTAGGACGGTTTTAGTTTACTTTTTGCCAATAAGCGAGCAATTCTCGCATTTATATGCATGTGTGCGTGATTATTAGTTTTAGTATATGTTTTATTTACTTTTGTATTTTCTAGCCGTTTTCTGGTTGTTTTCGGGCAAAATATTGCCAAAATAGCACACACGTGAACTATCACTTATTTTCGGCTAATTGATCCACCAAAGGTCACACCAAACGGAGTTTTTAGTCAAATCTAACGACTGGTGGATCAATTTAGCTTTTGGACTAATGTTGTTTGGAGTTTATGTGTATGTACAGGTTAAAATGGGATCAATTTCGGACAAAAATCGCGTCTGGGGGACCCCCATGCAGTCGCACGGTGAATTGGGCATGTCCAGCCCACCAAACTGGCCTCTGTAGGCCAGCTCGGCGAGCTGGCTTGCGGGAGTCAGTCTTTTGATTGATTCCCAGCCCCACGACTTCACAATTTCGCCCCCACTCTTCCACATGCATTGGGAAAGAAGTTAGATTAGGTTTAGGCAGGAAACTACAGCTATAAATAGGACATTGTAATTGTAAATTAGACATCTTTCATTTATTGTATTTTACCTTAGCCTTCACCCTTGAAGAATCCTCTCCACCTCTTCCATCTCCTTCAACCTCCATTGAAGAACCTTCGAAGCTCCACCCACCGAGGATTGTTCAAGGTTCGTCCTTAAGACCTGGGAAGCCGGCTGCATGGTAGACAGGTTCCCTGAAAGGGATTTTCTCATCCTTTTTATAATTTGTTTGTCCCTTGATACAGTCTATGAATCCTAGGCTAATTGTATCCCCATAACAATGTTCTTCATTGTTAAGCCCAAAATATATCTAAAATATCATTAATATTTACATCAGTTTTGCTATAAAATTGTGATGTTTATATCTATTTAGAGTACTTTTACGTCCGAATATGTTTCTTTCATGCAAGGTACCTAAATATTTGGTAAAATCCAAATAGGAACGAAAAGAGGTCAAAAACGAAAAAAAAACCCTAAGTTACGAGCAAAAGACGAAGAAAATCAACACACTGAAACGAAGATGACGGAAATAAGTCAGAGTCGGGAAAAAATTCCCGAGTCGCGACCGAGATTCCCTAATCTCGGTCGCGACACGCTGATTTCAGCGACTCTCCCTTGCGTTTCGAAGACTGAAACTTTACTCCTTAATCTCGGTAGAGATTTTCCCATCTCGGTAACATCAGAAACTCATGCAGCACATCTTTCACATGTTGAAATTCAAAGAAACGCGTCCGTTCGGGTGGATAGAAACGTCTCTTCGCAGCGGACACGACCCCTAAACATGAATCTTCAACATCTATAAATCGAGAGTTGATTTCAGAGTTGTAGAGAGTTAGATTTTTAAGATTAGTACAGAATTTATGCCGAAATTCTGAGTCAAAAACGATTCAGAGTTAGAGTTCGATTTTGTAAAAGCAATTTGATGTACACACATTATTCTTAAATTAATTACAAACACAGTAGCAATTAAATTTAGATTAAGATCTGTTCAATACTAGTTTACATTTTGGTGGTAGAAGAACCATCTCTATTCCGAAGATTCAGCGAGAAAATTAAGTAGCGGATTCGACCCCGGAGCCTGACAAACTCTAACAAGGTTTGAGGAAGGATTGACAACCCGGACTCACTAAGTCCTCTTGAATGCTTCCATGCTTTTTATTCTTTGTAAACTTGTATCAATTCACACTTCATCTAATAAAGTTCATACAATTCAACATATTTTTATGTAGTTACTTTGGTAAATGATCCGAAGTAAAGTTCTGGTGTTTTCATTAAAACTTAGTTAAATTCAAAATCTTTACAAGGAAACTTTGTTGAACACTTGGGTAAAGTAAATTCATTCTTACGGACGATATGATCGTTAGGTCGGCTTATCGGAAATAAGTATAAATTTGGTCAAGGTAGAAATCTACTCAGAGCCAGGGGGATTCTCTACGGTTCAAAGCCTTTTAATTGAAGGAGTTTACGTTTATTACACATTTATAATTTTTACAAAGTTTAAAGTTGTTTTCTTTGCTTAATGCAAACGAGTACAATTATTCTCTTGGTCTAAACACTAAACGTTTCTGTTTTGTAATTCAAACTCAAAACATAATTGATTTCTAACATTCTACATATATTCTAATCTGATTCTTATTAAATCAATCTCAAAACCAAATTCAATTAATGATTATCTATTAAATAAACCTTAAGTCGTATTTAAACTATACCTAAATAAGTTTCTGTGAAAAAACGTTCCCTGTGGGATCGATATCTTTTTCGTGTTTTATTCTAAACCTTGGTTTATAATATATGTATTTATTTATTTTATAGTTTTTATTGAGGATGGTCACTCGGACTAAATCCTCATTGTTATTTAACGTTTGCATTTAGATGTTTGCAGATAAAAAAAATTCAAGTTTTCTCAAAGATAAACTAGAGATTTGATCATCAGTACTAATTCACCGAAGGAGTCTACAGAAAAGAAATCGACTAGCAGATACATCAGAAGGGAATGGAAATTTTTCAAGAAAATTGCATATCAGGTTCCGCAACTGTAGTATCAGGAACAAGACAAATGATTTTCCCAGAAAAAAAAATTCCCAGAAACCTTTAACTCTTTTCTATAAACTTAACCCTTCACCAAAACATCATATCTCTTTGTGAAATTTTTTATTCAAGTCCTACATTAAAACCAAATAATTTCTTTTTCTTCATTCATATCATTTCCTTAAAAACACCTACACTTATTTCTCTAAGAAACAGCTGATCAACTCTTCTCAGACAGATATATCAGAAAGTGGGAATGGGGACTACAGTCGATAAAATTATCTTATCTGCCAGGAAGAAATTGTATACTTTTAATATAGTTTTGAAAGTTTCGGTTTATGTGCGTAGTTTTTGTTCGTGCACAGAACTAGAAGTTCGGGCATTCAACCGAAATCATTAAATCCTTAAATTGAGAAAACACTAAAAAAAGAAAGCGCTTAAAAAATGCTAAAAACAAGAAAACGGAAAAAAAAAACAAAAAAAAAACAAACAAATAAAATATAATAATAATTTCAAAGTTTGGGATACAGTTCTACTTTTTAATTCCCAATTAAAATTATTTCCAGGTAAGTTAAAATGGACAAGACCATATTTAGTTGATAAAATATTTTGAGTACGAAGGCGTTCCAATTCAAGCAATTGAATCAGTGGACGTATTCTATGAAAATTAAATTAATTAGTTTTCATATATTTACTTTTGTTTTTCTTATATCTTGTCCATTGTTTTAATTTTACTAGTTTTAATTTATTTTACTTTTGTTTATTTTTATAATTTGATTTTTAGATTTGTGTACAACTAAGTTTTATTCAATAAAAATTCATTAAAGTCATGTTTTTAATTGATTTTCCGAAAATTTTAATGTGTTTAGTGAAATTTCAGGAATCTCAGTTGAGATTCCAGAAATCTCAGTAGAGATTTCAAGTTTAGGTTTTTCAGGAATAGCTAGAAAGTTTCTGTTCGTACCAAGATTTTAAAATCTCTACCGAGACGAGCGAAAGGAGGTTTCGACACACCATTATCCAGGAGGGATAAACCGTGTCGCGACCGAGATTCCAGAATCTCGGTCGTGACACGGTCGTTATTACGACCTGTCACCTTCGTTTCTCCATTTTCTTACATCCTTTGCTGAAAAATTCGAAAATTCTGTCAGTTTTTCACCCAAAAGGCAAAACTTGACACCATTTCATTCCTAACAGACACATTAATTCGTTCTGTTCCACTATATATATTTTAAAGAGAAGATCAGAATTATTTTACTTTCATTTTCATCTCTATCAGAATTCTGATATTCTTCTCACTCTTTAAAACAAAAGGGTACAGACATACATAATTCTCCAAACATGACTTCCTCTCTTAATTGTACGTTTTGGGAGAAATTTTCTAAGGCAACACAGTTAATTCCTCTCTGTTCAGTTGATTTATTTGTTTAATCTTTGTCTTACGCTTTATTCGATTGGTTTAACTCATTCATAACTCCAAAAATTTAGTTGGCACATATTGTGAGCTGAATCTGATCTAGTCAGAGCCTAGGAGATTGACGAGCTCTTAGTTGATTCAACCCAAATTGCTGAGCCTTAGACCTAGTTTCGGCCTTACAAGGGAATCACGCACTAGGGACTTCAGAAGGATAAGTAGGGTTAATTGCCTCCAGTACAAGTGACTCAGATTAGGTTTTTAATCAATTGAACTAACAATCTATTCTCATTATTATCGTATCACCCCATGCTCCTTCGGGTAATTTCATTAGTGAAAGATCACTTAGGAGTAGAATAACTTAGTTAGGAGTAGAATAACTTAGCTAGGAGTAGAGTAATTCAACTAGGAGTAGGTTAACTTAACCAAAACAAAATCAAACAACCCTAAAGCCTAGATAACAACACACGACCGAGTAGCATGATACTTACAGCAGTAAATCCTGTGGATTCGATACCTGGACTTGTCCAGATTATTACTTGATAATGACGGGGTACACTTATCCCTTAGTGAGTCTCAACCGTGAGCTGCATCAACAATCTTACCAAAGTTATAGTTGTTTTCTTGGTTTATGCGAGCAAGTTTCGTGTATTTCTAATTCTAAAACATAAAAGTTTATGTTGTGTAATTAAATCTCAAGACAGATTTTCATTCTAAGTCTCAACATATTATTTCCATCTAAACCAGACCAATCCAAATAATTAAACGATTTTCTAAGTTAAACCTAAAGATGTGAATTAAACTGAATTAAAATAAGTTTTCATTAAAAAGCGTTCCATGTGGGTTCGATATCTTTTATTACTACAAGCGTATACCGTGTACTTGTGGAAATCGCTCAACACCACCTCAGGAAAATTCCTTGGCTACGTGATCAGCCAAAAAGGAGTAGGTGCCAACCCGGACAAGGTAAACGTTGTGCTGGATATGAAGGCTCCCCAAAATGTAAGAGAACTACAACGCCTTAACGGGCTAATCATTGCACTTGGAAGATTCATCTTCTGCTGCGCTCGAAGGTGCCTCCCCTTTTATGAGGTGATCAAAAAACAAAAGTCATTCGAGTGGACAGAAGATTGTCAACAGGCTTTTCAGGGTATCAAGCAGTTCCTTGTGGAACGGCCCTTGAGGAGTACGCCTATCAAAGGGGAAGATCTATATATGTATGTGTCTGTTACAGACAAGGCGGTATGCACGGTAATGATCGGAGAAGAGGCAGGTCAGCAACATCCAATCTATTATGTAAGCAAAGTATTGAAGGATGATAAAACCCGATAATCGAGGCTGGATAAAATGGCCTTGGCAGTCGTCACAACATCAATCCGCCTCAGACCATATTTTCAGGCACACACAGTCATAGTCAGAACCAACATCCCCATGAGAAAGGTGTTGGCAAAAACCAGGAACTTCTGGCAGATTAATGGAATGGTCTATCCGCCTAGGTGAGTTTGATGTTCGCTACGAAGGAAGATCCTCCCTCAAAAGCCAAGTCCTGACAGATTTCATAAATAAATTAACTGAGGAAACCATCAATCCTCTGAAAGAGAAACCAGAACAAAGGACTATGTACATTGACGGTGCATCATCTTCCAAAGGCGCGAGAGTGGGAGTAGTAATCAAAGGCCCAGAATTCATCAAAATACACTATGCAGCGAAATTGGATTTTCCAGCAACAAATAATGCAGCTAAATATGAGGCCTTGATTCTTGGACTTCGTTTACTAAAATAAATTACGCCAGAATAGGTGGTGATTTATAGTGATTCCAAACTCATGGTGAATCAAATGATCAAGAATTTCAGTGAAGGACGAAACACTGGTAAAATATGTGGAGGAAGCCAAGCAAATTCTTAACCACCTGGAAAGCAAGGAGGTGAAATGGGAGATGGTCCATGTCCTAAGAGGATCCAATACAGAAGCTGATCATCTTACCAAATTGGCTTCTAGCAAAGATCAGTGGGCGGATCTCGATTGCCCATCCGAGATAAAAACAAAGCCAGTATTCGTCCGAGAAAGTGTGGCAGTGATCACATTCGCCCCTAGGGATTGGCATACCCCTCTCTATCAATATCTGATAGAGAGGGGTATGCCAATCACTTAGGAGTAGAATAACTTAGTTAGGAGTAGAATAACTTAGTTAGGAGTAGTATAACTTAATTAGGAATAGAATAACTTAGCTAGGAGTAGAGTAATTCAACTAGGAGTAGGTTAACTTATCCAAAACAAAATCAAACCCCCCGAAAGCCTAGATAACATCACACGATCGAGTAGCATGATACTTGCAGCAGTAAATACTGTGGATTCGATACCTGGACTTGTCCAGATTATTACTTGATAACGACGGGGTACACTTATCCCTTAGTGATTCATTAAAAAGCGTTCCCTGTGGGTTCAATATCTTTTATTACTATAAGCGTATACCGTGCACTTGTGGAAATCGCTCAACACCACCTCAGGAAAATTCTTTGGCTACATGATCAGCCAAAAAGGAGTAGGTGCCAACCTGGACAAGGTAAAAGTTGTGCTGGATATGAAGGCTCCCCAAAATGTAAGAGAAGTACAACGCCTTAACGGGCTAATCATTGCACTTGGAAGATTCATCTTCTGCTGCGCTCGAAGGTGCCTCCCCTATTATGAGGTGATCAAAAAACAAAAGTCATTCGAGTGGACAGAAGATTGTCAACAGGCTTTTCAGGGCATTAAGCAGTTCCTTGTGGAACGGCCCTTGATGAGTAGGCCTATCAAAGGGGAAGATCTATATATGTATGTGTCTGTTACGGACAAGGTGGTATGCACGGTAATGATCAGAGAAGAGGCAGGTCAGAAACATCCAATCTACTATGTCTGCAAAGTATTGAAGGATGATAAAACCCGATATTCGAGGCTGGATAAAATGGCCTTGGCGGTCGTCACAACATCAATCCGCCTCAGACCATATTTGCAGGCACACACAGTCATAGTCAGAACCAACATCCCCATGAGAAAGGTGTTGGCAAAAACCAGAAACTTCTGGCAGATTAATGTAATGGTCTATCCGCCTAGGTAAGTTTGATGTTCGCTACGAAGGAAGATCCTCCCTCAAAGCCAAGTCTCGACAGATTTCATATCATAAATGAATTCACTGAGGAAACCATCAATCCTCTGAAAGAGAAACCGGAACAATGGACTATGTACATTGACGGTGCATCATCTTCCAAAGGCGCGAGAGTGGGAGTAGTAATCAAAGGCCCAGAATTCATCAAAATACACTATGCAGCGAAATTGGATTTTCCAACAACAAATAATGCAGCTGAATATGAGGCCTTGATTCTTGGACTTCGCTTACTAAAATAAATTACGCCAGAATAGGTGGTGATTTATAGTGATTCCAAACTCATGGTGAATCAAATGATCAAGAATTTCAGTGAAGGACGAAACCCTGGTCAAATATGTGGAGGAAGCAAAGCAAATTCTTAACCACCTGGAAAGCAAGGAGGTGAAATGGGAGATGGTCCATGTCCTAAGAGGATCCAATACAGAAGCTGATCATCTTGCCAATTGGCTTCTAGCAAAGATCAATGGGCGGATCTCGATTACCCATTCGAGATAAAAACAAAGCCAGCATTCGTTCGAGAAAGTGTGACAGTGATAACATTCGCCCCTAGAGATTGGCATACCCCTCTCTATCAATATCTGATAGAGAGGGGTATGCAATCACTTAGGAGTAGAATAACTTAGTTAGGAGTAGAATAACTTAGTTAGGAGTAGTATAACTTAATTAGGAGTAGTATAACTCAATTAGGAATAGAATAACTTAGCTAGGAGTAGAGTAATTCAACTAGGAGTAGGTTAACTTAACCAAAACAAAATCAAACCCCCCTAAAGCCTAGATAACATCACACGACCGAGTAGCATGATACTTGCAGCAGTAAATCTTATGGATTCGATACCTGGACTTGTCCAAATTATTACTTGATAACGACGGGGTACACTTATCCCTTAGTGAGTCTCAACCGTGAGGCGCATCAATAATCGTACCAAATTTATAGTTGTTTTCTTGGTTAATGCGAGCAAGTTTCGTGTATTTCTAATTTTAAAACATAAAAGTTTATATTGTGTAATTAAATCTCAAGACAGATTTTCATTCAAAGTCTCAACATATTATTTCCATCTAAACCAGACCAATCCAAATAATTAAACATTTTCTAAGTTAAACCTAAAGACGTGAATTAAACTGAATTAAAATAAGTTTTCATTAAAAAAGCGTTCCCTGTGGGTTAGATATCTTTTATTACTACAAGCGTATACCGTGCACTTATAGAAATCGCTCAACACCACCTCAGGAAAATTCCTTGGCTACGTGATCAGCCAAAAAGGAGTAGGTGCCAACCCGGACAAGGTAAAAGTTGTGCTGGATATGAAGGCTCCCCAAAATGTAAGAGAAGTTCAACGCCTTAACGGGCTAATCATTGCACTTGGAAGATTCATCTTCTGCTGCGCTCGAAGGTGCCTCCCCTTTTATGAGGTGATCAAAAAAACAAAATTCATTCGAGTGGACAGAAGATTGTCAACATGCTTTTCAGGGCATCAAGCAGTTCCTTGTGGAAAGGCCCTTGATGATAGTTCTATTAAAGGGGAAGATCTATATATGTATGTGTCTGTTACGGACAAGGCGGTATGAACGGTAATGATCAGAGAAGAGGCAGGTCAGCAACATCCAATCTACTATGTCAGCAAAGTATTGAAGGATGATAATACCCGATATTCGAGGCTGGATAAAATGGCCTTGGCGGTCATCACAACATGAATCCGCCTTAGACCATATTTTCAGGCACACACAGTCATAGTCAGAACCAACATCCCCATGAGAAAGGTGTTGGCAAAAACCAGAAACTTCTGGCAGATTAATGGAATTGTCTATCCGCCTAGGTGAGTTTGATGTTCGCTACGAAGGAAGATCCTCCCTCAAAAGCCAAGTCTCGACAGATTTCATAAATGAATTCACTGAGGAAACCATCAATCCTCTGAAACAGAAACTGGAACAATGGACTATGTACATTGACGGTGCATCATCTTCCAAAGGCGCGAGAGTGGGAGTAGTAATCAAAGGCCCAGAATTCATCAAAATACACTATGCAGCGAAATTGGATTTTCCAGCAACAAATAATGCAGCTGAATATGAGGCCTTGATTCTTGGACTTCGCTTACTAAAATAAATTACGCAGAATAGGTGGTGATTTATAGTGATTCCAAACTCATGGTGAATCAAATGATCAAGAATTTCAGTGAAGGATGAAACCCTGGTCAAATATGTGGAGGAAGCAAAGCAAATTCTTAACCACCTGGAAAGCAAGGAGGTGAAATGGGAGATGGTCCATGTCTTAAGAGGATCTAATACAGAAGCTGATCATCTTGCCAAATTGGCTTCTAGCAAAGATCAATGGGCGGATCTCGATTGCCCATTCGAGATAAAAACAAAGCCAGCATTCGTCCGAGAAAGTGTGGCAGTGATAACATTCGCCCCTAGGGATTGGCATACCCCTCTCTATCAATATCTGATAGAGAGGGGTATGCAATCACTTAGGAGTAGAATAATTTAGTTAGGAGTAGAATAACTTAGTTATGAGTAGTATAACTTAATTAGGAGTAGTATAACTTAATTAGGAATAGAATAACTTAGCTAGGAGTAGAGTAATTCAACTAGGAGTAGGTTAACTTAACCAAAACAAAATCAAACCCCCCTAAAGCCTAGATAACATCACACGACCGAGTAGCATGATACTTGCAGCAATAAATCCTGTGGATTCGATACCTGGACTTGTCCAGATTATTACTTGATAACGATGGGGTACACTTATCCCTTAGTGAGTCTCAACCGTGAGGCGCATCAATAATCTTACCAAAGTTATAGTTGTTTTCTTGGTTAATGCGAGCAAGTTTCATGTATTTCTAATTCTAAAACATAAAAGTGTATGTTGTGTAATTAAATCTCAAGACAGATTTTCATTCTAAGTCTCAACATATTATTTCCATCTAAACCAGACCAATCCAAATAATTAAACGATTTTCTAAGTTAAACCTAAAGATGTGAATTAAACTGAATTAAAATAAGTTTTAATTAAAAAGCGTTCCATGTGGGTTCGATATCTTTTATTACTACAAGCGTATACCGTGCACTTGTGGAAATCGCTCAACACCACCTCAGGAAAATTCCTTGGCTACGTGATCAGCCAAAAAGGAGTAGGTGCCGACCCGGACAAGGTAAAAGTTGTGCTGGATATGAAGGCTCCCCAAAATGTAAGAGAAGTACAACACCTTAACGGGCTAATCGTTGCACTTGGAAGATTCATCTTCTGCTGCGCTCAAAGGTGCCTCCCCTTTTATGAGGTGATCAAAAAATAAAAGTCATTCGAGTGGACAGAAGATTGTCAACGGGCTTTTCAGGGCATCAAGCAGTTCCTTATGGAATGACCCTTGATGAGTAGGCCTATCAAAGGGGAAGATCTATATATGTATGTGTCTGTTACGGACAAGGCGGTATGCACGGTAATGATCGGAGAAGAGGCAGGTCAGCAACATCCAATCTACTATGTCAGCAAAGTATTGAAGGATGATAAAACCCGATATTCAAGGCTGGATAAAATGGCCTTGGCGGTCGTCACAACATCAATCCGCCTCAGACCATATTTTCAAGCACACACAGTCATATTCAGAACCAACATCCCCATGAGAAAGGTGTTGGAAAAAACCAGAAACTTCTGGCAGATTAATGGAATGGTCTATCCGCCTAGGTGAGTTTGATGTTCGCTATGAAGGAAGATCCTCCCTCAAAAGCCAAGGCTCGACAGATTTCATAAATGAATTCACTGAGGAAATCATCAATCACCTGAAAGAGAAACCGGAACAATGGACTATGTATATTGACGGTGCATCATCTTCCAAAGGCGCGAGAGTGGGAGTAGTAATCAAAGGCCCGGAATTCATCAAAATACACTATGCAGCGAAATTGGATTTTCCAGCAACAAATAATGCAGCTGAATATGAGGCCTTGATTCTTGGACTTCGCTTACTAAAATAAATTATGCCATAATAGGTGGTGATTTATAGTGATTCCAAACTCATGGTGAATCAAATGATCAAGAATTTCAGTGAAGGACGAAACCCTGATCAAATATGTGGAGGAAGCCAAGAAAATTCTTAACCACCTGGAAAGCAAGGAGGTGAAATGGGAGATGGTCCATGTCCTAAGAGGATCCAATACAGAAGCTGATCATCTTGCCAAATTGGCTTCTAGCAAAGATCAATGGGAGGATCTCGATTGCCCATTCGAGATAAAAACAAAGCCAGCATTCGTCCGAGAAAGTGTGGCAGTGATAACATTCGCCCCTAGGGATTGTCATACACCTCTATATCAATATCTGATAGAGAGGGGTATGCCAATCACTTGGGAGTGGAATAACTTAGTTAGGAGTAGTATAACTTAATTAGGAATAGAATAACTTAGCTAGGAGTAGAGTAATTCAACTAGGAGTAGGTTAACTTAACCAATACAAAATCAAACCCCCCTAAAGCCTAGATAACATCACACGACCGAGTAGCATGATACTTGCAGCAGTAAATCCTGTGGATTCGATACCTAGACTTTGTTGGTCCCTTATAACGTAACAAGTTAGTTCCAATGGGGGGGGATAGGAACTGTTTAAAATTTTAGTACGTTAAGGCTGACTTCTTTTTCTTTGAAAAAGGATTACACAGCGCGCTGAGTAAATTAAGACACTAGCTTAGTCAACTGGTGACTAAGTCAGCTTCTTTCTTTGAGTCAGGAGATAGCACTTGAGTCTATTCCTGAACTCAGATACTCAATGTACACAACTCCTCGTCACCTCTTTACTTGGTCAGTTTTGTTTAAGCAAGCAATATATATATTAAGGAGTTTAAGGTTAGAAAGATGTTACTCAGCAGATTTATCCAGGTTCGGCCTCTAAGCCTACGTCCTGTCCCCGGAACACGTTCCGAGCTTTCGAATTCTCTACTGAGCTCTTTACTGGTAGAGCATCAAACCTTTTACAACTTAGAAGCTTAGTATAATAAGAGTACCTTCCTCTATACCTCTACTCACTCCTAATCTCTCGCTGAGTACTGTAACCGAGTACTCAGCCTCTCCTTTCTAATCTCTAGAAATGATAAAGATTTGTCCTAAACAACAATTGCTAAGACACCTTAGATGATTGAATAATCACTCTAGACTTTTACACAAAAGTTATAGAATTTGGTGTAAGTATTTGCTTTGCTTTTTCTCACAGAACTTTGAGTAGAATTTTGATCAGCGTAATGGCTTGATGAAAGTTCTGTCTGGAATGAAGCAACTGAAAGGCCCTATTTATAGAGACGTCTGAGGCATCAGTCATTTCGAATTTCGAAATAACCGTTGGAGGGAAACGGCTTCCTGTCGTTGTCACTCAGTCCTGCTCAGTGCTCTCAGCCAATCAGATTCAAGTATCTTATGTCTTCGGTCAGTGCTGAGCAGCTTTTAGTCAGTCCGGCAGAATGTCTCTCCATTTATGGTAAGGTCAACTAGATAGCTTTCTGTGTCTTCTGAACTTTACCCAAAGTAGAAATACTTTATCTGGAAGTTGTTCTTGCTCAGCTGCTGTCTTGTACACTTTGTCGATACAACTCAGCAGCTTCATTCCGAAGTTGCTCAATGAAGGTCTTCTCGATCCTTCTTTCGCTGAGCTGCGTTTTGTACATAACGACAGCGTTTTGCACACGCGGGTCGAGTGGTCTTGATCTGTTTGACTTGGGCTTTGACTTCCGTATTGGGCTTTAAGCCTTTTAATCTTTGTCTCATTAACAATTTAACTCAACATTGAACAAACACATTAGTGTAATAAATCAAAGCATTTAAACTTAGTGTGTTTAGAATATATTTAATTTTACTTAAATAATTTTGTCAAATCAAAATCATGTGGAAAGGTGTTTCAACAAACTCCCCCATTTTGATGTTGGCAAAACTATTCAGCGAAGAACTCAGTATTGAGCTCCCCCATGATAGTTGACCTAATGTTACTTAGCAAACTCCCCCGTCAGGGTTGAGCTACTGACTTAGTTTTACTCTACACGTTTTAAGGTTTAATCGAGTAAGTCTAAGGTCAGCTTTTAGATATAGGTCAGCTAATGGAATATATTCTATTTTACTTAGTGTTAAGCGGAAGATTTATCATTCAGAGAGCGCTGAGTATTTTATTGTTCAATGGGTCTTATGAGACAGTGTTTAATAAGCATACAAGATAATGTCAAACATTTTATCAGCATATCATCAACAAGTATTATAAACAGTAAACACAGTTGATGTATTTGAAGATACATAATAACATAATACTTAGCATCAAAAAAATAACTCAAGGTTGGATAAAAGATGCAAGTATTGTATTGAAATAAAGTAGTCAGCATATACAGCAAAAAGATAAGCAAAAAAGAAACATAGAAACTACAAGTAAAGAACAATACTGAGTTAGCCTATTTCTATTTCTTTTTCTTATGCTTAGACTGACTACTTCTAGCAGCCTCCTGCTGAGTTCTAGCTTGAGTTCTAGCTTGTTCTTTCTCCCCCGTTTTGTCAGCATCGGGAGGAGGAGGAATTCTAAAGGAGTCGGTTAAGACCGCGTTGGTCAGTGTGGTGGACAACTCCTTAAGCTTGTCGGCGCTTTCATTGATGCCGTCGAAGACAACAACGCCTTCATCCAAGACCTCTTTAGGTATACCGAGTTCAGCTGCGCTGAGCATGCCCAGGATGTAGGCTTGAGATTTACCCACCCAAGTAATTGTATCAGACAGAGCAGCAAAAACTTGATGAAATATCTTCAGCAAGGTTGAGTCATAATATTGACGCTGGATATTGTAATGACGCACATGGGTGAAAGTCTTTTGGGTAGTGACCAGTATCTCATTCTGCTTCATCTGGTCAGTGTCCATCTCTTGCTTATTCAAGTTCAGCAAACGAACGACTTCGCTAATTTGCTCCACCGAGCATTGAGAGTAAGAAGCCAGCTGATCATTGGTCTTGTTTTGCTCAGTGTGAAGCTGGGCAAATAGCACCTTGACTTCAGCAGAAGTGGCATATTGAGTGTTCGAAGTTGACAAGGTCTGGAATTGCTCTTGAAGAGTGTTGAGATGTTGAGCCATTGTCAGTTGGATCTCAGCCAGCTTCGTTATTGAGTCCTGCTTGGGCTGTTGTGTTTGAATGGAGATCATAACACTTAGCAGATCCTTCAGTCCTTTAACTTCATTTAAAAGCTGAGTGACTTAGATAGTTGAGTTGACTCATTGTTAGTAGACCCAGAAGTAGGTTCAGCATTTTGATGAAGATCCTTGATTAACGACTGCACCGAGTTGATGAGTTGACTACCAGACTCGGTGGCATGCAGGTAGCTGAGTGATCCTTCATCAATTTGCCGAGTTTCCTCAGTGTGACCAGTTGATGGAGGAGTAGGATTTTTCTCAGGGACGACATGGTCAATGACTGGAAGGGGGTTGTTAATCTGTATTTGGTTCTCTTGTAGAGATGATGGATCGGCAGGAATGATTGTTGTTGTAGAAGTAGGCTGAATGGGTTCAGTGCTGACAGTGGCAGGAATTTCCTTAGTCAGCACAGTGCTTGGAACAACAACATTATCGAGAAGTTGCTCGGTTTGGCTTGTAGGGTTGGCAGAAGCATTCAAGTCGGCTTGTTCCTGTTGTGAAGAAACAGAGGCTTGCTTTTCAAGAGAAACTGGTAGAGACACAGAAGTTTGTTTATGGAAAAACTTTAGCTTAAGTGTAGAAGGGTCTTTGGTCGGCTTCTGGACAGGAAGGTCAATGACAGTTGTCTGACTTGCCTTTACTAGTCTCCTTCTTCGAGGAGGTGCAGTGTCAGCTGGGATAGACTCTACTGAGTGAGGAGGAGAAGTCTCTTCTTGTTCAGCATTGAGCTGGTCAGCTTGTTCCTGTTCTTCATCTGCAGCCAACTCAGTATTAGTTGGGTCAACAGTTTCCTCTTCACTGACTGTCTCCGCAGTGTCATCCTGACCACTGTCTTCTCCTTCTTCTGCTTCCTCATTATCCTGATCTTCGTTATCTAATTCTTCTTCCACCTCAGTGATGAAGTCATCATCCAGTTGTACATCGTCTTCTTGATGCTCAGCTTCAGTTCCTTGACATTGTGTGAAGTGAGAATCACTAGGATTAATGAAGTTAGTGGGGATAGCATCAATAGGGGTCAGCACTGAAGACTTTTTCTTCTTCAGAGGTTGCTCATCAGTATCCATTCTTTCTTCTGTATCAGGCTCATCTTGCCTGCTTCTCTTCTGAGCTGACTTAGGTCTCTCCTGACCTTTTTGAGCAGCTGACTTCAGCTTCTTGGCCGAAGACTCAGCATCTTTTGAAGGAGTCCCAATAGCTTTCCTTTTGCAGGCAGCTGGAGCCTTTGTTCTTTTGCCCTTCTTTGGGACAGTCTCCTCAGCAGGCTGATCACCACCTTTGGCTTTCTTAACAGGTTGGTCAAACTTCAAGGCACGCAGCGCAGCAGCTGTGATCTCAAAGCCTTGGGCCTCAGTTTCCTCGAATAGGTCAATCTGATGGTCTATGAGGATTCTGGTTATGAGTGAGCCCAGCCTAAGAGTTCCAGTGCTCCTTTGGAAGCCAGCAATTAAGAAAACTGGCATATTGATGGGCTTATAGGTCAGCATATGCCATATGAAGCATTGCTCGAAGTTTGTTGCTGAGCTGGTGCAATTTATCTTGGGGAAGATATAATTAGTCAGCAGGTAGTGTGCCATCTTTTGGTGCTGGCCCATTGAGGAACTGGAGATTTCTCCAGAATGGCCAAGGGGCTTGCAGAAGGTGGCTAAGTACCCAGTTCCTTCATGATCACCAGTTCTCCTTAGTTTTGTCCCTTCATTCTTTAACTTCAGCAAGTTGGCAAGGTAGGTAGGGTTGATAAAGATTGTTTTCTCTTTTACCACAGTTACTAGGTAGTCCTGGTTATCGTCAGCAACCCGCAGATTATGGTAGAATTCCCTTACTAAGTCAGGGTAAGTTGGATCTCTGATTGAGAACAGCTCGGTCCAGCCATTCTTCGATATCCATTCACAGAATGGTTGCTCGGTTGTTACGAAAGCCTCAGAGAACCATCTTGAGAAGTCTATCTTAGACTCTCTAACGTCTTCGTAGACCTTCATATAGGTTCTGACTTTGGTCGGTTTTCCTTTAGAGGAGGTGGCTTGGCCAGCTTTTCCTTTGCTCGGTGTAGTGGCCTTAGTCGTTTCAGGCGGAGTAGTATGCCTGGAAGGTTCATCGGAACTGGTCTTAGGGTGACCGGCACCGGAGATGTTCACGGAAACCTTAGTCATAGTTTCAGAAAGGGTTTTGGAAGTTTTGAGAGTTTTTAGAGAGAAAGTGCTTATGCCAGTGAATTCGGTAAGTGTAAAAAGATAAAAATGGGGATTTGCCCATTATTTATAGCTGTGAAAGGTGGATCTTATCGAATCCATGTGTCAGTTTTGCCTTGGGATTGTCAACTGACAAGGATCCTGGCTTTTATGACACATTCAGCGCATACGTCATCCTAGGTGGCTATTCGCGTGCTTTAGCATTAAATGCAACGGATCTTGTACTCAGCGTTTAGAATTCTAAACGTTCTATATTCTGAGTAGTCAGTTTTATACAAACGGATGGTTTAAGTAGTTGATTGCTCAGTTTGAGATAACTACTCTGTGCGCATATTTGCTCAGTATGTGATATTTATTCATTTGGCATTAAACACTCAGCATACATCTATTCACTCAGCAAATAATAGCATAAGTCATTCAGCATGGTAATTCACTCAGCATGAATCTATATTAAGAGCTGGAATTTACTAAAGAGGATTAAACATACCAATGGCTTCTCTCAGTATGCTGAACTGCTCACGAGCCAGTGGCTTTGTGAAGATATCCGCAAGCTGCTCATCCGTTGGGACATAGGTCAGCTTTATCTCACCCTTGAGTACATGGTCTCTAATGAAGTGATGTCTGATGCTGACATGCTTCATCCTGCTGTGCTGAATTGGGTTCTTTGATAGATCAATTGTACTTTTGTTGTCACATTTGACCTCAATTGTCTTTGTTTGAACACCATAGTCTTCAAGCTGTTGCTTAATCCATAGGACTTGAGCAACACATTGTCCAGCAGCAATGTACTCGGCTTCAGTGGTAGACAAGGCTACTGATGCCTGCTTCTTACTGAACCAGGATACAAGACAGCTTCCAACGAAGTGACATCCTCCAGAGATGCTTTTCGTTCAAGCTTGTCTCGTCCATAGTCAGCGTCAGTGTATCCAACGAGTGTGAAACCATGAGTGTTGGGATACCATAAACCTGCGTTCACTGAGCTTTGCAAATATCTAAGGATTCTTTTTACATCTATGTAATGAGATTCCTTAGGGTTAGATTGATATCTAGCACAGTAGCATACTGAGAACTGAATGTCCGGTCTACTTGCTGTTAAGTAAAGTAGAGAGCCTATCATACCTCGATACAATTTGCTGTCTACTGACTTACCATTCTCGTCAGCACAAAGGACAGTGTCAGTGCCCATAGGAGTAGATATTGGCTTGCAATTTTCAAGATCATATTTCTTCAATATCTCCATGGCATATTTAGCTTGAATGATGAAGATGCCATTTTTCCCTTGTTTGATTTGAAGTCCAAGGAAGAAGTTGAGTTCTCCCATCATTGACATTTCAAACCCAGTCTGCATTTGCTTGCTAAATTCCTTGCACATTGACTCATTAGTAGCACCGAAAATAATATCATCAACATATATTTGAGCTAGCAGGGTATCTTTACCCTTTCTCTTAATGAATAAGGTTGTATCAGCTTTGCCTCTGACATAGTTTCTAGTCAGCAGGAAACTGGTCAGCCTCTCATACCAAGCACGTGGTGGTTGCTTGAGGCCGTACAGAGCCTTTTTTAGTTTATAAACGTGGTTTGGGAATTTAGGATCCTAAAACCCTGGAGGTTAATTAACATAAACTTCCTCGTTTATAACTCCATTAAGGAATGCACTCTTAACATCCATTTGAAACAGTTTAAAGTTCATATAACTTGCATAAGCGCATAAAATTCTAATAGCCTCTAGCCTTGCCACTAGGGCAAAGGTCTCACCGTAGTCAATACCTTCTTGCTGACTGTAGCCCTGAGCTACAAGCCTTGCTTTGTTCCTGACTACATTTCCTTGTTCATCCAGCTTGTTGCGGAAGACCCATCTTGTTCTAATGGTCTTCTGACTCCTTGGATGTGGCACTAACTCCCATACATCGTTTCTTCTGAATTGATCAAGTTCCTCTTGCATTGCGCTCATCCAGAATTCATCTTCCTCAGCATCAGTGAAGTTCTTTGGTTCCTGAACTGAGACGAAGGCTACGTTGCTGAGGTATCTCTTGAGTTGATTTCTTGTCATCAGGGTATTCTCAGCGGCATCAAGAATAACACTCTTTGAGTGTCCTCTTGGTATCCTTATCTCCTTTGGTAGATTGATGTCTTGTGCTGTCTATGTTTCAACAATCACTGCAGGTGTAGACTGGTCAGTGAAAACAATTTGAGGTTCACTTTTACCTTTGGTCAGCCCTTGAGGGAATGACTCAACGCTGTATCTTGATCAGCGGGTACTAAGTGTGGATCATCCTAGGTCAGCGGCAGATATCTTCCTGCAGGGTTAGTTTCGTCGAACTCAACATGTACTGACTCTTCTAAAACTTGAGTTCGTTTATTGAAAACTCTGTATGCTTTGCTGTTTGTTGAGTAGCCTAAAAAGATAGCCTCATCAGCTTTTGAGTCAAACTTAGCTAAGCTATCTTTGGTGTTTAAAATAAAACATTTACAGCCAAAGGCTCGAAAGTATCCAATGTTGGGGTTTCGTCCTTTCCAAAGTTCGTAGGGGGTTTTCTTTGGTATAGGTCTAACAAGAGCCCTATTAAGAATATAGCACGCTGTGTTAACAGCTTCTCCCCAAAAGTACCTTGGAAGCCTATGCTCACTCAGCATTGTCCTGGCTATTTCAACCAAGGTTCTGTTCTTCCTTTCAACAACCCCATTTTGTTGAGGCGTCCTAGGAGCAGAAAAATTATGGTCAATGCCACTGGCTTCACAGAATTCAACAAACTGTTGGTTTTTTAATTCTCCACCATTATCACTTCGGATGTGAGCCAATTTTAGGTCTTTATCATTTTCAAGTTTTCTAACCACATTTGAAAATGTCTCAAAGGTCTCATCCTTGCTACTCAGCAAGATGATCCAAGTGTACCGAGAAAAGTCATCTACAATGACCAAGGAAAATCTTCTTCCACCCAGACTCAGCGGCTGGACTGGACCGAAGAGATCCAAGTGTAGTAACTCTAACGGACGCTTAGTTGAGACAATATTTTTACTATGAAAAGATTGTTTGGTTTGTTTTCCAGCTTGGCAAGCGTGGCATAGTTGATCTTTTTCAAATTTAAGTTCTGGCAGTCCCTCACCAATTGCTTTCTTGCTAATTTGGCCAGGAGGTCCATTCTTACATGACCAAGTCTCCTGTTCCATAGCCAGGAATTTTCTTCCTTTGAAACTAAGCATACAGTTTTTGAAAACTTTTTCTCTAAGTTCAGCATGAAGACATTATCAATGCGAGGGGCAGTTAAAATTAACTCATTAGTTTTACCCTCAAATATTTTACATCCAGTGTCATCAAATATAACTTTTCTCCCATTGTCACATAGTTGAGCTACGCTGAGTAAGTTATATTTGAGTCCGCTGACTAGGGAGACTGACTCAATAGTAGGATTACCTCCAATGGTTCCTGACCCTACTATCTTACCCTTTTTGTTGTCTCCAAAACTTACGCTTCCTCCTCGTTTACGCTCGGATGTGATGAACTGAGTTTCATCACCAGTCATATGCCTTGAGCATGCGCTGTCAATATACCACATCTTTGACTTCTCAGCACATCTCAGGCTTACCTCAGTTGACTGTTCCTCATCGTCAGATGCAATGGAGGGGTCAGCATGCTCAGAAGCACATGGCTCAGCAAGTTCGTCAGCCATGAAACAAATTTTCGCTGACTCAGTGGCATCAGCTTCAGATGATGATGAATCATCACTATCACTCCAGGTTGCCACCATTGCCTTCTTGCCGTTCTTTCTTTCTTTCCTCAGCGAGGGACAGCTTGACTTGATATGGCCAGTTTGATGACATTCAAAGCAAGTAATGGGCTTTGAGTTGTCCTTCTTGTACTTGCTGTCGCTGGAGTCAGCTTTGTACTTATCAAACTTTTTATAAGGCTTCTTAGAATATATGTCATTCTTTTTGAACAGCCTTTTCATCTTTCTGGTAAACATAGCCATCTTTTCATTGTCTGTTGAGCTCCCATCAGTGGAGTCAGCTTTCATGACAAGAGACTTTTGCTTCTTGTCTTCAGACTTTTCCTTCACCTCGAAATTCTTCATCGAGATCTCATGGGTCAGCAGTGAGCCGATGAGTTCATCATACTTATAAGTGGTTAAGTCTTGAGCTTCCTCAACAGCGGTCTTCTTTGCTTGCCAGTTTTTAGGAAGACTCCTAAGAATCTTCTTGACTTGTTCTTCCTCAGTGAAGATCTTCCCAAGTCTCTTGAGCTCGTTGATGATGTTTGTAAACCTTGCATTCATGTCAGAGATTCCTTCATCATTGTTCATTTCAAACAGCTCGTATAGTCTCATCTGCTGGTTCACCTTGGACTCCTTCACTTTGTTGGTTCCTTCGTAGGTGACCTCCAGCTTCTTCCAGATCTCTTGCGCTGACTCACAACCTGATATCTTGTTATATTTTGCAGCATCAAGCGCACAGTGAAGCATATTTATAGCCGAAGCGTGATTTTTAGCTTCTTGAGATCATCCTCTGTCCATTTGGCCTCAGCTTTGACAACTGTTTGGCCAGCCACAACTTCAACAGGAACAAATGGACCTTGGACTATTGAAAGCCATGCACTCATATTTGTTGCCTGAATAAAGTTTTTCATCCTATTCTTCCAGAAGGTGTAGTTAGACCCGAAGAATAGGGGAGGCCGAGTAATGGACAGCCCCTCAGGTAAGATCTGAGTTGTCTGGTTTCCTGGGAGAAACCGAGTGCTGTTTTCAGCCATAGTGGGGATCAGCTCAAGGTAGTTAAACCTTTCACAGTGAGCTTTTAAGCTCTGATACCACTTGTTGATCCCTTATAACGTAACAAGTTAGTTCCAAGGGGGGGGGATAGGAACTATTTAAAATTTTAGTACGTTAAGGCTGACTTCTTTTTCTTTGAAAAAGGATTACACAGCGCGCTGAGTAAATTAAGACACTAGCTTAGTCAACTGGTGACTAAGTCAACTTCTTCCTTTGAATCAGGAGCACTTGAGTCTATTCCTGAACTCATATACTCAATGTACACAACTCAGCGTGACCTCTTTACTTGGTCAGTTTTGTTTAAGCAAGCAATATATATATTAAGGAGCTTAAGGTTAGAAAGATGTTACTCAGCAGATTTATCCAGGTTCGGCCTCTAAGCCTACGTCCTGTCCCCAGAACACGTTCCGAGCTTTCGAATTCTCTACTGAGCTCTTTAACGGTAGAGCATCAAACCTTTTACAACTTAGAAGCTGAGTATAACAAGAGTACCTTCCTCTATACCTCTACTCACTCCTAATCGCTCGCTGAGTACTATAACCGAGTACTCAGCCTCTCCTTTCTAATCTCTAGAAATGATAAAGATTCGTCCTAAACAACAATTGCTAAGACACCTTAGATGATTGAATAATCACTCTAGACTTTTACACAAAAGTTATAGAATTTGGTGTAAGTATTTGCTTTGCTTTTTCTCACAGAACTTTGAGTAGAATTTTGGTCAGCGTAATGGCTTGATGAAAGTTCTGTCTGGAATGAAGCAACTGAAAGGCCCTATTTATAGAGACGTCTGAGGCATCAGTCATTTCGAATTTCGAACTAACCGTTGGAGGGAAACGACTTCCTGTCATTGTCACTCAGTCCTACTCAGTGCTCTCGGCCAATCAGATTCAAGTATCTTATGTCTTCGGCTGAGCAGCTTTTAGTCAGTCCGGCAAAATGTCTCTCCATTCATGGTAAGGTCAACTAGACAGCTTTCTGTGTCTTCTGAACTTTACCCAAAGTAGAAATACTTTGTCTGGAAGTTGTTCTTGCTCAGCTGCTGTCTTGTACACTTTGTCGATACAACTCAGCAGCTTCGTTCCGAAGTTGCTCAATGAAGGTCTTCTCGATCCTTCTTTCGCTGAGCTGCGTTTTGTACATAACGGCAGCGTTTTGCACACGCGGGCCGAGTGGTCTTGATCTGTTTGACTTGGGCTTTGACTTCCGTATTGGGCTGTAAGCCTTTTAATCTTTATGTCTCATTAACAATTTAACTCAATATTGAACAAACACATTAGTGTAATAAATCAAAGCATTTAAACTTAGTGTGTTTAGAATATATTTAATTTTACTTAAATAATTTTGTCAAATCAAAATCATGTGGAAAGGTGTTTCAATAGACTTTTCCAGATTATTACTTGATAACGACGGGGTACACTTATCCCTTACTAAGTCTCAACCGTGAGGCACATCAATAATCGTACCAAAGTTATAGTTGTTTTCTTGGTTAATGCGAGCAAGTTTCGTGTATTTCTAATTCTAAAACATAAAAGTTTATGTTGTGTAATTAAATTTAAAGACAGATTTTCATTCTAAGTCTCAACATATTATTTCCATCTAAACCAGACCAATCCAAATAATTAAACGATTTTCTAAGTTAAAACTAAAGATGTGAATTAAACTGAATTAAAATAAGTTTTCATTAAAAAGCGTTCCTTGTGGGTTCGATATCTTTTATTACTACAAGCGTATACCGTTCACTTGTAGAAATCACTCAACACCACCTCAGGAACATTCCTTGGCTACGTGATCAGCCAAAAAGGAGTAGGTGCCGACCCGGAGAAGGTAAAAGTTGTGCTGGATATGAAGGCTCCCCAAAATGTAAGAGAAGTACAACGCCTTAACGGGCTAATCATTGCACTTGGAAGATTCATCTTCTGCTGCGCTCGAAGGTGCCTCCCCTTTTATGAGGTGATAAAAAAAAGTCATTCGAGTGGACAGAAGATTGTCAACAGGCTTTTCAGGGCATCAAGCAGTTCCTTGTGGAATGGCCCTTGATGAGTAGGCCTATCGAAGGGGAAGCTCTATATATGTATGTGTCTGTTACGGACAAAGCGGTATGCACGGTAATGATCAGAGAAGAGGCAGGTCAGCAACATCCAATCTACTATGTCAGCAAAGTATTGAAGGATGATAAAACCCGATATTCGAGGCTGGATAAAATGGCCTTGGCAGTCGTCACAACATCAATCCACCTCAGACCATATTTTCAGGCACACACAGTCATAGTCAGAACCAACATCCCCATGAGAAAGGTGTTGGCAAAAACCAGAAACTTCTGGCATATTAATGGAATGGTCTATCCGCCTAGGTGAGGTTGCTGTTCGCTACGAAGGAAGATCCTCCCTCAAAAGCCAAGTCTCGACAAATTTCATAATTGAATTAACTGAGGAAACCATCAATCCTCTAAAAGAGAAACCAGAACAATGGACTATGTACATTGACGGTGCATTATCTTCCAAAGGCGCGAGAGTTAGAGTAGTAATCAAAGGCCCATAATTCTTCAAAATACACTATGCAGCGAAATTGGATTTTCCAGCAACAAATAATGCAGCTGAATATGAGGCCTTGATTCTTGGACTTCGCTTACTAAAATAAATTACGCCAGAATAGGTTGTGATTTATAGTGATTCCAAACTCATGGTGAATCAAATGAACAAGAATTTCAGTGAAGGACGAAACCCTGGTCAAATATGTGGAGGAAGCAAAGCAAATTCTTAACCACCTGGAAAGCAAGGAGGTGAAATGGGAGATGGTCCATGTCCTAAGAGGATCCAATACAGAAGCTGATCATCTTGCCAAATTGGCTTCTAGCAAAGATCAATGGGCGGATCTCGATTGCCCATTCGAGATAAAAACAAAGCCAGCATTCGTCCTAGAAAGTGTGGCAGTGATAACATTCGCCCCTAGGGATTGGCATACCCCTCTCTATCAATATCTGATAAAGAGGGGTATGCCAATCACTTAGGAGTAGAATAACTTAGTTAGGAGTAGTATAACTTAATTAGGAATAGAATAACTTAGTTAGGAGTAGAGTAATTCAACTAGGAGTAGGTTAACTTAACCAAAACAAAATCAAACCCCCCTAAAGCCTAGATAACATCACACGATCGAGTAGCATGATACTTGCAGCAGTAAATCCTGTGGATTCGATACCTGGACTTGTCCAGATTATTACTTGATAACGACGGGGTACACTTATCCCTTAGTGATTCTCAACCGTGAGGCGCATCAATAATCTTAGCAAAGTTATAGTTGTTTTCTTGGTTAATGCGAGCAAGTTCCGTGTATTTCTAATTCTAAAACATAAGAGTTTATATTGTGTAATTAAATCTCTAAGACAGATTTTCATTCTAAGTATCAACATATTATTTCCATCTAAACCAGACCAATCCAAATAATTAAACGATTTTCTAAGTTAAACCTAAAGATGTGAATTAAACTGAATTAAAATAAGTTTTCATTAAAAAACGTTCCCTGTGGGTTCGATATCTTTTATTACTACAAACGTATATCGTGCACTTGTGGAAATCGCTCAACACCACCTCAGGAAAATTCCTTGGCTACGTGATCAGCCAAATAGGAGTAGGTGCCAACCCGGACAAGGTAAAAGTTGTGCTGGATATGAAGGCTCCCCAAAAAGTAAGAGAAGTACAACGCCTTAACGGGCTAATCATTGCACTTGGAAGATTCATCTTCTGCTGCGCTCGAAGGTTCCTCCCCTTTTATGAGGTGATCAAAAAACAAAAGTCATTCGAGTGGACAGAAGATTGTCAACAGGCTTTTCAGGGCATCAAGCAATTCCTTGTGGAACGGCCCTTGATGAGTAGGCCTATCAAAGGGGAAGATCTATATATGTATGTGTTTGTTACGGACAAGGCGGAATGCACGGTAATGATCGAAGAAGAGGTAGGTCAGCAGCATCCAATCTACTATGTCAGCAAAATATTGAAGGATGATAAAACCAGATATTCAAGGTTGGATAAAATGGCCTTGGCGGTCGTCACAACATCAATCCGCCTCAGACCATATTTTCAGGCACACAGTCATAGTCAGAACCAACATCCCCATGAGAAAGGTGTTGGCAAAAACTAGAAACTTCTGGCAGATTAATGGAATGGTCTATCCGCCTAGGTGAGTTTGATGTTCGCTACGAAGGAAGATCCTCCCTCAAAAGCCAAGTCTCGACAGATTTCATAATTGAATTAACTGAGGAAACCATCAATCCTCTAAAAGAGAAACCAGAACAATGGACTATGTACATTGACGGTGCATTATCTTCCAAAGGCGCGAGAGTTGGAGTAGTAATCAAAGGCCCATAATTCATCAAAATACACTATGCAGCGAAATTGGATTTTCCAGCAACAAATAATGCAGCTGAATATGAGGCCTTGATTCTTGGACTTCGCTTACTAAAATAAATTACGCCAGAATAGGTGGTGATTTATAGTGATTCCAAACTCATGGTGAATCAAATGATCAAGAATTTCAGTGAAGGACGAAACACTGGTAAAATATGTTGAGGAAGCCAAGCAAACCACCTGGAAAGCAAGGAGGTGAAATGGGAGATGGTCCATGTCCTAAGAGGATCCAATACAGAAGCTGATCATCTTGCCAAATTGGCTTCTAGCAAAGATCAATGGGCGGATCTCGATTGCCCATTCGAGATAAAAACAAAGCCAGCATTCGTCCGAGAAAGTGTGGAAGTGATAACATTCGCCCCTAGGGATTGGCATACCCCTCTCTATCAATATCTGATAGAGAGGGGTATGCCAATCACTTAGGAGTAGTATAACTTAATTAGGAGTAGTATAACTTAATTAGGAATAGAATAACTTAGCTAGGAGTAGAGTAATTCAACTAGGAGTAGGTTAACTTAACCAAAACAAAATCAAAACCCCCTAAAGCCTAGATAACATAACACGGCCGAGTAGCATGATACTTGCAGCAGTAAATCCTATGGATTCGATACCTGGACTTGTCCAAATTATTACTTGATAACGACGGGGTACACTTATCCCTTTGTGAGTCTCAACCGTGAGGCGCATCAATAATCTTACCAAAGTTATAGTTGTTTTCTTGGTGAATGCGAGCAAGTTTCGTGTATTTCTAATTCTAAAACATAAAAGTTTATGTTGTGTAATTAAATCTCAAGACAGATTTTCATTCTAAGTCTCAACATATTATTTCCATCTAAACCAGACCAATCCAAATAATTAACGGATTTTCTAAGTTAAACCTAAAGATGTGAATTAAACTGAATTAAAATAAGTTTTCATTAAAAAGTGTTCCCTGTGGGTTCGATATCTTTTATTACTACAAGCGTATACCGTGCACTTGTGGAAATCGCTCAACACCACCTCAGGAAAATTCCTTGGCTATGTGATCAGCCAAAAAGGAGTAGGTGCCAACCCGGACAAGGTAAAAGTTGTGCTGGATATGAAGGCTCCCCAAAATGTAAGAGAAGTACAACGCCTTAACGGGCTAATCATTGCACTTGGAAGATTCATCTTCTGCTGCGCTCGAAGGTGCCTCCCCTTTTGTGAGGTGATCAAAAAACAAAAGTCATTCGAGTGGACAGAAGATTGTCAACAGGCTTTTCAGGGCATCAAGCTGTTCCTTGTGGAACGGCCCTTGATGAGTAAGCCTATCGAAGGGGAAGATCTATATATGTATGTGTCTGTTACGGACAAGGCGGTATGCACGGTAATGATCAGAGAAGAGGCAGGTGAGCAACATCCAATCTACTTTGTCAGCAAAGTATTGAAGGATGATAAAACCCGATATTCAAGGTTGGATAAAATGGCCTTGGCGGTCTCAGACCATATTTTCAGGCACACACAGTCATAGTCAGAACCAACATCCCCATGAGAAAGGTGTTGGCAAAAACCAGAAACTTCTGGCAGCTTAATGGAATGGTCTATCCGCCTAGGTGAATTTGATGTTCGCTACGAAGGAAGATCCTCCCTCAAAAGCCAAGTCTCGACAGATTTCATAAATGAATTAACTGAGGAAACCATCAATCCTCTGAAAGAGAAACCAGAACAATGGATTATGTACATTGACGGTGCATCATCTTCCAAAGGCGCGAGAGTGGGAGTAGTAATCAAAGGCCCAGAATTCATCAAAATACACTATGCAGTGAAATTGGATTTTCTAGCAACAAATAATGCAGCTGAATAAGAGGCCTTGATTCTTGGACTTCGCTTACTAAAATAAATTACGCCAGAATAGGTGGTGATTTATAGTTATTCCAAACTCATGGTGAATCAAATGATCAAGAATTTCAGTGAAGGACGAAACACTGGTAAAATATGTGGAGGAAGCCAAGCAAATTCTTAACCACCTGGAAAGCAAAGAGGTGAAATGGGAGATGGTCCATGTCCTAAGAGGACCCAATACAGAAGCTGATCATCTTGCCAAATTGGCTTCTAGCAAAGATCAATGGGCGGATCTCGATTGCCCATTCGAGCTAAAAACAAAGCCAGCATTCGGCCGAGAAAGTGTGGCAGTGATAACATTCTTCCCTAGGGATTGACATACCCCTCTCTATCAATATCTGATAGAGAGGGGTATGCCAATCACTTAGGAATAGAATAACTTAGTTAGGAGTAGTATAACTTAATTAGGAGTAGTATAACTCAATTAGGAATAGAATAACTTAGCTAGGAGAAGAGTAATTCAACTAGGAGTAGGTTAACTTAACCAAAACAAAATCAAAACCCCCTAAAGCCTAGATAACATGACACGACCGAGTAGCATGATACTTGCAGCAGTAAATCCTGTGGATTCGATACATGGACTTGTGAGTCTCAACCGTAAGGTGCATCAATAATCTTACCAAAGTTATAGTTGTTTTCTTGGCTAATGCGAGCAAGTTTCGAGTATTTCTAATTCTAAAACATAAAAGTTATGTTGTGTAATTAAATCTCAAGACAGATTTTCATTCTCAGTCTCAACATATTATTTCCATCTAAACCAGACCAATCCAAATAATTAAACGATTTTCTAAGTTAAACCTAAAGATGTGAATTAAACTGAATTAAAATAAGTTTTCATTAAAAAACGTTCCCTGTGGGTTCGATATCTTTTATTACTACAAGCGTATACCGTGCACTTGTGGAAATCGCTCAACACCACCTCAGGAAAATTCTTTGGCTACGTGATCAGCCAAAAAGGAGTAGGTGCCAACCCGGACAAGGTAAAAGTTCTGCTGGATATGAAGGCTCCCCAAAATGTAAGAGGAGTACAACGCCTTAACGGGCTAATCATTACACTTGGAATATTCATCTTCTGCTGCGCTCGAAGGTGCCTCCCCTTTTATGAGGTGATCAAAAAAACAAAAGTCATTCGAGTGGACAGAAGATTGTCAACAGGCTTTTCAGGGCATCAAGCAGTTCCTTGTGGAACGGCCCTTGATGAGTAGGCCTATCGAAGGGGAAGATCTATATATGTATGTGTCTGTTACGGACAAGGCGGTATGCATGGTAATGATCAGCAAAGTATTGAAGGATGATAAAACCCAACATTCGAGGTTGGATAAAATGGCCTTAGCGGTCGTCACAAGATCAATCCGCCTCAAACCATATTTTCAGGCACACACAGCCATAGTCAAAACCAACATCCCTATGAGAAAGGTGTTGGCAAAAACCAGAAACTTCTGGCAGATTAATGGAATGGTCTCTTACCCCTAGGATGCTTACCTCTCAAAAGTCTAAACAAAATAGGACAATGATCCGAATGACGGAACGGGAGGTTCAACACAGAGCACTCGGGGAAGGAAGTTAGAGCTAAAACATTAGCGTAGACTTTGTCCAATCGAACAAAAGTATTATTACGCTTCCAAGTGAATTTATGACCAGAAGCCCCCAGATCGGAAAGCCCACATAAATCCATACTATTCTTGTGATGCAGACAGCGATTAACATAATGATTGGATCCCCCTCTCTGATCACTCATAAAGGCGATATCATTAAAGTCACCCGCCACAAACCAGGGCTCCGAAATGCTGACACTCATAGAATAGAGAACCTCCCAGAGCCGTTTTCGATTAGACAAGATAGGGTCAGCATACACAAGGGTAATAAAAAAGGGAGTATTGCCGGAAATACTCACTTTACAATGAATGAACTGCTTATCCATGCTAAGAATATCAAAATGAATCCGATCTGGCCTCCAAAAAAGCCAAATCCCCCCAGCCCGGCCAGTTGCCTCCGATCTAACACAGTGCCAGTTCTTAAACTTCTTAACCACCTCATCTGCTTTCTCACCACTAATCTTAGTTTCCAAAAGAGCAAACCAGATGGATTAAACTGCTTAATAAGATCATTAATATGGATACGGGTAGCCTTGCTAGCCGCACCCCTAACATTCCAAAATAACAAATCCATAGAAAGGAGGACAACTGACCACACCCCTACCCTAAGCCAGGTATTTACTAGGGGCTCCTGAGAGCCTTACCGAGGTACCCCCAGGCCCCCTCTTATCTGGAAACGCCAAAGTGTTAAGGCCACTTTTTTGTTTTCCTTTAAGCTTTTTCACATTAGTTTTGTTAACTCCCATAGATTTCCCAATCCCAGGATCAATACCAGGAACAGGAATACTAACCTCATTTGATTTCTTCATCCTTCTAGCTGCAAGGGTCAGGGTCCCCCCCTGGGCTTCATCCTTAGAGATAAAAAGCGGGTTCACAGATTCAACCACCTTCTCGACTGGATCTACAGACTCCAATCCTGGAATACTCTGATCCATATGATTCTCATCTTGGTCCGACTCTTGAACTTCCTCAATCATCAGGGCCCCAAATCTGGACCCAGGCAAGGCTACTGAAGAAACCCCAGCCTCCTTTCTAGCTTTGAGGACAGGCTTCTCCTTGACATTTGGAATAATAGTAGCTTTAGGAGAAAGGGACTTAGAATTTGTGTTGATATCAGGAGGACGATTGTGAACCACTGCAGGTTGATTCCTACGTCTAGCGGGCCTCTTTGCCACCATCCAGGGACCAAAGTTCCCTTCGTACCCATGGTTCCCTCCAGTAATCCGCACACTACTCTCAACCCTCTCTATAACAACCCTCTCCCTTTTAGGGCAACCCTCCTGAGAATGACCATACATGCCACAATCATAACAGATGTTATGTAAACCTTCATACTCAATAAAGAACACTTTATCCTGAACACAGAACTTTGAAAGTAAAGGTTTAGCCAGATCAACATCTATACATACCCTAGCAAACTTACCCCTAATGGCCCCAATTGTAGTCTTGTCCACATGGTGGACCTTACCAACCAAACCTCCTATTTTACTCAGAAAGTTTTCACTGTAGTACTCAATGGGAAGGCCCGAGAATCTTACCCAAGTCAAGATCCTGTTAACCGAACAGTCGTGAGGATTAAAATTAGGAACCCAAGGCCTTAAGGCCAAAACATGATTGGAAATGATATATGGGCCTCCCTTGATAACCGAATTATAATCCTCAACCCTGGTAAATTTAATGACATAGTAGTCATTTTCCAGGTCAGTAATACTGACTTTACCTTTCCTTGCCCACTGCGCTTGTATTCTTTGGGCAAAATAGTTAAAACTAATTCGCTTACCCAGGACAGTAACAATCAAAGACACCTTCCACTTCTCTCTAAGCTCACGCTTCTCTGCAGCGGAAAGTCTAATGACCGGACAAAGAGGATCCTCCTGGCCATTATCTTCCTCATCAGAATCCGAGAACATATCATCAGAATCTCCCACCATTAAAACTTCCTCTAAAACCGGCTCTTCCTCAGCCACCCCCATGACCGTGTCCTTCCAAGAGTTTTTACCAATCTCGCTCATCTGAACCCTAGGTCTGGGGGAGACCGTCTTCCCATGAGCTACTCCTACAACACCCACCCTTCCCGAATTATTAGAAACATCCAGACCCGAGGCAGCCTGCCTCCCCGTCGTAGCCCCTGCCTGCCCCTCACAGCCCGGAGGAGAGGATCCCGCGCAAGGCACTGCGCCGACAGCCCCAGCCCAATGCCCGGCCGAGGAGCCGGCAGCGCCTGGGCAGTGCCCGGCACTATCGGCGCATAGCCCTGCGCCAGGCACCCCCCGCCCCACTTCTCCCCCCGAGATTGGGGGAGCCTTACCCCCGGCATCAGAAAACCCAACCGCCCGTATCTCCCATTGATTCGCACCCAGCCGCGACAACCTTGCCGAATCTGCCGCCTGTGGATCGCAAAGATCCGTCCCCAGCCGCACGGGCGGCGCCCGCGAGAACCCTGCCGATGCACCATCCATGCCCACGAGATCCCTACCGATGCCCCTGGATTCCCCTGCCTCCACCCCGCCAAGCGCCCCGCCCCGATCTACACTAGGCGCACGCTCGCCACCAACAAAACCTGCCTCACCCTTCTCGCCCCAAACCACCAGGCCGCCACCCCCTTCCTTGCCGCAAATCCCCTCCAGATCCGACCCCCCCTTACCGGCCACAGGCCCCCTCTCCCTAGATCTATCCCTAACACGCTTTACCATGAACCCTAGCCGAGAGAGAGAGAGGAGATAGATCTAAAAGAGAGAAAAAGATCTAAAAGAGAGAAAAAGATCTAAAAGAGAGAAATAGATCTGAGAGAGAGAAGATAGATCTAAAAGAGAGAAAAAAGATCTAAAAGAGAGAAATAGATCTGAGAGAGAGAAGATAGATCTCAAAATTCTCCATCTTCATAAAAATTCTTCACCATGACAACAGATCTGAGAGAGAGAAGACAGATCTGAAAAAGAGAAGATAGATCTAAAAGAGAGAGAAAGATCTAAAAGAGAAGAGATAGATCTCAAAACTCCTATTTAATATAAATTAGGGGGGGATGATTGTTTGGTAGTTTTCCTAAAATAAAATTGCAAAACTGAAATGAAATTAAATTGGTGATTCTTATATGATGGAGTTTCGATCAAGGGAAACTCGCAGGCTGAACAATTATTTCCTCGTTGATCATTGAAAGTGAGATGACATCGTAATGAACATGATCTGGATTGATTATAGTCATTCCTTATTCATTCCCGACCTAATCCTTCCTTAATTGCAAAGCAAATCCTAGTGCTCCTAAGATAAGCCCCTATTCGATCAGATAGTTCTAGCTTAGCGCTTAGAATTTAATCTGTCGAAAGCATTAGGAATTTGAAGGACCCAATCTTAGTTAACCGAATTCTTAGCGATTCCGATTTAAACTAAGTTACATGCTTATGCGCTTGAACATAGTCAGGATTACAGATGATTACAAATCCTATTGCCTAACGTTGTTTCAACGAATGAAAAAGCCGAAGCCCGGCCGAACTGTAACCTAAACTTTCATTGAAGGTCTGATTTTATAGATTGATAAACATGTAAACAGATCATATAAAATTAGATTTCTGAAATTAAGATCAACAATCTAACAATAGGAAATAATGCTAGCCTTTGATTAATCCCTTAATCGATAGGGGAACTTAGCTACGCATAGTCATGAATCGACTATGATAGCTTACAAAGACAAAAATGGTGAATGTAAAAGAAAATGGAAATGATTCTAAAACAGACAAAACCCTACCAAGGAAAATAAAACTGTGTATTCAAAAAGTATCCCCCAAAAACAATAGAGGCATGCTTTTATAATGTTGATCACAAGATCTTCATTCTTCTGAACTTCTTCCTTGATTTCAGGGATTTACTTCGTTCAAAATACGCTCTTGAGACTGTGGAGATAAGTTAGTTTCTGATTCTGCTAACTTGGCGATTTTGAATAAGTCAACCTCCTTAGTCTTGGGCAAGACTAAGCTAGTGGCAACAGCGAAGCTGAACTTTGAGTGAGAAAAGGTTCAAAACAGCCCTCCAAGTCTTCTTTTCTCCAATTTGATCCCAGAAAGTGCTTATGCAAGAAAACAAGTAAAAAGGTCCCAAAATGACACATATAACAGAGAATATCCATCAAAAGGGCTTAGTAAACTTGCCATTTTGGGAGCTTATCAGTCACCTATGAAGGTACTAGCAAAGTGAATGAGTCAAAGGTGAACTAGCACATGAGACTTTATGAGTTGTTTGAAATGAATGATGGCGAAGGTGAACTGTCACATCTTCTATTGATTGCCTTGATTTTCTTATTACACTTTTTAACAAGTGTATAGACATTACAGAGGGCATTAATCATTTCTTATTTAACGACAGGAAGAGTTGTTACCTCAATATTCCGAGTTTCATTCTCAGAGGCAATTGATGGTTCTCCTTCATCTACACTCATTCCTTCTGTCTCATTTGCCATAAAGCACACATGTGCTGTCTCAGCAGCCTCTGCTTCTGAAGATGAAGACTCATCACTGTCGCTCCAAGTGGCTACCATAGCCTTCTTCTGAGACTTTTTGTCTTTCTTCAGTGCTAGACAGTTTGGTTTGATGTGTCCAAGTTGATGGCATTCAAAACAGGTGATTGGTTTGGAAGAGTCCTTCCGGGATTTGCTTTCACCATGTTCTCTTCTTGGTCTCTCAGACCTTTTGTATGGCTTTTTGTACTGGTCACTCTTCCGAAACATTCATTTCATCTTCCGAGTGAACATTGCCATCTCTTCGTCATCAGAAGTGCTATCTTTTGACGAATCAGCCTTAAGCACTATAGACTTTTTCTTTTTATCTTCTGACTTCTCCTTGGCTTCGAAGTTTTTCATCGAGATTTCATGAGTCAGAAAGGATCTGATCAGCTCATCATATTTGTACTTAGTTAAGTCCTGAGCTTCTTCTATGGCTGTCTTCTTTGCTTGCCAACACTTCGGAAGGCTTCTGAGAATCTTTTTGACTTGTTCTTCCTCTGGGAAGATCTTTCCAAGTCTTTTGAGTTCATTGATGATGTTGGTGAATCTGGCATTCATGTCGAAATGTGCCTTCACTTTCCTTCATCTCAAACAGTTCATAAAGTCTCATGTTTTTATTGAATTTAGGCTCCTTTACTTTGGTGGTTCCTTCGTAGGTTACTTCCAGCTTGTCTCAAATTTCCTTTGCTGACTCGCATCCTTAAATTTTATTGTACTCTATAGCATCTAGAGCACTGTGAAGCATGTTGATAGCCGACGCATTATTATGGAGCTTCTTCAAGTCGTCCTCTGACCACTTATCCTCGGTTTTCAGAGTCTTAACTCTTTCAACTGTTTCATAGGGTTCAAATGGGCCTTTTACTATTGCCAGCCATGCACTCATGTTCTGAGCTTGGATAAAATTCTTCATTCTATTTTTCCAGAATGTATAGTTTGATCCAAAAAAACAATGGGGGTCTGGCTATTGACAATCCTTCAGGGAGGATTTGAGTAGTCTCATTCCCTAGAAGGAAATTTTTGCTATTTACCGCCATGAGGGATATGGCTCAAGATACCACTTGTGGGTCCCTTGTGAGATAGAATCTAGTTCCAAAGGGGGGTGAATGGAATTATAAACAAATTTAAAGCTTTATAAAAAAATTCTCACAATTTATTTTACAGCACAGGCCACTCAAAATTAAATGCAAACTTAATTTACTGTTTTGAACAGAAGCTAAGCTTGATTCTGCTTCTGGACTTGTACACTTAGGCTGTGCAACTGGGTGCAGCCTCTAATTGACTTAATTAAGTATGCTATTGAGTATGTCAGTCAGAATCACAAGATATATATAATTTACGCATAAGCAAGCAATATAGTTATATCAGAAGTAAAGGGTTAGAAAAATGGTTACGCAGCGATTTATCCTGGTTCGGCCTCCTGCCTACATCCAGTCCCCAGAGTACCTTCATCTAAGCTTTAATCCACTAGCGAACTCTTTCATAGGTAGAGCACAAACCCTTACAATAGGTACAGAGATTCTGTAAAGTACCTTCCTTTACACTCCACACTCAGCTATCTATTCTCCTCTCTTCATGTCTACTTATAACCAAAGCAAATAGAGGAGCTTCTAAACTTTCTAAGATATTGATATTTTTGTTCTAGTCACTGAATAGAGAGTGTGAACTTAGAACTTTTTACACAAATAAATACAATGAGTGTGTATATGATTTTTTGCTTTGCTTTTTTGGACTTTAATAGAGATTCTCTTTGAATTTCAACGTTGATGGTCGTCCACAAATGTAGTAAGTGATGGGGCTTTTATAGTGACATCTTAAAGGCTGGCTAATTCGAATTTTGAAATAACCATTGGAGGGAAACAAATTTTCTTTCCTTTCATCCTCAGAGCCTAGTGTCCTAAGCCAATGATCTTCTTTCTCTTTTCTGTTATTTTGTCTGAGGTGCAATGCTTCTGATCTTCGACAGAGGCAGTCTGTTTGTCTAACCAAATCAGGCAAAGTTTCCATGTTGACCAGGGGACACGCCGTTTGGAGCTTCTGAATCTTTCCTCATTTAGTTATACAATATCAGTCGCACAAAGTCAACGTCTGATCTTATCTCTTGCGCCTTGATCTACTGTCCTTCGAGTAACTCTTATCTTGAGGCATGGCATAGTGCTTCTGGATCCTTCTTGTTATAAGGCCGAAGTTGATTCATGGGCCTTTAATCCATCTTCTAAGACCTTTAACTATTTCTTTTAATCTGTGGTGAAGCTCTTAGCGTAGTGGTTGAGAGCTTACCTATGCCTTGGGAGGTCATGGGTTTGAATCACATCCGGGTCTGATGGGGATTTTTCTTTCTTCTTTAATGTAAGCGCATTGTGCGCAAAAAAATTTAAAAAAAAAACTATTTCTTTTAATCTTATACTTTAATTTAGCAAAACACTTAACAAACACATTAGTCCAAATAAATCAACATTTTAATTTTAATGTATTACTTATTATAGGTGTATTAATTTCCTTTAATATTTTTGTCATAATCAAAATTAGTGTGGAAATTGTTGGGGTTTTATGTCATATAGACAATTGTTTTAGGATATAAATATTTTAAATGAATTGTTCTTTTATGTCATTTGTTTTAATAAGATATAGTATGTTTACTTATGTAAAGGCATTCATGTTTTAGAACTAATTAAGTCAAATAAAAGAAAATCCTGAAATTTATTTAAAGTGATTATAAAGTGTTCATACAAGCATGAAGTGAGACCAAACCTTATGAACAGATAGCTGATCTCACAGGCTTTAGATATGGAGATATCTAGACAGTTACATGGATCCGGTGAAGGAGTTTATTAGGATTGGGGACCCGACTTGAGATAACAGGATGGATGAATTTATCCTATGTCACTTATTTATCACATTGGTATTAGTAGGTATAAGTAATCCTCAGACTCAAAGAAACATTAATTAGTGATTCTGGATTATGGAGTGCGATGTTTTGACTCTATTCAAACACGATCCATAACAGGAAGGATCCTGGGGTGTGTGCGGGTAAGCGTTGGGTATCACACAAAGTAATTACGGAATAGTTAATATTAGATTGAGCATTCATCACTCCTGATAAATGGGAGATGTATCCATAATCGTTTGTGGAGACTTAACTCTAAATCCTTGCAATATGATAGATTAAGAGTCGAAATGCAGATTTCATTTAATCTATCTATTCGAAGTTAACTCTATCTGAACAAGTAAAATGAACGTCTCGTTATATGTGACTTGACACTATCCATAGTCATAAGATTCGTTCAAGGATATAGCTAGTGAAGGATCGAATTATACTGGATCTAATAAGCAGAAAGGTCAATGACGGAATCAACCTGTCTTCTTATGGCTCTAGGGGAATGTTTATGGTTCTGCTATTCACATTCTATGCACTCATTCCGATATACAATAGGTTGAATGTAATTTTGGAAATTAATTCAATAAATGTATACGACTAATAACAATAAGAACCTAATGGGTCACACATAAGACTTGGAACCAAAAGAGGGCAAGATAGTAATTATTGAATGGAGAGATAAAAATTGATAATTAAAGGGGCTGAAATATACCTGTGTATATGTATATTAGTTTAGTTAATTTATTTAGATAATTATAATTGGATTATAATTATAGTTAAATTAATTGTAGGATAAATAAGTTAGGAGATTTAATTTGATTACATCCTGACTAAGAAAATATTATCCTATCTAAAATATACATATACTATATTAATTTTGTTTAATTTATTATTTAGATAATTATAAATAAATTATAACTATGGTTAAATTAATTATAGGATAAAATTAGTTAGGTGATTTAATTTAATTATATCCCTAATTATTATCCTATCACAAATAAATAATATAAATATTACTTGTATTATATTTAGATATAATTATAGATAATATTAATATTATCTAATTAAGATTACTATTTGGAATATGACTCTAATTAAATGTTTTAATTCAATCTAACTAGGGATTGGAATTAAAAGAATATATATATATATATTCCTCTTACTTAGAATTCGGCGAACACACTAATTAGTTAGTGCAAAATTCGGCCAACACAATTAGAGAGGAAGAAAACTCTGCTCGTCTCCATTCGATTAATTTCTATCTCCGTTTTCTCTATCCTTGATCTTGTGTTGATTTATTAGAGGCAATCTTCTTTGATTGATATTCATCGGTTGTATTCTAATCGTTTACTTGTTTGTTTTGTTTGTGCTCGTGAAACTCGAGATTAAGAGTTGTTGGCACTTCGTTTGTAACTGTAGATAATTCGTCAATAAAGGTATTTCGTTCTATCCCTCTTTATATGAAATAACGTTTAACGGATCTTGGTTTAAGGGAAATAGGTAAAAAAATTATATTTCTGTTGTGCCTATGTTTGCCTATTTTCCTTCAGAAATGTGTTTCAACAGGATTGCCTTTGTGCAGTCTCTGATATTTTGTTATTAGGGTTTTTGGTTTAGCCTCCATAGTTATCTATTTATAGCTAGGTTAAACCTAAAGGTCTGCCATAAATGGGTCAGGGCCCGATTATTCCATTTATCCTACACACTATTATTTAAATTAAAATATTTTTTTATTATAAATTTGATTATATATTTTTAATTAAAAATACACTAAATAATAATATAATATTATTTTTTGATAGTTTGTCTGATTTCTTGGTTCGAGACTCGTCAGGCATCCTGTAGGTGGATCCTCTCCTAGTTTAATCTTTCTACGTACATTAGAACTCGAACTCAAGATTTAGCTTAACCGACTTGAGACCCTTAACCACTTAAATCAACCTTAATTAGTAAATAATAATATAATATTATTACTAATATTACTTCTCATACTTATATTAATATAATAAACTTTTTACATAAAACTTAATTAAAAGAATATCTATATAAATTAATTAGTGATAGAAGAGTAAACTTTTCATTTTACATATATATTTTATAGATGGAGGGACTAAGAGCATCTATAATGGTTGGAGGGTTGCCACCTCACTAAAAAAACATTCTTCAAACCACAAAACACTTTCAATACAAAAATCTCCCTAATGATTAGATAATAACACATTATTTTAGTGGATGTAATGTCATATAACATTGTATTATTTTTGCTTTAATTCAATTAATGATTTTTGTTATTAATAATGTTTATAAATATTGTATTATTTAATAATATCATTAATTAAAGGATAAATAAATTTTAGTCCTCATATTTTTTTTAATTCAACTAATATTTTTTATTAAAATATTTATAAATATATGTTATTAAATATTTATAAAAATTGCACCTATATAGATTTTAAATTTGTATTACTCTTCATCAACAATTACTTAGTAGCATTATGCAGGTTGAGGTATGCACCAACGTGTGCCATCACTTATTTGAGCAACACGCTCAACTCCTTACTGAAATATGTCAGTTGTATTTAAATAACTCTTTTCCTTGCGTTAGTCCATCACTTGATCCAAAATTTTGGAAAACACTTTCCATGAATGGAGACTTTCCAGAATTAGATACAACTTAATTTGGACTCTCTAATGGTTGGTATGTTTTTTTTCCTTTAATAAATTGCATAATGGTCCTTTTCAACTACCAGTATAGATGATCTAAACTGGTTAATGTGTTTTTTTAAAACAAATAAACTAACTAGTGTAATATGCACAAAGGAACTATTAAATTATTTGCCCATATATAAATAAATAAATAAAACAGCATTCTATCTCTAAAAAGTTGTCATGGACGTCTGTTTTGACAATTCACACACGTGAATGCCAAAGGATGAATTCCTGCGTAATTTGCATAGTCAGCAGCTTTATTCACCTCATTGGACGGTGTAGTGACAAGATTGATAGATACCCACTTACTACTTAATGACGGCCTTTAGCTTCTCCTCTCCAAACAAGAGCGATGGAGATACAAGAGAAGATGAGGACCAGCAAGAACGAAGCAACAAAAAAAGTCAAAGGCTCAGAAGGCAAAGCGTTGACAAGCACCTCCTGCATACCAGAATCGCAAGGATCACCGGTGAGGAAGAAGGTATTATCTTTCAAGGAAACACTACTGAGTCAGTCAATCAAGGAAGAAATGGAAACGGAAAATACCGAGGAGCCAAAGAGAAGAGAAGGCAATGAATTCCATTTCCCACATGAACCTTGCTCCGACAGTGAAGAAGATGACGACAAAGACAAGAGATGCCCAGTAGTATGTTTCTCTGTGGACGAGAAACAAATGCTTTGGTAACCCTAGAAAAGAACCCTAATTGTCAAAGTCCTGGGAAAGAAAATTGGATATGCTTATCTGTTCAGCAAGTTGAGATCCTTCAAGGAAAAGGCTGAGTCTTTGAAATTTGTGGATCTAAACCATGATTTTTACTTAGCTAAGTTCTCAAAAGATGAAGATTATGTTGCTGCATTTACTAGGGGTCCCTAGATAATTGAGGATCATATAGTAACAATCAAACCATGGCAACCCAACTTCAATCCATAGGAGGACAATATCTCAAAAATCCTAGCATGGGTACATTTCCCTGAACTCCCAATTGAATACTATAACCTCGTATGTTGGGGTTTAGTGTCCTATAGACAATTGTTGTAGGATACAAACTTAATGTAAATGAAGTGTTCTTTATATCATTTGTTTTAATGAGATATATGTTTTATAACTATATAAATGCAATCCCTTTTAAGAACTAAATAAAGTCTAATAAAAGGAAATCTGTAAGTTTGTTTAAAGTGATTATAAAGTGTTCATACAAGCATGAAGTGAGACGAAACTTTATAATAAACTAATAAACTTAAAACCACCCCAAGTCAAGTAATATGTTCAGGATTGACATATCGCTGTTGAGACTTGCATGTAACAATGTCTTCTGTCCCGACAGAAAGCTAATCTCACAAGCTTCATATATACAGATATCTGGACAGTTACATGGATCCGATGAAAAGAAGTTCATTAGGATTGGGGACCCGACTTGAGATAACAGGATGGGTAGATTCATCCTTGTCACCTATTCATCTCATTGGTATTAATGTGTATAAGTAATCCTCAGACTCAAAGGAATGTTAATTAGTAATTCTGGATTACGGAATGTGACGCTTTGATCCTGTTGTAACACGATCCTTAACAGAGATACTTCGATCCGATCGAGGTGGCGAATATCTTTCAGATGATTTTCTGAATTATCTAACTGAATGTGGGATTTGCTCACAATGGACACCTCCCTATACACCACAACACAATGGTGTATCCGAGAGGAGGAACCGTACCTTACTAGATATGGTATGATCCATGATGAGCATAGCATTACTTCCAAAGACATTATGGGGCTATGCCTTAGAAACCGCCCTCTTCACCCTAAATCGAGTACCAACTAAATCCGCTAATTCCACACCATATGAATTGTTCGTTGGTAGGAAACCCGTGTTCTCATTCATAAGAGTATGGGATTGTTCAGCATTTGTCAAACGCATTGCGTCCGACAAACTAGATTCTAAATCTGATAAATGTTTCTTCATTGGATACCCTAAGGAAACTATGGGATATTACTTCTATCATCCAGATGATCAGAAAGTAATAGTATCCAAGCACGCAAACTTCTTAGAGAAAGAGTTTCTCGAAGACACAGAAAAGGGAAACATGATTGAACTTGATGAAGTTCAAGAACAAGAAACACCAACTGAAACAACAGAAGCGGTTGAGGAACCCGATGCAGTCCCATTAGATGAGACTCAAGTGCCACCACTTCGTAGATCACAAAGAGTTCGTGAACTCCCTATTAGATATGGTTTTCTAGTGGGATATGATGATGAGGTTCCCGTGTTAGACGACGAACCCGAAAACTACGACGAGGCTCTTAACAGTCTAGATTCTAAAGCATGGCTTGAAGCCATGGATTCTGAGATGGATTCCATGTATACCAACCAAGTGTGGACTTTGGTTGATCCACCCGAAGGGATAAAACCCATTGAGTGCAGGTGGATCTTCAAAAAGAAGACTGACATGGATGGAAAGGTTAGCACCTACAAAGCTAGGTTAGTAGCGAAAGGATATCGTCAAAAGCAAGGAATTGATTATGATGAAATTTTCTCTCCTGTGGCTATGTCCAAATCAATTAGAATAATGCTTGCTATTGCCGATCACTACGATTACGAGATTTGGCAAATGGATGTGAAAACAGCTTTCCTAAACGGAAACCTTGAAGGAAATTAAGGCTAAGGTATAGCAGCGGAAATATAAAAATTTTAGCCTACTTCCTTTTAACCATAGGATCCGTTAATCGTTATTTCATATAAAGAGGGATAAGAAGGAATACCTTTTGAAGAACAATCTACCGTTGTTAAAGAAGCGTCCACAATTCTTCTCCGAGTTCCCAAGCACGAAGTATAACACGGTGAGGTTAAGTTAGAATCAACCCTTATGAGATGCAACCAAAATAGATTGCCTCTAATTAACCAACACAAGATCAAAGAGAAAAGGAGATGAATGAAAATTAATCAATCGACGGAAGCCGTATGAATTCTTATCCACGAACTAGGGGATGCGAATTCACTTTCTCTCTCTATTGTATGTTTCGAAAATCACAATAAGGGGAGGGGTTAGGCTTAGTCGAAATTCATGTAGTAGGGGGGTATATATAATAACTTGTATCTAAACCATAGTTAGATAGGAATAGGTTACTTAATAGGAATTCAATTCGGAATAGGATTCCCAATTATTATCTTATAATATATCTAATATATTTAGGATAATAATAAATAACCTAATTGGATAATAATAGGAGTATATTAATCTAATTAAAACTCCTAACTTAATTATCTCTTAATTAATTTAATTCACAAACCTAATCAAATTAGGATTAATGGAATTAAAATATTTCCTAACTTATTATATATAAATTTCGGCCTCCCCTAATTAAATGGGCCTTACTGGGCTCATTTGGACTTCCATCTATTAATGACATCCATCTCTCTTTTGGTTCCAAGTCTTATGTGTGATCCATTAGGTTCTTACTACTTCTGGCCGTATGCAACTATTAAATTAATTTCTTCAAAAATTATATTTAATCCTTGCATAACGGAATGATGTACTGAGTATGTTATTAGCAAGTCTGTAATCATTCCCCCAGAGTCCGTTAAGAAGACAGGTTGATTCTGTCGTTAACCCTTCCGTATTAGTTACGGTATAATTCGATCCTTTATCAACTACATCCTTGAACTGAATCTTATGACTATGGGTGATGTCAAGTCACATATAGCGAGACGTTCGTTTTACTTGTATAGGCCGAGTCAACTCAAATAGATAGGTTAAGTGAAATCTGTATTTCTTACTCTTAAGCTATCACCTTGCAAGGATTTAGAGTCGAGTCTTCCACAAGCGATCCTTGGATGTATCTCCCATTAATTGGGAGTGATAAATGCTCAATCCAATGTATAACTACCCTGACATTACCTCCTGTGACACCCAACCTTTGCAGTTCACACCCCAGAGTCATCTCTGTTAAGGATCGTGGGACCGCAGGATCAAAGTCTCACATTCAGTAATTCAGGATGACCAATTAACATTCCTTTGAATCTGAGGATTAGTTATACCTATTAATACCAATGAGATGATGAACAGGTGACAAGGATGAATCTACCCATCCTGTTATCTCAAATCGGATCCCCAATCCTAATGAACGACGTTTCATTGGATCTATGTAACTGTCCAGATATCTATATATATGAAGCTTGTGAGATCAGGTTTCTATCAGACAGAAGACATTGTTACATACAAGTCTCAACAGTGATATATCAATCCTAAACATATCACTTAACTTGGGGTGGTTTTAAGTTTATTAGTTTATTATAAAGTTTTGTCTCACTTCATGCTTGTATGAACACTTTATAATCACTTTAAACAAACTTACGGATTTCCTTTTATTTAGACTTTATTTAGTGCTTAAAAGGGATTGCCTTTATATAGTTATAAAACATATATCTTATTAAAAAAATGATATAAAGAACAATTCATTTACATTAAGTTTGTATCCTGCAACAATTGTCTATAGGACACTAAACCCCAACATACTCCCACTTGGACTAAAGCCAATTGTTTCTAAAACTTATCCCAGTATAAGTTAAATGACGATCATGTACTTTCTAGGTTAAAGGCTTTGTCAACAGATCTGCAACGTTGTCCTCTGTAGGTACTCTTTCTATTCTCACATCTCCTCTAGCCACAATCTCTCTTATGATGTGGTATCGCTTTAGGTAGTGCTTGGATGCATTATGAGACCGTGGTTCCTTTGCTTGCGCAATGGCTCCATTGTTATCACAGTACAGAGTAATGGGATTGACAATGTCAGGCACCACACCTAGTTCTGTAATGAACTTTCTAATCCAAACTGCTTCCTTTGTTGCTTCCGCAGCAGCGATGTACTCTGACTCAGTCGTAGAGAAAGCTACGCTTCCCTGCTTGGAACTTTTCCAACTGACCGCGCCCCCATTCAAGATAAACAGGTATCCTGATTGGGATTTAAAATCATTCTCATCTGTGAGATGACTAGCGTCTGAAAATCCTTCAATTTTCAGATCTCCTTCTCCGTACACTAGGAACATGTCTTTAGTCCTTCTCAAGTACTTAAGAATGTTCTTGACGGCAATCCAATGCTCGTCTCCCGGATTCCCTTAGTAACGACTCGTTACAGATAACGCGAACGCTACGTCAGGTCTAGTGCATAGCATAGCATACATAATCGAACCGATCGCGCTGGCGTACGGGACTACAGCCATGCGTCGTTTGTCATCATCAGTTTTAGGACATTGATGATTGTTTAACTTTACTCCATGTAGAATGGGTAAGTTACCTCGTTTCGATTCAAGCATGCTAAACCGATTTAGCACCTTTTCAATGCATGTAGCCAGTGAAAGACCAAGCAGTCTTCTCGATCTATCTCTATAGATCTTTATACCAAGTATATAAGCTGCTTCACCAAGGTCTTTCATTGAAAAGTTACCGGATAACCATACTTTTACCGACTGTAATAGAGCAATGTCATTTCCCATTAACAGTATATCGTCCACATATAGTATGAGAAATGCTATAGAGCTCCCACTTGCTTTCTTGTAAATGCAAGCTTCTTTGCAATTTTGTTCGAAACCAAATTGTTTTATGGTTTCGTCAAAACGCTTATTCCAGCTTCTAGATGCTTGCTTGAGTCCATAAATGGATCTCTGAAGTTTGCAAACTTTATTTGCATCCTTTGATATGAAACCTTCAGGCTGCATCATGTATACATCCTCAAGCAGGTTTCCATTTAGGAAAGTTGTTTTCACATCCATTTGCCAAATCTCATAATCGTAGTGAGCGGCAATAGCAAGCATGATTCTGATTGATTTGGACATAGCAACAGGAGAGAAAGTTTCGTCATAATGAACACCTTGTTTCTGATGATATCCTTTCGCTACCAGCCTAGCCTTGTAGGTGCTAACCTTTCCATCCATGTCAGTCTTCTTTTTGAAGATCCACCTGCACCCAATGGGAATTATCCCTTCGGGTGGATCAACCAAAGTCCACACTTGGTTAGTATACATGGAATCCATTTCAGAATCCATGGCCTCAAGCCATGCTTTAGAATCTGGACTAGTAAGAGCCTCTTCGTAGTTTTCGGGTTCGTCATCTAACACGGGAACCTCGTTATCATCTCCCACTAGAAAACCATATCTAACTGGGAGTTCACGAACTCTTCATGATCTACGAATAGGTGCCACTGGAGTCTCATCTAATGGACTTCTTCGGGTACCTCAACCGCTTCTGTTGTTTCAGTCGGTGTTTCTTCCTCTTGAACTTCGTCGAGTTCAATCATGCTTCCCTTTTGTGTTTCTTCGAGAAACTCTTTCTCTAAGAAGGTTGCGTGCTTGGATACGATTACTTTCTGATCATCTGGATGATAGAAGTAATATCCCATAGTTTCCTTAGGGTATCCAATGAAGAAACATTTATCAGATTTCGAATCTAGTTTGTCGGACGCAATGCGTTTGACAAACGCTGAACAACCCCATATTCTCATGAATGAGAACACGGGTTTCCTACCAACGAACAATTCATATGGTGTGGAACTAGCGGATTTAGTTGGTACTCGATTTAGGGTGAAGAGGGCAGTTTCTAAGGCATAGCCCCAGAACGACTTTGGAAGTAAGGCCATGCTCATCATGGATCGTACCATATCTAGTAGGGTACGGTTTCTCCTCTCGGATACACCATTGTGCTGTGGTGTATAGGGAGGTGTCCATTGTGAGCATATCCCACATTCAGTTAGATGATTCAGGAAATCATCTGAAAGATATTTGCCACCTCGATCAGATCGAAGCGTCTTTATTTTCCTTTCTAATTGATTTTCCACTTCATTCTTGAAGCATTTGAATTTCTCAAAAGCTTCTGATTTGTGCTTCATCAAATAGATGTTACCATATCGGGTATGGTCATCTATGAAGCTTATGAAGTATCTGAATCCTCCTCTTGCTTGGACTGACATAGGACCGCATACATCTGAATGAATAAGTCCTAGAGTGTCTGATACACGCTCACCTTTATTGCTAAAGGGTGTCTTTGTCATTTTACCTTTTAAACATGATTCGCATGTTTCCAATGATTCATAATCGATTGGATCTATAAGCCCATCTGAATGTAGCTTTAGCATGCGTCTCTTGTTTATATGGCCTAAACGACAATGCCACAAGTAAGTTGAATTATCTATCTTATGTCTTTTAGTATCAATTGCAAAAACAGGAGTTTTATCATCTAACACATAAATCCCATTTTGTGATATTCCTGAAAAATAAAAGATCGAATCTTTATAAAAATTGCAACTATTGTTCTTTATTGAAATATGAAAACCGTCGTCAACAAGACGGCTAATAGAAATAATGTTACGAGACATCTCAGGAACGTATAAACAATTCCTTAATTCTATTACAAGCCCAGAGGGCAAAGGTAAAACATAATCTCCAATTGCGAGGGCGGCAACTCTTGCTCCATTTCCAACTCGCAAGTTTATGCTTCCTTTCTTTAGTTCCTTAGTCTGATTTAGCTCCTGCATATTTGTACAAATATGAGATCCACATCCGGTATCAAGTACCCAAGATTCAGACAGCGAAACTGTATTTATTTCAATATAAAACATACCAGATGCTGAAGCACCGTTATTTTCCTTCTCGTGGAAGGTTAGGTACTCCATGCAATCCCTCTTCCAATGCCCTAAGTCACCACAATAGTAGCACTTTCCTTTGGGCTTCTTTGGTTCCTTTCCCTTCGTTTCGGTGAGCACAGCCCCCTTGCATTTATCAAGATGGTTTGGATTGGGAGCGACCCCTTTCCTTTTTCTCGATCCTTCAATAGCAAGGGCCAGTATCTCCTCGTTTTCTTTTATAATGGGATCGACTGACTCGAGCATATGCGCAAGCTCTACAAGAGAGGTTTGCAAGCCACTCATTTGGTAGTTCATTATGAACTGTGAGTAACTCTCGGGGAGGGACTGAAGAAGTAAGTTTTCACTTAGTTCACGGTCCATCGCATCTCCAATACTAGAAAACTTGGTGATAAGACTGATCATCTTTGCACAATGTGCCATTACAGATGTGCCCACCTGCATCTTGCTTTTATATAACTCCTTGGTTATTTCGAAGCGTTCGCACCGAGTTTCATTCACAAATAACTCTTTGAGGTGCTTGACCATGGAATAGGCAGCCATATCTGAATGTAGTTGCCTTTTGACTTCCGGTGTCAGAGATGCAAGTATGATGTCCCCCGTTTGATCATCATCAGATTTATGCTTCAAGTAAGCATAAAATTCTTGGTAGGGAGCATCATCAGTTGGGTAAGGGGGTATCGGTGTATCAAGTACATACCCTTTCCTTTCGAACTTCAAAACAATTTTGAGGTTACGAAACCAGTCGGTGAAGTTTGAACCATTCAATTTGTTATCGGTAATGATGTAACACAGATCGGTGTTAGTCATGATTTTAAGAGTGTGTGTTTAAACAAAACCTGAGAGTGAGAAAGAGTAAACGTACGCCATTCATTTGCTTTAAAGTATAACAATCTAAAATTATAGGCCTTTTAATTTATTTCAGATTGCTCCCACTATTTTGCCAAATTAATAGCCCTCCATATTAATTCGAAGAATTTCACAAATCCTTTAGTGAGCTAGGATCCTAACTCCTGAGATTTCGCCTTGAGTTTACTCAACAAGCTAGTCTCATTCATTAGGTAGATACATATGATCAATCACATCTCTAATGTGATTCCTAGGTTATTGGGTTACTAACCACATTAGTAACTAATATGCTATTCATATTAATCCCAACCATCTTGCCCATTAGTTTATGATAACATGAGTTTACTCATCCAATTATCATAATCTAATTTAAGTATTACCCCATATTCATGAAAGAACGATTTTCGATAATTCAGGTGTTACCATAAGACCCCGAGCTTGAGTTTACTCAACAACCCAAAGGCCCCCAGTACTGCCGGCTGAATTATAATATTAGGGAGGGGCAACCGATTTTAATAACTTGCTTATTTACTTAACTTTTTAATGAGGGATTTTATTTTAGGTCTCATAATCTAACTTAGTCTTGATTTGCTTTAGCATACATCAGACACATACATTCACATACATTGGCGTTATGGACATATCATCTAAATTATTCCGTCGAGCCAGAGACGGAATAAAAGGGCAAACCTAAGGAAATACTAACTATTACATATTTCTCTTTAGGTCCTCCGTCTTCTCCATGGCGCCTTGAAATTACATATTAATTTCTATACTACTAAAGAAAACTTCAACTGAATTGAAGGGAATTAGATGAGATGAGAAATTACAATAGATAGTAGATAGGCAGGACTCGCAGGCCCTATTTCAAAAATACCAAAAGACTAAAAGAGGGTCCAAATATGTCCATAACTCCAAACATGCATAGACTCAATTAAATAAATTTAATTGGTTGATTACATAACTATCTTATGTAATATTTATGTTAATCACATTAACTTAACAAATTAACTTTCATCCAATTTTACTTCTAATAGTTTCGTATCCTTTTATATTAAACTTTTAGGTTAATATAACTATACAAAACTTTAATTATGCATGTTCCAATTATTTAGATTTTAATTCATTTAACATTTTGCTTTACAAATTGGTAAAACAAACTTTTAAACAAATTTTCATTCGATAATCAATAACAGAAAACTATCAATTTCTGAAATATATATATATTCAAATATAAAACGATTTTAAACCATTTAAAATCAAGTGGGTATCGGGCCGGGCCCGAGAGTGGGCCGCTGCCGATTGGCAGCGGCCCTTAGGGCGCGCAGGACGCCGCTGCCTTGCGGCAGTGGCGCCCCAGCGCCGCACGCAGCTGCTGCCGCGAGGCAGCAGCCGCGCGCGACAGCGGCCAGTCGCGCCGCGAGGCGCGACTTGGGCTGCTGTCGCGTTATTTTTTTTTTATATATATATATCAGGTTTTTAAAACGGTTTTAAAAACGATTTTCAGAAATAGGAAAAACTACAATAGGTTTCCGTTTTATCTTTAGTATTAATAAAACTGATTTTATTAACCTAACTATAAAACTAATAGATTTTGTTATAATGATTATCAACCGAAATAATTAGGAACATACGCACAATCAATTTTAATTAACAATTAATTAAAACTTATTTATCCTTGGGATTAATTAATCAAAACTATTTGTTAATTAATCCTAACCATAAATATTTATTCAATCCTATTGAAAAACTTCTAAATTTTCATATATGAAATAACGGATTTAACCTGGCTCTGATACCACTGAAGGAAATTAAGGCTAAGGTATAGCAGCGGAAATATAAAAATTTTAGCCTACTTCCTTTTAACCATAGGATCCGTTAATCGTTATTTCATATAAAGAGGGATAAGAAGGAATACCTTTTGAAGAACAATCTACCGTTGTTAAAGAAGCGCCCACAATTCTTCTCCGAGTTCCCAAGCACGAAGTATAACACGGTGAGGTTAAGTTAGAATCAACCCTTATGAGATGCAACCAAAATAGATTGCCTCTAATTAACCAACACAAGATCAAAGAGAAAAGGAGATGAATGAAAATTAATCAATCGACGGAAGCCGTATGAATTCTTGTCCACGAAGTAGGGGATGCGAATTCACTTTCTCTCTCTATTATATGTTTCGAAAATCACAATAAGGGGAGGGGTTAGGCTTAGTCGAAATTCATGTAGTAGGGCGGTATATATAATAACTTGTATCTAAACCCTAGTTAGATAGGAATAGGTTACTTAATAGGAATTCAATTCGGAATAGGATTCCCCATTATTACCTTATAATATATCTAATATATTTAGGATAATAATAAATAACCTAATTGGATAATAATAGGAGTATATTAATCTAATTAAAACTCCTAACTTAATTATCTCTTAATTAATTTAATTCACAAACCTAATCAAATTAGGATTAATGGAATTAAAATATTTCCTAACTTATTATATATAAATTTCGGCCTCCCCTAATTAAATGGGCCTTACTGGGCTCATTTGGACTTCCATCTATTAATGACATCCATCTCTCTTTTGGTTCCAAGTCTTATGTGTGATCCATTAGGTTCTTACTACTTCTGGCCGTATGCAACTATTAAATTAATTTCTTCAAGAATTATATTTAATCCTTGCATAACGGAATGATGTACTGAGTATGTTATTGGCAAGTCTGTAATCATTCCCCCAGAGTCCGTTAAGAAGACAGGTTGATTCTGTCGTTAACTCTTCCGTATTAGTTACGGTATAATTCGATCCTTTATCAACTACATCCTTGAACTGAATCTTATGACTATGGGTGATGTCAAGTCACATATAGCGAGACGTTCATTTTACTTGTATAGGCCGAGTCAACTCAAATAGATAGGTTAAGTGAAATCTGTATTTCTTACTCTTAAGCTATCACCTTGCAAGGATTTAGAGTCGAGTCTTCCACAAGCGATCCTTGGATGTATCTCCCATTAATCGGGAGTGATAAATGCTCAATCCAATGTATAACTACCCTGACATTACCTCCTGTGACACCCAACCTTTGCAGTTCACACCCCAGAGTCATCTCTGTTAAGGATCGTGGGACCGCAGGATCAAAGTCTCACATTCAGTAATTCAGGATGACCAATTAACATTCCTTTGAGTCTGAGGATTAGTTATACCTATTAATACCAATGAGATGAATAGGTGACAAGGATGAATCTACCCATCCTGTTATCTCAAATCGGATCCCCAATCCTAATGAACGACGTTTCATCGGATCTATGTAACTGTCCAGATATCTATATATATGAAGCTTGTGAGATCAGCTTTCTGTCGGACAGAAGACATTGTTACATACAAGTCTCAACAGTGATATATCAATCCTAAACATATCACTTGACTTGGGGTGGTTTTAAGTTTATTAGTTTATTATAAAGTTTTGTCTCACTTCATGCTTGTATGAACACTTTATAATCACTTTAAACAAACTTACGGATTTCCTTTTATTTAGACTTTATTTAGTGCTTAAAAGGGATTGCCTTTATATAGTTATAAAACATATATCTTATTAAAACAAATGATATAAAGAACAATTCATTTACATTAAGTTTGTATCCTGCAACAATTGTCTATAGGACACTAAACCCCAACAAACCTGCTTAAGGATGTATATATGATGCAACCTGAAGGTTTCATATCAAAGGATGCAAACAAGGTTTGCAAACTTCAGAGATCCATTTATGGGCTCAAGCAAGCATCAAGAAGCTGGAACAAGCGTTTTGACGAAACCATAAAAAAATTTGGTTTCGAACAAAATTGCGAAGAAGCTTGCATTTACAAGAAAGCAAGTGGGAGCTGTGTAGCATTTCTGATATTATATGTGGACGATATATTATTAATGGGAAATGACATAGCTCTGCTACAGTCGATAAAAGTATGGTTATCTGGTAACTTCTCAGTGAAAGACCTTGGTGAAGCAGCTTATATACTTGGTATAAAGATCTACAGAGATAGATCAAGAAGACTGCTTGGTCTTTCACAGGCTACATACATCGAAAAGGTGCTAAAGCGGTTTAGCATGCTTGAATCGAAACGAGGTAACTTACCCATGATACATGGAGTAAAGTTAAACAATCATCAATGTCCTAAAACCGATGATGATAAGAAGCGCATGGATGTAGTCTCGTACGCCAGCGCAATCGGTTCGATTATGTATGCTATGCTATGCACTAGACCTGACGTAGCGTTCGCGTTAAGTATAACGAGTCGTTACCAAGGAAATCCGGGAGACGAGCACTGGATTGCCGTCAAAAACATTCTTAAGTACTTGAGAAGAACTAAAGATATGTTCCTAGTGTACGGAGAAGGGGATCTGAAAATAGAAGGATTTTCAGATGCAAGTCATCTCACAGATGAGAACGATTTTAAATCCCAATCAGGATACCTGTTTATCTTGAATGGGGGCGCGGTCAGCTGGAAGAGTTCCAAGCAAGGAAGTGTAGCTTTCTCTACGATCGATTCAGAGTATATCGCTGCTGCGGAAGCAGCAAAGGAAGCGGTTTGGATTAGGAAGTTCATTACTGAACTTGGTGTGGTGCCTGACATTGTAAATCCCATTACACTGTACTGTGATAACAATGGAGCCATTGCGCAAGCAAAGGAACCACGGTCTCATAATGCATCCAAGCATTACCTAAAGCGATACCACATTGTAAGAGAAATTGTGGCAAGAGGAGATGTGAGAATAGAAAGAATACCTACAGAGGACAACGTTGCAGATCCGTTGACAAAGCCCTTAACCCAGAAAGTACATGATCGTCATCTAACTTCTACTAGGATAAGTTATAGAAACAATTGGCTTTAGTCCAAGTGGGAGTATGTTGGGGTTTAGTGTCCTATAGACAATTGTTCTAGGATACAAACTTAATGTAAATGAAGTGTTCTTTATATCATTTGTTTTAATGAGATATATGTTTTATAACTATATAAAGACAATCCCTTTTAAGAACTAAATAAAGTTTAATAAAAGGAAATCCGTAAGTTTGTTTAAAGTGATTATAAAGTGTTCATACAAGCATGAAGTGAGACGAAACTTTATAATAAACTAATAAACTTAAAACCACCCAAGTAATATGTTCAGGATTGACATATCACTGTTGAGACTTGCATGTAACAATGTCTTCTGTCCCGACAGAAAGCTGATCTCACAAGCTTCATATATACAGATATCTGGACAGTTACATGGATCCGATGAAAAGAAGTTCATTAGGATTGGGGACCCGACTTGAGATAACAGGATGGGTAGATTCATCCTTGTCACCTGTTCATCTCATTAGTATTAATAGGTATAAGTAATCCTCAGACTCAAAGGAATGTTAATTAGTAATTCTGGATTACGGAATGTGACGCTTTGATCCTGTTGTAACACGATCCTTAACAGAGATGACTCTGGGGTGTGAACAGCAGACGTTGGGTATCACAGGAAGTAATTGCGGGATAGTTATACATTGGATTGAGCATTTATCACTCCCGATAAATGGGAGATATGTCCATGGATCGCTTGTGGAAGACTTGACTGTAAATCCTTACAAGGTGATAGCTTAAGATTGAAATGCAGATTTCTCTTAACCTATCTAATTGGAGTTGACTCGGCCTGTACAAGTAAAACGAACGTCTCGCTATATGTGACTTGAAATTATCCCCTAGTCATAAGATTCAGTTCAAGGACGTAGTTGACAAAGGATCGAATTATACTGTAACTAATACGGAAAGGTCAATGATAGAATCAACATGTCTTCTTATAGCTCTGGGGGAATGATTACGGACTTGCTAATCACATTCTTCGTACATCATTCCGTTATGCAAAGATTAAATATAATTCTTTGAAAATTAATTTAATAGTTGCATACGGCTAAAAGCAATAAGAACCTAATGGGTCACACATAAGACTTGGAACCCAAAAGAGAAACAGATGTTAATTAATTGATGGAAGCCCGACTAAGCCCAATAGGGCCCAGTAACTGTAGGGGGCGATTTTATGTATAATGGATACATAAATAATTAATTTGATTTTATCAATTCTAATTAGATTAGGATTATGAATTAAATTAATTAAAGGATAAATAAATTAGGAGTTTTAATTAGATTATATTACTCCTATTATTATCCAATAAGGTTATTATTATTATCTTTATATTTAGATATATTAATAGATGATAATTAAGAATTCTATTCCGAATTAAATTCTTATTCAATAACCTAATTCTATCTAACTAGGGATTAGATACAAGAGATTATAAATACCCCCTACATAGTGATTTTCGAAATCACCAAGCAATCCAAGAGAGAGAATTTCGACCCCCCTGTTCGAGGACGAGATTATCTACCGCTTCCTTCCGTTCAATTGATTTTCATCTCTCTCACTTTATCCTTGAGCTTGTGTTGATTAATTAGAGACAATCTACTTTGGTTGTTATAAACGGTTGATTCTAACTTGATCTTCCATTGTTTTTGTTTTGTGCTCGGGAACTCGAAGTAAGAGTTGTGGGCACTTCGTTTGCAACGGTAGATAGAACTTCTGAAAGGTATTTCTTTTATCTCTCTTTATATGAAATAACGATTAACGGATCTTGGGTTAATGGAAATAGGTTAAAAATTTTATATTTCCGCTGTTATACGTTTGCCTATTTTCCTTCATCGTATCCCTTATGAAATTTGGCAATCTAGTGGGAGAGGCATGTTATGTTGACAAAAGCTCGTCCAAAGGTATTCAAGGCAAATATGCTTGAGCTACAAGATTGAGTATGAAGGCTTTCATAATATATACTTCACATGTGGACTATATGGTCGTAATATGGAGTGTTGTAGCATGAAAGCATGAGAAACCAACATAGTGAACAAAACCATTCCGGTGAAACTGAATCAAACCAGAAATTACTAGGGAGGGATGAGGTCCTAGAGGACTATGGTCCGTGGATGGTCGTACGTCGCCAAAGGAGGAGAACAGCCAGAAAAGAGAAACAAACACACCAACAAGGAAAGGTCAACAATACATACACTAACATTAACTACAGGCGTGATCCTCAAGAGGTAACAAAGGAGCAAGAGGACCCAATTGCAAAACAAAACAAATTTGTTGATTTAGCAGCAAAGGATGACACAATATCAGATAATTCCAAGGCTCTTACAGACCTTGTCCCTAATGCACGAACAGTGAATTGGTCATAGGCCTGACCATTCTTGATCAGCAAAAACCAATCAATGAAACCCATCCACCCAAAACTCTAATATCACAATTGATTGCAAAAAAAAATTAACCGAAGGAATACCGTTTGCTTCCATCACCAACCAACAAATTAACCCAAGAATCCCACCTGTGCAAAACAACAATAAAGTTAAAGGACCTATCTTGCCTAGGAGCAATCTTTTCGATCAAGTGGGAAAACAACCATGGAAGGGGAGAAATCGAATGAGAGGACAACAATATCTACAAGCACTGGACAAATAAAAAAGCTATCGATCATCTTCCAACAAGAATTCAGCCAAGGCTCCTCGAATGGAAACAAAGATATTGATCTTGATTTTGATCCATCCCCTCATCAGGAGCGATCGAACAAGTCAAAAGCAGGGATATACATGTCTGATGAGGGACGAATTATCTCCAAACGATTATACTAGCCGTTAGTTTTCTACTTCTGCTCACCTTGATTAATTTTATTAATGCTACTGATGTGTTGGAACATCAAAGGAGCATCCAATGGGAATAATCTCCTCCATCTTCATGACCTGATCAAGCAGCATCAACCGATAATGTTTACTCTCCTCGAGACCAAAGTTACAGGGGAGAATGTGACTAAAATTGTGTCAAACTTTTGAAAGTGGTAAAGCTGTAAGGCAAAAACAGAAAGCAGAGCAGGGGGAAATTGATTATTCTGGAAAAAAAAAGGCGATTGATTTCAAGTTGCTGAAGTCAAACAAACAATTTATTCATGGACATGTCACTTGCATGGACAATTCATCCTTCCTCCTTACAGTTATCTATGCAACCCCAACCCCCTTTCTTCGAAGGTGCCTATGGGAGGATATCAACAATTGCAAGCCACAAGCGAACCAGGCATAGGCAGTAATGGAAGATTTCAATGACATCGCAAAAATGGAGGATCAATGTGGGGCTCTAACCTATATATTAGGGGAAGTAACATTCACAAGGATTAGATTGACAAAGTGGGACTGATAGACCTCGGTTCTAAAGGATTGCGGAAGCGTAAAGGACTTTAGGTGCGACTAGATCGAGTTTACATGAACATGGAAGGACGACTAAAGTTCCAGGTGGCAGTATCTCAGATTTTTCCATTCAGAAGCTCCGACCATGCACCTATTGTTCTACATTTGAAGGGCATGAGCAACTTCAGCAGGCGAAATAAACACTTCCATTACGAAATCGCTTAGGAACTTCATGAGATTTTTAAGGAGTTGGTGAAAACCTCCTAGGTTCCGAATCAAGAGCTTATTTCCGCGGCAGATAATTTTAAAACGAAGGCTCGGACCTGGAATAAGACACTTTCGGGAATATCTTCTGAAATAAGCATCGGATTCCCAACAGATTGGCAGGTATTCAACGAAGCTTGGCTCAGAATTGGAACGGCTGCCTAGCAGATTTGAAGAGCAATCTTCAACTGGAACTAATCAATATCCTAAAGTAGGAGGAACTTCTATGGTTTTAGAATCCTGGAAGAATTGGATTAAGGATGGAGACTGCAACACTTCCTTTCATGCCTCAACCATGAGTAGACGACAATGAAATGTGATAGAAAGCCTAAAAATTGAAGTCGGAATTGAGATTTCTGACCAAGAGACCCTTAAAAAGATGTTTATCTCCTTCTTCGCGAAGCCCTTTTCGTTGGACATATGCGAGGAAGATGGCATACAGAGAGGTCCTAATTTTCCCACATTGTCCGAAGAGCAACTTATCAATGCCTTCAGAAAAGTTGATAAAGAAGACATTAAAGGAGTTGTGTTCGAAATGGGGGCATATAAAGCACCAGGCATTGATGGTCTGACAGCGGACTTCTTCTAGAAACATTGGAAGGTGGTTGCAGAAAGTGTGTACAAGTTTGTGTTGGGAGTTTTCCATGATAGGGTCCCTATCTCAGCAGTGAAGGAAACCATCCTAGTACTCATCCCTAAAATCAACACACTAGAAAACTTCAGACAATTCAGGTCGATTAGCCTATGTTCAGTTATGTATAAAATGGTCACTAAAGTGATAGCGAATCGCCTGAAAGTATTACTACCGAATCTAGTTGACCAGAACCAAAGCAGTTTCATTAAGGGGAGGTAACTACATGACAACATCATCTTGGTCCAAGAAACGGTCCACTCCATGAGAATCCGAAAAGAGAAAAGGGGTTTAATGGCAATTAAAACCGACCCAGAGAAAGCATGAGCACTCCGCTAGGATTTCATCCTTGACACCATGGAACGTATTGGAATGCCGCCAAGTTGGACCAAAGTAGTTGAGAAGTGTCTTACAACCTCTTCTTTTTTAATATCTTTCAACAGAGAGTTGACTAAAGCTTTTTCGTCCAAACAGAGGGATAAGACAAGGGGACCCCCTCTCGCCCTGTCTGTTTTCTTATGCATAGAAAGATTAAGCCAATTAATCAAAACCAAAGTGGAAGAAGGGAGATGGACAAGAATCTCTCTTGGTCGACATTGCCCCAAACTGTCTCACTCTTTCTTTGCAAATGATCTCATCCTCTTTACATAGGCTAATCCAAATCAAATTGAAGTTATTAAAGATTGTCTGGCCTCCTTTTGCAAACAATCAGGACAGAAGGTGAGCGCGTCAAAATCTAAAATTTACTTTTTGAAAAAATGTGTCCAATTCTCTTGCTCGATCCCTGAGTAACCAATGCGGCATTCCCCTTACTACTTGCTTGGGGAAGTATTTGGGAGTGGGTAACTATCACAAGAGAACAATGGTGAAGGACTCCAATGATGTAGTGGAAAATGTTAGCAACCGGTTAGCCAGTTGGAAGGCCTCTACACTCTCATTAGCAGGCAGAGCCACTATAATCCAGTTAGTCACTAGCATTATTCCCTCCCACGTGATGCATACTAATCTCCTGCCAAAAACAACAAGTAGGAGAATTTATAGTAAGAATAGCCAATTTCTTTGGGGAAGTAAAGGAGAAAACATGAAAATTCACTTAATTCCGTGGGAAGAAGTATGAAACACAAAACTACAAGGATGAATAGGTATTCGCCAAACAGAAAACCAGAATAAGGCTCTCTTGATGAAACTGATCTGGAGAATCATTAGGGAACCAAACGCACTCTAAGTAAGAATACTCAAAGGCAAAGACTTTCCCCCCAGGGACTTTTTTGCTGCTTCTCCCCCCAAAAACTACTCTCATATCTGGTGAAGCATCTTCCGGGTTAAGCAAGATTTCCAGAATGGCACGAGATGGAGTGTAGGGGGCGAGAAAAATGTCATGTTTTGGACTGATAAATGGTTGGGGGAGTTTAGTCTCACTGATGTATGTAATCATATTCCAGCTAACCATCAACAAAGGAAGGTTGCTGATTATGTAAACAATGAAGGAAACTAGGTAGAGAGAGGTAGAAGACATCTAACCAATAATGTTACATTCTACCAATGTAAACAAGGTATAGAGACCAACATCCACCTATTTCGTAACTACCCTCTAACAAAAAACTTCTGGCAGACACTCCAAGTGGAAACATCTAACCATAATTTTTTCACAACTGGCTGGGAAACATGGCTAGTATCTAACCTTAAAAATGAGAAGGGGAGGAACAATGAGAACAACAGATGGAATACTACTTTCTTGGTCAGGCTATGGACCTTATGGAAGGGAAGAAATGACTTCATCTTCGGAAATGTGACAAATAGTGCAGAAAATCAAATAAAATGGATCTGAAACTATACCGTGATATGTTGCCAAGCGGAACTAGAGAATGACTTAACCAACGTCTTAAATATCGACGAGATTCTGGTAAATTGGCACAAACCAAGTTATCCTTGGATGAAATTGAATACATATGGCTCTTGCAATGCAAATACGAACTCAATCAGAGCGAATGGACTGGTGAGAGATTGGAATGGCTCTTGGATCACTGGGTTTATCTAAAATATAGCATAGGAGATAGCTTTATTGCTGGACTGTGGGGGATTTATAATGGACTGAAGCTAACTATCGCCTAAGGATACATGCAAATCATTGTTGAATCTGATTCATGGGAAATTATCCAAATGTTGAACGGAAGAATTCAGAATCTTCACATTCATCCCCAACGCATTCTAATTCAGGAAATCAATTGGCTTGCAAAACTGTCTTATGCGACTCCCGTTGGAGTAAGCTGTCTGAAAGACCCGCCGGAAGACATTAAACGGCTTTTATTGTTAGATTTAATGGGTATTGGGGAGTCCATAATTGTTTCTCCTCCTATAGACTAAATGCTGTGTTAGTTTTCTGCAGTTTCTAAATGCTGTGTTAGTTTCTGCAGTTTTCCAGCTTTAGCCTTTTCTTTCTGGTTGTTTCAGATAAAAAAATTAAAATAAAATATATTCACCTCATTGTACGAGTACAAGTGTTATTTGGTTATTATTTTAATTCAAGCCCAAAATTCCATATAACATCAGCTAAATATAACATAAAATATCTTACAGTTAACAGATTAGTATCTTTATAGTTAATAGAGTTCATCACAGTTCCTTAAATTGACCTGAATCTAAGATACAAATCAACCATAAAAAAAAAACAAAGGGATACACATCATAAAATGAGGCAACAAAATCTAGTCCTAAAGTGACAAAAAATTTTGAAAATGATCATAAATTGGCCCTTTGGCCATCTACAGAAAGAAAACCATTTATGATTATCTTTTGGGATGAAAGGAGTTCTAAATGTACTATTTCTTGTATTGGCAAATGTCCAATAATTATAGTTATGACCAGAAACTTAATCAAATAGCATCATTGAAATGAAGTTCAGCAGTAAAAAAATAAAATAAAAGAAAAATATCATTTGTAGACTACCGTAAAACAGAGGGCAATGATACTCTTTAAGGTGATCAAATAATACTGAAAAACAGAAGCTCGTTTACATTTCTAGACAAAATATCAACCACTACAAAAGCTTCGGAAGTAGTTTCCCTATCCGTTAGATGTTACATTGAATTTCCTAAAATTAGTATTTTCCAGATCTTAACTCGCGATATATATTGATGTATCCGCTTACCCCGTAAGCTACTTGGTAGTTTCTGGCTTCATATTGTAACCAAAATATAAAAAGACTAGACTACCTGAATGAAGATGTTGGCTCTTGATCTTTCAGTTGGTTAACACCGAAATTCTCCTCAGCCTGCTTTTGCCACAAATAGTTTGCTGCTTCTAACCACCGCGGATGGACCAGAAATTTCTTATTCTTCAGAGCCCAACGGGACTTCTCAGTCCCAGCATCTGTTGACACCACATGTGTCACTGATGTATCAAGTTCCTTTGAGCATGAGGCTCCCAACTGCTCCGCCATCTTCCAGAGATGGTGGTTATCAGCCTGGAATTGGGTAGGGAAGACTCTACTGAAAATAAGTTTGCATCCGTTTAGTACATCCTTACGAACAGTTCTCAGAACCTGCAGAAAAATATAGAACATGTAATTAGTATCCTAATCCTAAAAAAAACTTAAAAGACGAAGTAATTCATCTATTTCTTCTTTTTGATACATATGTTGATACAAAATAATGAGCATGAATTTATGTATAAAATAGCTACAAACAGGTGGCTTATTGATAAACTTGCAAACATCAAATCCGAAAATATGCAATCTGAATGTCAAAGAGAGAGTAATAGAAGTAAATTGTGGAAAATGAGTTTTGCAGAGGCCAGGATGCAACATTGTCCTTAAAGAGATTATTTTGTTGACAGCATAGTTATTTAAGGCGCAAGAGGGTCCTAAAGCCTAGGCACAAGGTGCAGGCTCATGCCTGAGCGACACAAGGCACACTAAAAAATATGTATAAAATTATAAATGACCATAGTTGTTAAATACGCACTAAGGCACTAAGAGGTCCTGAGCCTAGACTCTAAGGAACACGAGGCGCGAAAAAAAGAAAAATATATATATATATATATATATATATACTCTATCACTAGTTAAAGCATAAACCAAAAAAACACACTTATGACCACACAAAACAAGACAAAACTACATAAAAACATAATACTAAATGTCAAAAACACCAAGTTAAGTTCAAACTTCATAGAGACATTAAAATATACTTAACGTCTTCACCTAAGTACCCAACTAGTGCTACTAAACTAATAACCGTTCATTGTCAATCAAAAAGAACACACACACACACAAAAAAAAAAAAAAAAAACTAATAATCATCATCAAGGGTTAAGATTAAGTACCTAACCAATGCTACTAAACTATTCGTTACGTGACTCTGCTCTTAATCCCTCTCTAGTCTTTCTATATTTACGCCTCTTGATATTCTCATTTAGATCAAGGGTTAAGATTAAGTTTATTTAAATTAGATTAGAGTTGAGATTAAGCAACCGTTTGTTTTACACAAAACAGTAAAGAAAAAAGCCCTAGTGAAAACAGTATATGTTACTGAGGTGAGTCAAGGTGCGCCTTGACTCAGGCTCTGAAGCCCAGGCATGCGCACAAGGCGAGAGCCTTTTAAACTTCGCCTCGCCTTGTGCAACCAAGGCTCACTACCTTGAGCCTTGCGTAAGGCACGCCTTTAACAACTATGTAAATGACAACAATTAACATTTCTAAAATACAGAAAATAGTCAAATAACAATCTTAATAAATAAAATGCATGAAATAAATTTCAAATTAACTATTAACTCTTCCACAATTATAATTCATAATAAAATTTTAAATCTAAGAACTCTGATTTTGCAGCAGAGCTTCCTCACAGTTCACAGAAGAAGAAAAAACTGTGGAAGTGTGGAATGGAATGTTCAATAATGTATGATATGTATCTAATATCTATTCAGATCTTTAATCTTCTTTCCTTTGCGTTATGTTTGCCTTGATATCTTGATTTTCTTTCCTTTTTCTATTTATTGCTTTCTTATTCTAATTGATGTTGTTTCCTTTTTCTAATTCTTTCTTTCTTATTCTAATTGATGTTGTTTCCTTTTTCTATTTATTTATTTCTTATTATCTTCATCTTCTTTCCTTTTCCTGTTATTTTTTTCTTTCTAATTTAATCTCAGCCCTTGATCCATAAACATATCCTATTCCTACAAAACCCTAAAAAACCCTAAACCTGCACCCACGCGCTCCTCACTCAAGGCAACAGGTTCCAGAAGGCACACCCAAGGCACGCGACCGGAGAACATTGCCCACCTCTCTGCTACCAAGGCACTAAGCCCTGAGCCTAGGGTGAGGCGCACGACCGGAGAACATTGCCTACCTCTCTGCTACCGAGGCACTAAGCCCTGAGCCTAGGGTCAGGCGTGCCTTTAACAACTATGGTTGACAGCATTCTTCACAATTTTGAAAAACAACACATACTTTTCACCCAACTTTACCTGCCTTACATCTCTGCCATCTAGATTGTCCACTAGTTCCTGCAAAAAAAATACAGGATATTAGGATCAAGCATCAAAAACCATTTAGCAGGAAAAAGATGTTGGGACAGAGGGAGTACATCAAAGAACATATGGTGAATCTTCCTCAGAACGTTAAGAACTGATGCAAGTGCGCCATCAGAGTCACTCTCATCACTTTTCAGCTCTGAAAGAGATTTACAACTGAAGCCAAATTGCTTACAACTTGAAGCGAAAAAATGGTATCTTTCCATCAATATCAGGTTCTCTTTATGCTTTGTCCATGCCTACAAAAAAACCCTTGTGAGGATAATCAATCTAGTCTCCAAAATCTACCTAAAATACACTGCAGGTCAAAAGATGGGAAAACTATAGCTAGAGCATCTTTATTCCAAATATTAACCAGAGCACGATGAACAGCTGTCTTGCATGGAAGAATAGACTCAGTGTGATCTGGATACCAAAGACAAGTAATTGAACTGAAAAAATTTCTAATACATCTTTATCAAAAGATAAGTGATCTATAGCTAGAGCATCCTTTTCGTTTCAAATAATAAGCAGAACATTATGAGCAGCTTCCTTACATGGAAGAGCTAAGGACACTGTGATCTGTAAGACAAGCAACCAAACTCGAGTAACTGGCCTTTCAGCTTCTAAGCAGTTAACATTTTTTGTCTACATGAACTAAGAATATTTGCTATATACTTCATATCAACTGCAGGAGAAACTGATGGCATGTCAGAGCATGTGTCTGTACAGTATTCTGTAAATTATAATGATGTGAAACAGATAAATAATGACAATAGCAACCTTGCAACTGAATTACCATCTAATGTAATTTATGTTTAATCAAATAAAAGTAGTGAAAGTCCTAATTTATAATCCAATTATGTCTCTAAAAGGACCTCTTAATGATTAGTATTGTTCTATTAACGGTAAATAAAATAAAAAAATATATATATTTTGTTTAGGATAATTTACATTACTATTTATAAATTTGATATTTAACAGTACTCTTTAGCAATTTTAGGGTTTTATTTCTCAATACAAGGTTATAGCATCTAAGGTATATTTGGTTTTGGAATGGTATATTTTGGATGTGAGAACCCGAAATTTCTAAATAAATTGGAGAGCCTAAAATTGTAAAGAACAGAAACTAGCCCTCAACATTATAAAATGTCAATACAACATTCTGGACCAAACAGACTTTGAGCCTCATCAGACATTATTTTCTTTTAGTTGACCTAATAAGTAACTTCACATTTCAGTTGGTTGATTAGAATTTCATGTTTTATAGGATTATAAAGCAATTTTTCTACTTAATAACATAGGTTCTAATAACATTGTGATATTAAGGAACAGCTTAACTTTCGCAAGCTACAATGAATAAAAAGTTAGACCATCTAGGCATCTACTTTAGTTTAGCTACAATTTATAACCCATTGACCATTGGCGTGATACATCACTTTGGAGATTTATATCCTGTACATACAAGGACTATTTAAGGATTATGCACTCACACTTTCTGTGTCATCAAGAATCAAAACTGCACTTTCTTGCCCAAGCACAATATCAAGACCTTTTTGATGCCTTTGTGTTCCATCATCACGTGAAATAACTCTAGCATGAAAGTACTCTCTTCCAGGATCAAGCAGCTTTGCCATTTCATGTGCATATGCCCTATCACCCATTGTGTATATGTACATCTCAAACATCTGACTTGCTTCTTTCAGAAATGTGCGTACAAAGGGCCTCAATTTGGTCATCATGTGCATGAAATGCAACATAAAGAGACTGCCATTCGAAATATCTATCCATCTCAAACAGAAGAAAAAAAAAAAAAAGTCAATAGTTAGGCCGAGAATGGATATTGACACATAGATAAGAACTCATCAAATGTAATTCTGGCAATAATATAAGCAAGAAGCATAAAATAAAATCCCATCTTCAGGAAGTGCAATAACGAAAATAATCAAACTAGCTAAATGTATCATGACAACTGCAACTTAGTTCTTAGTATTTGGTGCGGAAGACACACTGGTGATTTGGTAGCCTTATCCTACAATCTGCTACGGGAACTGTAGGGCAAGCAAGGAGTTGACATATATCAGAAACAAATCATATTAAAGTAGTATCTCAACTTAAGAGAACCCCACTATAATTGGAGGCAAGGAATGCAATAACAACACTCATTAAGAGAAGATCATGGCAGAGAGAGGAAGAATATACTAATTACAAGTTTGCTTAAGTTGCCTCAATTTCAACATAGGCAAAGTGAAAGTCATTTGGATATTTACGAAATAAAATAACATAGAACATTTGCCAACAAAAAGTCATATCCTAGTCACAGATGGACTAGCTTCCATTAGCCATTCCTATAGGGCCTTCATCTTGCTTTTCTTGTTGATCTCTACACATTGAGCTAATGTCCCCATGTTTGATGTATACTAGAAATTTTGAATACATTATCCTCAGAAAATAAGGAATTTTTTCAAACTACTTTCTATTCGCATCTAAGACATGGATTTTTATGAAAATCTAGAATTGAGTTTAAAGAGAATAGGCATCATCATCATGTTAGGCAAGGTTGTTATCACAATCTTTTGCCTCATGATTTAGCAGCCTAAAAAAATAAGAGCAGCCATCACTTAATTCAACCACCATAAAGAACAGAAAGAAAAAGGAAAAAAAAAGATAGACCATGAAAGATGTACAGTTTTAGCATCTGACTTGAGATTCAAACTATAAAAGCATAATTTTTAATGTATTCTTCTGTTTCAACCCTTTCATCTCCTTGATTTTAGTTCTTAATATGTTCATCATCTAATGCCTATTCATATTTATTCCACAAAGTTCATTCTCCTCTTTTTTCCCTCCCTCCTTAGCCCTTGCAGTATCATATTCCAACCACCTCCCTGCCCAAACAGACTAGCCAACTCATAATTACAGATTTATTGAGAAGATTGCTATCAGTATTCTTGTTTATGAGTAACCAGTTAAATAGTTTCCATGTGGAATCATATTATTAACAGAGGAGAGAATAGATTCATTTCAGCGGAAAAGAAAACAGGATTTCCCCAGAACTGATATAAATTGAGTGTGCAAACAAAATGAATCAAAAGATTCATGTTTGGTTCAAAAAGGAATCATAAGTTCTTCAATGAAGTGATGAAAACAAAAATTTTGGATACTTATTCAAAATTCATGAAAATTGATATGGGGCCATTGAACAGGAGAAAAAACCACCCTGCTTAGAGTAAGTGGAAGAAGTAGATTGATACTAATACTCTGAGTCTCAGATAGAAAACAAAAATTTGAATTCAAGTAATCCAACTTCATAAATTTGAGGAACAGCTAAGAAATAACGAAAATAAAACCATTATTAGAAGCTTCCACAAACAGGAGCAATGGAATGCAAAACCATGCCCCCAAAAGTATAGCACTTATTTTATCTACAAGACTTTTTCTTCAGCTAAAATCAAAACTAACCTATGATATATGATGGAGACACTAAATCATTATATGCCATGAATTCTTATCTTTTATGCATATTTAGAAGTTTTTAATCAATGACCTAAGCTCAGATCTATTTGAAAAGGCTCAGTTGCAATACAAACTATTCCAAAAATTGCATTCAGATATCTATAGTAGAGTTAGTGGAAATAATAATGATGATAAATTCCTTCCCTCGAAAAACCAGCAAATTCCAACTGGCCACTGCACAAGCAGAACCACAAAATCACGCTTGAAAAACATACCTTGCAGAGAATCTATTTGGCTCTTCAGATATTCCTCCTCTGATGTCAAATGCATAAGCTGGGTAGAATTAAGAAGTGTATGATCTAGATCAAGAACCAATATAAGCTTTCTTTGGCGTAACAAATTCTTCATATCTGTGTCTCGTAACCGCACAATTTCGTCATTAGCAAGCCTTAACCCCTACAAGCAAAGTTATTCTCTATTCATTATTATTAAGAAAGCCACATGATACTAATTTACATCGATAGAAGGACATTGATATGCCAACATTTATCAATGAATCTAATTTCTAACTGACCTTTATACAAAGGGCTAATCAGTTGATAAAATGTTTTAGTGAAAAAATGCATTAAGCAGATGCTTACTCTATGTATGTATCCAAACGTGACACCAGTTTCCTCAACCAACCTTTGCCCACAAAGTATGCACATGTCCCCAAAGGATCCCGGATGAGTGCATGCAACTTTACTTGACGAAGCTAATTCACAAAAGGTGATCAAAAGTAACAGAAAATAATAAAAATAAAACAACTTTAAGTTAAAGTCCATCATACAGATGAAAATTTATTGACATACATTTATGCTACAGCTTGAGCATAAATACTGAAATATGCTTATACCTATGAAGCACCAACTCAGGTGCGGGTGCGGCACACGGCAAATTTGTATATAATTATATATATATATATATGTGTGTGTGTGTGTGTATAAAACTTCAAATCAAACTATTTAACCTTCAAGCACTTCATCTTCTTCATCTACAAACACCATTTAATCTTCAAGCATGAGGAATCGCACCAGAGAAAGAAGAAAAGAAGAGTTTGAGTTTGCACCAGAGGAACGAAAGAAGAGAAATTAGGTTTGGGTTTTTTTTTTTAATTAAATCCCCTTTCTTTTAAATTTTTTTAAAAACCCTAAACTTACCTAATTATAATAAGGTGTCCCCCGCTGTGTCCAACTTTAAAAAAAAAAAATGCAGGGGACACGATTTTGCCCTGCCGTGTACAAGTCCGGCCATGTCCTGGCAAGTCCGACACCACCACTCCGACCCCTGGAAGAGTCGGTGCTTCACAAGCTTATACACACAAATGTAACAAGCCATTCCCCCAAGTAACATTAAAATGAAGAATATTTATAAAATCAGATCAAGTTTGACAGCATAAATTTCAATTTTTCCAGTGACTTAGCTAGGACAATAAGAAAATGCTTCTAACTAATAACTGGTACAAAAGCCTAACCTGGAAGTAATTTATAAACTGCATTCAATTATTGTTAATATCGTAAATCTTTCAATATACTCCTTTTATTTTCACAAGGAAATTTCATATGAAATTAAATAACAAAAGGTGAAATATTCAGTATTAGTTAATCAGAGTTTGAGAATCAAGTTAAGATGTGCTCAAAAGCTTTACCTAAGCTCTGCCCTAAGAGTCCATCTTCAGTTACCTCTGTCTTCTCCAATATCTCCACTCTAGACCTTTTTATCCTGCAGATTTATTCATAAAAGCAAGTTTTTTCCATAAGCAACAAAGTATGCTAATTGGAACTACAAGCACAGTCAAAACCATGAAATAGCAGTACGGCAGTGGCTAAATGAAGTTCAAATAAAACTATATAAATGCATGTTGAGCCTCAAACGCGCACTAACCAACACTGGAAACAGAGAAATTCCAATTTAGTATCATTCAAATCCAACGTTTGGAAATATGAAAAAGGAGCTGAAATGAGCAATGTCTGTATATACAATAATGGAGACAAAAAAAAACATCTAAAAAATTCACCTAGTGATAAAGTAATTCAGTAAGGTTAGTGCTTCCTCAACTACAAGAATATACTACATATGACTTCACGTAAGCTAAAATAATTACTTACAGAACAATAAAAAAAAAAGGAGCAAGCACTACCAAGTCAATTATACTAGCGTCTCCAGCAAGTAATATTCACTATCTAACCAACATATACATGTGCAAACGCTGAACATAAATACAGTAATGAACAAAATTGCAGAATCTGAAACTACAATTTCTGATTATATTTGAAGGGGAAAAAATATCAACATAAAATGAAGGAGACCTTTTGCTTTCAATGTTAGAATCATCCTCATCTTCTTCCTCGGGCGATGAGTCAGATGAATCAGAATCCAGTCCGTCCTTAGTGGCTTCGTCATTTCCTGATGAGTCTGAAGACTTAGCATCTAGTTCCCCATCAAGAAATGCGGCAAAGTCATCGCTGCTAGACGAATGTACCGGCGAGTCAGTTACAAGACTCATCTGAAATTAGAAACCCTTAATTAATGCTCCACTCGCAGTACAAATTAATGAAGATATCAATAATTTATATAAAAACTAACAAGAGAATCAACTGAAGGATTGAATAACCAGAAGAGGTGAGGATATTCTTACTTGATAGTCTTCAACTTCTCAATTCGCGTTGATCGCAGAGAACCTAGGGGTTCCGGTCTCTAACTAGTTTTCCGTTTGGTTTAGACAAGGGGCAGAGTTGAAATTATGGCGAACTAATGTGGATTGTTTTGGAACCGTCACTATGGGTCCGCATCTGGCTGATTGCGGACTTAAGACTTGACCGTATAAGAGCATCTCCAATAGAGGTGCCTAAAAGAGTGCCAAAATTTACTAAAATATAGTATTTTATTGTCTCTTTCATCCACATCATTTTTGGCAACTTTTACTTAAAAAATGCTCCAACAGAGGTTGTTTGAAAAGTTGCCACTATAATCCTACAAATTATTATTTTATTATAAATAAAATGTTCCAGATTTATTATTTCTAGGAGAGTATATTAAAAAATTATTAAACAAGGTTGCCAAGAGGTTGCCAAAAATTGGCAACTTTCCTTACACCCACAATCACTCCAATAGTGGGCACCCTTTAAAAGTTGTCAAACCTATTGCCACATCAGCTGGCACTCTTTTAGGCACCCTCTATTGGAGATGCTCTAAGGCCCATTTACTAATGGTAAATTAATAGAAAATTATCTAAAATATTTTGGGGCTAATTACAAATCTAACCCAATTAAGAATGACATTTTACATATCTAACCCACTTTGCTTCCATCTTACCAAATTAGACACTTTCAACCATTTTGGACAAAATTACCCTTAGTTCTATTCAATCATCGATCTACTTCTTCTTCTTCTTCTTCCGCTTTTTCTTCTTCTTCTTCTGGTTCTTCTTCTTCTTCTTCTTCTTCTTCTTTCAACTTCTTATTCGGTTCATCTTCTTCAATTTCTGATACTAATCATTAGAGATTTTTGAGTTAATTTCCCATAGAAATAGTATGTTTTTAGCTTATACGCTTGCTTTTCTCGTTGGTCTTGTCTCTTTCTTCATCTGTAATGGTATCGTTTCAATTTTCTCAATTTTCCGCAATTTTTCTCAATTTTCCTCCATTGCTGTCGCATTTGTGACGAAATTTGTCGCATTTCGTCACAAATGCGACAAGAGCTGTCGCATTTCGTCACAAATGCGACAACTCTTGTCGCATTTGTGATGAAATACGACAAAGTTGTCGCATTTGCGAATGTGACAACTTTGTCGCATTTCGTCACAAATGCGACAAGAGTTGTCGCATTTGTGACGAAATGCGACAAATTTCGTCACAAATGCGACAGCAATGGAGGAAAATTGAGAAAAATTGCGAAAAATTGAGAAAATTGAAACGATACCATTACAAATGAAGAAAGAGACAAGACCAACGAGAAAAGCAAACGTATAAACTAAAAACATATCATTTCTACGGGAAATTGAACATAATACGTCAATAATCTCAAAAATCGCTAATGATTGGTATCAGAAATTGAAGAAGATGAACTGAAGAAGAAGAAGAAGAACCAGAACCAGAACTAGAAGAAGAAGAACAACAAGCGAAAAAAAAGAAGAAGCGGAAGAAGAAGAAGAATAAAAAGTAGATCGATGATTGAATAGAACTAAGGGTAATTTTGTCCAAAATGATTGAAAGTGTCTAATTTGGTAAGATGAATGCAAAGTGGGTTAGATATGTAAAAGGCCCTTCTTAATTAGGCTAGATTTGTAATTAGCCCAATATTTTGTGGGCTAATTACAAATCTAGTCTAACTAAATGGGTCAATTTACATATCTAATCCATTTTACTTCTATCTCACCAAATTAGACACTTTTATTCATTTTGAACAAAATTATCATTAGTTCTATTCGATTGATCCATCTGCTCCTGCTCCCGCTTCTTCTTCTTCTTCTTTTTCCTTTCGCTTCTTATTCTTCTTCTTCTTCTTCTTTTTCGTTTCAACTTCTTCTTCGGTTCATTTTCTTTAATTTCTGATACCAATTGTTAGCGATTTTTGAGATTATTGAAGTATTATGTTAAATTTTCCGTAAAAATTGTATGTTTTTAGCTTATACACATGCTTTTCTCGCTTGTGTTGCCTCTTTCTTCATCTGTAACGGTATCGTTTCAATTTCCTCTATTTTCCTCCATTATTATCGCATTAGTAACAAAATTTGTCTATGTTTTTTTAATATAAGATTTTCTCTTTCTATCTATTTTCTATTTCTAATTACTAATAGATTCATTTAGAATTTCGAATTCTAATATAATAATTAAAATAATTATTTAATAATATTAAAAAATAAATAATTCAAATAAATAATTATTAAAATAATTATTGGGTCAATTTACATATCTAACCCACTTTGCTTCTATCTCACCAAATTAGACACTTTCATCCATTTTGGACAAAATTATCATTAGTTCTATTCGATCGATCCATCTGCTCCTGCTCTTGCTTCTTCTTCTTTTTCCTTTCACTTATTCTTCTTCTGGTTCTTCTTCTTCTTCTTCTTCTTCTTCTTTTTCGTTTCAACTTCTTCTTCGGTTCATCTTCTTTAATTTCTGATACCAATTGTTGGCGATTTTTTAGATTATTGAAGTATTATGTTCAATTTCCTTAGAAATGGTATGTTTTTAGCTTATACGCCTGCTTTTCTCGCTTGTCTTGCCTCTTTCTTCATCTGTAACTGTATCGTTTCAATTTCCTCTATTTTTTCCCATTGTTGTCGCATTAGTGACGAAATCTATCGCACTTCATCACAAATGCGAGAAACAGTTGTCGCATCTCGTCACAAATGCGACAACTCTTGTTGCAGATGCGACAAGCATTTGTGACGAATTCGTCACAAATGTGACATTGCAGCAGTTCAATTGTGAGATGGAAGCAAAGGTTGAACGAAACATAATCGCTTCTCTCTATAAACCACCGTCTCTTTTCGTCGGTTTGGGATGGTGAAGAATACGTTGAGAGTATGAGGAAGAATGTGAATTGAAATAAGGGTATTCTTGTCCAAAATGGATAAAAGTGTCTAATTTGGTGAGATGGAAGCAAAGTGGATCAAATATGTTAATGGACCCCTTCAAATGTGCTAGATTAGTAATTAGCCCATATTTTGTTTATAAAAACTTGTTAATAGCGTGCATAAGAATGACTTGGAGATTTTGCTCTCCTTCTTAGGCAAACTCTAACCGCCCAAAAATAATTTCAACTTTTTCATTTAGATTTAGAATTTATTTTTATTTTTATTTTTAATTGGAAGATAAGCTTCATTTTTTTTTGCTTTATTTTGTTTTTCATTGAATAATTTTTTTTATCGATCCACTGCTATATTAAATTTGATTGTTGTTACTATTTCATCTCTCAACTTCTCTTCTACTCTGATAGTGGAGTAAAAATTAAGGAAAACATGTCCATACCCTGTGTTAGGGTTTTTTGTCATTTTTTTTCCTCTTACCCTAGTTTAGGGTTGAGTTTCTTTTCATATCTTCTCTTGCCGATCACCACCGATTACCAATTAATTACAGATTATCTTCTTCACTTTCATTTCCGTCTGATTCTTTTAAAAGTTTGACGATTTTGTTATCTAAAAAAAACAACTTTTCTGATTCATTCTCAAGGCATCATGGATGATATCGCACAAAATTGCCTAAGATTGACGCTTGAGGAGGAAGACACGGCACTAGTCATTATACTAAAAGGCGTTCAGGCACCGGAATATGATCTCCGATGGAGCTGTGTTGGACGATTTATCACGGAAAAGCCGATTAATGTGGAAGGGATGAAGGTTATGCTTTCTAAACTGTGGAAACCAACAGGGGGTATATCAATTATGGAATTGGAAGGAGGGCGTTTCCTATTGCAGTTTAACCATGTTTTCGACATCAACGCTGTCATGAACGGTGGACCCTGGTCCTTTGAAATTAAACTGCTTGTACTCCACAGAGTTACAAAAACAGAAGAGTTGCTTACCGTTCCACTACATGAGGCCGCTTTCTAGATTCAAATACATGACATACCAGCAGGCTTCCGCACAGAGAAAGTAGCAATATCATGTGGTAAGTTTATTGGAACAGTTCTCCGCACTGACACGAGAGATTACTCAAAACCTTTCAAGGGATATCTACGGGTACAGGTGATTATGGATGTTCGTAAGCCGCTGAAACGCATAATGAATTGGGGAAATCAATGCAAGAGTGGGTATGGGTGAATTTTCAATATGAGAGGCTTCCACACTTTTGTTTCTAATGTGGTTTGTTAGGACACAGTGATCAGGACTGCATGGCCTACATGGCCCTCAACAATCCAGAACTGCCCAACTTATATGGCTCTTTTCTACGAGCGGCACTACGTAGAACGTTCCACAACTCCTCACCTTGGTTGAAGGCTGCACCAATCCTTATTAAACCACATTCCGTAGAAACACAACCAAACAATAAAGCCACACAATTATACAAGATTCAAGATAAGGCGGGGGAAGTTGAAAGAAGTGAAGCACATGTTAATGTAATGTCTGACTCCAAAAGACAGAGAAGGGAGACGGAAGAAAACACAAACTCAACTATGGAAGGCATAATTAATGAAATAGAGATATCGGTGGGATCCGGCGAACGGACCTGCCAGAAGCCATGATTTGCCTCAGTTGGAACTATGGGGAGTGGGCAACCTCGAGACAGTCCGTGAGCTAAAATAGCTCATCAGGACCCACACACCATCTATTATTTTCCTTGTGGAGACAATGACCCTGTTTGGGAATTAGCTGTTAAGTGATTACATTAGCTGTTAGTTGTTAGCTGATTACATTAGCTGATTTGACTAGCTGTTTGTGTAGACCTGTTTGGTAAAAACTATCTGATTGATAATAGCGGTTTGTGCAAAAAGACGAATAAGGGCATTTCTTTTTTAATGCATAAAAATATCTTTAAAATTATGACATATAGTGTTCTATGTATTGAAATTTAAAATTTCTATCATTACACCATATGATCAATAAGAAGAGAATCTTATGCAAGCAAACAAAAATTAATCAACTAACCTCCTTGATGAAGATCTTCAAAAAAAAAAAAATTCTTCTTCAACAAACAGATTCCCAGATTTCTTCCTAAGGTCGCAAGAAGCAAAAAATTGAAGAAAAACGTAGGAGAAGATGAGAGGATCGAATAAAACGTTTATTTGGCTGGAGGAGGAGTCTATCTATTAGGGTTAAAGAAATCCATTAATTTTAATATTGCAAAATGCTAATTGAAAAAGCTCATAAAAGGAGCTTTTTCTAAATTAGCGTTTTCATCCCAAAACTCTCTCCACCAAACACTCCAATCAGCGGTTTCAGTGGTCAAACCGCTAAAGTTGGTCAAAACTGCTCTTTTTATCCCAAAACGCTCTTTACCAAACAGGGCCAATGATGGGACAAACATCTATTTTACAATCAAAACAGTCACTTGGTTATGATGGTTGCTTTGCAGTAGATAGTATCAGAGGAGGGGGGATTGGCGTTACTCTGGAAGCAAGAGGCTTTAGTAAGCCTAATAAAATATGGGGTGAATTTTATTGATGCCAAGGTTCAGTCAGGGAACATGGCATAATGGAGAATGACTGGTTTTTATGGCTTCTCGGAAAGAAATAGAAGATCACAATCTTGGCAGTGCATGAAGGATCTCTATCGCATTTCTAATCTCCCATGGCTCATGATGGGAGATTTTATAAGTCTTGAAGGTAGGTAATAAAGAATGCCAAGAGTTAGTTATGGAAGTGTAACCAACAATGGCATCTCCCTGACATATTTATAGGCTATCAGCCTGTAAGGGTCCTCGATCGGCTACCAGTCACCAATTGGCTACCCATGCATCAGATCAGCGATCAAACCGCCGGTCATGAGCCACCTTTTCGCATTCTAAGTGTGCAATTAATGGCTCATTTATTCAAATACATTTAATTAGATGTATTAAACAAAAAGTTAATAAATTATAATTTCAATGCACTTTGTATTCATTCAAATACATTAATTATAATTTATGACATTGAATTAATTTCTAGACAAATTTAACCCCCAAGAAAAGGGAATTATTTGTGTGTTTTAATGCATGTAATAGACAAAATGGACGTACTTGCCCAGACGCATTCTGTCCAAATCAAAATCCCAACAATGATATGTCGTCAGATGGATTAGACTCAACAATGATATACCCGTCAGACAAATTAGACTCGAAAGTGGTATGCTGTCAGACGTATTAGAACCAACAATGATATGTCGTCAGACGGATTAAAAAATCAACCAGTTCTCAGAACCTCATGGACGAGGTATTATAAAGTCTGCCTAGATCTCAGAACCTCATGGATGAGGTATTATAAAGTCTAACTCTCCATTCCATCATGCATCAAAGTCATCCATATCCTCGCCAAAAATGAGGATCGTGTAGTTGGAGGCATATTTTCAACACCCCATCTAAAGGGAAATAGGCAAACGTTTGGCAGCGGCAATATAAATTTTTTTAACCTATTTCCTTTTTCCAAGATCTGTTATATCCAAATATTAATTATAAGATAATATTAACTTATTTAATAGGATATAATTAGAAGTACTATAATCACAATAAACCTTCTAATTAAATTATCCTACAATTATAATCTAATTAAAATTGTCAAAATTAAATTAATCTCACATGTGTCTAATACACATGTATTTCGCCCCCCCCCCCCTTTATATTTGGCCTTAGTGGACTTAGTTGGGCTTCCATCAATTAATTAATATTCATTCCTCTTTTTGGTTCCAAGTCTTATGTGTGACCCATTATGTTCTTATTACTACTAGCCGTATACAACCATTAAATTAATTTCCCAAAATTACATTTAATCTTTGTATAACGGAATGAGTGTGAGGACTATGATAGGTAGAACCGTAAACATTCCCCCAGAGTTATAAGAAGACAGGTTGATTCCGTCGTTGACCTTTCCGTATTAGTTACAGTATAATTCAATCCTTTATCAACTACATCCTTGAACAGAATCTTATGACTATGGATCATGTCAAGTCACATATAGTGAGACATCCGTTTTACTTATACATGCCGAGTTAACTCCGAATAGATAGGTTAAGTGAAATCTCCATTTCAAGTCTTAAGTTATCACCTTGCAAGGATTTAGAGTCAAGTCTTCCACAAGCGATCCTTGGATGTATCTCCCATTTATCAAGAGTGACAAATGCTCAATCCAATGTTAACTATCCTGCAATTACTTCCTGTGATACCCAACGCCTGCCCGCACACACCCTATAATCATCTCTGTTATGGATCGTGTTTGAACAGAGTCAAAGCATCACATTTTATAATCTAGAATCACTAATTAACATTCCTTTGAGTCTGAGGAATACTTATACCTATTAATACCAATGTGATGAACAAGTGACAAGGATAAATCCATCCATCATGTTATCTCATGTCGGGTCCCCGATCCTAATGAACTCCTTTATTGGATCCATGTAACTGTCCAGATATCTGCATATCTGAAGCTGGTGAGATCAGCTCTATGTCTCGACAAAAAACATTGTTACATGCAAGTCTCTATAGTATTATGCCAATCCATATTCAAAACATATTACTTGACTTGGGGTGGTTTTAAGTTTATTGGTTTATTATAATTTTTTGTCTCACTTAATGCTTGTATGAACACTTTATAATCACTTTAAATAAACTTGGGGATTTCCTTTTATTAGACTTATTTAGTTCTTAAAAGTAATTGCCTTTATACAGTTTGAAAACCATATCTTATTAAAACAAATGACATAAAGAACAATTCATTTACAGCTGGTTTATATCCTAGAACAATTGACTATAGGACACTAATGTTGGTCCCTTATAACGTGACAAGTTAGTTCCAAGGGGGGGATAAGAACTATTTAAAATTTTGTCCGTTAAGGCTGACTTCTTCTCTTATGAAAAGGTTTACACAGCGTCACTAAGTAGATTCAAGACACAAGCTTAGTCAACTTGTGACTAAGTCTGCTTCTTTACTTGAGTCAGGAAATAGCACTTAGAGTCTATTCCTGAACTCAGCTTCTTAGTAAACTTAACTCAGCGTGAGTTCTTTACTTAGTCAGTTTTATAGCAAGCAATATATATTAAAGGAGTTTAAGGGTTAGAAAGATATTACTCAGCAGACTTATCCTGGTTCGGCCTCTCCGCCTACGTCTAGTCCTCGGAACTCGTTCCGAGCTTTTTGAATTCTCTACTGAGCTCTTTAAAGGTAGAGCACAAACCTTTTACAGATAGAAGCTGAGTATAACAAGAGTACCTTCCTCTATACCTCTACTCACTCCTATATCTACGCTGAGTACTATAACCGAGTACTCAGCCTCTCCTTTCTATTCTTCTAGAAATGATAAAGCGTTTGCCCTAAACAACAATTGCTAAGACACTTTAGATGATTGAAAATCACTCTAGACTTTTACACAATAATATAGAAATTGGTGTAAGGTATTTGCTTTGCTTTTCTCACAGCAACTTCAAGTATGAATTTGGTCAGCGTTTCGACTAATTGAAGATCCGCATCGATTGAAGCAAATGGATGGCCTTTATATAGTGACACTTGAGGCACCTGGTTATTTCGAATTTCGAAATAACCGTTGGAGGGAAACGGCTTCCTGTCGTTGTCACTCTGGGCGTGCTCAGCATCGTTGGCCAATAGGATTCTTGCATCTCCTGTCTTCGTCAGTCCTCAGCAGAATGTTTCGACATTTAAGGAAAAGTCCACGAGACAGCTTCCTACGCCTTCCGAACTTTTCCCAAAGTAGAAATACTTTGTCTAGAAGTTGATCGTTGTCTGCCGTTGTTCAGACTGGATTGTCGTCCAACTCAGCAGCTTCCTCTTGAAGGTTTTGCTTCGAAGGCTTCTCGATCCTTCTTTCGCTGAGTCATCGTTTTACATGATACGGCTTCGTTTTGAACTCTTGGGCCGAATGGTCTTGATGTGTTGACTTGGGCTTGACTTCCACTTTAAGGGCCTTTGGGCTTTTTAATCTTAATGTCTTGTAAACAATTAAACTCAACATTGAACAAACACATTAGTGTAATAAATCAAAGCATTTAAATTTAATATGTAAGAATATTTTTATCATTACTTAAATAATTTTGTCAAATCAAAATCATGTGGAAAGGTGTTTCAACAAACTCCCCCATTTTGATGTTGGCAAAAATATTTAGTTGAAGAACTCAGTGTTGAGCTCCCCCATGATAGTTGACCTTATTTTATCAAATAACTCCCCCGTAGGGGTTGAGCTACTAACTTAGATTTACTCTAAACGTTTCAAGGTTTAATCGAGTAAGTCTAAGGTCAGTTTTCAGAATTAGGTCAGCTCATGGAACATATTCTATTTAACTCAGTTTTATGCGGAAGGTTTAAATATCAGAGAGCGTTGAGTAAGCTTTGTTCAATGAGTTTTACTTAAGTGGACATATAAGAAGTGGTCAACATATTTGATCAACACAGCAGACATATCATTAATCAATATAGACAGTGTAGCACAGTTGATTTAATGAAGATGCGTTTTAACAAATTATAACAATCACTTAAGTAAGCATCACATAGGAGTAGACAGTATGAAAGAGATGCATATACTTTGTTTTAAATTTAAAGTCAGCACAACAAAGTTCACAAAAAGAATACAGATATAAAGGGGCAAAAAGCTAGCTATCTTAGTAATTTCAAGTGAAGCTATTTCTTCTTGTAATTAATTTGAACAGCATGTTCTGTAGCTTTCCATTTACCCTTGAATGTCTGCTGACTAACTGAAGCTTCTTCAGTTCGCTGAGTTCTTGGGGCTTGTTCTTTCTCCCCCGTTTTGCCAGCATCTTGTTTGGGAATGAAGGTTTCTTCAATGGCAGCTTGAGTTAGGCGTCTAGAAAATGCCTTTAGCCTTCTTGTGCTTTCATTCATTCCGTCAAAGATGGGAACACCCTCATCCACAATGGCTCAAGGAATCCTGACATCAGCAGCACTCAGCATACTCAGAACGTATGCTTGAGACTTTCCAATCCAGTGTATGGTTTCAATGAGCATTGCAAAAGCTTGATGAAACATCTTTAGCAAAGACGAATCAAAATACTCACGCTGGGCGTTGATGTGGCGCACATGGTTGAAAGTTACTCAAGAGTACTTCAGGATCTCGTTTGTTTTGAGCTAGTCAGTGTCCATCTCTTGCTTGTTTAAGTTCAACAGACGCACAGCCTCGCTAATTTGCTCAATGGAGCATTGGGAGGAGGAAGAGAGTTGGTGATTTGTTTTCTCTTGCTCAGTATGAAGCTGGCTGAAGAGATGATGAACTTCGGTAGAAGTGGCATATGTGGAGTTCGCAGCTGACAATTGATGAATATGCCCTTACAGTGAGTTCATGTGGTTTACCATGGTCAGCTGGAGTTCGGCCAGCTTTGTTATAGAGTCCTGCTTGGGCAGTTGAGATTGTAATGATGTCATGACACTCAGAAGATCCTTCAGACCTTTGATCTCAGTAAGAAGCTGAGTGATAGACGAAAGCTGAGTTGGCTCAACAGTAACTAACCCAGCGGCATTGGTACTGGTTTGGTGGATGTCCTGGATAAGAGCTTGAGCTGAGTCAACGATTCTTCGACCAGACTCAGAGGCATTGAGATAGCTAAAGGATCCATCATTTGTTGGCCCAGATGTCGGAGGAGGAGTAGAACCGAATAGAGGCGTTGTTTGGTTCTGCTCAACATTTGAAGTGCCAGCATTATCAGCGGCTGGTCTTGAATTAGGATCTCCAGTAGAAACTGACTGGATTGGATTCTGCACTTGGAGTTGTGGAAGAGGAGGATCGGCAGAAAGTGTTGCTTGCTCAGGGTCAGGCTGAAGCTGACTATGTGTTGGAAGTTGAGGAAGTTCAGTGTTCACCTGAGCAGGTAATTCCTTAGCTTGCTCAACATGTTGAGGAGCGGAGTCTTCGAGCACTTGCTCGGCATTTCTTTGGTTTGGGGAAGCGGTTAAGTCGGCATGTTCCTTCGGCTGAGAAATAGAGGCTTGATTTTCTTGTTGCTCTGGTTGAGACTCAGGAGGGTTGGAGAAGAACCTAAGATGTACATATGTAAGGTCAGAGATCTCATCCCTCAGCGGTGAGTCACCCATTAGGTCAATGACGGGTGCTCGAAATGCCTTCTTCTTCCTCAGTCTCTTTAGCTTTGGAGGAGTAGGGTCATAAGGAATGGACTCAATAGAGTCAGTAGGTGATGCTTCCCTTTGATCAGTGGGAGCATTTGCTGTGTGCTCAGTTTCTTCTTCGTCAACCAACTCAGTGTTGATTGGTTCAATGTGCTCATCATCTGCTGTTTCCTCAGTGTCATCCTGACCACTTTCTTCTTCATCAGAATCATCATCCAGTTCTTCTTCCTCTAACTGTTCATCCAGTTCTTCCTCGACAAACTGACCACCCAATTGGTCTTGTTCTTCCTGGTCATCTAACTGTTGCTCAGCGTCAATGCCTTGACTCTGTGCATAATGAGAGTTAGGAGGAACGACGACATCAGTCGGAAGTGCATCGATAGGTCTTAACTCAAAATTGAGCTTCTTCTTCTTCCTTAATGGTTGCTCATCAACCTCCCTTTCTTCTGCCTCGGGCTCAGCTTGCCTAGGTCTTTTCTCAGTTGACCTAGATCCACCCTGACTTTGCTGAATTTGAGGCTTAGTTGCTCCGCATACAAATTTGAGCTTCTTAGGTGTAGAGGCAGCTCCTTTAGAGGTGCTTTGCACAGATTTCGTCTTCCTTTGAGTTCTTCCCTTTCAAGTCACCGCCCCCTCAGCGTTCGGGACAGCTTCCCCTTTTCCTTTCTTCGGCATAATTGGTTGATCATATGCCAAACCGAATAGGGCAGCAGCTGTAATCTCGGTTCCCCAAGTGTGGATTTCCGCAACCATGTCCACATTGTGATCCTTGAGGATTCGGGTGATAAAAGAGCCTAACCTAAGGGTTCCTGTACTTCATAGAAACCCATCGATTATGAAGATGGGCATGTTTATCGGTGTGTAGGTCAGCATGTGCCATATAAAACACTGCTCAAAATTGGTTGTTGAGTTGGTGCAGTTGATTTTAGGGAAAAGGAAATTTTTCAGTATGTAATGGGCCATCTTTTGATGCTGACCCATGGAGGTACTCAAGATTTCACCTACATGACCAGCAGGTTTACAAAAGGTCTGAACGTAGTTGGTTTTATCTTGGTCACCTGATTTACAAAGTATAGCTCCTTCGTTTTTCAGTTTGAACAGTGAGGCAAGATATGCAGGGTTGATGAAGATGTCATTCCCTCGAACATTTGAAGCCAGGTAGTTCCGGTTATCATCAGCGATCTTTAGGTTGGCGTAGAATTCTCTTACCAACTCAGGGTAAGTAGCATCACGAACTGAGAACAGCTCGGTCCAACCATTATTCTTGATCCACTCACAAAAGGGTTGCTCGGCTTCCACGAATCCCCTTGAAAACCATCGCGAGTGATCAATCTTACACCCCTTCACACTCTCGAAAACCTGAGAGTATGTGCGTTCCACAACTTTCTTGCCCTTGTCCTTTTGCTGTTGTTTTCCCTTCGAAGAGGTGGCTTGGACGGCTTGAGCTTTCTTGCTCGGCGTTGTGACCTTAGCGTGGTCACTCTGGGTAGAAGATTTGGGATTTTCATCGGAGCGGTTGTCGGACAAACCAACGCCGGAGATATTCAGAGAAACGTTCGTCATATTCTCAGAGAAGTTTTGGGAAGTTTGGGAATTTTTAGAAAGAGTAATTGGAATGCCAAAGTTTTCTAAGCGTAAAGAGATAAAAGTGGGAATTCGTCCACTATTTATAGAGGTATTGAGTTGATCTAAAGCGTTGGGTTGTCAATTTGACCTCGAGATTCTCAATCGACAAAGATTCTGGCATTTATGACACATACGGCGCATGTGTTTTCTAATTATAGCGCATACGTCATCCTAGGTGGCTAATTTAATTCGCGTGCTTGCATTAAATTTTGCAACGGATCCTTACTCAATGTTAAGAATTTCAAGCGTTTAAAATTTTGAGTAGTCAGTGTTATGCAAAGAAGCAGATCTTATGCTTAGTAGCTCAGCTTAAGATAAACACAGCAAGCAATAGCATAAATCATTCATCATGGTAATTCACTCAGCATGCATACTATACTTGGAATTTATTGAAGAGGATTAAACATACCAATGGCTTCTCTAAGTATATTGAATTGCTCACGAGCCAATGGCTTTGTGAAGATATCAGCAAGCTGCTCATCCGTTGGGACATAGGTCAGCTTGATCTCTCCCTTGAGTACGTGATCTCTGATGAAGTGATGTCTTATGCTGACATGCTTCATCCTGCTGTGCTGGATTGGGTTCTTTAATAAGTCAATGGCACTTTTGTTGTCACATTTGACTTCAATTGTTTTGGTTCGAACGCCATAATCTTCAAGCTGTTGCTTAATCCATAGGACTTGAGCAACACAGCTTCCAGCAGCAACGTACTCAGCTTCAGTGGTTGACAGGGCTACTGACGCCTGCTTCTTGCTGAACCAAGACACAAGACAGCTCCCAAGGAAGTGGCATCCTCCTGAGGTGCTTTTTCGTTCAAGCTTGTCTCGTCCGTAGTCAGCGTCAGTGTATCCAATAAGTGTGAAATCATGAGTATTGGGATACCACAAACCTGCATTCACTGAGCCTTGCAAATATCTAAGGATTCTTTTTACAGCTATGTAATGGGATTCCTTAGGGTTAGATTGATATCTAGCACAATAACATACCGAGAACTGAATGTCCGGCCTACTAGCAGTTAAGTAAAGTAGAGAACCAATCATACCTCGGTACAATCTGCTGTCTACTGACTTACCATTCTCATCAGCGCAGAGGACAGTGTCAGTGCCCATTGGGGTAGATATTGACTTACAATTCTCAAGTTCATACTTCTTCAATATCTCCTTAGCATACTTAGTTTGACTGATGAAGATGCCATTTTCCCCTTGTTTGATTTGAAGTCCAAGGAAGAAATTGAGTTCTCCCATCATTGACATTTCAAACTCAGTCTGCATCTGCTTACTAAATTCCTTGCACATTGACTCGTTAGTGGCACCAAAAATAATGTCATCAACATATATTTGAGCCAGCAGGGTATCTTTACCCTTCCTCTTAATGAATAAGGTTGTATCAGCTTTACCTCTGACATAATTTCTAGTCAGCAGGAAACTGGTCAGCCTCTCATACCAAGCACGTGGTGCTTGCTTGAGACCATATAGAGCCTTTTTGAGCTTATAAACGTGGTTTGGGAATTTGGGATCCTCAAACCCTGGAGGCTGATTAACATAAACTTTCTCGTTTATAACTCCATTAAGTAATGCACTCTTAATATCCATTTGAAACAGTTTAAAGTTCATATAGCTTGCATATGCACATAAAATTCTAATAGCCTCTAGCCTTGCCACTGGGGCAAAGGTCTCACCGTAGTCAATACCTTCTTGCTGACTGTAGCCCTGAGCTACAAGTCTTGCTTTGTTTCTGACCACGTTCCCTTGTTCATCCAGCTTGTTGCGGAAGACCCATCTTGTTCCTATGGTCTTCTGGCTTCTTGGTTTTGGCACTAGATCCCATACTTCATTTCGTCTGAACTAATCAAGTTCTTCTTGCATTGCATTCATCCAGAATTCATCATACTCAGCTTCAGCGAAATTCTTTGGTTCCTGGATTGAGACGAATGCTACGTTGCTGAGGTATCTCCTGAGTTGATTCCTCGTCATCAGGGTGTTCTCAGCGGCATCAAGAATGACACTCTCTGAGTGACCTATTGGTATCCTAATCTCCTTTGGTAGATTGGTGTCTTGCGCTGGTTGTGTTTCAACAATCTCTACAGGTGTAGATTGGTCAGTGAAAGTAATTTGAGTTTCACTTTTACCTTTGTTTTAACTAGAACGCCTCAACAAAATGGGGTTGTTGAAAGGAAGAACAGAACCTTGGTTGAAATAGCCAGGACAATGCTGAGTGAGCATAGGCTTCCAAAGTACTTTTGGGGAGAAGCTTTCAACACAGCGTGCTACATTCTTAATAGGGCTCTAGTTAGACCTATACTAAAGAAAACCCCCTACGAACTTTGGAAAGGACGAAAGCCCAACATCGCATACTTTCGTGCCTTTGGTTGTAAATGTTTTACCTTAAATACCAAAGACAACCTAGCTAAGTTTGACTCAAAAGCTGATGAAGCTATCTTTTTAGGCTACTCAACAAACAACAAAGCATACAGAGTTTTCAATAAACGAACTCAGGTCTTAGAAGAGTCAGTACACGTTGAGTTCGAAGAAACTAACCCTGCAGGAAGATACCAGCCGCTGACCGAGGATGATCCGCACTCAGCACCCGCTGACCAAGAAACTGCCGCTGAGTCATTTCCTCAAGGGCTGACCAAAGGTAAAAGTGAAACTCAAATTACTTTCACTGGCCAATCTTTGCAGGTGTAAACATTTAATCTTTGTATAACGAAATGAGTGTGAGGACTGTGATAGGTAGAACCGTAAACATTCCCCCAGAGTTATAAGAAGACAGGTTGATTCCGTCGTTGACCTTTCCGTATTAGTTACAGTATAATTCAATCCTTTATCAACTACATCCTTGAACAGAATCTTATGACTATGGATCATGTCAAGTCACATACAGCGAGACGTCCATTTTACTTATACATGCTGAGTTAACTCCGAATAGATAGGTTAAGTGAAATCTCCATTTCAAGTCTTAAGCTATCAACTTGCAAGGATTTAGAGTCAAGTCTTCCACAAGCGATCCTTGGACGTATCTCCCATTTATCAAGAGTGACAAATGCTCAATCCAATGTTAACTATCCTGTAATTACTTCATGCGATACCCAACGCCTGCCCGCACACACCCTGGACTCATCTCTGTTATGGATCGTGTTTGAACAGAGTCAAAGCATCACATTTTATAATCCAGAATCACTAATTAACATTCCTTTGAGTCTGAGGATTACTTATACCTATTAATACCAATGTGATGAACAGGTGACAAGGATAAATCCATCCATCATGTTATCTCAAGTCGGGTCCCGGATCCTAATGAACTCCTTTACTGGATCCATGTAACTGTCCAGATATCTGCATATCTGAAGCTGGTGAGATCAGCTCTCTGTCTCGACAAAAAACATTGTTACATGCAAGTCTCTACAGTATTATGCCAATCCATATTCAAAACATATTACTTGACTTGGGATGGTTTTAAGTTTATTGGTTTATTATAATTTTTTGTCTCACTTAATGCTTGTATGAACACTTTATAATCAGTTTAAATAAACTTGGGGATTTCCTTTTATTAGACTTATTTAGTTCTTAAAAGTAATTGCCTTTATACAGTTTGAAAACCATATCTTATTAAAACAAATGACATAAAGAACAATTCATTTACAGCTGGTTTATATCCTAGAACAATTGACTATAAGACACTAAGCCCCAACACCATCATTCTCAATCGGGAGGCAAAATATTTTGTTTGATAAAAAAATCGATTGAGGCACGATGCAAGTACTATGAAAATATGATGTGAAGAGACAATTTAGGTATGATTTTCTTTTTTCCCTCTCACTGTGCTCTTTTCGATTAAGCAGTTTTGTTCACCAGGGTCATAGTTGACGCCTTGGCTCCAAAATAGCACTTAATCGGGAGGCAGCCTGTGAGCACAGACTTTTTTTCGGCCCTAGTGATGAGTTTATGTTACACTATTACTAACAGTATATGTAGGTGGGCTTCACATGTCACGTTGTGTGCAATACGAGCTAAGACCTGGATCCTGTTTTCTACGTTCTTTAACTTATTTTACTTCATTATTTTTATCAAAATCGTTTAGATTTAATCTTTTTGATATTGAAAAGAATGCAAATGTATAAAATATATATTTTAGTCATTTAAAAAATGACAAATAAAAAAGAAAACATAGATAAGGTAGCGAGAGATATTGAACCTGTATAACGGTAGGAAGGAAATTTCATAAAAAATGGAACTATAACAACTATTTTTAAAAAAAAAAAATAAAGCAACAACACAATTGAGAATAAAATAACTACTATAATGAAAAAAATCAAATAATTATATTCAGAAACATAAGGATTTCGTATAATTTTTGACACATTTGCGATTTCTGATTTTAGTTGTCCTCGCATCTTCTATTTCTGTCGGATTTCTTCAATTGGAAATATCAAAGTTTGAATTTTCCAAATTCTTGAAGAAAATACAATTAAATAATTTATCAATGGAAACTACTTCTAAATAAATAGATCTGAATCTCTTAATAAAGTAAGAAAATTAATTATAAGATTATATTATTTAAAGTAAGAACAAAATTATAAAACTATATTATAAGAGTTTGAAAAACAAAAATAATACATCATCGAAATTAAAGGTTGATAATGACTTTAGTTTTCAGTGGCCAATCTATATATAATAGCGGAAGCATAGATAATTGATAAGAAGTGTTTTAGAGGTCTTTTTGCTTAGTTGGCACCGGAGGAGAAAATATATGAATTTAAATTATCTATATTAATTTTTTTTGGTAGATAAATTATCTATATTAATAGTAATTAAAAAATTGAAATATCATAACTACTGTATTAATTATCATAAATAGTATTTAAGTTTTATCGTTAAAATAAATTCATTAATTACACAGCCTATACAAATTCTATCAAACAGTTTCATCAATTCAAAACATTGAATTATAAATAACATATCATGTTTCATATACAAATTGAAATATTCATCATCTGGATCTTTCAGAACTATTGTTTCATTATGAATTACTAATTCACTTTTGTGTTATTCTGTCATTTCTTCATCGTTTGATGAAGATTTTGATGAATTTAGGAAATTTCTATTAACAGATGCAATCGACTTATTTTATGTTCCTAATCAATCTTCTTCTTCTTCTCGAAAATGGTAAGATAGTTGCTACCAGTGAGGTGATTATATTTGACTGATTACATGCAAAAATAAGACAATGAAGTGGTGGATTTACAGCTGACAGTGGTGGTAATGGAAGCGGGGGAGGAGAAGAATACGCTTTTACTATTAAGGATCAGTCTTATTTTTCTTCTCCTACATTAACTTTATTCTAATGAATTTGTATTTATGATTTTCTAATTCTTGCGTGATTGATTGCGTTTGTACATTGTTACAATTTTGGATTTGTTGGATCATTTTTTGTTTGTCATTTTTCTTTTTTGAATCAAGTAAGGTTGTAGTAAATATGAGAATACCTCTTTGTGTTCTTCTATTTTTTCTTTTCATCCATTAAAACTAATAAATATTTGATGGTTAATCTATTGAAAGTATGCGTTAATGGTGATGACAGGGCAAGAAGATGAAGGTGGTAATGAAGGATGAGAGAATGAAAGTGATATAGGCATGACATGTTTTTATTTGAGGATTTTCGCATTCCATTTCAAGTTTTTAATTGACTTATTAAGTATTTATATTTAGCTCTTTAAACAAGTTTAGAGACTAAGACCTTGTTTGATAACCCACTTAATGACTTAAATTAAAATATTAAGCACTTATTTAATTTAAGTGTGTTTGATAACAATTATTTTTCCACCACTTAAATTAGTAAATTAAGTTAAAAAGCACTTATTTTGGCAAGTCAAAATATTTAACTTAACATTTTAAGTTAAACACTATCCACTAATATTTTTATAATAATTATATCACTCAAAATTTTCATCACTTATAATATTCAGCACTTAAAATTCAGTGCTTATTTTTTCAGCACTTAATTTTCAGTTTTATCAAACAACACCTAAAGCTTTGTTCTCTATTACTTAATTTCATTATCAAACAACACCTTATCATTACTTATTATAATTATAATTATTTTTTTCTATTATTATTTTTATAAGATTTGTATTTTAATTATTGCTATTTTTTTTATAGAAATTGGGACGAGACAGAATTTGGGCGAGGTGAGCACCCATGGCCCAGGAACTGACAAACCCGCAATATATAAATAAAAGAAAAAAGTGAGTGTTTGAACAAGAGAAGAGGAAGGAGAACAAACAAAAGAAGGGGGGAGAAAAGATAGGAAAAGTCAAGAAAAACGCAATTGTGAAATACTACAAATGTCATCATTGATAAACCTATGGCAAAAAGCAGGAGCTGAAGGCCACCAATTGATCACGGAGGAAGAGACTCCAAACTTTGCCAATGCATCAGCAACTCTATTTCCTTCCCTAAAGATGTGAGAAAAGATAATGTTCATTCTAGAGTAAATACTGAGACAATGCATCCACTCTTGTCGAATACTCCAAGGAACATCCATGGAGCGGTGTTTAAGTAGATTAACTACATATATTGAATCTGACTCAACCCAAAGCTGATGCCAATTTTTCTTCCAAGCAAGTTCAATTGTGAAAATAGCGGCTCTCAATTCAGCCATATAAGCAAAAGAAGGAGGGGTAGAAAAAGCAAAATAATTGCTATTTTTAAAAGATTCTATTATTATTTCAGTTTCAGTAGAATTCAGTTCACTTCATCTTTTTTCAGTCATAAAGAACAGAACCTAACATGGTACCCTTTAAAGTTTAAGGCCAATTAATTTTTTCTAGATAAGTTCAGCCGATTAATATATTAATTCTATTATTATTATTATTATTTATGTAGATTATTAGTCATAGTAGTATCCATGGTTCATGAAGTTGCTTTTATAAAATTATTGGTTTTAATTGATTATACATTGTTAGGATTAATTGGATATATGGATCAAATTAATCTGATCCGTCTGAAATGGAATGGGTCAGACCCATCTTATGAGATGGAAGAGAATTAGGGTTTGGGCTCACTATGAATAGAAGCATCACCAAACCCTAATAACTTACCTAATCAACACAACCCTAGACGATCATAAGCAGATTGTGTGCCTCCTCATCCATCCTCTCTACGCCACCCCTCTCTCTCCATCAATCAATCTCCCTAGCTTATAGTCTGTGGATCATACTCTCTTCCCCGGCAAATCATTGTGTGGTTGATAGTTACCGGTTATACAAGATCGTGGTGATAGTTCCGCTTCCGCTGCTCAGAGATTATTTGGTTCTACATTCAGGTATGTCCGAACCCAAATCTCTATTGGATTAGTTGCCATTAATCCCTTCATTGGTATTTGAGCCACAGATCTTGTATTCTGTGTTTTCTGTATCCATAGATATGAAGAAAGTTGTGGGATCATTCGAAAGAATGATCATATTATTTAATTGATATTGATTGTTTATGTTTTTTTGTTTTGGATTGATTATGTGTTTTTTAATCACACAACATAAACAATTTTATTGTTTTTTATTTGCATCAAAAAGTGTGTTTTTGATCTCCTTTAAGCTAAACAAAATCAATTGAATACGTTTTTGGAACCTTTTTTTTTAATTATTCCTAGGTCTGAGATCCTGCCTAGGGATGCGTGTTTTTCGAACTCACTATTCACCGCTTAAAAATTGATTTTTAAATTCGTTTTTTAAGTTGCTGATTCTCAGAAAATTGTTTTTGATACGTTTTTCGAGAAAATCGACCCCACCATCGTGTCCAAAAGACCCGAAAACCCTAGGATCAACATATTAAGGAGGCAAACGGAGGTCCCTAGGATGGCGCGTGGCCCACACGCACCACCGGAAGGCTCGATCTGACGCGTGACGCGCCAGGCGACGCGAGTGCGCCGAGTCGCGGGCCAATCAGCGCGCGCCACGCGAAGTGCGTGGGGGCGTGTGTGGTGCCTCCCGGACCCCTGTTTCTCCCCCTTTTTTTGGCAGACGGGCTCGAAATAATTGTTCGGATTTTTGGAATGACAAAATATTTAATTTTACCATATTGGATATTCTATAAAGGTTAAAACTAGTGGAAATTGTTTTTCCTTTACCAAAAATTAATAGAAATTATATTAAAATTTTTGGAAAAAATATTTCAGTATGCTTGGCAGGTACCCATTTAGATCAAAATGTGTTTGATTGACGAAACTAGTTTATGTACATGTACACTAACTTATTTTTCGTTTATTATTGCTTAGTTAGCAATAATGGGAATCGTGCTTGCTGCCATAGTTCTGAAAACCAAAGATGATTTTGAGATTTTGGATGGTTTTCTAACACAGCTGGAAAAGTGCAAGATGGGCACTACTTCAAGATGGGACGATGCCGATGCCATTGAGCGTCACCTACTCAAGGTCCACACCTTGATGCAATGTGATATGTCATATGGTGGTCTTTCAATCTTCTCGAGTAGTATTCCCCATTCTTTGGCAATGAGGAAGTCCTTATCCCGCGTTCTGAAACTCTGCAAGTTGTATGTTGACAGCTACTGTGAATCCCGAATGCACTATAATAAATCCATCTGTATCTTTTTGAGAAAGCTGGATGAAGAAGGAGTTACTCTCCCAAAGGGTGAGAGATGCATGCGACTAAGGTTAGGTGAGCTTATTTGGACACCATGTTATGCCAGAAGGAGATCATTTCAGTTCCCGAATAGATAGCGGAAGAAGATCTTGTGCGAACTTCCTTCTGGAATCTTTTGTGATGTTTTTAACCCGATGGATCATATGGATCTCTAGGATTTTAGGGGTTTATGGTTTTTGAAGCCGTCTTTTAGGATTCCATTCTTTTATTGCTTTGAGATTTAAAACTATTGTGTTGAGTTTTTATCGTTTCGCTTAAGGATATTGTTTGGTCATTTTTATTCTTTATTCAATTGTGTTTGGATAATGTTTTTGGGTTATTTTAGTTGGAATTTTTTGATCTGATGGTTCGATGTACACAATTTTTGTTTTTCTTTTTATGCTTTTGATAATATGTGCTGAACCTAAGAGTAGGACTTGCCTGAAATTCAAAGCATAATGAACCAAAGTCATCAAAACTCCATTAAATAACCACCCATTGTAAGATATTACAAAACTTGTTACGAAAGGTAACATAAAATTCTCTAGGCATATATATCTATCTAATAGGCTAACTATTAAAGTGTAAAGGGTGATTTGAGCCATACCTATATGGTCTCATATTCGAATTGAAATTTAGTAACCAAACCTTTTAGGTAGATATAGGTTGCTAAGAGAATTCATTGCGTGTATTGAAACCTTTAGAACTTCTTAATAAGTCGTGCAATCACATTGTAGATCAGTGAGTCACAATGGCCTCAGCTAGGAAATCAATTGAAGCTGAACTGAATAAGGACCTGAAGTTGAATAGGGATAACTATGTATGTGGAATAAAGATAAAATATGTGTTGGAAGAACAAGAGGTTTTTGACACCCTGTACATAGTCATGGCTGCACCAGAAGAAGGTACTACTACTCAACATCGCATGGATAAAAATGCATATTTGGCTTGGAAGAAGAAAGATTCTACCACCCGCATCATCCTGCTAAGTGCAATGCAAGATGACCTCACTCGACAATTCTATAAGATTGAGACTGCCAAGGGCCTATGGGACACCTTGAAGGAAAAATTTGGAGGCATGTCTCTAACGAAACTCCGCTCTCTCACTATCAAATTTGATACTTACAAGAAAAGGTCTGATCATACTATGAAGAAGCATTTAAGAGAAATGTTGAACATGATCAGTGGGCTGAATGAGGCAGGTTACAAGTTGACAGATGAACAGAAAGTGCAAGCTGTTATCCGTACTTCACCGAACAGTTGGGAGCATATGAAGATGCACCTAACACATACCGAAGGTATTAAGACCTTCGACTCTGTTGTTCGCCACCTCAAACTCGAGGAGGATCACATTGCATCGATTAAGATTAATGCAGAAGCTCACTATATGGGTTCCAGCTCCAGTGGGAGAAGTTCTAGGCCATAGGGCTAGAAACGTAAGCGATCGAACAACAAAGTTAAAGGACAGGTGAAAGAGCCAAGGAAGGCGGATGGGAAAAAAGAGAAAAAGCACAAGAACAGAATGAAGCCTAACATTTCTCGTGTGAAATGTTTTAACTGCCAACAGAAAGGGCATTATACAAGTGACTGCATTGCTCCCAAGGTACATTCAATCAACTCAAGTGTGAGTGAACTCAATGTATCTAGTACTGTTCTTATGACTGAATTTGATCCTCTATGGATTGTTGATCCAGGTGCTACAAACCACGTGACAAAGATAGAGAAGCTTTTGTCAAGTTCCGACGGATTCCAGTTGGATCAAGTTGGATCTATGTAGGCTACAACTCGAGAGTTGAAGTCCAAGGGATTGGCGAGTGTCGACTGCAATTGAGGAGCGGTCAGACCCTGATCCTGCAAGATGTTCTCTTTGCTCCAGGAATTCGAAGAAATTTGATTTCTATTTCTTCCTTATTAAAGAATAATTTTACTTTTCTTTTTGCTCGTAACAGTTTAAGCATTTGTTTGGATGACCAGTTTTACGGTCATGGATACATGTTGAATGATTTAACTTTTTTAGATACAGTTGATTGCAATGAAAGTTTTTCCCTTACTACTACTTCTTCGTCTGCAAATGATAAGGCTGTTAGTTTATGGCATGCTAGATTAAACCATATTAGTCAAGACCGAATGAAACGACTAGCAAAAGAAGGTTTACTAGGTAGTTTAAGATATGTCGATTTACCACCTTGTGAATCATGCCTAAAGGCAGAATTTCCATTACAGTTGACTCATTCTGATGTATGCGGTCCAATGAATGTAAGGGTTAGATATGGAGCCTATTATTTCATCACTTTCATTGATGATTATACTAGCTACGGTCACGTCTATTTGATGGCTCACAAGTCTGAGGCCATAGGTTGCTTTAGAAAGTTTATGAACCTTGTTGAAAACCAACTAGACAAAAAAATTAAAGCACTAAGAACTGATAGAGGTCGGGAATACCTCTCCGAGGAATTTAATGCTTTGTGTGATGAAAAGGGAATAGAACATCAATTGTCTATGTCATACACCCCGCAACAAAATGGTGTTGCCGAGAGGAGAAATAGAACTCTTCTTGATATGGTTAGGTCTATGATAGCTCAAGAAAACTTACTCATTTCCTATTGGGGAGATTCCTTGCTAACAACAACATATGTCCTCAACCGAGTGCCCTCCAAGACCGATACTTCCACTCCGTATGAGTTGTGGACCGATCGCAAACCTAACTTGAGCACTCTCAGGCTATGGGGTTGTGATGCTCGCAAAGTATATAGCAGTTAATAGGACAAGTGTATTGATAGCTCCCATTTGTATAGGGTTTTTAGACCCCTTTTAGTTCATTCTCGCTTTATTTCCCTTCAGTTTTGTTGGCTTTTGGTTAAAATCAGTAATTTCCATTATTTATGGCATTTTCTATATTTTCAGGTGTTTTTAGGACTATTCGAGCATTTTCGAACCAGACTCGTGCCATTTGGAGCATGTCTGGACAATTCGGGGGCCAATAGAGCAAACTCTAGAGGCCCAAGGACTAGAACAGACAACTTCTGGAGGGAAGTGCCACCTCTCAACGCCTGTCTCGCCGAGACAAGGCTTGTCTCGTCGAGACAGGCCCTCGTCTCGTCGAGACACAGCCTGTCTTGAAGAGACGAGGCGGACCGGGAACCATCGCGCGGTGTCTCGACGAGACGCCCAGTGTCTCGTCGAGACACCCTTCCATCTCGTCTAGACACTTCTTGTCTCGACGAGACGAGACGCTGGGAAGTAATTTCCCAGCGTCTTCTCACCTCCAAAGCACGAATCTTGGCCTGAAAAATGCCAAAACTTCCCCTAACAAAGCCTAGACTATAAATAGAACATTACATCTTCTTTGTGAGGGGTCCGAGTTCTCTTTTCACTTTTCCTTGCTTCTTTCTTTCTTTGTATCAGTTTTCACCATTAGATTTGCTTAGATTGTAATTGTTTTGAGTTTCTTGGAGACTGGAAGAGGAGACCCTCTCCAATTTGTAATCAGAATCAGACAGAATCGGGTTTTATATTTCTAACTCCTTGGATTGTCTCTTACTGTTCATTTATTCAAATTAATGGAGATTTTAGTTGATGAATTGTGTTTAAATTGTTTGGTGAGTTCGAATATGAACTAACCCCCATCCCGCCTGGGATGGGGATGAGATTGATTGGTTGATAATGTATAATTAGTGATTTAGTGTATGGATTACTCCCAATTGATTAGATTATGCATGCTTAATGTCCTATGTTTATCAGGAATAGGATCGTGGCTAGAGTGAGAATCGATGATGATCAACTAGCCTGAAAGATTTGAACCTAATGCCTAGAATCTGACAATTATAGGATCATAGATGGGTAGTAACCTGACCAAGGACCTACCTAATCCGAATTAGCATGATCTGACCTCGCTAAAGACCACTAGGAGTGCGGTTCAGTGGTTGGGCTATGGCTTGGGCCTCGATCACACAGAACCTAATGTTTTCATGCCCTAGGTTGTTCGCCTAATCAAGCCATACCGACTGCATGTGAATAGGCTGCATGTGATTGACCATATCTATGCAGTTAACTAGGTGATTACCGTCAATCGTCCTTCGGATATACATCTGAGTCCCAGCACATCATACATTGTTTCCAATTAAGGGCATCCCCATCCTAGGTTGTTTAATCAATAGAATCAAATCCTACTTCTTCAATTGCTTTCATCTTTTGTTTTGGGAATTTATCTCTTTTAACAACTACACTCAATATCCAACTTTCCGAATAATTGCATTCTTTTCCTTAGACAGATTAGTTGTGGCCAATAGTCTTTTTGGTTCGATCTTGTGCTTAAGCACTATACTACTTGCTGCGATAGGATACACTTGTCCTATTTATTGTTATACATTTTACGAGCATCAAGTTTTTGGCGCCATTGCCGGGGACTATTTTTGTTTATAACTAGTTAACTCTTAGAGAGAAGTTTGTATAATTGTTTGGAATTTCACTAACCGAGGTTCTGAGGATCACTCATAGTTGATTCTCGATTCTTAAGCTGAAATTGTTCTTGCAGGACGTTAGAAGAGGACACGATGGCCGAGGATATGACAGTCATGGAGTTGTTGAAGGCAAGGCGGCCTACAAGCACCTCTGGCATCCTCGATCCGGCAATAACAGCGGAGTCATTTGAAATCAGACCTTCAAGTGCGAAGACGTCACATCTGACCAAGTCTACCAGAAGCTGTTCAGATTTTCTTTGACAGAGGAAGCTGCAGAATGGCTACAATCCATCGAGCCAGGCTCTCTCACTGACTGGGACACTACAGTATCAGCTTTCCTGGCAAAGTATTTCCCTCCATCAAAGACTGCACAATTCAGAAGCGAAATCACATCGTTTAGGCAGTCCGACAGTGAGAACCTGCATCTAGCCTGGGAGAGGTTCCAGAGGTTGTTAAGAAGGTGCCCCATCATGGTTACCAGCGGTACCAGCTTGTTGATATGCCGCGCCTTTCTAGATACAGCAGCGGGAGGAAATTTATTCAACAAGACTGCAGTACAGGCTTACAATCTGGTGAGAGAATTAGCTGAACGGAGTGCATGTTTGCAAGTTGAAAAGCAGGCTCCGAGGAGAATTACAACAGCAAAGGAGTTCAATGAAACATCTTCGAAATCAAGTCCTCAGATAGCAGCATTTATAGAAAAGGTAGCTCTGCTGGGAAGTCACTGAGATCACCAGAACCAGTAGCAAGCTGCGAGGTTTGCAGCGGAAGGCACAAGAGTGTGGAGTGCCCAATGGTACTAGAGCAGATCCGATATTTAAAATAGAACGGGTCAAATAGCGTGAATTGGCAGCAGGACAGATACCGAGGTTCAGGTTCTGAGTTAAATTGGAAAAGAGTATAAATGTCCTGATAGAGAGCATGAGTGCCATAGAAGGAAGGTTGGCGCACAATGAAGCATTCTGCCAAAGACTTCAAACGCAGGTCAGTGAATTGGTAGAAGAGGAAGCACGAGCAATCACGCTCAGGAGCGGAACACGGGTAAGTGGACCAGATTTCGTGCCTCAACAAGACGAGGGGTTAGACCCCATTCCTGGTAATATCTCATCTATCCCACCTGTTCCATAAGTAACTGTTGTACCACCAACACATGTGACCTTGCCTTATCCTACTTCTAGGAGAGCTAAGTTAGATACGGATTATTCCAAGATGCTTAATGTGTTTAAGAAAATAGAGATTAACCTACCGTTCCTTGAACTTCTTGAGAATATGCCTGTGTATGGAAATTTTTTGAAAGAATTGATCTCTAAAAAGAAGAAATTAGGAGATCATGAGACTGTAATGCTGAGCCAGGAATGTTCTGCAATGCTCACAAACCCACTTCCAAAAAAATCTAAGGATCCTGGTAGTTTTAGCATACCCTGTACAATAGGCAAAGTTCACTTTAAACGTGCTCTATGTGATCTAGGCGCAAGCATTAATCTAATGCATTTGTCTGTTTACAGGAAATTGGGGATGGGAGATCCGAAACCAACATCAGTCACAATACAGCTAGCTGACAGGTCGATAAGACGTCCGGTAGGAGTGGTGGAAGACCTCTTGGTCAAGGTAGATCAGTTCATTTTCCTGGCTGACTTTGTGATAATGGACATCGAGGAGGATGATCAGGTTCCTATCTTACTAGGGAGGCCTTTCCTCGTGATAGGACGGACACTGATTAATGTTGAAGGGGGTAAATTAATTCTCCGATTACAAGATGAGGAAGTAGAATTCAATATTCTCAAATCTATGAAATTTCCTGTTGATGATGAGTGTTGTAATTTTCTGAGCCTTACCGACTCTTTGGTTGAGAGTACTTTTCAGGAAAATGAAGACAAGAATCTGAATATTGAACTAGAAGAGGAGGAGCTTTCGGATGTAGACGTTGAGGTCGAAAGTAAAGAGGGATGTAATTGGGCCCGGCACGACGAACTCCTGGATAGAGAAACAAAGATAAGGCCTAAGACCTCAATTGAAGAACCACCAACCCTCGACTTGAAACCCTTACCCGCATATTTAAAATACGTGTTCTTAGCACCACCTGCACACTTACCTGTAATTATTTTTGCTGAACTTACAGGGCCTGAGGAGGATCGTGTGGTGGAGGTGCTGAGGAAGCACAAGGGAGCCTTTGGATGGCAAATGTCTGACATCAAAGGAATCAACCCATCTCTCTGCGAAAATCGGATCTATATGGAAGATAAGGTGAAGCCGACTGCTCAACCACAGAGAAGGCTCAACCCAAAAATGAAGGAGGTGGTGAAGGCTGAGGTAATTAAACTGCTTGATGCAGGGGAATCTAGGCTAGAAAAAGGTAATGTTAGAGGTGGACAGTCAAGTTTGTGTGGACCTTCTCTCCCAATCGTCTACTCCCCCAGTGAGTTTGCTAGCCTAGTGATTGACATTGTGAGTCTCACTAGGAGAGATTGGACTGTCTCCATTAATTATGTCTACAGGGAAGGAAATAGAAGTGCTGACTGGTTAGCTAACTTTGCTGGGACTCTCCCTATTGGTTTGCATATTTTGTATAGACCGCCTTTGGAGTTGTGTAAGCTTATTGAGTAAGATATCCTAGGAGTCTCTTTTCCTAGGTTTTGTGTTTTATAGCCTTGTGTTGCACTTTATTTTCATAAAAAAAAAGCTGCTTGATGCAGGGATGATATATCCAATCTCCGACAGCCAGTGGGTGAGTCCTGTGCATATGGTGCCAAACAAGGGGGGCACAACAGTGACGTTGAACGAGAAGAATGAATTAATTCCGGTGCGGAACACTACCGGGTGGCGAATGTGCGTGGACTTCAGGAAATTGAACGACGCCACGAGGAAGGATCATTTTCCTCTTCCGTTCATTGATCAGATGCTTGAACGCATGGCAGGTAAGTTTTTCTTCTGTTGTGTGGACGGGTATTCGGGTTACATGCAAATATCAGTGGATCCTGACGATCAGGAAAAGACCACTTTCACCTGCCCTTTTGGGACATTTGCATATAGACGGATGCCCTTTGGGTTATGCAATGCACCTGCTACGTTTCAGAGGTGCATGACAGCTATATTTTATGATATGATAGAAGAGTTCATGGAGGTCTTTATGGATGACTTTTCTGTTTTTGGGACGACTTTTGATAGCTGTTTGCATAACTTGGGATTAATGCTGCAACGGTGTGAGGAAACTGACTTAGTCCTAAACTGGGAAAAATGTCAGTTTATGGTCACTGAATGTATAGTTTTAGGACATAAGGTATCACGAAAAGGTATTGAGGTAGACCCTGCTAAAATTGAGGTCATTGAAAAACTACCTCCCCCTTCCAGTGTCAAAGCAGTTAGGAATTTTTTAGGCCATGCTGGTTTTTATAGACGGATCATTAAGGATTTTTCTAAAATTGCCAGGCCTATGACCCAATTGTTATTGAAGGATGCCAATTTTATTTTCACACCTGAATGTCTTGAATCTTTTAACACCTTAAAGGATAAATTGACTAAAGCTCCCATAATGGTTAGTCCCAATTGGGATTTACCATTCGAGCTAATCTGTGATGTCAGTGACACAGCTGTAGGTGCATGCTTAGGGCAGAAGGTGGATAAAATTTGCCAACCAATTTCTTATGCTAGTAAGACCCTTAATGATGCTCAAGTAAATTATACTACCACAGAAAAGGAGCTATTAGCTGTGATTTTTGCACTTGACAAGTTTCGTTCATATTTACTGCTTTCAAAAGTTATTGTTTACACTGACCATGCTGCATTGAGGTATTTGTTTTCTAAACAGGATGCCAAACCTAGACTCCTTAGGTGGATCTTGTTGCTGCAGGAGTTCGATCTGGAGATACGATATAAGAAAGGAGTCGAGAATGTGGTTGCTGATCATCTCTCCAGATTAGAACAAGAGGAGGTGGATGCCGAAACGAATGCAGACATCCAAGAGACATTCCCCGATGAACACTTGTTGTCAATAAGACATGTCCATTGGTTCGCTGATTTTGCTAACTTCCTTGTAGGAAAATTGATCCCTCCAGAGTTCTCCTATCAGCAAAGGAGAAAATTCCTGCACGACGCAAAGCAGTACTTTTGGGACGATCCTTACCTATTTAAAGTTTGTGGCGACAACATCATCCGCCGGTGCATTCCTAAAGAGGAGATTGCCTCTGTCCTCGCATTCTGTCATTCCAAAGAGGTAGGTGGCCACCATGGTGCGGATAGAACTGCAGCTAAGGTATTCCAGAGTGGGCTCTATTGGCCCACCATCTTCCATGAGGCTTTTGATTTTGTTAAAAACTTTGATAAGTGTCAACAAACTGGTAACATTTCACAGAGACATGCCATGCCTATGAAACCAATTTTAGTTTGTGAAGTCTTTGATGTTTGGGGGCTAGACTTCATGGGTCCTTTCCCGAAGTCACTCAATAACGAGTACATCCTTGTAGCCGTGGACTACGTCTCTAAATGGGTTGAGGCTGTAGCCTTACCTAGTAATGATGCGCGGGCTGTCATCCGATTCTTGCAAAAGAATATTTTCACACGGTTTGGCACCCCCCGCACCATTATTAGCAATGGCGGGTCTCATTTTTGCAACCAGGCTTTTAAACAGGTCCTGCATAAATACGGGGTCACCCATAAAGTGGCCACCCCATATCACCCCTAGACCAGTGGCCAAGTTGAAGTTTCTAATAGAGAGATCAAAGCCATCCTGGAAAAAACTGTGAATTCATCTAGAAATAATTGGTCTCTCAAATTAGATGATGTCTTGTGGGCATACAGGACCACGTTTAAAACGCCAATTGACATGTCCCCATTTAGGTTAGTTTACGGTAAGGCATGCCATCTTCCTGTAGAACTCGAGCATAGAGCCTATTGGGCTACACGTTTTCTAAATTTTGATACAAGAGTTGCAGGAGAGAAACGATTACTGCAGTTGGATGCCTTAGAAGAGTTCAGGCTTGGTGCCTATGAGAGTTCATGAATCTACAAGGCGAGGGCAAAAAGATGGCACGACAAGAGAATAATCAAACGTCACTTTGAGGTAGGGGATAAAGTGCTGCTATATAACTCCAGGCAGCGATGTAAGCTGAAGTCGAGATGGTATGGACCGTTTGAGGTAACCCGGTTATTCTCTTCCGGAGCAGTTGAGATCACGAACGGCCGCAATCCCCCGTTCAAGGTCAATGGGCAGCGTCTGAAAATTTATGAAGATGACTTGGGCGCAGTGGAGACACTGCGTTACATAGACGCCCCATGAGGGAGTTTCTCCTATCCTATATCTTTTCTTTCACTCAGTGTTCGATTTCATAAATATGCATCTTTGGAATTACATGCATGATTTAATGTGGGAGAGGAGACAATAGGATAGGACATTATGTACATGTACAATTGCATGTTTTCTGCCACTATTTGTGTTTCTGTTTTGTGGTATGTTTGTATGTCATAGGTCTGTTTTCAAGTTTTAGGATTTCTGAGATTTTGCTTTCATTGCTTTTAGTAGTTAGAAATAAAAAAATCCTAGGCAGTTGATTTTGATGCATCTAGTAATCCTGACATGACGATTGAAATTGTGCCCTAAAAGTCTGAAAGCTCAGTTGAAATTGATGCATGCAAAAACTTGTGAACAACATTTGAATCTCCAAAGAGTGTCATTTAACTAAGATTGACATGGAACGATTCGTTAGGTGAGGATAGGATTGTTACAATTAGCCCCTAAAATGTGAGTTAGAGCCAAAGATTAATATTTTAGACTCATTTTTAGGAACAATTGATCTCTTAGGTGTGGGATACAGTTATTGTCATTATGCTCATATGAATTGCATCCAATACTGGTTGAATGTTGTGTTATAATTGAACTTGAAATGATTAGGCAATCTAGGTATAGCCCCTTGTGAACTTAGCCTTTTCTTTGATTAGCCAAAATCTCTTACCAATTCCACTAGATAAGCCCCTTTGAGCCTTATTTTCCCCTCTTCTTTGATCAACCGAGTACAAGCCCTTATCCTTTATAAATATCCTTTCTCACCCTAGTTAATTGACTCAATACCGGTTAGAAAAATACTTGGACACACACCCTTCGAACTTCCGTTAGCTATAACTAAATGGTTGTCGTTCTATATAGAAGAAGTAACCCACCCGATTGACCTTTCGTCCCCTCTTCCAATTAAAAAAAAAATCATATGGTTCGAAACTAGAGCCAAATAAATTGTAGAGGAAAGGATGGAGGGTGTACTTCAGTTGCTTCCCGAGCTAAAAACAAAACAACCTTGACTTTTATCTCGCACACAGCGGAAAAGGTGCCAATTTGCCAAATTCTAGCAAGTTGAGTAATACTTTATGCCTAAATTCCCTTTTTCCTACCCCCAAGCCTTTGGCCTTTGTTACAACCCTGTAAGACCTATAATCTTGTTTAATTGTGATGCTAATTTCGACCGGATGGATGATGCAATCCCAACATGACCATTTTGTCCAATAAACTGTCGAGCGTTTACCATATGCATATTTTCCCTAAACACTTGAGTGTAAGAGCGACCACCTGTGAGCTAGCAATCTTAGTCCTCGCCTTTCGATTTTGTAAAGTGTTGGTTGATACAATTACTTGATTAGTTTTGGAGATTAATTTGAGGTTCACTTCATTTTTAATTGCAACTTTAGTAGTCTGAAACTGTATGGATAATAAAGGTGCAATGGATCCTCGTCCGTGTACGGGAGCTATTTGTTGATTTTTCACTGCTTTTGATTCTTTCTTGCTTGAGGACAAGCAAGATTCAAGTGTGTGTGGGGGGGGGGGGGGTTGATAGCTCCCATTTGTGTAGGGTTTTTAGACCCCTTTTAGTTCATTCTCGCTTTATTTCCCTTCAGTTTGTTATCATTTTGTTGGCTTTTGGTTAAAATCAGTAATTTCCATTATTTATGGCATTTTCTATATTTTTAGGTGTTTTTAGGACTATTCGAGCATTTCCGAACCAGACTCGTGCCATTTGGAGCATGTCCGGACAATTCGGGGGCCAATAGAGCAAACTCTGGAAGCCTAAGGACCAGAACAGATAACTTCTGGAGGGAAGTGCCACCTCTCAACGCCTGTCTCACCGAGACAGGGCTTGTCTCGTCGAGACAGGCCCTCGTCTCGTCGAGACACAGCCTGTCTCGACGAGACGAGGCGGACTGATGGTTCCCAAAGGGAACCATCGCGCGGTGTCTCGACGAGACGCCCAGTGTCTCGTCGAGACACCCTTCCATCTCGTCGAGACACTTCTTGTCTCGACGAGACGAGACACTGGGAAGTAATTTCCCAACGTCTTCTCACCTCCAAAGCACGAATCTTGGCCTGAAAAATGCCAAAACTGCCCCTAACAAAGCCTATACTATAAATAGAACATTACATCTTCTTTGTGAGGGGTCCGAGTTCTCTTTTCACTTTTCCTTGCTTCTTTCTTTCTTTGTATCAGTTTTCACCATTAGATTTGCTTAGATTGTACTTGTTTTGAGTTTCTTGGAGACTGGAAGAGGAGATCCTCTCCAATTTGTAATCAGAATCAGACATAATCGGGTTTTATATTTCTAACTCCTTGGATTGTCTCTTACTGTTCATTTATTCAAATTAATGGAGATTTTAGTTGATGAATTGTGTTTAAATTGTTTGGTGAGTTCGAATATGAACTAACCCCCATCCCACCTGGGATGGGGATGAGATTGATTGGTTGATAATGTATGATTAGTGATTTAGTGTATGGATTACTCCCAATTGATTAGATTGTGCATGCTTAATGTCATATGTTTATCAGGAATAGGATCGTGGCTAGAGTGAGAATCGATGATGATCAACAAGCTTGAAAGATTTGAACCTAATGCCTAGAATCTGACAATTATAGGATCATAGATGGGTAGTAACCTGACCAAGGACCTACCTAATCCGAATTAGCATGATCTGACCTCGCTAGAGACCACTAGAAGTGCGGTTCAGTGGCTGGGCTACGGCTTGGGCCTCGATCACACAGAACCTAATGTTTTCATGCCCTAGGTTGTTCGCCTAATCAAGCCATCAACCGACTGCATGTGAATATGCTGCATGTGATTGACCATATCTATGCAGTTAACAGGGTGATTACCGTCAATCGTCCTTCGGATATACATCTGAGTCCCAGCATATCATACATTGTTTCCAATTAAGGGCATCCCCATCCTAGGTTGTTTAATCAATAGAATCAAATCCTACTTCTTCAATTGCTTTCATCTTTTGTTTTGGGAATTTATCTCTTTTAACAACTACACTCAATATCCAACTTTTCGAATAATTGCATTCTTTTCCTTAGACAGATTAGTTATGGCCAATAGTCTTTGTGGTTCGATCTTGTGCTTAAGCATTATACTACTTGCTGCGATAGGATACACTTGTCCTATTTATTGTTATACATTTTACGAGCATCATGTATCCTATCGCAATAAGTAATAAAGTGCTAAGCACGGGATCGAACCACAAGGACTATTTATCACAACTAGTAAACCTGAGGAAGCCAATGTAATTATTCAGAAGGTTGAATAAGTTTGTTGAGTAATTTTGTAAGTAAAATACTAAAAATGAAGAGTGTGAGCGTTTATCAGGAGAGAATTAGAATTAATGGATGAAATAACCTAAGATGGGGATTCTTTTGATTGGATCCTATGTATAGTTTACGAGGATTCGGGTTTATATCCTAACGATAATTGATGGTAATCACCAAGTTAACGACGTGAAGGTGGCCAGTCTCATGTAGTTTATTCACACGCATTCGGTTAACGGCTTGATTAGGCATATATGCTAGGTCATGCAAAACATTTGGTTCTATGGTGATTAAGGCTAAAGCTGTAGCCCAGCCACAAGATCGCACTCCTAGTGGTCTCTAGCGAGGTCAGACTATGCAAGTTCGGATTAGATAGTCTCCTTGGTCAGGTGTCCTATCTATCTATAATCCTATGTTTATCAGGTTCAAGGCATTAAGTTTGACATAAATGCATATCAGGCTAGTTGATCATCATCGAATCTCATTCTAGCAATAATCCTATCCCTGGTAAATCTAGGACATTAAGCATGCATAGTCTGATCAATTGAAAACAATTTCATAAACCCTAAGTCCCGAATCATACATAGTTTACACAATCAATCTCATCCCCATCCCAGATTGGATGGGGATATTCTGAATTGGCGCAGATCTCTATCGGATCTTGTCTTTTAGTTAACGGATCATTGGCGCTGTCCTGATGAACACTCAGCTTGACTTAATAGACGTTGCCTTCGATCTTTATCTTTGGCGAGACTGAGTCACGTTCTACTCAGCTTCTTCAGTCAGCTTCGTCTTCAAGCATTTGTTCTGAAAAAGACTTTTCTTCTATTATGCTGAGTCGTGTTCTACTCAGCTTCTGTAGTACATGCTGACTTCGTCCTGTCTTACTTTTTATTTCTGTTCTCATTTATAATTATACTCAACATTGAACAAACACATTAGTACAATTAAATCAAAGTACTTAAATTTAATTGTCTTAATCATGGATTAACTTAAATAATTTTGTCAAATCAAAATCACGTGGAAAGGTGTTTCAACAAACTCCCCCATTTTGATGTTGGCAAAAATATTTAATTGTGGAACTCAGCATTAGAGTTTCCCATGATTGATTTATCTTTTATTCTTCTAAGGTTACTCCCCCATAAGGGTTGCATCTATTGACTCATTTTAACTCTAAACCTTCTAAGATTTAATCGAGTGAAATTAGGACATGCCTTTACTGACTTAGTTCAATTCTAGACCTTCCAAGATCTAATTCAAAGGAGCCTAGGTCAGTTTTCAGAAGATGGTCAATACTTGGAACATATAGTTGTTACTCAGTGTTGCACATAGGTATCAGAGTTATCAAATAAGTATCAGAGTTATGTGTGCTGAGTATGTTTTACTTGTATTTTCCTTATGTTCACAAGTTTTACTTTGTTCAATGATTAGTTAAGTATGACAGATCAGCATATAGGCATAGCAACATTGCATATAGATAAGTCAGTTTGGATAAAAGGATGCTTATATAGATAGTCAGTATAACAAAATAGAACATGCCAAATATAAAGTTACAAGTCTAAGACTATTTCTAATATATCTCTTTATGTTGACTTGAACTTGGTGGGATTTGCCTTTGCCCTTGGCAGTTCTTTGTTGCTGACTTAGATTACTTGGGTCAGCAGAAGGTGAACCAAGCTTCTGCTGAGTTCCGGCGGCAGGCTGAGTTATCTCCCCTTGTTTCTGCTGAGTTCCAACAGCTTGCCTTTGGCTTTGGCGTTCTTTCTCCCCCGTTTTGCCAGCATCGGGAGTTGGATAAGGAGGATAGAAGGTTCCTTATTGAACAGCACGAGTTAGTTTGGAGGAGTACATTTGGAGCTGACTCGTACTTTCCCTAAGGCCTTTGAAGACTTCCATACCATCGGACATATTGGAAGCGGGGATCTTAATGTTGGCACTGAGCATACTTAATAGATACTCTTGAGATTTCTCGATCCAAGTTATGGATTCTGTCATCCTGACATATGATTGATGATACATCCTGAGCAGCGCAGTGTCATATTGTTGACGTTGAACATTGGTGTGCCGGACCTGCTTAAGGGTAGATTGAGTGCATTGCAGAATCTCATTTGTCTTCACTAGGTCAGTGTCCATTTCCTGTTTATTCAGGTTGAGTAGGCGAATGGCTTCACCAATCTGCTCGATGGAACACTGGGAGGAGGAGGAGATAAGATCACGAGCTCCGGTCAGCTGGGAAAAATGTTGAGTAACCTCAGCAGAGGTTGCATAGGTTGAGTTTACAGCTGTTAAGGCGTTGAGTTGACCTTCGATGGTGTTCATATGATTCACCATCATCAGCTGGAGTTCGGCCAGCTTCACGATAGACTCTTGCTTGGGCTGTTGAGATGTAAAAGATGTCATGACACTCATCAAGTCTTTGAGACCCTTGATTTCAGTTAAAAGTTGAGTGACAGAGGAGATTTGGGTTGGCTCAACATGAACAGACCCAGCAGCATCGACTGAGTCTGATGAATATCCCGAAGTAGAGCTTGAGCTGAGTCGATAATCTTTCTCCCTGACTCAAAAGCATGTAAGTAGGCATAGGATTCATCAGTTTGTTGTTCAGAGGCCAGAATGTTGTTAGCACCGGATGGAGGAGGTGTTTGGTGCTGATAAGTAGAGGTGCCAGCTTGGTCAGCAGCAACACTATTACCCAGGTCAGCATCAGGAGCTGACTGGTTATCATTCTGCGTTGAAGGATTAGGAAGAGGTGGATCAGCAGAGTTATTGACCTGCTCAGTATCAGCCTGAAGTTGAGTGGAGTGTGAAGGTTGAGGTAATTCAGAGCTGACATGAGTAGGAATTTCCTTTGCTAGCTCATTTGGTTGAGCAGCATGGACTTCGAGCACTTGCTCGGCAGAAATGGGACCCTGAGGAGCTTTGGGATCGGCTTGTTCCTCAGCTTGAGAAACAGAGGCTTGTTTTTCCTTGAGTTGTTCCAGAGTAGGTTCAGTAACATTAGAGAAGAATTGAAACTGAAGCTTGGTGAGGTCAGTGATTGGTTCCCTTAGTGGAGACTCATCCAATAGATCAATGAATTTTGGTTTCAGAGCCTTGCGCTTGAGCCGCTTGCCTGTGCTGTCCTTGTTTGTTTGAGGAGAGGGATCAGCAGTAATGGAGTCAAGGGACTCAGAGGCGGAGTTAGGACCAAGGTCGATATCAAGGCCTTCCACAACCTTGTCCTTTAATGGTTACTCAGCTTGGTTCTCAGTCTGCTCAGCAGCAACATTCACACTTGGCTCAGCAGATCCTGTCTTATTAGCTTGAGACTGACCTCCAATCTCACCCAGTTCTTTCTCTTGGTCAGTAGGAGTCTTCTCAAGGTCAATTTCTTGACTCCGCACAAAGTGTGATTCATGAGTGACCACGAAGCCAAGTGGGTTAGCCTCGATCGACGTCAACCCAGAGGTTTTCTTCCTCTTTAGAGGCATTTCAGGGGTTTCCTCACTTTCTTCCTTAGGCTCAACTTGCCTTTTCTGTTTCTCCGCCAACTTAGGTTCCCCTTGAGCTTGCTCAGCAGCAGATTTCTTGGCACTGGAGATTATTCTCAGCTTCCTCGGAGCTGTGTTGACATCTTTTGCGGATTGGTCAGCTTTCCGCTTTTTGTCCTATCTAGTTCGGTCAGCGGGTTCCTTTTCAACCATTACCTTCTTCCCTTTCTTGGTTGGCACATCCTGTGCTTCTTCAACCATATTATCCCCTTCTTCATTTTCTTCTATCCCCTTTCCTTTCTTGGGCTTAATAGGTTGGTTATAGGCTAAGCCGAACAGCAGTGCCGTTGTGATTTCTGTACCCCAAATTTCAATTTCTTCGACGGTGCTCACCTAGTGGTCCTGAAGAATTTTTGTGATGAGGGAGCCCATCCTGAGTTTCCCGGTACTTCATTGGAATGTGCTGATAAGAAAGACGGGCATGTTGAGTGGGATATAGTTCAGCATGTGCCAGATGAAGCACTACTCGAAATTGGAAGCTGAGGAGGAGGCATTGATCTTGGGGAATAAGAAATTGGTCAGGATGTAATGAGCCATTTTCTGAGGCTGACCCATGCAAGTGCTGGCTATTTCCCCTTCGTGGTCTTTTGGTTTGCAGAACTCAATAGGGTAGTCAATTTTCGAGTAGTTGTTCGTGGTCCTAAGTTATGAACCTTTGGCCGTCAGCTTTAGCAGAGTTGTGAGATAGGACGGAGTGATCGTGATTTCCTTGTCCTTGACCTTGGTCACTAGTGGTCAACATTGTCCTCGTTAACCCTAAGATTTGAGTAAAATTCTCTTACCAACTGCGGGTAAGTGATACCGGGGAGAGAGAATAGCTCGGTCCAGCCATTTTTGGATATTCACTCGTAAAAGGGTTTCTCAGCCTCCAAGAACCCTTTAGAGAACCAACGGCAACGGACAATCTCACACTTCTGAGCATTTTTTTAAACGGGGAGGAATACCTTCTCCTTTGGTTGCTTGTTTTTCTTCTCCTTCTTCTTTTTCGAAGGTGTTGCTTGGTCAGCTTTAGGGTTTTTGCTCGGAGTATTGACCTTAGATTGGTCATGCTGACCATGCCCTTGAGACTCAGTTGAGGTCTCCTCATAGTTCTGCTCAGCAAGAGACGGAGGTTTTTCATTGGAGTGATTGTCGTCGTAATCAGCACCGGAGATGTTTTGAGAATCGTCAGACATGATTCTTTGAGAGGATTTGGGATTTGAGAGAAAGAGAGAGATTGAATGCCAAAGATTTCAAGTGTAAAGAGAGTTTAGTGGGAATTCGTCCACTATTTATAGAAATGCCGAGTTGATCTGATAGGCCGAAATGGCGGTTTGATCTCGAGATGATCAATCGACAGTTATCTCTGGCATTTATGACACATTCGGCGCATGTGTTTTCTTAATTATTACGCTTATGTCATCCTAGGTGGCTACTTAATGCACGTGCTAGCATTAATTATGCAAGAGAGTTTACTCAGTTTCTAGAATACTAATCGTTTGGAGTTCTGAGTACTCAGTTTTACATAGAAGGGATTTCTTCATGCTTAGTAACTCAGCTTATGATAATCACTCAGTATGTATGTCTACTCAGCATAAGGTGAGTTTATATTATTCATATTAGCTCAGCATGCAATAGTTACTCATTAATCATAAATCACTCAGTATGTGATAATCACTCAACATTCAATTAAACATAGAATTTTATTGAAGAGGATTAGATATACCCGATAGCTTCCCTTAGTATGTTAAATTGCTCACGAGCCAAAGGCTTCGTAAAGATATCCGCAAGCTGTTCATCAGTTGGAACATAAGTCAGATTGATCTCACCCTTGAGTACATGATCTCTGATGAAGTGATGCCTTATGCTGACATGCTTCATCCTGCTGTGTTGGATTGGATTTTTGGATAAGTCAATGGCACTCTTGTTATCGCATTTGACTTCGATTGTTTCCGTTTGTACGCCATAATCCTCAAGCTGTTGCTTAATCCATAGGACTTGAGCCACACAGCTTCCAACAGCAATGTACTCAGCTTCAGTTGTTGACAGGGCCACTGACGATTACTTCTTGCTGGACCAAGATACTAGGCAGCTAGGAAGTGACATCCTCCTGAAGTACTCTTACGCTCTAGCTTATCCCGTCCATAGTCAGCGTCAGTATATCCAATAAGTGTGAAGTCATTTGAGTTTGGATACCATAAACCTGCATTGACTGAGCTCTGCAAGTATCTAAACATTCTTTTTACAGCAATATAGTGAGATTCTCTGGGGTCAGCTTGGTATCTTGCGCAATAACATACTGAGTACTGAATGTCAGGCCTACTAGTAGTAAGATAAAGTAGAGAGCCAATCATATCTCGATATAACTTACTGTCTACTGACTTACCTTTCTCGTCAGCGCAAAGGACAATGTCAGTACCCATTGGGGTAGATATGGGCTTACATTCTTCCATATCGAATTTCTTTAACATTTCTTTGGCATACTTAGACTGACTAATGAAGATGTCGTTCTTCCCTTGCTTAATTTGTAGTCCAAGGAAGAAGTTGAGGTCCCCCATTATTGACATCTCAAACTCAGTTTGCATCTGTTTACTAAATTCTTTGCACATAGATTCATTAGTAGCACCAAAGATTATATCATCTACATAAATTTGTGCCAGCAGGGTATCTTTACCCTTTTTCTTAATGAATAAGGTTGTGTCAGCTTTTCCTCTGACATAGTTCCTGGTCAGCAGGAAACTGGTCAACCTTTCATACCAAGCACGTGGTGCTTGTTTCAGGCCGTACAGGGCCTTCTTGAGTTTATAAACGTGGTTTGGAAATTTTGAATCTTCAAACCCTGGAGGCTGACTAACATATACCTCTTCGTTTATAAATCCATTAAGAAATGCACACTTGACATCCATTTGAAATAGTTTGAAATTCATGAAGCTGGCATATGCACATAATATTCGTATAGCCTCTAACCTAGCAACAGGAGCAAAGGTTTCACCGTAGTCAATGCCTTCTTGCTGACTATAGCCTTGAGCTACAAGTCGAGCTTTGTTCCTGACTACATCACCTTCTTCGTCTAGCTTATTTCTAAAGACCCACTTTGTTCCTATGGTCTTTTGATTCCTAGGTTTTGGTACTAAATCACATACCTCATTTCTCTTGAATTGATCAAGCTCTTCTTGCATAGCATTGATCTAGAATTCATCGTGCTCAGCTTCGGTGAAATTCTTTGGTTGATGGACTGAGACGAATGCAACATTGCTAAGATATCTCCTGAGCTGATTTCTTATCATCAGGTTGTTCTCAGCAGCATCAAGAATGGACTTCTCCGAGTGTCCTCTTGGAATTTTGATCTCTTTGGGTCATGTTGAGTTGTTAGGAGCAGGTGTTTCAACAACCTCTGTAGTTTTAGATTGGTCAGCAAAGGTAATTTCATGTTCGTTTTTACCTTTGGTCAGCCTGTGTGATAATGACTCAGCGGCTCCATTTTGGTCAGCGAAAGCTGAGCCTGGGTCATCTTCGGCAGATTGACTTGACTTTCCTGCAGGGTCAGTTTCATCGAACTCGATATGGACAGACTCTTCTACGATTTGAGTTCGTTTATTGAACACCCTATATGCTTTACTGTTAGTTGAGTACCCTAGAAAGATCGTTTCGTCAGCTTTAGAATCAAATTTGGCAAGGTTGTCTTTTGTATTGAGTATAAAACATTTACAACCAAAAGCACGAAAGTATCCAATGTTGGGCTTTCATCCTTTCCAAAGTTTATAGGAGGTTTTCTTAAGAATAGGTCTAACTAAAGCCCTATTGAGTATATAGCATGCTGTGTTGACAGCTTCACCCTAGAAATACTTTGGAAGCCTATTCTCACTCAGCATTGTCCTAGCTATTTCAACTAATGTTTTGTTCTTCCTCTCAACTACCCCATTTTGTGGTCAATGCCGCTGACTTCACAGAATTCATCAAACTGTTGGTTTTTGAATTCTTCGCCATTATCACTACGGATGTGAGCTAATTTTAAATCTTTGTCATTTTCAAGTTTTCTGATCAGTGTTGAGAACGTCTCAAAAGCTTCATCCTTGCTACTCAGCAAGATGACCCAAGTGTACCGAGAAAAATCATCTACAATGACCAGGGAAATTCTCTTACCGCCCAAGCTGAGTGGTTGGACAGGTTCGAAAAGATCCAAGTGTAGTAATTCCAATGGACGCTTGGTTGAGACAATATTTTTACTTTGAAAAGACTTTTTGGTTTGTTTACCTTGCTGAAAAGCATTACATAATTGATATTTCTCAAATCTAAGTTTGGGCAAACCCTCAACTAATTGCTTTCTTGCTAATTTGGCAAGGAGGTCCATACTTACATGACCAAGTCTCCTATGCCATAGCTAGGAGTTATCCTCCTTTGACACTAAGCATATGTTTTTCGAAAAATTCTTTTCTAAACTCAACATGTAAACATTGTCAACACGAGGGGCAATTAAAATCAAATCGTTTGTTTTTCCCTCGAGTATTTGACACTCAGCGGCATCAAATACAACCTTTCTACCGCTGTCACACAGCTGAGCTACGCTCAATAGGTTATATTTGAGATCCCTGACTAAGGAGACTGACTCAATAATAGGGTTTCCTTCGATAGTACCTGAACCTACTATCTTACCCTTTTTGTTGTCTCCGAAGCTTACACTTCCACCTTGTTTACGTTCAAGTGTGATGAATTGAGTTTCATCACCAGTCATATGCCTCGAGCATGCGCTGTCAATATACCAAAGCTTTGACTTCTCCGTGCACCTCAGGTTCACCTGCATTTTAAACTATTCATATTTAGGTAGCCAATTCTTTTTGGGTCCTCGTTGGTTAGCATAAACAGGTGACGCATCATGTTTTATTTTGTGACGGCATACATTTATGGTGTGGCCATCTTTACCACAATAGTCACAAAAGATTACCCTTTGAGGGTATTTCCTCTTTTGGTCAGCACGATGGTGCTGAGCATACCAACACACCTTTATAGTGTGTCCTCTCTTTCCACAACAGTCACACTGACTATTCTGCTGAGTATACTGTCGATGCTGACCAGTACCTTGATACTCAGCATTGGGATAGAACCTTTTCTTAGCCGATGTACTCAGCTGGTTTTGTATGGTTGTGATGTCCTTTCTCAGCTTCTTGGAGTCTGATTGGACTTTAGAGACAAATCTATGCATTATTTTTAAATTTTCATCTTGCCTAGTGTTGTCCTGAAGGAGATGTCGGATGTCACTCAGTTTGACTTCCTCGATCTCATCACATCGCCTGTTGAGTGCTCTAATTTTCTTATTACACTTTTTGGTCAGTGTATAGAGATCACTCAGGGCATTAACCATTTCATTTCTAAGCAAGAGAAGAGATGTTACCTCATTGGAGTGCTCCTCTTGGTCAGATTCATCTGAGAGGTCAACTTGCTCAGATCGGCATTGGTCAGCAGATTCATCAGCCATGAAACATATGTTTGCTGACTCTGTGGCATCAGCTTCTGATGAGGTTGACTCATCGCTATCACTCCATGTTGCCACCATTGCTTTTCTACTGCCTTTCTTTTCTTTCTTCAGAGTGGGACAGCTTGATTTAATATGCCCAGTTTGATGGCATTCAAAACATGTGACAGGCTTGGAGCTGTCCTTTTTGTATCTGCTGTCGCTGGGCTCAGCTTTGTACTTATCGCTTCTTCTGAATGACCTTTTGCTGTTATTATCGTTCTTTCTGAACAGCTTCTTCATCTTTCTTGTGAACATGGCCATCTCCTCATCATCCGATGAGTCAGCTTCTGTTGAGTCAGCTTTCATGACAAGAGATTTTTGCTTCTTGTCCTCTGACTTCTCTTTAGCTTCAAAGTTCTTCATTGAAATTTCATGGGTCAGTAGAGATCCTATGAGCTCATCATATTTATATGTGGTCAGGTCCTGAGCTTCTTCCACAGCTGTCTTCTTAGCTTGCCAGCTCTTGGGTAGACTTCTCAAGATTTTCTTCACCTTCTCTTCTTCTGTGAAGTTCTTGCCGAGTTTTTTCAGCTCATTTATGATGTTGGTGAATCTAGCATTCATTTCAGAGATGTCTTCATTGTCATTCATCTCGAACAGCTCGTATAGTCTCATGTGTTGGTTCACCTTTGATTCATTGACCTTGCTGGTTCCTTCATAGGTCACTTCCAGCTTCTTCCATATTTCCTGTGCTGACTCGCAACCTGAAATTTTGTTGTACTCTGTAGCATCTAACGCACAGTGAAGCATATTGATAGTCGAAGTGTTATTTTGTAATTTTCTAAGGTCATCTTTTGACCACTCAGTTTCACTCTTAACAACTTTCTCGTTGTTTACCATTTTGTAAGGCACAAACGGGCCTTGGACTATTGCAAGCCATGCACTCATGTTTGTGGTTTGAATGAAATTTTTCATCGTGCTCTTCCAAAATGTATAATTGGATCCGAAGAACAAGGGAGGCCGACTAATAGATAATCCCTCAGGAAGTATCTGTGTTGTTTGATTTCCAGGAAGGAAACGAGTGCTGTTCTCAGCCATTCACAGGGATCAGCTCAAGATAGTTTTATCTTTGAGTAGTGAGCTACTATGCTCTGATACCACTTGTTGGTCCCGTGTAATTAGTTCCAAGGGGGGTTAGGAACTAATGTAACTTTTTCGCTTAATTATGCTGACTTAATTTAATTCTTTAAATTACTTTACTCAGTTTTGGTCAGCAAGGCCGAGCAAGATGTAAGACAGCTTTAGTCAGAGGATGACTAGAACCGTTTTACTTGTGAGTTAGGAATTAACACTTAAGGTCAGCTTCCAACTCAGCACTCTGATTACTCAGTGTCAGCTTATACGATTTATATCCTGAGTAATTTAAGCAAGCAACACATACATATATATATATTGAGAGAAGGAGTTAGAAATTACTCAGCAGACTTATCCTGGTTCGGCCTCACCGCCTATGTCCAGTCCCTAGAATCCTTCCGGGCTTTTTCAATCCAATACCGAGCTCTTTAAAGGTAGAGCACAAACCGTTTACAAGCAATTGAGTATGCAAGAGTACCTTCCTCTATTCGTCTACTCAACTCCTACTGAGCGCTATAACCAAACACTCAGATTTTCTTTACCGCTGAGTACTAAAACCGAGTACTCAGCACCACTCTCTCAATCTTTACAATTGATACAGATTTGTTCTTTCTAGATGAAGAACACTTTAGATGAATACAAATTCAATCTAGACTTTTACACAGAAATAGGATTTGGGTGTAAGTATTTGCTTTTTCTTGTTTGTATGTGCTTGTATGTATGCTTTTTTTCTTTTATACTTCGGCTAAGGATCCAAGTGAAGAACTTGTCCTTTTATAGTGAATTCTGAGGCTTCAATCATTTGAATTCGGATGTATCCGTTGAATTCAAACGGTCTTCTCGCGTCATTCACTGGTCAGCATACAGTTTTGCAGGCCAATCCTGTCGTCTAAATTTAGTAGGCGTCAGGCTTGTCTTCTTCCGCCAGGTTCGTCTTCTAGCGCCAGTTTTGTCTTTTAGCCAAATGCCAGTTGACCCATGCATCTCGAAACTGTCTCCTTGCGTAATTCCAAAGCTTTTGAATTGGCGCAGATCTCTATCGGATCTTGTCTTTTAGTTAACGGATCATTGGCGCTGTCCTGATGAACACTCAGCTTGACTTAATAGACGTTGCCTTCGATCTTTATCTTTGGCGAGACTGAGTCACGTTCTACTCAGCTTCTTCAGTCAGCTTCGTCTTCAAGCATTTGTTCTGAAAAAGACTTTTCTTCTATTATGCTGAGTCGTGTTCTACTCAGCTTCTGTAGCACATGCTGACTTCGTCCTGTCTTACTTTTTATTTCTGTTCTCATTTATAATTATACTCAACATTGAACAAACACATTAGTACAATTAAATCAAAGCACTTAAATTTAATTGTCTTAATCATGGATTAACTTAAATAATTTTGTCAAATCAAAATCACGTGGAAAGGTGTTTCAACAAAAAGTCCTTCGATTGGAATGATGATTGCCAACAAGCCTTCGAAGGAATAAAGAAGTTCCTATCTAAACCACCGCTGATGAGTAGACCAACTAAAGGTGAGGACCTTTATTTATACGTCTCAGTTACAGAGAAAGCGATATGTACGGTCATAATCCGGGAGGAAGAAGGACAGCAATATCCTATATATTATATGAGCAAGGTGTTGAAAGATGCTGAGACAAGATATTCAAAGCTAGACAAAATCGCGTTGGCGGTAGTAGTCACTTCCATCCGCATGCGTCCGTATTTTCAAGCAACACCATCATAGTACGAACGAGTATACCAATGAGGAAGGTGTTGCAGCAGCCAGAAACATCCAGCAGGTTGATGGAGTGGTCCATACGGCTAGGCGAGTTTGACATTCGGTACGAGGGAAGGGTAGCATTGAAAAGCCAGGTTTTGGCGAATTTTGTTAACGAATTCACCGAGGAATTCATAAGCTCGCCAAAAGTCAGAAAAGAGGAATGGACAATGCATACAGATGGAGCCTCTTCAGAAGAAGGAGCAGGAGCGGGAGTAGTAATAAAAGGGCCAGAATATGTCCGAATCTGCTATGCAGCCAAATTAGATTTCACCACAACTAACAACGCGGTAGAGTACGAAGCCCTAATCCTCGGATTACAACTGTTGAAGGAAGTTGTGCCAGAGTATATAGTAATATACAGCGATTCAAAACTGATGGTGAACCAGGTAATGAAGAATTTCCATGTCAAAGATGAAACCTTGGTAAAATATATGGAGGAAGCAAAGCGAATCCTATCTATACTGGAGGGCAAAGACGTAAAGTGGGAAATAGTACATATCCCGCGAGAATCAAATACGGAGGCGGATCACCTAGCCAAAGCAACCTCCACCAAAAGTCAGTGGCAAGACCTCACATGTCCGTTTTCAATCAAAACGAGACCGGCATTTGATATAGAAGAAGTGGTGATCGTCTAGTTGGCTCAGAATGATTGGAGAACCTCCATAGTGAAGTACCTGGAGGAAGGAATTCTGCCTGAAGACAAAAATCAAGCCAGGAAGGTGGTCAAGAAGGCCGCTCATCATGCTATTATAGAGGATCAGTTATACAAAAAATCCTTTAGCCAGCCTTGGTTAAAATGTATAACTACAGAAGAGGGACAAGATGTTCTCTGGGAATTGCACGAAGGAATATGTGGAGCACATGAGGCGCATGAGACGATCTTTAGAAAAACAAGGTTAGCAGGATATTATTGGCCCACAACGGAGAAAGATGCTAAGAAAATGGTGGAAGAATGCCACAATTGTCAAATTCACGCAAATGAGACACATGTACACAAGGCGCTTCAAAGACCAATTGTAGAAGGTTGGCCATTCGCCACTTGGGGCATTGATATAGTAGGACCCTTCCCGCCTACCAAAAGACAATACAAGTTCGTGATAGTAGCGGTAGATCATTTCACCAAATGGGTGGAGGCCGAACCCGTTTCAATTATCACTGCCAGGCGAATGATAGATTTCCTCCATGACAACATTATTGGAAGATTTGGCGTACCTCATACAATTGTCACAGATAATGGGACGTAGTTCAATTGTGAAGAATTCAAGAAATACTGCTCAGATTGGGGAATCACCAACAACTTCACCTCCGTTTATTATCCGCAATCAAACGGGATGACCGAGGTTACAAATCGTACGCTTGTCAAGGGGATTAAGAAAAGATTAAGAGAAAAGAAGAAATGTTGGGCGGATGAGTTAATGTTAGTCTTATGGGCGTACCGTACAACCCCCAGGGTGGCGACTGGAGAAACTCCGTTCTCCCTTACTTATGGAATCGAGGCAGTTCTCCCCATTGAAATCAAGAATCCTAGTGGGCGAGTCTCCTTTTATTGTGAGCAACAGAATGAAGAAAGGCTCAGACAAAGCCTGGATGATCTTAAAATGAAGAGGGATAAAGCTTCTACTAGAATTGCCGCCTATAAACAGCGAATCGCCTCCTACCACAACAAAAACGCTCGCCTAATGGAGCTAAATAAAGGGGATTTAGTCCTGAAGAAGGCGGATAAAATCCAGTCGGTAGATGGAAAAGGCAAGCTAGGCGTAACCTAGACGGGACCGTACCGTGTAGCGGTTAAAATTGGAGCCGCCACCTTCAAGCTTGAGGAGATGGATGGAACAGAGATACCAAGAACTTGGAACATCCAGAATCTCTGCAAATACTTTCAGAAGTAGAAGGAAAAGGGCATTGAGTACTCTTTTTCCTTAGAATAAGATTTTTTCCCAATGGGTTTTTTCTTGTTATAAGGTTTTAATGAGGCTCATAAGAGAGGCTATTCATCATTGTAATAAAGGCAAGCAATTTCTTGCTCAATAAATGAATTGTTATTGAAATTGATTTTTTTGCTCGTACGTTTCTTTTTAGCACATAATACATAAATGTCTTCTAACTAAGAGGGAAGGCATAGATTCTCCACTTATGATCACCATTGATCTCTTGTGAAGAGACTTTTTAGGCAAATTCTCCCTTCGCAACGGGGCAGATTCTCCATTTGTATTCTCCATTGTTTCTCCAGTGAGGAGATTTTTACAAAGTCCCTCCATATCAGGGCAGATTCTCTTCCCCGTGAAAGAATCTTTTAAAAGTCCCTTCATAGGGCGGATCCAAAATTATAAATGTCCCGCAACGGATAGACACTTTGTTAAAGTGGTCGTTTAGATATCCTATTAATGGGCAGATTCATCCTGCGCAAAGGAAATCCTTAAAAGCTTATCGCAAGCTTACCGGGGGACGGCTGGCCACCTACCCAGGAATATGGTGGAAAAGTTTAAGTACTTGAAAGATTGATATGGTGAAACAAGTTTGAAATACTTAGAGAAGCAGTTCAGAGAATAAGCCTAGACACTTATGTCTCTCCCGAAAAGCATATAACTAAGTGAATGCTTAAAGTAAAAAGCATGCATCCAAAGGCAAAAAACTCCTTAGAGAGGAGCAAAATAAATAGTGAGAAATGTGAAAAATAATATTGTAGCATTTTTACATTAAAAAAGAAGACCTTAAACAGTAAGGTCATCAACATTTTCATCAGGAGAAGAGGCGCCCAAGTTAGCTTCAATGGGCTTCGGCGTAAGTTCAGGAGCAAGGGTATGTGGACCTTCCACTGATTCACCCGCCTTAGGGAGATCCTCACCAGGTGCAGCATCACCATCCTCCAAGGCATCCTCCGTGTCCTGAACAACGTCTTCCAGGTCGATGATCTCTCCACTCTTCTTTGGTATGGTGGGAGGGGCAACAACTTCTTTAAAAATGACCGCCCTGGCATCCTCTAAAGAAGCATAATAAACTGCTTCATTCTCGGAAGGCACTTCCACTTGGGGATCGTCGATGCCAGCGTCTGGGAAATCTTTCAGAAGAGTCGCCAGGATACGTTCGCCATAATAGTAGGCACGGAGTCCGCAAGCTCCCTCTAACCGATCCCAATCCTTCTCTCGCCTCTCTTGCTCCGCCTTCAACTCCTTAGACAAATTGGCAGCTTCTAAGGTCTTCTCCTCTAGCTTCTTCTCCAGATCAGTAAGCTTCTCCTTTAAGCCATTTGCTAAAGCACTTGCCGCTTGAGCATTGGACTTGGCAAGGGAGACTTCATCTTCCAGCTCCTTGAGACGGGCTTCCTTCACCGCGTTCATAGCGATGTCCGCCTCCACAACATTACAGTGATCAATGGTCTAAAACAGATAGTAAAAAAAAGGGAGGGAGTTACGAAAGGAAAGTATAAAAGATACCAGGAGCAAAAATATCACATACTGCTAAAGATCGCCGCTTGATCATCTTAAGGTGGGTTAGGGTCTTGTACTTGGCCCTCGTCTCCAAAACAAAAGGAAGTTTGCCGATAGCTTCCTCAATGTCATGCATTATATGCTCCGAAGCCAAGACTAACCCAGGACCATGCTTGGATAACCAGTAACCCCCAAGGTCGGGCTTTGAAGACTGAAAATTCGAACGAAAAGCAAAGCTAAGATAAAGGTAAATCCTAATATTCTTTACAAAAACACATCAAAAATAAAGGCATACCTGAGAAAAGGAAGAGGAGAATAAGGAGACCTTAGAAGTCTTCGCCGGAATCATTTGTTGATCCGATTCGTCGGCTTGTGAAACTTGCTCCTGAGGAGGACCGTCCGCCCTGGCCTTTTTCGAAGAAGGAGGGGTTTGGGCACCAGAGGTCACAAGACGCTTCCCGTCCTTCTTGTTAAGCGCAGCGTTCGCCTTCTCTTGGGCGACCAGAGCTGCTTGAAGTTTTCGACTCTCTGCAATAACATCCTTGGCATTAATTCTCCCCCTCCAAGAAGGGGTGAAGGACAAAAACAGGTTAATAAGGCGAATCAAAAAAGGCAGAAGATACCTTCAAAAGCGTAGAAATTATTGTAGCGGATCTCTCCGTCCTGTATCGTCGCCAGGGGTTCGCCAGACTTCATAATGGCCAAAGCTTGGTCATACGTCCAAAAATTGTTTTAGGATATAAATATTAATGAATAAATTGTTTATTTAATCATTTGTTTAATCAGATATATAGCATTAAAATGTAACTATATATAAAGGCACAAATCTTTCATAAAGAAAGTAATCCTAAGTTTATTTAAGTAGTTATAAAGTGTTCATACAAGCATGAAGTGAGACTATACTTTATAATAGACCAATAGACTTAAAATCAACCCAAGTCAAGTAATATGTTATAGGGGTTGGCATATTACTGTTGAGACTTGCATGTAACAGTGTTTTCTATCGAGACAGAAAGCTGATCTCACAAGCTTTAGATACTTAGATATCTAGACAGTTACATGGATCCGGTGAAGGAGTTCATTAGGATTGGGACCCGAATTGAGATAACAACATGGATTAATTTATCTAAAAGTGTCAACTGTTCATCTCATTTGTATTAGTAGGTATAACTAATCCTCCGACTCAAACATTCGTTAATTAGTGATTCTGGATTATAGAGTCTGGTACTTTGATTCTGTGCGAGCACGATCCAACAGGTGAGAGCCTAGGGTGTGTGAGAGCATGGTTGGGTATCACACAAAGTAATTGCAGAATAGTTAATGTCAGATTGAGCATTCATCACTCCCGATAAATGGGAGATATATCCAAATGGCCGCTTGTGGTGAATTAACTGAAATCCTTGCAAGGGGATAGAGTAGAGTAGAAATAGAAATTTTCACTTAACTTATCTTTCAGAGTGAATTCAACCTGTACAAGTAAAACGGACTCTTCGCTATATGTAACCTTGACATGTTCCATGGTTATAAGGAATTGACCAACAGGATATAGTTGATGAAGGATCGTATTATACTGCACCTAATGCTGAAAGGTTAACGTCAGTTATCAACCTGACTTCTTAATTGCTCTAGGGGAATATCATAGGTTCTGCTAGTAACAGCTCGCAACGGTATTATGTTATATACATGTTGGAATTAATCAGGATGAATTCATTTCAAAGGATATATATGGCTAGTGGCAATAAAGAACCTAATGGGTCGTATATGGGACTTGGAACCAAAGGACGAAAATGTAATTAGCGGGACACACTGCATGGGCCGAAATTTAGTGTATTAATTAGGGATAATTAATTTGATTAATAATTATAATTAGATTATAGTTATGAATTAAATTAAAGGATTATCTTATAATATTAATTAGAAGTTTTAATGTGATTATAACTCTAATTAATTATCCCTAACAGTAATTAAATAACTAATTTTATTAGTAATATTATCTAAATATAATTAGTTATCATTTAGATAATGATAAGTATTTATTTAATTATCTAATTAGTAATCCTATTCCGAATAAGATTCTAATTAATTAATTAACTAATACAGCTAGGGTTAGGGTTTTGAGAAGTCTATAAATAGACTCTCTAACTACAAATTTTGGCCAACACTAAATTGAAGGGGCTAGAGGAATCGTTCCGCAACCGTCTCGGCTAATTACAATCTTTCTTACTCTCTCTTTGATCTCGTATCGATTCTGTTAGAGGCAATCATTGCGATTGCTATTATTAAGGTTGATTACTGATTAGTTATTCTTTTCTGTGTTGTTTCTTTTATTGTTCGTGATACACGGATTAAGAGTTGTGGGCACTTCGTTTGCAACTGTAGATAGTTCTTTAGAAATGGTATTTCATTCTATCTCTCTTTATATGAAATAACAGTTAACAAATCTTGGAAAATGGAAATAGATAAAATAGATAAAATTTTATTATTCCGCTGCGCCTAGGCTTGTCTATTTTCCTACATTGGTATCAGAGCCTATGTTAATCTGTTATTTCATATATGTAATGTCACACTCGACCCTAGACGACCTCAATCGGCATCGGGCGTGAAATAGAAAGATCATAATCATTACTTAAGAGTCTCCAAATTATCCAACGCCATTATATTACAATTGAACTACCAAAGTTCTAACCATAATTCTCACAATAAGCAGCCAACTTCCAAACCCCGCCTAAACGCCTGTACTTTCTCACCTAAAAACATTAAAACATTTAAAAACGTGAGACAAAAATCTCAGTAAGAAACTATCAGCTATAAAAACCAACTTTACTTAACATAGCTACATATATACCTTTAGAAAGGGATTTAATTAAAACCTTATAAAATATACTCAAAACCAAAGTTCATATAATTTTATCAAACCAATTCATAATCAAATAAATGTTTTATCAAACCAAATCATATTCAATCAAACGTAAAACCTTATATCAAAATCAATCATAACCGAAAATGTAATCCAATTGAACTTAAAACATTGTATCCATCCTCGAGTTTCTCCCCTTAAGTATCAATCCATAACCACATATATAATCGAGACGTCTCTTAACATTGCCTATCCCATATGGTCTTACCCAACACTTCGCTGCCATACCCAATAGGTCTTCAGACTGTGTACACAGGCCATGTCCCTCACTGAACATGGTCTTCAAATATAAAACCACCGATCCGGATAACTCTCGATGGATATAAAATCATTAAATCATAACGTGCTCAAATTTCCTTTCATAATCAAATTGCAAACTATTTCATAATCATAAATCATTTGGCTTCAATTAGCCCTTTTGTATCATAAAAATCATATTTGGACTTCAACCCAAAATAATAGCAACAATAACCGCAACAGATTTCTCAATCCAAAAACAATTCGTAAGAAATCATCAAATTCATTTTGTTCAATATAGATATATATTGAAACCAAATACATATATGTAAATCAACCAAATTAAGCCTTAAATCAACATAATCAAGTAAAATCTGAAATTCACATAGAAGCATAGTCAATAGCTTCATTTGAACCATAATTTCACAATAAAAAGTAAAATCGTGAAAAAACCCCAATTTACAAAATTCCTGCATAGACCAAAAATATCAATTTCTGAAACTTCTTTGATTATATATATATATATATATATATATATATATATATATATATATATATATATATATCTATATACATAAAACTCAAAATATAGTTGATAGTTACTTACCTTGGTCACTAATTGAAGAAAATACACCCGTTCAATTCTCGTCTAAATTCTGTCTAAGATGTTTCCCCTCTAAACACTTCCGAAATTCAAAAACTCTTTGGTTAGGACTTAGAACTATACATAAGGATGATAAGGTTTAAATATCAAGTGATTTGGACGGTCGAATCTCCGTAAATCAAAGAAACGGTGAAGAAACGGTTCAGAGAAAACTGATGAATTTAAAAGGAAATAGAAAAAGGAAAGGATATGATCACCGCCTGATTTTGATTTGAGATATATATCTCAATTTTGACAAACATCACGTTTGATCCTCCATCTTTCTATAATCTTTTAAAAATTATCCTAACTGTTAATTTACACATAAACCCATCGAATTAACTCCAAACTTTTCTTATAGCACCGAATTAACTTCACACATCCAATAATTATAATATATATTATTATTAAAGTATAAATTCTAGAAATTTAGACACGGACGTGACAATTCTCCCCACCTTAAGAAATTTCGTCCTTGAAATTCATATTCTCTAGTCTATCTTAATTTCCTTCCGAAACCATTTTAGAATTATCAAGATTCCTCATAATCATCATAAGACCACAAATTCTATTGTTTCCCTCCATGAACTCCATGATTTATCCATATCCACATCACTGTAACAATCATTTAAATATAACTCTTAGTAACTCTCAATTTCAACCTAGTTAATTCCATCACCATAATCCACAATAAAACTTCAAATATCCGTCATATCTTCCTAACATACACCAAATCTCACTTTAATAAATTTAAATCACAATTGATTCCATCAATTGCATATATATCAAATATATTTTACCTATCTCCAAGTTCTACGGACTTCAAAAATATCACTTTTGGACCGCTAATATATATAATATTATATTTTTCTTAAACTTCAAATAATTCGAATAATGATTTGCATCAATATATAATCTTATTTTATCATAATAACAATATTTGTATCTATAATTTTTCACTCCAATCATGATGAATATGAACTCCAAGTCATAATCATCAATCAAATATAAACCTTATATCGATAGCATATTTCCTCTATGAATATCAAATTGACTTATTTATTTTCGTACAACCTCTATAATCAAATCCTTACAATAAGACAAATCAATATAGATCATTCTTATACCCATCATCCTACATCCTATTAATAACTCCAAATAAATTTAAGTTTCTCATCAAACTATATGGATAACAAATACGATTTACTTAAATCGCAATATGAAAGTTTTTGAAATCTCCAAGCAATATCCTCAAACACAATAAAAGCCTAAAATTTTTTATAATGTCATTCAATTTCTTTATTTGATCTATAACTACTCAATTTGATCTTTATGTAAATTTAGACTATAATCCTCGAAACTTCAATCTTTTCTCCAAACCATATAACCAAGGAAGATAGAGTACCTAAATTACGATAATCAATGTTTTTTTGTTTCCTCCAAACTCCAAATGATATCTTTATACCCATAAAAGTCAATAAATCTATAATATTATTCGATTTTCTTATTTGACCTATAAACACTCAATTTGATCCTTATATAAACTTAAATCATAATCACACAAACTTCAACTAAAAATAACTTCTATTAACAATATATGTACTATAAAATTTCAATTATCCATATCCTCTTAGATCATATTTATCTCTTAATTTCCTACCTCAAACTGTGCTTAAGATCAGAAACATTTGTCCTCAAAATTCATATCTTAATTATTTCCTCAAACACTATTTAAGCTTACCAAATTTAATATTTAATCATCAAATCATGAACTTTAATATATTCTCTCACTTTACTTCTCATTGATCACTAACATCGGTATCTCTCTAAACATTATTTATACAACTCTCAATAATTCTAAACCTCAACCCAATGAAATTCACCAATAAAACAGTAATTTAAATTTCAGATCTCATTTATTCAACTAGATTCTATAATACACTAAATTCATGTTATAATCTCCCAATCATTAATCAACTTTCAAACCCATTAAATGAAACCTCCATATTTTCTCTTCCTCAATCCCATATCTATTATCTTCAATTTATCACTTTATCATTTCCTCAATCTCTTATAGTCCTAAGAAGACCAACTTATCATGTAAACCAGTAGCAATGTCTCTCAAATAAGGAGAAAAATCAAAGCAAAAACCAAATTCTGGTTGAACTCTAAAATGACCAACATATGTGGTTTTCAGCATAACTTTTTCATACGGAGTCCGATTAAGGCGATTCAAAAACCCTTGGAAACGTAAGATAATAATAAAGAACTTTCATTTAGGACTCCATGACAGATTCAGCCTCTATCTGGTCGTAAAATGCATCATAAGATTCAGATACGAATCTGATTCTCCCGCAGCACCTATATAGACAATTCTCTATTATCTCTAGCTCAAAGTTATGACTTACTCATAACCTATATCACTAAATATCAAATAATTTGCTAATTTTCATACACCCAATATTTTACTAACCATCAAATCCCATTGCTACCCCTCATTAGCTCGTTACTCAATCCTCGAAAAATTCCAAATTATTTCTTAGCTTTCACCAAATATCCATATTCCTCAAATACTATCGATTATTTCTTAGCTATCACCAAATAGTCATATTCCTCAATTACTATCAACCTTAGGTCCGAAGAATTTAACCTAGAGCTCTGATACCAAACTGTCACACCCGACCCTAGACGACCTCAATCGGCATCGGGCGTGAAATAGAAAGATCATAATCATTACTTAAGAGTCTCCAACGCCATTATATTACAATTGAACTACCAAAGTTCTAACCATAATTCTCACAATAAGCAGCCAACTTCCAAACCCTGCCTAAACGCCTGTACTTTCTCACCTAAAAACATTAAAACATTTAAAAACGTGAGACAAAAATCTCAGTAAGAAACTATCAGCTACAAAAACCAACTTTACTTAACATAGCTACATATATACCTTTAGAAAGGGATTTAATTAAAACCTTATAAAATATACTCAAAACCAAAGTTCATATAATTTTATCAAACCAATTCATAATCAAATAAATGTTTTATCAAACCAAATCATATTCAATCAAACGTAAAACCTTATATCAAAATCAATCATAACCGAAAATGTAATCCAATTGAACTTAAAACATTGTATCCATCCTCGAGTTTCTCCCCTTAAGTATCAATCCATAACCACATATATAATCGAGACGTCTCTTAACATTGCCTATCCCATATGGTCTTACCCAACACTTCGCTGCCATACCCAATAGGTCTTCAGACTGTGTACACAGGCCATGTCCCTCACTGAACATGGTCTTCAAATATAAAACCACCGATCTGGATAACTCTCGATGGATATAAAATCATTAAATCATAACGTGCTCAAATTTCCTTTCACAATCAAATTGCAAACTATTTCATAATCATAAATCATTTGGCTTCAATTAGCCCTTTTGTATCATAAAAATCATATTTGGACTTCAACCCAAAATAATAACAACAATAACCGCAACAGATTTCTCAATCCAAAAACAATTCGTAAGAAATCATCAAATTCATTTTGTTCAATATAGATATATATTGAAACCAAAAACATATATGTTTATATGTAAATCAACCAAATTAAGCCTTAAATCAACATAATCAAGTAAAATCTGAAATTCACATAGAAGCATAGTCAATAGCTTCATTTGAACCATAATTTCACAATAAAAAGCAAAATCGTGAAAAAACCCCAATTTACAAAATTCCTGCATAACCCAAAAATATCAATTTCTGAAACTTCTTTGATTATATATATATATATATATATATATACATAAAACTCAAAATATAGTTGATAGTTACTTACCTTGGTCACTAATTGAAGAAAATACATCCGTTCAATTCTCGTCTAAATTCTTTCTAAGATGTTTCCCCTCTAAACACTTCCGAAATTCAAAAACTCTTTGGTTAGGACTTAGAACTATACATAAGGATGCTAAGGTTTAAATATCAAGTGACTTGGACGGTCGAATCTCCGTAAATCAAAGAAACGGTGAAGAAACGGTTCAGAGAAAACTGATGAATTTAAAAGGAAATAGAAAAAGAAAAAGGAAAGGATATGATCACTGCCTGATTTTGATTTGAGATATATATCTCAACTTTGACAAACATCACGTTTGATCCTCCATCTTTCTATAATCTTTTAAAAATTATCCTAACTGTTAATTTACACATAAACCCATCGAATTAACTCCAAACTTTTTTTATAGCACCGAATTAAGTTCACACATCCAATAATTATAATATATATTATTATTAAAGTATAAATTCTAGAAATTTAGACACGGACGTGACATGTAAATAAAAGGGTTTTCAATCAGATTGAATAGATTTATTGTTAGGTTAATTAATAAATTTGATTTAGTTAATTAATCTAAAGATAAATGGAGATTTTAATTATTTGATAATGGTTAAGATGAGATTAAGATGTTTTATGATTCGGTTAATTAACAAAGGGGTTTGTAGAATTAAACAGTTGATTAAAACGATGTTTGTATATGTGATATACGTGTTTTGTGGATTAAGGGTTTAACCGTTTGGATCGTTAAAAGAGTTAATTAGATTAATCTTTGAAATTTGATTTTATTAACGATTTAAGCGAAACGGTTAGAACCGATTAATTATTAATATATATATATATTGGAAATAGTTATATATATATATATAATATAAATTAGTTTATAATATATATAATTAAAAGTTTTAAAACAAAATTAAGTTTTAATAAAAAAATAATAATAATAAAAGTGCTGTGTTCGAAACACAACACATTGAGCTGTGTTTCGAACACAGCTTATTTGTGAAAGTGGTATAGCAGCTTGTTGTACCACTTGCGCAAAACTAAGATGGGCTCATGTATTAGTAAGAGCGGCTGTTTCTGCGTCTGAACAAGGGGTGTGGTGGTCTGTACCTCCCCCTTTCCTTTGTAACACTTTAATTGTTGATCTTCAATGATAATTCTTTCATTCTTTTCAAAAAAAAAAAAAAAAGATGGGCGGCAATTGCTTCCCCTTTGGCAGCAATGCCGCCTATCGTCACGGATGCGATCCGTGATAGGGGACCAACCTGGTTTTCATCCCGTCACATTTATTTTCTGGTTTTATTTTTCCTAAATATTCTGATCTTTCAGAAAATATATTTTATAATCCACTTAATTTAATCATTGTTTATTTTAAATTGTATAGATTGAAATTAAGTTGTCTAATTAAAGATATTTTGATACGATTAATTAGACGAACTATTTCATTGATACTAAATTAAAATTTAGAAACAGCGAATCAGTCCATATAAGTTTATTAATTTATAATTGTTTTAATTAATAAAAGGATATGGTAATTATATGTGTTTTAATTTGATTTTGTAAACCAGGTTTTGTGCTTAATAATCATGTTTGATGTATTAGTTAATCACGTTAAACGGTTTTGGTAAAATGATTAAACACAATAATTTATAATCTCTCGTCTTAAAAGTTTTGTGTTTTGGAATTGATTTTGCAAAGTTATTTAATGTTTAATTATTTGTATGTGATACGGTTGAATTAAACACGTTAAATAATTTTGGCAAAATAATTGAACACGAATAATTAATGTTTTGTATAGGTATATTTTGAATGTCTAATTAAGTTTATATTTGATATATTTTAATTAGAATAAAATGTAAATGATACAAAATTTAATTAAAGGTTAATTTGATAGTAAAGTTAGGTAAAGGACTAAATTGAAAGTAAAATTAATTTAAGGGTTAATTTGATTAACTAAAATATTACATAAATAGTTTATGTAATCAACCAATTAAATTTATTTAATTGAATCTTTGCATGTTTGGAGTTATGGACATATTTGGACCCTCTATTTAGTTTTTGGTATTTTTTGGAAAATAGGACCTGCGTGTCCTGCCTTATCTACTCTCTCTTGTAATTTCTCTTCTCATCTAATTCCCTTCAAATTAGTTGAAGTATTCTAAAGTAGTATATAAATTAAATATTGTTGTAAATCAAGGCGCCAAGGAAAAGACGGAGGACCTGAAGGACAAATATGTAATAGTTAGTATTTACCCTAGGGTGACCTTTTATTCCGTTTCTGGCTCGACGGAATAATTTAGATAATATGTCCATAACCGCCAATGTAAATTGTATGTGTTTGATGTATGCTAAAGCAAATCAAGACTAGGTTAGATTATGAGATTTAAAATAAAGATCCCTCACTAAACAAAAGGTTAAGTCAATAAGCAAGTTTTAAAATCAGTTGCCCCCCTAATATTATAATTCAGCCGGGAGTATCTGGGGGGCCTTTGGACGACTGAGAGTCTTAGGGCTTGGGGTCTTATGGATAACATCTGAATTATCAAAAAGCGTGTTCACGAATATATAAGGTTAATGACTTAAAGTGGCTGAGAGTAATTGGGCGAGTCGTCTGGATTATTTAAAGCTATTGGGCAATATGGTTGGGATTAATATTAAAACATATTAGTTACTAATGTGGTTAGTAACCCAACAACCTAGGAATCACATGGTTGATGTGATTGATTGCATGAATCTACCTATTAAAGGGAGTGAACTTGTTTGAGTCATTCAAGGTAAGCTTCACGAGATAGGATCCTAGCTCACTAAAGAGTTTGTAAAATTCTTCGAATTAATATAGAGGGTTATTAATTTGGTAAAATAGTGGGAGCAATTTAAAAACAAGTAAAGTCCTACATATTTAAATTGTAATGAATTAAGCAAATGAATAACATCCGTCACTCTATCTCACTCTCAAGTTAAAGTAAATACTCTGAATCAGCATATCTAAAATGGATCTACATAATATTTTAATCGATAACAAATTGAATAGTTCGAAATTCACCAACTATTCTGGCAAACTCAGAATTGTTTTGAAGTTCGAAATGATTGGGTATGTATTAAGATACACTGATACCCATCGTCAAAATTGTTTTGAAGTTCGAAAGGATTGGGTATGTGTTAAGATACGCCGATACCCAATGTCCTTGTTGATGATGCTCCTATCAAGAAGATTGATGTTTACCGGAAGCACCAATTAGATGACAAACGTACATGATGTATCATACTTGCAGCTGTGGCACTAGAGTTACAAAGGCAACATAAGAACATGGATGCGTATTCCATGGTTATGCACTTGGAGGAGGTGTTTTGAGAAACAGACTCAAATGCGAATACTATGAGATAGCAATGATTGTTTCGCTCCAAGATGCAAGAAGGTTCTTCTGTTGTGGCACTTTGTGTCAAGATGATTGACTACCTCACCAAAGATATCTAGTATTGGATTTGTGATGGATAATGAATTAAGTGTTGACTTAGTTCTACAATCCCTCCTAGAGATTTATTCATAAGTTCATCTCGAACTGTCAGATGAATAAACTCAGAGACCTCTCTAGAAGAGCTCTTGAATATGCTCAAGCCAGTTGAGTCCAAATCTTAAGAAAGTGATGTCAGCACTTGTTATTGAGGGATCTCACGAGAGAAAGGGAAGTTTCCCAATTCTAAAGATTCCAAGAAGAACAAATGCATTAAACCCAAGTCAATAAAAGCAAGAAGGGAATGCCACCAATATGGTAAAGAAAAGAATTGGAAGAGGAACTGTAAGAAGTACTTAGACTCTCTCTAGAAGAAGGGTCATGATGGTGCTTTTACTTTTAGAATTAAAAGATAGATAATTCAACTTACTTGTGGGAATGTCACCTAGGCCATATAAGCAAGAAACTCATGTCTAAGCTACATTAAGATGGGCTTATAGACTCGGTTGATTTTGAATCAATGAGCACATGTAAGTTTTGTTTAAAGGAAAGATGACAAAGACACCCTTTAACAATAAAGGAGAATGTGTAAGACACTCTAAGACTAGTACATTCAGATGTATGTAGTCATACGTCAACACAAGCAAGAGAAAGGTTCATTCACTTCATAAGATGATCATAACGGATATTAATTCATCTGCTTGATGAAGCACAAAGTTAGAGGCTTTTGAGAAAGTTCAAATGCTTTAAGAATGAAGTAAGAAAAACAAAAAGGAATATTATAGTGCTTCGATTAGATCGCCGTGGAGAATATATTTCTAATGAATTTTCTGAATTATCTAAATTGAATATAGGATTCGCTCATAATGGACTCCTCCGTATACGCCACGATGTATCTGAATGGAGAAATTGTACTCTATTAGATATAGTACGATCCATGATGAGAACAACCTCTCTTCCAAAGATGTTCTAAGGCTACGCCCTAGAAACCGCCTTATTTACCTTGAACCGAGTATCCACAAAACCGCCAAGTTCTATTCCATTTGAATTGTTCATTGGAAAAGAAACCTAGTTTCTCTTTCATGAGAATTTAGGGGTGTTCAGCATATGTTAAATACATAGCATCAGATTAAGTTAGACCTTAAATCTGATAAATATTTCTTCATTGGAATTCCGAAGGAAACAGTAGGATATTACTTCTATCATTCGGATGATCGAAAGTAATAGTATCCAAACACACTGTATTTCTAGAGAAAGAGTTTCTTCTAGAAACACAAGTAGAGAGCGTGATTGAACTTGAAGAAGTTCAAGAAGAAGGATTGGCTGAAATAGCGGAAGCAATGGTGGAACCCGAATCTGTCTCACAAGATGAGACACTGGTGACATTACTAACTCATAGGTCTGGTCGAGTTCATCAAATCCCAAAGAGATTTGGATTTCTAGTGGGAGCCGATGAAATCCCAAAGAAATTTGGATTTCTAGTGGGAGACGACGAAGAGGTTCACGTGTTAGACGATAAACCTATGACTTATGAGAAGGCTCTTGTAAACCTATACATATAAGCTAGTGGGAGCTCGTATGAGCCTTTACATGTAAACTAGTGGGAGCTTGGTTGTTTATTTAGTATTATATGTCGACGATATTCTACTAATGGGAACGACGTAGCTATACTGCAATTGGTGAAAATTTTGGTTATCGGATAAAATTCTCCATAATAGACTTAGGAGAAGCAGCTTACATCTTAAGGATTAAGATTTATGGAGATAGATTGAGAAGACTACTTGACCCCTCCCAGTCTGAATACATTGACAAAGTGCTCAACGTGTTTTGCACTAGACCTAACATCACCTTTTGCTTTAAGCATGACAAAGTCGATTATAGGTCAATCCGAGTGATGGTCACTGGATTATTGTCAAGAACATTCTTAAGTACTTAAAATGACTAAAGATATGTTTCGAGTATATGGATATGATAAATTGAAAGTTAGAGACTTTCATATATAAGTCATCAAACAGATAAAGATGTTTTCGCAGAATACAAGTTTATTCTCGAAGAGGTACGGTTAATTGGAATAGTTCCGAGCAGGAAACCGTAGCTGAGCCATAAATTAAATCAGAGTATATATATATATGTGTGTGTGTGTGTGTGTGTGTGTGTGTGTGTGTGTGTGTGTGTGTATGTGTGTAGCAGCTTCGGAAGCAGCTAAAAGGAGGTTTGGAATGCAAGTTCATTAATGAACTAGGCGTGGTACCTGACATTGTTAATGAGATTAACAATAGGGATGTTGCTCTTGCTAAGGGCCCGCAGTCTCATAATACGTCCAAACACTACCTCAGTCGTTACCATCTCTTTCGAGAGATAACAACAAGAGTAGATGTGAGAATTAAAAGAGTGCCCACCAAGGCACAATCTTATAGATCCATTTAAAAGAATTCCTTACCCCAAAAGGTTCATGATCGTCATGCGAACGCTTATGGGAATGTTTTCAGAAACAATTGGCTTTAGTCCAAGTGGGAGAATGTTGGAGTTTAGTGTCCTAAAGACAATTGTTTTAGGATATAAATATTAATGAATAAATTGTTTATTTAATCATTTGATTAATCAGATATATAGCATTAAAATGTAACTATATATAAAGGCACAAATCTTTCATAAAGAAAGTAATCCTAAGTTTATTTAAGTAGTTATAAAGTGTTCATACAAGCATGAAATGAGACTATACTTTATAATAGACCAATAGACTTAAAATCAACCAAAGTCAAGTAACATGTTATAGGGGTTGACATATTACTGTTGAGACTTGCATGTAACAATGTTTTCCGTCGAGACAGAAAGCTGATCTCACAAGCTTTAGATATTTAGATATTTAGACAGTTACATGGATCCGGTGAAGGAGTTCATTAGGATTGGGACCCGACTTGAGATAACAGCATGGATTAATTTATCTAAAAGTGTCAACTATTCATCTCATTTGTATTAGTAGGTATAACCAATCCTTAGACTCAAACATTTGTTAATTAGTGATTCTGGATTATGGAGTCTGGTACTTTGATTCTGTGCGAGCACAATCCAACAGGTGAGAGCCTGTGGTGTGTGAGAGCAGGGTTGGGTATCACACAAAGTAATTGCAGAATAGTTAATGTCAGATTGAGCATTCGTCACTCCCGATAAATGGGAGATATATCCAAATGGCAGCTTGTGGTGAATTAACTGAAAATCCTTGCAAGGTGATAGAGTTAAGAGTAGAAATAGAAATTTTCACTTAATTTATCTTTCAGAGTGAATTCAACCTGTACAAGTAAAACAGACTCTTCGCTATATGTAACCTTGACACGTTCCATGGTTATAAGGAATTGACCAACATGATATAGTTGATGAAGGATCGTATTATACTGCACCTAATGTTGAAAGGTTAACGTCAGTTATCAACCTGACTTCTTAATTGCTTTGGGGGAATATCATAGGTTCTGCTAGTAACAGCTCGCGACGGTATTCCGTTATATACATGTTGGAATTAATCAGGATGAATTAATTTCAAAGGATATATACGGCTAGTGGCAATAAAGAATCTAATGGGTCGCATATGGGACTTGGAACCAAAGGACGAAAATGTAATTAGCGGGACACACTGCATGGGCCGAAATTTAGTGTATTAATTAGGGATAATTAATTTGATTAATAATTATAATTAGATTATAGTTATGAATTAAATTAAAGGATTATCTGATAATATTAATTAGAAGTTTTAATGTGATTATAACTCTAATTAATTATCCCTAACAGTAATTAAATAACTAATTTTATTAGTAATATTATCTAAATATAATTAGTTATCATTTAGATAATGATAAGTATTTATTTAATTATCTAATTAGTAATCCTATTCCGAATAAGATTCTAATTAATTAATTAACTAATACAGCTAGGGTTAGGGTTTTGAGAAGTATATAAATAGACTCTCTAACTACAAATTTCGGCCAACACTAAATTGAATGGGCTAGAGGAATCGTTCCGCAACCGTCTCGGCTAATTACAATCTTTCTTACTCTCTCTTTGATCTCGTATCGATTCTGTTAGAGGCAATCATTGCGATTGCTATTATTAATGTTGATTACTGATTAGTTATTCTTTTCTGTGTTGTTTCTTTTATTGTTCGTGATACACGGATTAAGAGTTGTGGGCACTTCGTTTGCAACTGTAGATAGTTCTTCAGAAAAGGTATTTCATTCTATCTCTCTTTATATGAAATAACAATTAACAAATCTTGGAAAAGAGAAATAGTTAAATAGATAAAATTTTATTATTCCGCTGCACCTATGCTTGTCTATTTTCCTACACAAGCAAGAAGCTGCTCGGAGCCAAGGATATAGAGATTGAAGAGTTATCAGGAGGGTAAAGCTAAAACTAGAAGAGGTCACCTCCATTTTAGGGGATTTTGCCCGTTTCTTTTTAGGAGCAGAAGAACTTGCTTCTTCTCTAGAGGTAAGGTTTTGGGCCTTCATGGTCGTAATAGGAATACGAAGTGAAGAAGGCACCAAGGAAGGGTTTAAGTTCAAACTCGAAGTTCTCTCGGAAGAAGAAGTAGAAGATGAAAGAAGCATTCAATAAAAAAAAACTCAGGAAAGAATGGAAAGATTACAGTAGAAAGATGAAGTTACATGAAAAATCGAAAGGTAGAGAGAGAGATCAAACTTCTGTAGATAATTGAAGAAAATCGTAGAGAGCAAAAATGAAGATGAAAGAAGTTGAAAGGAAAGCCTTTTCTATTTGGTGAAATGATTAAATAGTTTCGAAATCCGTGTCGAGAACTGCCACCTGTAAAAGCGTCATTGGCCTAGATAAAGGTGCCCATCAGGTGCAATAAATGCTAATAACATGCGAGGAAGCTGAGAAGTCCTAAAGAACTTAAAAGACCGTTTAGGGGAGGCTTCTGATAACATCCGCCATGAAACATGAAGGACTAAGTTGGAGATATTCCCTAGCGAAGAGGGCTCAAAGGGAGAAAAGGCCCGCCTCCAAGATATATGGCGTACAGATAAAGATACGGTGTCGTCTTGAGCATTCCTTCTTACGATCCGCCACATAGTACATAACAGGAATACGATGTCGTCTCGTAAAGACTTATGATCCGCCTTAGTTGGAAATACGGTGTTGTGCCAGGGATACTTACAAAGATCCGCCCAAGAGGGGCAAAAAGGGGATTCGCCTCATATGGCAATCCCCCTCTAGAAGAAGCAGAGGATTATACGGCGTAACTCACTATCATTTAACTAGCATTAATGGTAGCTCAGAACCTGCCAAAACTCGGAGGTTAGATGATGGAGTTAAACTACATTGAGCATTACTCTTCATTAAAGGGACATTAAAGAGAAGGTTATTACAGTTATCACTCAAACTTGTATAAATACCTTTGTAATATGACAACAGAGGTATACTTACACACTCTTCTTAGTTTTGCTTTGTCATTACAGTTTATTCTCTTAAGAAGTTTACTGACTTAGGCATCGGAGTGCCCCCGACCGATCCCAACGACGCCTCCCAAGAACGCTTTACGGTGCTGCTAAATCTACACAATATCAAGGGTCCCTCGACTACTTAATCATCATAGGAGCAGTAAAATATCTTATTGGAATTTGAAATATAGTTCTGCTATATATACTTACCAAAAAATACAATATAAATGGTATTGCTGATGTGTCAATACCATTAAACTTATAACGTAACTAATACGATATTTATTTAACTATATACTCTAAGATTTCCTACCATAATTTTATTTAATCAAATACCTCATAAGAATAATCACTAATAATAAATAATTGGAATTTAGGTAAAGGTTGCAATACATACATATTTGGGAAAAGTACAAAAATAAACCTTGTGGTTACACCTGTTTTCGAACAACACTCATGTGGTTTAAAAGTTTGCAAAATGATACCTTGAGGTTCATTCCGTTAGCAAACACATATCAAATTGACTAACGGTGTTAAAAGTCAAAGGGAAAAGAGTTAATTTAGTCCTTATATTTATTTATTTTATAAATTAACCCTCCTTATAATCTAATTATCACAAACAAACCCCAAAATAAAAAATAAAAATCAAATATACTCTCTTTTCCATCTCACTTTAATTTCTTATTTTTCTTCTTCTCTTCTCTCTCTACTCTTTGTTAATTTCTCTCTCTAAAATCTCTCTTTCGCAACCAAAATTTGAATCATAATTTAGGATTGTAATTAATTTCTCTCTCTTTTGCTCTTAATCTCTTTATCATTCCTTCCTCGATTGTCTCGATTATTCTCCTCACTTGCCTCTTCCTCCTCTCTTCTAATTCAATCCTCACTTTCTCCATTTTTAACATCAATTAACAAAATCAGTAACTCATCACCCAAAATTTCGAGAAATTGAGATGAAGAAACTAACAGAAATGAACAGATTCGGTTAATTAATTACATGTTGAGAAACGAGAGTGTCGATGTCCAATTGTTGCTGGTGGATCTACAGAGATATATTATGGCCGAGAAACGAGAAAGGAGAAGTAGCCGTAACCGTACTAGTCTTGTTCATTTTGATTTTGAGTCTGGTAAGAAAGTATATGATTCGGATTCGGATTCAGATTCAGATTCGGATTCATTAATTCTCTGGACTATTTTCTCTGCGGAGGAAGATGATGATTATAAGATAACCCCGGAATCAGTGTCTGCATCTACGTTTGTGTATGGTTTTCCACCGGAATCATTACTCGATACACCATTCCGATTTGCGCGTTGTTGTTGTTGCTGCTGCTATTATACATATTCGCATTGGATTCAACAGCGTTCATCATCAAATCCCTAAAACACAAAATCAAAATCAAAGAATCAGAAACCAACACAAAATCAAAATCACAGAATCAGAAACCAACACAAAATCAAAGAAAAACAAGAAAACTCTAAGTAATTCATTCTTCTGGGGAAGATTGAGATGACGAGCTTCTTATTAATAGAGATGGAAATGTAGGAAAGGGGGCATGCAATACAGGTGAAAAGGTTGTAAGGTGGGGTTTATTTAGGGTTTGGTTTGTTTTAGAGAGAGAAAGAAAGAAGAAAAAATAAGAAATTAGAAAGAGATAGAGAAGAGGGTATATTTGATTTTTATTTTTTATTTTGAGGTTTATTTGTGATAATTAGATAATAAGGAGGGTTAATTTATAAAATAAATAAATATAAGTACTAAATTAACTTTTTTCCCTTTGACTTTTAACACTGTTAGTCAATTTGGTATGTGTTTGCTAACGGAATGAACCTCAATGTACCATTTTGCAAACTTTTAAACTACATGGGTGTTATTAGAAAACAGGTGTAACCACAAGGTTTATTTTTGTAATTTTCCCTACATATTTCGTGGGTGCACAACCCTATCTTAAAAAGCTCTGAGATAATAATAAGAATTAAAAATTATCCATGACATAAAAGAACAGGGAAAAGTATATATTTTGAGTACCCGGTACTCAAACCTGATTATATATGTTAATTAATATAAATTTGATTTAAGGCCTAATACATCACTAGCTCATTGAACTTGTCCATAATAGTAGATTGACTCCCTGAACTTTGTAAGTATCTCACCAGCTCCTTGAATTTGATTATTCCATATCACCAACTCCCTAAACTTGTCCATAAAAGTAGATTAGCTTCATGAACTTTATAAGTGTCTCGTCAACTCCTTAAACTTACTTATTCGGTAACAAATAAATACAAAAACCATAATAATAACTCTCAATCTCCATCCATTCGATCTTTCAAATCTGCAACACTAACTCTTATAATAGGTTGAAAGGCATGAGAAGAGAAAAAATTATCTCTCGAATAGATGAAGGTGTATTTTTAGAATTCAGGTTTAATAGGTTTTTGTATTTAGTTGTTACGGAATAAGCAAGTTTTGGGAGTTGGTAAAACACTTATAAAGTTTAAGGAGCTAATCTACTTTTATGAACAACTTGAGAGAGTTGGTGATACGAAATAATAAAGTTGAATGAGCTGGTGAGACAGTTACAAAGTTTAGGGAGCCAATCTACTATTACGGACAAGTTCAGGGAGTTGATCATGTATTAAGCTTTGATTTCAATTATATATCATGTTCACTTGGAATTTAAAGTGATTGAACTTTAAATTTAGGGAAAAGTACAAAAAATAAAACTTGTGGTTTGCGTCATTTTCAAACATAGACAATATAGTTTAAAAGTTTGCAAACGGCTACCTTGAGGTTCAAGCCATTAGCAAAGATAGTAAAAAATACTAATAATGAATGCACCCATCTTCTTCGAGACATAAAACTCAACTCAATGTCTTCCAATTCCTCTTCTCGTCTCTTCCTATGTCTTTACTGTCCCCGAAAGTTCTACACCTGCCAAGCTCTCGACGACCACCAAAACGATCACAAGCGCGAAAGAGCCGCCGCTCACCAGAATCTATCAATGGAACCGATGTCTAGTGCGATGTTTCTCGATCACTAGTGCTGGTTGGAACCAATCCACACTACTCATTAGTTTTTTAGTTCCGCTTCTTGTGTTTCTTTTACTCAGCTTGACGCGGATTCTCCGTTGTTTGTTGGTGATCTGAAGAGTGAACCACTAAACCTTGATCTTACTCTACGTTTATAAGTTTATGTGTTTGTAATAATCTATTTGGGTTGAACTAGTTAAGTAGCAGTTTTTTTTTAGTTATTAATTCTATGCTTTTAGTTTTGGATATATATAATATGGATGATTTTCAAAACTGTTAACCCATTTTTGAGAAGAGAGAGAAGAATAAAAGTATGATTTTGTTTTTGTTTTATGGTTTGATGCCTTATATAGGAGCAAGACCGTTCCTGACCTTTTGTAGGTCCGGGGCGAGAAAATAAAATTGGACCCCTTTAATACCAAAATTCTAAAAGTAAAATTTCTTTAGAAGTTGAAATAGAGATTGGTGGACATCCCAACTAGGTTGGCACCTCCTACCAACTCTCAAAATATGCTAAACAAAATTAAAATTGTTCTAAACAACTAAAGAACGGTCTCTATGTTGATATTCTTCATTTTCTAACTCTTTTCCAACCATTGAATATCATCTTTAATTGCCTACAAAATAAAGTATGCAAATAATTAAAAAAAAAATATCAGTAACATAAAATAAACAATATCAATAACATCAAATTTATCAAGAGTAACATCAGTAACATCAAGTTTATCAAAAACATCAAATATATTTAAACAATATCAGTAACATCAGTAACATCAAATTTATCAAAAATATCAAATAAATAGAAACAATATCAGTAACATTAAATTTATCAAAAACATCAAATTTATCTAAACAATTAAAGCAGCAAAATTATGCAAAATCAAAGTAGCAAAATTATAGAAAAAATCAAATCAAATCAAACTTAAACATAAATCAAAGCAGCAAAATTTTTATAGAACAACAAAATCATGAAAAAAAAAACAAATCAAATTTATCTAAAAATCAAATTTATCTAAAATATCAAACATATCTAAAAACACAAATCAAATCAAATCAAATTAAAGCACCAAAATCATAGAACAACAAAACAAAGCAGCAAAATCATTATGCAATTTTATTAATTCACTTTTACTTTCTAGAGAAACAAATCGCAGCAAACCAGCAGATGGAGAAAACGCAATCGGAAGACCGCAAGCCGCAAACGGAAGTCAGACGGCAATCACAAAACAGAAGGAGAGGAACAAGCAAACGGAAGTCAGGATTCCTAGCAGCAGCAAAACAGAAAAAAGAAGGAAAAAAGAGAAGACGACGCGAAGAAGGCTTTGAAGAGCAGACGCGAATGAGAAGCGAAGGAAGGGAAGAGTCGGCGTAATCAAGTAGGTTATTATCTTATTTTTTATAATTATATATTTTTTTTAAACATACTGAACTAAAATTATTATTTTTGGACCCCTAGAATTTATGGGCCATGGGCCTGCGCCCCAATAATCTAGGTCCAGGGCCGGCCGTGTATAGGAGATGGTGAATTGAGTTTTATGTTTGGAGAGAAGATTATCCATTCGTTATTGTTTGAATTTTTTAAAAGATAATTTGATTTTTTTACCAAAATTGATAAATCATCACTTTTTTTAAAGTCATTATTATTCTTGACCGTTTTTGTAACATTTTAAATCTCACGATATGAATATAGTTTATGTTTGAAAATGATTCAGTGAAGACAGCTAATCTCTATATCTGAGTTAGGCTGAGTTTGAGATGGAATCAGTAAACAATTACAATAAATATATAACTTGAACATGAAAGTGTCCGGATGAGATGATAAGATCTTTTTTGCTTTGTATGTCTCAATAGAGATGTTATTCCTTGTAGCGGAGTTATAAAACGCAAGAGGTAATATAGACAAGAAAGAGCAGAGCCCATAACATATTGGTCTAGAAACAAAAAGAAAAACAACGGCCATGGTTGTGGGTGAAACTGAAAGCACAAATATAGACAAAACTTGTAGCTGCAAAGGTTTCAGTTTCTCCAACTCCAACAGTATGCGCGTCTCAACCACTCTGTTCCCTTTAAGTAAAACTTTGGTAAGTGAGCATCACGCTCTTAATTGCATATTATCATGTCAGAAGAGTGAGTCTCTAATTTAAATGGTTAAAAAAGAAGTTGAGGTGTGTGTGTTCTCTGTTTCTTATGTCATCACTCACTATCACTTACAATGACAGAGTGACCAATTTTTCTGCGACCAGAGAATCAAAACGCCATTGCCTTCTTCAAATCAAAGATAACCAACCCATTTCTATTCTAATACCCAAAACACCTTTACCATTCAACCAAAGCAAAACCTTTTCTAAAGGAAGAATCTTTCTTTCTTACTTTATCTGCTCATCTCCAATTCAAAAAGGTAAATTTTTTTTCTGTTTTTCCTTGCTTCAAAATTTGTATCTTCATACCCATATGCATTTCGAGCTATTTTCATTAATCTTCTTGCTGTATTAATATTAAGTAGAATTTTGGCTTTTTTTTTTTTTTTTTTTTAGGGATTGGAGGTAATTTCCCTCTATGGCTTTGATCTGATCAGTAATATCACTCTTCATTTAAGTACCTTTTTTCTGGGTTTTCCTTCAGCTCTTAAACTGAGTCTTTTAGGTATATGTTGAATTTTGAATTTTTGAGTGTTGTTAATAATCATCACTCAAAACTAAATTGTATGGTCTTGGGTCCTGATTCTCTCTTATTATGAATTTTTGTAGGACTCTTTCTGAATATTTGGATAAAACAAGCATTATATAAAGGTTTAGTAGACCAGAAGATCATTGCTTGTTGTGATAATGGTTTCAAGGTCATATTCAAACCTCTTAGATCTTGCTTCTGGCGAGGTTCCAACTTTTGGTCGTGAGAGGAAGAGACTTCCTAGAGTAGCTACTGTTGCTGGAGTGTTGTCTGAGTTGGATGATGAAAACAGCAACAGTGCTGGCTCTGATGCTCCCTCTTCTATCCCACAAGAGCGAATGATCATTGTCGGGAATCAGCTTCCTCTTCGGGCTAATCGAAGCCTAGATAGTGAGGGGAAATGGAAGTGGCATTTTAGCTGGGATGAGGATTCACTTCTCCTACAACTCAAAGATGGACTTGGTGAGGATGTTGAAGTTGTCTATGTTGGTTGTCTTAAAGAAGAGGTTGATCCCACTGAGCAAGATGATGTAGCCCAAACATTGCTCGAAACTTTCAAATGCGTACCAGCTTTCATCCCTCCTGAACTTTTTAGTAAATTCTACCATGGTTTTTGTAAGCAACACTTGTGGCCTTTATTTCATTACATGCTCCCGCTATCACCGGATCTAGGTGGAAGGTTCAATAGGTCCCTTTGGCAGGCTTATGTTTCGGTGAATAAGATATTTGCGGACAAAGTAATGGAAGTAATCAACCCTGATGATGATTTTGTGTGGGTTCATGACTACCATTTGATGGTTTTACCAACATTTTTGAGGAAGAGGTTTAATAGGGTGAAGCTTGGTTTCTTCCTTCATAGTCCATTTCCATCGTCTGAAATATATCGAACACTTCCTGTTAGGGATGAACTTCTGAGAGCACTTCTTAATGCTGACCTTATAGGCTTTCATACTTTTGATTATGCTAGGCATTTCCTTTCTTGTTGTAGTAGAATGCTTGGTCTTTCGTATGAGTCTAAAAGAGGCTACATAGGGCTCGAATATTATGGTCGGAATGTCAGCATAAAAATTCTTCCTGTCGGAATTCACATTGGCCAGCTTCAGTCTGTGCTGAATCTTCCAGAGACAGAATCCAAGGTTGCGGAGCTATGTGATCGTTTTAGGGGGCAAACCGTTATCCTTGGTGTTGATGACATGGACATATTTAAGGGACTAAGCTTGAAACTTATGGCCATGGAACAATTGCTCATACAACATCCGGATAAGAGAGGTGAAGTAGTTTTGGTTCAAATAGCAAATCCGGCAAGAGGACGTGGAAAGGACGTGCAGGAGGTTCAAGCTGAAACCAAAGTCATGGTGAGGAGAATCAATGAGAAATTTGGAAGATCGGGATATGATCCGGTGGTTTTGATTGACCACCCGCTCCACTTATATGAGCGCATTGCATATTACGTTATTGCAGAATGTTGTCTTGTTACGGCAGTAAGGGATGGGATGAATCTCATTCCGTACGAGTATGTTATATGTAGGCAAGGAAATGACAAGTTGGACCAGACAATGGGGCTACACCCATTGCCCCCGAAAAAAAGCATGCTGGTGGTTTCGGAGTTTATTGGATGCTCCCCATCATTGAGTGGGGCTATTCGAGTAAATCCGTGGAACATAGATGCTGTGGCGGATGCTATGGATTATGCTTTAAGAGTCCCTGAGCCGGAAAAGCAAATGCGACATGAAAAGCACCATAGATATGTAAGTACACATGATGTTGCGTATTGGGCTCGTAGCTTTCTGCAGGATCTTGAAAGGGCTTGCCAGGATCATGTGAGGAGGAGGTGCTGGGGAATTGGATTTGGTTTAGGTTTTCGTGTAATTTCTGTGGATCCAAATTTCCGGAGACTTTCAGTTGAACATATTGTTTCAGCATATAAAAGGGCCAAGAATCGAGCGATACTTTTGGATTATGACAGTACTATGATGCTTCCAGGTTCAATAAGTACAACTCATAATCCAGAGGCTATTGCAATCTTGAACAATTTGTGTAGAGATCCTAAGAATGTCATTTTCGTCGTCAGTGGGAAGGGAAGGGAAACACTTTCTGAATGGTTTTCTTCTTGTGAAAAGCTCGGGATTGCTGCAGAACATGGTTATTTTGTGAGGTACATTCCTTTTTTTTTTTGTTCAACTTGGATATTCTAGATTCGTACAAGTATTAGCCGATGAGGTGATTCTAGAAATCGACTTTGATCTATTTGGTGCAGGCTGAATCGTGGTGCAGACTGGGAAACTTGTGTATCCATGCCAGATTTTGATTGGAAACAGATTGCGGAGCCAGTAATGAAGCTTTACACGGAAACAACTGATGGTTCCTATATTGAGACCAAAGAAAGTGCTCTAGAATGGAATTACCAGTACGCAGATCCAGATTTCGGATCGTGTCAGGCTAAGGAGCTGCTAGACCATCTAGAAAGTGTTCTTGCAAATGAGCCAGTTTCTGTCAAGAGTGACCCGAACATTGTAGAAATTAAACCGCAGGTTAGTACTTGATGTTTTATCTTCGTTGCAATGTTCTGATAATCAAAAGATAGAAGGGAACATATTAGTTGAAATAGGTTGGTAGGTAGTCCAGTTACCAGCATTAGCTATCAAATAGGAAAGTCACTAACAGAAGGCTGAGATTGACTTGGTTTTAGGATTTGTATCTTGTAATAGAGTGATTCTATGAGGTCCTGGTGCATCAATTGAAATATAGAATAATATCAAAATGAGTGTTCAAAACTTGCAATGAATAACTTTGGTACTTGAACAGGGAGTGAACAAAGGTCTAGTGGCGGAACGACTGCTGGAAATAATGCAAGAGAAGCAAATGCTTCCGGATTTCGTTGTCTGCGTTGGGGATGACCGATCGGATGAAGACATGTTCGAGGTGATAATGACTGCAAGATCAGGTCCTTCTCTTTCTCCAGTTGCTGAAGTATTTCCATGTACAGTTGGTCAAAAACCGAGCAAGGCCAAGTACTACTTGGAAGACACTTGTGATATTTTGAGAATGCTGCAAGGACTGGCCGATGCTTCGGAGCTGGCTGATCATTGATTACCATATCCTTCCAGTGAATTTTTATGTGGTGAAGAATTTTCAAGCCTCACCACATATATTGCTGCTTTATTTGTCTATTTCTTCCACATTGATGATTTGTTTTCAGAGGTTGTAGTCCCTCCTCCCTCCCATCCCAATTAAGGTCCACTAGTAGGAATTCACGTTAAATTTTGCTTTAAGCAATTAGAGCCAAGCTCACATTGCTGATGTTTTAACTCCAAAGCAAAATGACATTAAACTCTTCTTAATAAATTCATTTGATAGAAAGGAACTCTGTCTAGTTTACAAATCAAATTTCAATTGAACCAATCAATCATAAACAAACAATCACTAGTATTATAATGGATTTGTTAGGATTATTCTGGTTATGAGTTGAATATTTATCCACTCGTAAGTGAAACGGGTCAAGCACATCTAAAAAGATGAAGAACTAAGATTAGAGTTTTATAAACTAAACCTAAACTATAAATAGATAGCCATCTAACCTTAATCAAGGTTAATCGACATAAAACACATTCCTCTCTACGACACCCTATCTCTCCAGCTCAGAAGCCTGCGTTGGTTCGTGAATTATTCGTCTTCACCTTGAGACAAACATTTACATGAGTAATTTGTCACCGGTGATATGAGATTGTGGTAGATCCGACTCTTCCGCTGCTAATCAACTCAACGGGTTCTGCTCTACAAGAGACAAGCCTTAAACCCGTGTTTGTATTAGGATTATTTAATGGACAATCCCTTCATTAGTATCAGAGACATAGATCTCGTTTTTTTGTCAATTTTGGTCCTCAAGACCGTTTTTGCCGTAGAATGGCTGCGAAATCATCGAAAACTGTGTTATTTACGTTTTAGGATATTCTATTTCCAATTTAAAGCGAATTCCAGTCTCATCCGAGTGTGTTTGAGTCTCAAACCCTAGTTTTCGTTCGTCGTATGGATAAACAGACCTCACCATCATGATCATAGACCCCAAAAACCCTAAACTGGACTAAACTTTAAGACCAGTAGGGGCAGGAAGGTGGCACGTGGCCACCACACACTTGTGTGCAGGCGCATGCCAATCACGCTGTGACGCGTGGCGACGCGTCCTCTTACGACAGCGTGCCATGTGGCGCACATGGAGCCCATGCGCTAAGCGCATGAGCGGCCTCCCCGACCTCGTTTTCGACCCGATTTTTCCAAGGACTTTCTAGTTTTATGGTATGATTTTGGTAATTTTTCTATGTCTAGAATTTTTTTATGTCAGGAATAGTCTGCTATAAAATCAGGCAGCCCATGCCATATCATTTTCTTCAGGGGTGTGGTTGTTCTGCAACAACATTTAATTTCTTGACCAGGAAAGATATTCAATAATTTAGTGATGAGTGATTACAAAATTTTGGACCCATGTTTCACCCAACTAGAGATTCTCACTCAACGCCACTGTTCTTCTTCTTTTCGCTCTCCTTCCCTGCTTGCTCACCATGTGAATTCTTCCACCGAACAGGCAGTGACTCTTTTACGAGCAGTCTGTACAAAAAGCGTGTATTATCGGTATTAATGCTTTCATCTTGTTTTTTTATGCTTGAAAATGCTAGAAAACACCCATAAATAATACACACAAATTGTACTTATCATATATATCGTAAGATATGCAACCATCTGAGATAAAAAAAAAAAACATGCATCACTAACTCAAATTGGATCTAGTGGAGCACATTTTGACACGTTTTGCAGACCATGACCTTAATTGATCAGTGTTGAATGTCATATTTATTTTTCATATGTTATCTCGTTCTTTTAGTATCATGTATGTTATGCTTTTAATTTTCTGCATTATTATATCTCGTTTTTTTTTCTGTAATACGCATGTTTTTGTTATATCTAATCCCGAAAAAATTTGTTCGTGATTTTTTTTTGAACCAAGATATATTAAATTATCCTCATACGTATGAATAAATACTTCCAATACGAAAAATTGCACGGCCAAAGATGTAAATTTTAATGTCCATTAATATATATATATATTTGGGTAAATTTCACTCATGGTGTACAAACTTTACCATAAATCACACTTTGGTGTACAGACGTCAATTTGTCATATTAATAAATACGTACTTAGGGATGACCTCCCACTATGGTATACAGCAGATAAAAATGACCAGTCAACGCTCAGTCAACGCGCCACCTCAGCTTTGACCGGTCAAAAAGTCAAAAAAATTCAACCACTAATATGAAATTACTATTATACCCTCCTCTTCTTCTTTCTTCTTCCTTTCCCTTCCCCTTCTCCTTCCCTTTCTCCTCTCCATTTCTCTCCCTTCCTCTCACTAACTCTCTCCATCTTATTTCTTTTCTTAAGAAATCTGTGAAAAACATATTCAAGCCAAACCCACAATATATTTGTCACAATTCAACAATATTCTTCACATGATGAAGATCCATATACAGTAAAAAAAGTACAATATCAAAGGGGGAAAAAATTCACCCAGCATCATCACTCTACAATTTTCTCTTCAAAATCAAACCTAAAATCCGACACTTAGTAGATTGAAACTCTAAATTCAATCAACCCAACTCACCCATCACTAGTAATTACACATCATTATCTGTTCAACTCAATCAAATTTTCTCAGTGGCATTTTTTCAAACATCATGCCCCTATTCTCTGGTTGTGAAAATCAATTGAGAGAAGCAGGTAGAAAATGAGTTTTTCCAGAATCCATATAATTTGAATTTTATTAGATTAATTTCCCAAACCCAAATAGAAATGGAACTATCTGATTATGTAAGGAGGAGCCACCAGTTTGAATTTTAGAGAGAGAAAGGGAGGGTTAGAGAGAGATGTAAATAATCAACGAAGGAAAGAGGAGATTCTTGAATTCCTCTTCAAGCTTCTGAAACGCATCAGCAAGGATCTCGCCATCGAAACGAGCTCGTTCTCCGGTTACTTTCAACCATTTTTTCTTCCAGGATTCTCAGAATATCTTCCATCCATTGAACGGATAGTCCACAATTATCACCAAGAAACTTCAATGCATCTTCTAACTTCTTAATCAGGATTAGATAAGCATGAAGATCGTAACCAAATTCTCCATCTACTGAATCGAATTGCATATCCTGGAGGTAAAAATGATAAAGGATAAAAGTTATTTTTTTTAATTTGTGGGTCCCACTTTTACTAATTATTTTAATAAAAAATGATGTGGTGGCAGGGTTAACCTGTTTGACTGGTCATTTTAACCGGCCATATACTATAGTGGGAGGTCACCCTTAAGTACGTATATATTAGTGTGACAAATTGAAGTCTATACACCAAAGTGTGATTTAGGGTAAAGTTTGTACACCATGGATGAAATTTACCCATATATATTTATAGGATGTTTCCAGGGACAGAGGGGCAAGAGGTCACAGAGGATTGTGACTCTCGACTTTGAGGAGAAAATAAAAATAAAGATGTAGAATTACTGACACATATGTTTCTCGCTAAACATATAATTTCTATCTAAGTTCATTATGTTTGTAATCTATCACAGATTTAACAACACTAACGAGAAATCTGATTGGGAGATCATGAGTTCGAATTATATGGGGTGATGTTTTTGTCTTTATCATTGATAACATCGGGATATTATCCACGGGATCAAAGAGGATATTTACCAAAACGGTCGCATATTTGGGCGGTCTGGGAAGCAATGGCGTATCAAGCAAGTCATCTGAGTGGCGGATCACCTAGACTCCGCCACACATGATCCGTAGTCAAACCTCCGTGAGACCCGCCATCATGCCTCGATCCGCCCGCCGAACGGTTGAGACGATTCCCAATAAAGGCAATTAATGGACCGTTAATGAGCTAACGGCCACACTTAAAGGAGATCCGTAACCGCCATTAATGGGGTATTAATGGAGACTTTCTGGTTACTGGGAGTTATGATCACATGACTATAAATAGCTTGCATCACAAGCTATTGAGGTACACATTCACATTCACACTTTAAACCCTTCTATTGTCAATACTGTTTATTCATTATTCCTATACTAACTTTGGCATCGGAGCTTCCCCCCGTCGAACCCAACGACGCCCCCCATAGGGAAGGAATCCGGTCAGAAGTTCATCGCCAGTTATCAATTGGTGCGGTGATCGTGGAGGTCCTAATCAGAAAAGGACTCAGTTCACAACCTAAGCATGGCAACTGGAGGGTCTAACCCCTCAACAAGAACTACAATACCACCCTTACCACCGTCAACTAACCCCACCACAGACGCTGGTCGCGTCGATCCCGATGCGCCAAACATTCATGACGAAAGGGACATGTCACCAGAGTCCCTTTTGGACATTTGTGCAAGTACCGTAGGCAGAGAACATGGACCTATTATGAAAGGTCGATTAAGAGCTTTCCTGATGAACCAAGATGTAGGTGGAGCAATGATAGGAACTGCTTTCCCGCTTAATCGTCGTCAACCGCCAAGACCAACCCTAACACAATGGCAAAACGCCTATGTCATGCCTAATGCTCGCCGTGACTCGTCATTTTTTCTCTCTCAACCAGCGGATTCGACAATTGGCAACCTGGGGCTCGACGATAACCCGCCGTTAAACCGAAGGCTATTTCATGATGTACCAGAGGGAAGTCAAAGAAATGATCAATCTCCCCGAAGAAACACAACAAATCCAGGGATCACTATTGGCGAACCTCGAGCTCCGCCAGCACAAGCGAATCAGGGACGAAATAACACGGCGATAGATCAGCTGGAAGGCATACGTGATGGTCACAGACATAAGAACCGGACTCGATCATATAGGAAGGGACGATCTGGATCCCGTTCTCATCGTAGACGCAAAACCAGACCCTCTCGGCGTGGAAGGTCGTCTCCACCCCCCGAGCAAAGAGGAAACGAACGCCGAGATGGGTCACCTCGCCAGATTATACAACATCTGCCGCCAGATGGAGGTAATAGGGGACGATCTCCACCAAGGAGAAGATCTCCACCAAGGGAACGATCTCCACCAAGAGGACGTGACGGCGGTAGGTCACCATCCGACCCTTCGTCAGAATCTAGCTCCTCATCCTCGCAGCGAAGCAGGTCCCATAGTAGGAGGCACCCTAGAAGGGGTCAAGGTTCTATTGCGGATCAGATCAGGGAGGAGATACGCAGACAGAACGAAGAGAATGCCAAGCATAATCCATTCGCCAATCGGGAATCGCCCTTCACTGCGTGGATTGAAGCCGAGGAAATGGATAGGCATTTTAAGATTCCAAATATACCAGCCTATTCTGGCGAGGAAAATCGTGAAGCCCATGCAAGGAAGTATCGCATGTTGCTCAGACTTAACCGTGCAAGCGAGGCAGTGCAATGTCGAATGTTCATCACCACACTAAAAGGTCCAGCCTACGACTGGTTCCAATCTCTTCGCCCAGGATCGATAAATAGCTAGGATCAGTTGAGTAGGGAATTCTGTTCAAAATTCGTAGGAAGCATTCCTCCAGTGGTTAAATCTCGAAAGCTCTTCGAGCTGAAGCAAAAAGAAAATGAACCTCTCCGGGAGTATGTCGACAAGTTCAATAAGTTGTGTATCCGCATTGTTGATGTAGATCTCTCCATGGCAGTGGAAGCACTTGTAAAAAACACAACATGCAAGAGCTTGCAGGAGGATCTGATCAGAAACAAACCAAAGAATATGGCGGAGCTGATTGAAAGGTGCAAAGACTTCATGGAAGTCGATGACATTCGAAGAGAGTCGGTGTTAGGCATGAAATTGACTACATTTTAACGTATTAATTAGGGTTAATACACATATTTGCCCTTGTGTTTTCTCGGAAAAACAGATTTGCCCTTAAATCAAATAAACCCACAAAACTATCCCTGAATTTTCCATAAACCTGCAATTATACCCTAATCGGACGGAGCTGCTAAACGGCGATGACATCAAACCTTCTTATCTCTAGAAAAACTTCAGAAAAGAACAACCAATCACAAACAGAAAAAAATATGCACATTCAATTTCGATTAAAAGCAAGTTAGAAGAACAGATTGGTCAAAATTCATTTTCATAAAAGCTCAATCAACCTAATAAAATGGCGTCTAAACCTCCTAATTAATCCAAAAGCAATAGCAATAGAAAACAATAAGAAACCAAATGCATTTTGATTGTCGTCATCCAATTTTTTTGGAGATAATAAGGTTTGATGTTATCGCCGTTTAGCAGCTCCGTCAGATTAGGGTATAATTGCAGGTTTATGGAAAATTCAGAGATAATTTTGTGGGTTTATTTGATTTAAGGGTAAATCTGTTTTTCCGCGAAAACACAGGGGCAAATATGTGTATTAACCCTATTAATTATAATAAATTAAGGGTGTTTTATGTTTTATTACAAGAAAGAAGGTCTTATAGATGATTTTATGCAGATAAGGAAAGATTTAGTCGAACAGTCTGGAAGCAGCCTGTTTCACACACGCCATGAAGAGATTAAGCCATTCTTCGATCCGGCGGTCAAACGCCGGAACTTCTGGTGACGGACAGCGACAGGACGGGAAGTAGGTGTGGCAGTAGCAGCTGGTAAAAAGGTGGATAAGTGCAGTCTAGAAGCAACAAGATGAAATGAAAGCTCGACCCTTGAGTGTTCAAGGGTCAAAATGATCTTCACTACTTTTAGCATTTTAGATTTATGAACAATTGACTTTGATTTGTAATATTTTGTGCGGATACTTTTAGTACCGTATTGACCCTGGCCTTTCCTTTAAATAGATAGAGTAACAAAAGGAAAGGGATCAGATATTTTATTAAACTAAAATATAGACTTTTGGACCGAAAGAAAGAAAAGCTCCATAGATGGAGTTTCGGAGTTTTGAACCAGCAGATTGCTCACTCGCCCGTATGAGTGAGTAGTCCTTTTGAATAGGCTCGGCCAGTTGGGGCCGGTGATGTAAGTTTCTTAAGTCTATTAATGAATGAATGGTGTTTATTTCTGAAGTGTTTGATGAGGATTTATATTTCAGTGCTTACGCATATATGCTTGTGTTAGATGAATGATAGGACACTGCTTTCATCTTCACCGAACTCTCTATCAAACTTCCAACCCCAAAGCAGACATGTTAGGTGGTTGTATCAAGGGTTTTCTCATCTGAAATGCTGCTTCAATCCTAATGCAAGAAAGAACAAGCCTTTAGGACGCTATTGGTTTTAGTAAGTCTTAGAATCTTAAGAACACACGAGAGTTGGCTTAAGTGAGCATTAAAGCAGAAACCTTGACTTCATTTGCATCATTCATGACTGATTAGGCTATTTAGGAGCTTAAGGTAACCTGTTCCACTGTGCTTAGCCTGTTCTACCTGTTTATCATTATCAAGTAATCATTTTTATATGTAAAACCATTTGCTTAGCCACAGTTTTCAACATCTCTCAACATTCATCACTATAAAGAAGTCACACCTAACGAACACCTTGTTCTACAACGTTTTTCTAGTAAGATTTGGTCCTCAATCCCTGTGGAGACGATACTTAACTTATCACTTTATTACTTGTATCTAGTGCACTTGCTAGAGTCTATTCTGAGGACAACAAGTTTTTGGCGCCGTTGCCGGGGATTGAAAGCAACAAATTTTATATGAAATTTTCTGTGAAACAAGGTGTTTTTAATCTGTTTGCTAAATAGTGCAGCCAGAAGGAGTTCTCTATCTGTTTATGCGCAGAGCTGGACCTCCTGTTTTTCCTATCGATCTCGAATTAGAGAGCACGTGCAGACGAAACCGAGCGGGAGCTCGACGTGCAAGACAAAGAGAGCGACAAAGAGAAAGAAGGATGGCTGGAAGGGTACCGCCCGAACAATCAAAACAGAAAACTATTTATTTCTGAAACGTATATATATACAAATATATTTAAAACTATTTTATTTTAAAACCGTTTTAAAACAAATAGATATTCTTTCGAACCGGGCCCGAACACAAATCGCTGCTGCTGCCGTCTGGCAGCAGCGCCGCGGCTGGTCGCTGCTGCCTTATGGCAGCGACGCCTAGTCGCAGTCGGTTGCTGCCGCGAGGCAGCAACCGTGAACAGTAGTTCGGGTTGCTGCCTCACGGCACAACCTGGACTACTGTTCCCTTTTTTTAATATATATATATATATATATATATCAGTTTTAAAACAATTTTAAAAATGATTTTCAGAATATAAGAAAAGCTTTTAAAGATTTTCTGTTTTATCTTTAGAATTAATAAAACTAACTTTTATTAATCTAACCATAAAACAAATAGATTTTGTAATAATGATTATCAACCAAAATAATTAGGAACATATGCATAATCAACTTTAATTAACAATTAATTAAAACTTATTTATCTTTAGAATTAATTAATCAAAACAGTTTTGTTAATTAAACTAACAATAAATATTTATTCAATCTGATTGAAAAACCTTTTAATTTTCATATATGAAATAACGGATTTAACGCAGTCTCTGATACCACTGATGGAAAATAGGCAAACGTTTGGCAGCAGAAATATAAAAAATTTAACCTATTTCCTTTAACCAAGATCCGTTAATCGTTATTTCATGTAAAGAGGGATAGAAGGAAATACCTTTTGATGAACTAGCTACTATTTCAAGCAAAGTGCCCTCAACTCTTAATCCGAGTTCATGAGCACAAAACAAAACACAAATCAAAACGGTGTTAGAACACAACCGAATAATAGCAATCAAGATAGATTGCCTCTAATCAATCAACACAAGATCAAGGAGGAAAAAAGAAAGAGATGAAATCAATTGATTCGGAAGCAAGCGGTGAAAGTCGATCCACTACGGTAGGGGGTCGAAAATTCTCTCTCCGGGATTGCAAGGGTGGCTGAAATTTACAACTAGAGGGGGTTAATATAGCCTCTTCCATCTAAACCCTAGTTAGATAGAATTAGGTTACTGAATAAGAGTTTTATTTGGAATAAAACTCTTATTGTTATTATCTATAATTATATCTAAATAAAAAGATAATAATAACTTATTAATAGGATAATAATTAGAAGCAATTTATTCTCAATAAATCTCCTAACTTATTTATCCTATATTTAATTTAATCCATAATCATAATCTAATTATAACTGTTTAAAATTAAATTAATTCCTTTATGTGTCACAACACATAAAATCGCCCCCCTATTACTGGGCCTTAGTGGACTCAGTTGGGCTTCCGTCAATTAATTAACATTTGTTTCTCTTTTGGGTTCCAAGTCTTATGTGTGACCCATTAGGTTCTTATTGCTTCTAGTCGTATACAACTATTAAATTAATTTCTCAAAATTATATTCAATCTTTGTATAATGGAATGAGTATGCGAACTGTGATTGACAGATCCGAAACATTCCCCCAGAGCTATAAGAAGACAGGTTGATTCCGTCGTTGACCTTTCCGTATTAGTTACAGTATAATTCGATCATTCATCAACTACATCCTTGAACAGAATCTTATGACTATGGATAATGTCAAGTCACATATAGTGAGACGTTTGTTTTACTTGTACAGGACGAGTTAACTCCAATTAGATAGGTTTAGTGAAATCTGCATTTCAAGTCTTAAGCTATCACCTTGCAAGGATTTAGAGTTAAGTATTCCACAAGCGATCTTTGGACGTATCTCCTATTTATCAGGAGTGACAAATGCTCAATCCAATGTTAACTATCCTGCAATTACTTCCTGTGATACCCAACGTCTGCCGTACATACCCCAGAGTCATCCCTGTTATGGATCTTGTTACAACAGGATCAAAGCATCACATTCCATAATCCATAATCACTAATTAGCATTCCTCTGAGTCTTAGGATTACTTATACCTATTAATACCAATGAGATGAACATGTGATAAGGATAAATCTACCCATCCTGTTATCTCAAGTCGGGCCCCCAATCATAATGAACCCTTTCATTGGATCCATGTAACTGTCTAGATATCTGCATATCTGAAGCTTGTGAGATCAGCTCTCTGTCTCGACAGAAAACATTGTTACATGCAAGTCTTAACAGTGTTATATCAATCCCTATTCAAAACATATCACTTGACTTGGGGTGGTTTTAAGTTTATTAGTTTATTATAATGTTTTGTCTCACTTCATGCTTGTATGAACACTTTATAATCACTTTAAATAAACTTAGGGATTTCCTTTTATTAGACTTATTTAGTTCTTTAAAGGAGGTTGCCTTTATACAGTTATGAAACCATATCTTATTAAAACAAATGACATAAAAAACAATTCATTTACATTAGGTTTATATCCTGGAACAATTGTCTATAGGACACTAAACCCAAACACCAGCCCTAATTAGCTGCTGTCGTTCGGCAGCATCGGCCAGTCGCCCTTGGTTGCTGCCGCGAGGAAGCAACCGTCGAACAATAGTTCGGGTTGCTGCCTGATACGCCTCACGGCAATCTCACCGCAAGGCTCACTAAGGGATAAGTGTACCCCGTTTTTATCAAGTAATAAAATCTGGACAAGTCTAGGTATCGAATCCACAGGATTTATTCCTGCAAGTATCGAACTACTTGGTCTCAGGTGTTATCTAGGCTATGGGGGGTTTGAATTGGTTTTGATTAAGTTAACCTACTCCTAATTAAGTTACTTCTACTCCTATCTAAATTATTCTACTCCTAGGTGATCTTTTACCAATGCAATTACCCGAAGGAACACGAGGTGATACGATAATAATGAAAATAGATTATTTAGACAACGGAATTAAAACCTAATCTAAGTCACTTATGTTTGAGGCGATTAACCCTACCTATCCTCATGAGGTACCTAGTTCGTGATTCCCTTATAAACCCGAAACTAGCTCTAAGGCTCAGCAATTTGGGCTTAATCTTCTATAGGGTCGTCAATCCTATAGGCACTGACTAGGTCAGATTCAGCTCGCAATATGTGCCAACTTAATTTTGGGGTTATCGAATGAGTTAAACCAATCAGACAAAGAGTAAGACAAAGATTTAAGCAATAAAACAATTGAACAAACAAAACTATAATATATATTAAAGATGAAAAGTATTGTCACGAAGATACAATGAGCCTAGGATTCATAACATGGATCAGAGGCTAGACAGAATATAAAAGAAGAAAAATCCATTTCAGGGAACCTGTCTACCAATGCAGGCGTCTTCCTAGGACTTAAGGATGGAACTTGAGCAATCCTCGATGCACGGAGCTTCAGAGGTGTCTTCAATGGAGGTTGAAGGAGATGGAGGAGGTGGAGAGGATTTCTCAAGGTGGAAGCTTAGGTTTTTACAAAGATAAAAGATATTTATTTTACATTTAGAAAATCCTATTTATAGACGCGGTTCGGGCCCTCTTTCTGACCTAATTCGTATCCTTTTACAGGTGGGAAGACGTGGTGTCGATCGTGGCATCGTGGGACCGGGAATCAGTCTTTTGACTGATTCCCGCAGGGCAGCTCACCAAGCTGGCCCCTTAAGGGCCTACTCGACAGGCTGGGAGTGCCAACCCGCCGATCTGGCCCCAAAAAGGCCATTTCGACGAGCGGGAATGCCCAGAACGCCTTGCGCGACCGTTGGATGTCCCGAAACGCAATTTTCACCAAAACTCGTTCCTGTTTTAACCTGCGCATGCAAAAAAACTCCAAATAACATTAGTTCCGAGGCTAAATTGACCCGTTAATCGCTCATTTTGAGTAAACACTCCGTTTGGTGAGACTTTTGGCGGATCAATTAGCTATAAAAGATAATGGAAATTTAACGTACATGCTAATTTGGCCATATTTGCCTAAAATAATCAGAAAACGAGCCTAAACAACGAAAAGTAAATAGAACATATACAATTTCTAACTAACACACACAAAAGCATATAAATGCGAGAATTGCTCGCTTATTCACAAAATAACGCTAAAAACCGTCCTAAAATCGTACCCAAAGATAGGAGTTTTTGACCCCTATCAAACCTCCTCACACTTAAAACTTTACTTGTCCCCAAGTAAACTAAAAAACTAAACCCGCAATCACAAGCAAGCTAGGAGACCTCTTGGGTTTACTAGGTGCTTGACACAATTTCGAGCATCTGTAGTTACATGCATTCAGAATTACAAAGTAAAGGCACGATATCCAAAAGCCTCATTTCAATTATCACAGGTCATTTGTTTAAGAAAAAGGACACATGTTCAATTAAACGAGCTTAAGGGGATAGCTAAGTAAAACACCTCACCATAGGTAGTTCACTCAATTCACACAATTTTAGTGGCTAAAGTGTTTACTCTCGGCTTATGTTCTTGCTTAGGATTACGTTGATTTTGTACGTTCATCCGAGTTCCTCTACTATGCTATATGACTCCGATGATATAAAAAACAACCTCGAATTGGGGTTGTAATGTGGTTAGCGGGTTAAAGGTACAAAAAGGTTAGGAGTTCTAGCGCTAGAAAAACAAAGTTTAAAATGGCTTTAGCAAAATGTGAAGTGATTGAGCTTTTTATTCATTATTTTTTTTCTGAGACGTTCTAATTTTAAGAACTAGGAGATAGAGTTCTCCCTCTTTTGTTCGTCTCTTTTTTTCTTTTTCTTTTGGATAGTAATGCTCATTCACTTCTTAGCCTTTTGGCTTGCTACTATGATGTCATAGACAAAGATAAAGCGCTAGAAGAAAACAAAGGCTCAAAAGCTTTGCAAAAACTCGGGTTAAGTAACAAACTAAGTGATAGTTTGTAAAAATTAGGTTAGAACGAAAGAAAATCTACAAGATATAAAATACAGGCTCAAAGGGGCTTCCTAGAGTAGATGAAAATGATAAAATAAGGTAAAGAAAAAGTTAATTCTAATGAGGCTGATTCATCGTTTATCATCTCAAATCAGTGCATGCAGGTTCAACTCAGTATTAGGTGCAAAATCTGTAATCTTTCCACAAGTCAAAGCATTCACACAAAAATGTCAAGAAAAAGAGCTTTCTGATGTTCGCTCTTGGGCTCAAATTCAACTCACAATTCTTAAGTTTCAAATTTGTGCTTACTAGTTCTCCCCAAACTCAAGTTTAATATCAAATGCCTTCAATTCTTAAGTTAACTACCTAAGTAATGATTTTAGCATTTCTTCAAAAGTATGGTCTAAATGCAAACTTTAGCTCATGCTTTTACAGATACAAGGATTGTGTCCTACACCTAAACTAGTTGTCATGCAATCTTAGATTCGAAGGAGGTTCACGGTTTTAGGTCCTAAACATGCAAAAACTTAAATAAAGCATAAATAAAACCCGAAAACGCTAAACTAAACTAGACACGACGCAACAAAAATTTTAAAAAATTATACAAATTTTTGTAAGTTTGTCTACCCCTCCTCCTCACACTTAAATTATGCAACAAGTTCCAACATTGCATCTAAAACCATAAAACACATGTGCAAAAAGTTAGGGTGGAGAAGACAACTTACTGATCGTCCTGTAGGCGCATGATTTGCACATCTGAATTATCTTTGCCAAGATAAAGCTTGAGTCGATGTCCGTTCACTTTTTGGGTGATTCCATCTTTTCCCTCGATCTCAACCATACCAGAGGGATGTGCGTCAATAACTGAGAATGGCCCATACCATCTACTTTTGAGTTTGCCAGGAAAGAATCTCAATCGGGAGTTATAAAGTAGTACTTGGTCGCCCTTATGGAAGGTTTTCCGTTGCACTTTCTTATCATGCACCCTTTTGGTTCGTTCTTTATACAGCTTGGCATTCTCATAAGAGTTATACCTGAGCTCATCTAGTTCATGCAGCTGTGTTAGCTGTGATAGGGGTCAAAAACCCCTATCTTTTGGTACGGTTTTAGGACGGTTTTTAGCGTTATTTCATGAATAAGCGAGCAATTCTCGCATTTATATGCTTTTGTGTGAGTTAGTTAGAAATTGTCATGTTCTATTTACTTTTCGTTGTTTAGGCTCGTTTTCTAGATATTTTAGGCAATTATGGCCACATTGGCATGTACGTTAAATTTCTATTATCTTTTATAGCTAATTGATCCGCCAAAAGTCGCACCAAATGGAGTGTTTACTCAAAATAAGCGATTGGCGGGTCAATTTAGCCTCAGGACTAATGTTATTTGGAGTTTTCGTGCATGTGCAGGCTAAAACAGGAACGAGTTCGGGTGAAAGTTGCGTTTCGGGACATCCAGCAGTCGCGCAAGGCGTTCTGGGCAATCCCGCTCGTCGAAATGGCCTTTTTGGGGCCGGATCGGCGAGCTGGAGGCCAGCTCGGTGAGCTGCCCTGCGGGAATCAGTCGAAAGACTGATTCCCGGTCCTACAAAGACACGATTGACCCCACAACTTCCCACCTGCAAAAGGATACGAATTAGGTCAGAAAGAGGGCCCGAACCGCATCTATAAATAGGAATTTCCAATTGTAAATTAGATATCTTTCATTCTTGTAATTACTTTAGCCTTCACCCTTGAAGAATCCTCTCCACCTCCTTCATCTCCTTCAACCTCCATTGAAGCACCTTCGAAGGTCCGTCCTTAAGACCTAGGAAGCCAGCTGCAGGGTAGACATGTTCCCTGAAAGGGATTTTCTTATCTCCTTTCATCTAATTATGTTTGTACCCTTTGATACAGTCTATGAATCCTAGGCTAATTGTATCCTGTGACAATATTCTTGGCCTTTAATAATATTTTAGCTCTTATTTTGTTCTATAATTATTTGTTTAATCTTTGTCTTACACTTTATTCAATTGGTTTAACTTATTCAAAAGCCCCAAAATCTAGTAGGCACATATTGCGAGCTGAATCTGACCTAGTCAGAGCCTAGGAGATTGACGACCTCTTAGTTGATTAAGCCCAAATTGCTGAGCCTTAGACCTAGTTTCGGCCTTACAAGGGAATCACGCACTAGGGACTTCAGGAGGGTAAGTAGGGTTAATCGCCTTGAATACAAGTGACTTAGATTAGGTTTTTAATCTATTGACCTAATAACCTATCTTCATTATTATCGTTCATACCATGTTCCTTCGGGTAATTGCATTAGTGAAAGATCACCTAGGAGTAGTTTAACTTAATTAGGAGTAGAATAACTTAATTAGGAGTAGAATAACTTAGTCGAATTAGTATAACTTAGCTAGGAGTAGAATAATTCAACTAGGAGTAGATTAACTTAATCAAAACAACTCAAAACCCACACAGCCTAGATAACACCTGAGACCAAGTAGCTTGATACTTGCAGGAATAAATCATGTGGATTCGATACCTTGACTTTCCAGATTTTATTACTTGATAATAACGGGGTACATTTATCCCTTAGTGAGCCTTCATTAACGGGAGGCGCATCAAGTTTTTGGCGCCGTTGCCGGGGATTTATTTCTTCTGCAATATCGAACCAAAGGTCGATTTGTTAGTTTAGGCATTCTTTTGTGAATATCCTTTGTTTATATCGTTTATACATGTTTATACACATACTTGTTTATATACGATTCCTTTGTGAATATTCTTTGTTTATATCGTTTATACCTGTTTATACAAATACTTGTTTATATACGATTCCTTTGTGAATATTCTTTGTTTATATCGTTTATACCTGTTTATACAAATACTTGTTTATATATGATTCCTTTGTGAATATTCTTTGTTTATATCGTTTATACATGTTTATACAAATACTTGTTCATATACGATTCCTTTGTGAATATTCTTTGTTTATATCGTTTATACCTGTTTATTCAAATACTTGTTTATATACGATTCCTTTGTGAATATTCTTTGTTTATATCGTTTATACTTGTCGATATTTTATACTTGTCAATACTTTGTACTTATCTATACTTGTTATATCTTATTGTATACCTGTTCGTATGTTGAATAAGTTAGGTTATACATTCTTAATCTCTGTATATATGCCATACGAATGTGGCATGTTGTCGTGTAAAGATCTGTATTACTTGTTTCGCCAAAAACAGGTTAAAGTACTCATGTAAGACTATATAACATTGTACGATAATACTGTACGATAATACTTTCCTTCTTTAAGGAAAACATTTATTTTTATTTATCTTTTCTTTTCAGCATATGCATACTCGATCAGCAGAAATACCATGTGTCCCTCTTAACCTTGAACTTGAACGTACTCTTCGCAGGAGCAAGCAAAACAGGACTATCAAGCCAGACGAAATCATTGAGCCTATCAAGATGGCTGAGACCAACAATAACAGGAACAATGAGAACACTGAACCGGAAGCTGACACCCACTCGATATGCGAAATTTTAGCACCGCACCGATACCAGCACCTGTCTGGGATCGTTGCCCCAAACATTTCAGCCAACACTTATGAAATCAAGTCGGGCATAATTCACTTGATTCAACAAACGGGATTGTTTGGAGGAGAAGCACATGAGAGCCGAATGATCATCTGGATCGCTTCCTAATGTGCGCAGACACTGCGAGAACAAATGGGGTTCCCCAAGATACTGCCAGGCTGAAGCTGTTTCCGTTTTCACTAACTGGGCAAGCTCTGGAATGGCTGAGAACACTAAAGCCCGGGTCAATCACCACATGGGCAGGATTGGAGAAGGAGTTTTTGTCCTACTACTTTCCTCCCTCGAAGACAGTGATGCTGAGGGGTGAAATCACTTCATTCCACCAACCCGAGCACGAAGCGCTCCACACATCTTGGACCCGATTCAGAAAAATGCTGCGCATGTGCCCTCATTATGACATACCTAAACATAAATTGGTAAGCGTCTTTTATCACGGCTTGACGCCCACTAACCGGGCTACTGTGGACTCTGCCGCGGGTGGAGATTTGTTCAGGAATACCGTAACAGAAGCATATGACATGATCAATGAGTTGGCAAAGAAGAGTGTGCAGTGGCAAGAGGAGAAACTCGCTGGCCCCACAAGGCAGCGGGTGTTTGCTGTGGAAGATCAGGAACAAAATCCGGTTGTTGCGGATCTGAGTAGGAAGATGGACGTCCTGTTGGCTAAGTTTAGCCAACCTCCCACCTGTGTGCATTGTGGCGGCGACCACCATGGAAAGGATTATCAAGCAGGTAACCCTTTCGCTGGAGATGGGGTGGAGATGGTCAATTATGTTGGGGGACAACCGAGGTACAACCAGAACTATAACAATTACAACCCCAACAACAACTACAACTCCTACAACAACAACTACAGGAGGCCTCAGCATCCGAACCTATCCTACGGGAACTCGAATCAGAACGTGCTTAGACCTCCCAATGGTTTTGTTCAAGAGCACAGAGAGCATGGGCTTGGCATGTCCCCATATCAACAGCAGAACCAAGGGCCAATGCAACCTCCTAAGGAATCTGACGAAGTGGTGACTCTCCTGAAGGAGATTTCGGCTAGGCTTGCTAATAACGAAGCCTTCTGCAAGGATCTGAGCAATCAGGTAGCTCAGATCAACAGGGACAAATAGGAAAGGCCACAGGGTTATCTCCCAAGCACAACGGAGAAGAATCCAAAGATCCTGAGAAAGGATTGAGTAAGGGAGAAAAATCAGATTTTCCCCCGTTTAAATTCAAAAGTTGAACAATCGTTTAAGTTTTCGTTTTTTTTTCTTTTTATGAATTTTTGTTAGCTGTTTTCATCGTTTTTGTTTCGTTTCATTTAGATTGTCAATTTTTGAACCCCCGTATATGCGTCCTGTTTTCTTTACTAAAAAAAAAATCGCGGAAATTCGCCCCGGGAAGCCCAGCTCGCCGAGCTGCTCGGCCAAGACGGGCAAGAGTTCGGGATTTTTAAATCCCGAACTAAGATATATATATATATATATATATATATATATATATATATATATATATAAGGGGGATGAACATTCATCCCCCTTCTTCATCTTCTTCTACTATTCTCTCTTCTTCTTTCTCACCATCCTAACCCCCAAATCTTCGTTTCTAACCCGAAATCAACAAACAAGGTATGGATTCTTAGCTATTTTTTATTTCTCACATGATTCTAGGACTAGATTTTAGTTTAGAGTATTGGTTTTTGAGTATTAGGTAACCCTAGGTTTTGGGAATTTTTACTTTTTTTCAAATAGATCACTTGTTTGCTTGTTTTTCTTGATTATCTTGCAATCTATGATATTGTTATGATCAATATGTGCTTTAGGTATGATTTGAGTTCTTAATTTGTGAGTTTTTGGAGGAATTGCTCAAATTGGGTAAAAACTCCATTGTTGCTCAAAACTCAACTATGCAGTTTATAGTTGAAAACTTGTTAATAGGACCCCTTTTCGCATTCTTAACACATTTTGGTCGCTGGGCCTCGTTGATTTTGCAGGGATTAAGAGTTACGGGTTAATTGCTTCATTTTAGGGACCAAAACATTTGATTTTGGTCCCTAAGTTTCTAAACTTCAATCATGTCTATAGATTGGATATTTGGGTATTTAGGTATGATTATGTGAGTGCACTCTAACTAGTCCGTTTTGGTCTCCTTTCTTATTTTCAGGAACTATGAGCAGAAAAGGCAAAGCCAAGGTTGTTGTTGACAACGAGGCCGACTCTGACATCGAATTCAGTGACGCCTTGCAAGATAAGTATGGTTCTCCTTTTGGGTTAATCGATGAGCGCGAGGGGAAATTATATAATCGTTTTTCCAAACAAGACCATTCCCCCCGCATCATCATTGACAAAAAATACTTAGCATCTATAGGGTTGGACAAGGATAGAAATCCTAAAGTTCCAAGGCTGGTACCACCTAGCCACAAAAAGGACTGTCGCCTATGACAGATATACCGTAGAGTTTCTAAGTACCCTGCAAAAGGAGACACCCGTAGGTTCTGATAAATACTCCTTCCGACTGAATGGTAAACCTTATCGCCTCAGTGATACAACAATAGCAGCTTGCATGGAAGTTTATAGCCCAAGTAATGCAGTCTCGGGTTTTGAAAAACCCATGACTTTGAGCAACGCCTGGTATGAATTGACCGGATCGTCAGATTATGATTTCGGTACTGCTAGCCCAATATCTCTTCGAGGCCCACTCTTAAATCTTGCACACAAATTTGTAGCACATAACCTTTTAGGCAAGAACGACAGTAACAAGGTCTCTAGCAGAGAAGTGCTTATATTGTGGTGTGTGGCAAATAATAAACCTGTTGACAATGTTAAAACCATCTTTGAGGGTTTTTGGAGCCAAACAAGTAAGAGACGCGGCTCCATTGGGCTTGGTTATTTGGTGACCCACTTCCTTGAGGACCAGTTCAAAAGCTTGGTCATTAACGAAGATGGTTTCCATCCTACACTGCTTAACGCTAATTTTTTGGGAAGATCTACTTTTCATGCAGTTTTGAATAGGGATCCATCTGCAGGAGCAAGCTCAAGCAGCCAGACGCGGAAACGAGCAAGGAGACCACCACAACAAAGAGAGGAAGAGCAAGTAGAAGCTGAGGGGGAAGGAGCTGCAGCTACAGTAGAAGGGTACCAAACGGAGTACCAAGAGCCGGGGGTGCAGGCTCAATTCCAAGCTATGAACACGATGATGGCAGAAATGCGAGATCTCAACCTCCGAACCTTCAACACTGTTCAGCAAATGGACCAACGGTTCACCAATTTTGAGCAGAACATGGATCGGAGGCTCACGGGTCTCGAGTACGTAGCGGCAGACTACTGTGAGCACTACAACATGCCATGGCCATATCCCCCGGCCGATCAGTAAATTGTCTTCTCCACCCTAAGTTTTTACACTTGTGTTTTATGTTTTTAGATGCAATGTTGGAACTTATTTCATAATTTAAGTGTGAGGAAGAGGGGTAGACAAACTTACAAAAATTTGTATAAATTTTAAATTTTTGTTGCGTCGTGTCTAGTTTAGTTTAACGTTTTTGGGTTTTATTTATGCTTCATTTATGTTTTTGCATGTTTAGGACCTAAAACCGTGAACCTCCTTCGAATCTAAACTTCGTTATTTGTCCTTGAGGGCTGAGAACCGAATCTAAGATTGCATGACAACTAGTTTAGGTGTAGGACACAATCCTTGTATCTGTAAAATCATGAGCTAAAGTTTGCATTTAAACCCTACTTTTGAAGAAATGCTAAAATCATTACTTAGGTAGATAACTTAAGGATTGAAGGCATGTGATATTAAACTTGAGTTTGGGGAGAACTAGTAAGCACAAATTTGAAACCCAAGAACTGTGAGTTGAATTTGAGCCCAAGAGCGAACATCAAAAAGCTCTTTTTCTTGACATTTTTGTGTGAATGCTTTGACTTGTGGAAAGATTACAGATTTTGCACCTAATACTGAGTTGAACCTACATGCGATGATTTGAGATGTTAAACGATGAATCAGCCTCATTAGAATTAACCTTTTCTTTACCTTATTTTCTCTTTTTCATCTACTATAGGAAGCCCCTTTGAGCCTGTATTTTTGTATCTTGTAGATTTTTCTTTCGTTCTAACCCAATTTTTGCAAACCATCATTTGGTTTTTTACTTAACCCGAGTTTTTGCAAAGCTCGCATTGAGCCTTTGTTTTCTTTTAGCGCTTTATCTTTGTTTATGGCACCATAGTAGCAAGCCAAAAGGTTAAGAAGTGAATGAGCATTACTATCCAAAAAGAAAAAAAAAGAGAAAAATAAAAAAATAGAAAAGAAAAATAAAAGAGACGAACAAGAGAAGGAGAACTCTATCTCCCTGTTCTTAAAATTAGAAGGTCTCAGGAAAAAAATATGTGAATAAAAAGCTCAATCACTTCGCAATTTGCTAAAGCCATTTTTTAACTTTGTTTTTCTAGCGCTAGAATTCCTAACCTTTGTTGTACCTTTAACCCTCTAAACACATTACAACCCCAATTCGAGGCTGTTTTTGATATCATCGGAGTCATATAGCATAGTAGGGGAACTCAGATGAACATGCAAAGTCAATGTAATCCTAAGCAAGAACATAAGGCGAGAGTAAACACTTTAGCCACCAAAATTGTGTGAATTGAGTGAACTACCTATGGTGAGGTGTTTTACTTAGCTATCCCCTTAAGCTCGTTTAATTGAACATGTGTCCTTTCTCTTAAATATATGACCTGTGATAATTGAAATGCGGCTTTTGGATGTCGTGTCTCCACTTTGTAATTCCTAATGTATGTAATTACAGATGCTCGAAATTGTGTCAAGCACCTAGTCAAACCAGGAGGTTTTCTGGCTTGCTTGTGATTGCGGGTTTAGTTTTTTTAGTTTACTTGGGGACAAGTAAAGTTTTAAGTGCGAGGAGGTTTGATATGGGTCAAAAACCCCTATCTTTGGGTACGGTTTTAGCGTTATTTCATGAATAAGCGAGCAATTCTCGCATTTATATGCTTTTGTGTGAGTTAGTTAGAAATTGGAGATGTTCTATTTACTTTTCGTTGTTTAGGCTCGTTTTCTGGATATTTTAGGCAATTATGGCCAAATTGGAATGTACGTTAAATTTTCATTATCTTTTATAGCTAATTGATCCGCCAAAAGTTGCACCAAACGGAGTGTTTACTCAAAATAGGCGATTGGCGGGTCAATTTAGCCTCGGGACTAATGTTATTTGGAGTTTTCGTGCATGTGCAGGCTAAAACAGGAACGAGTTCGGGTGAAAGTCGCGTTTCGAGACATCCAGCAGTCGCGCAAGGCGTTCTGGGCAATCCCGCTTGTCGAAATGGCCTTTTTAGGGCCGGATCACCGAGCTGGCCTTCGTAGGCCAGCTCGCCGAGCTGCCCTGCGGGAATCAGTCAAAAGACGGCCCGAACCGCGTCTATAAATAAGAATTTCCAATTGTAAATTAGATATCTTTCATTATTGTAATTACTTTAGCCTTCACCCTTGAAGAATCCTCTCCACCTCCTCCATCTCCTTCAACCTCCATTGAAGCACCTTCCAAGCTCCGTCCACCGAGGATTATTCAAGGTCCGTCCTTAAGACCTAGGAAGCCGGCTGCAGGGTAGACAAATTCCCTAAAAGGGATTTTCTTATCTCCTTTCATCTAATTATGTTTGTACCCTTTGATACAGTCTATGAATCCTAGGCTAATTGTATCATGTGACAATATTCTTCGCCTTTAATAATATTTTAGCTCTTATTTTGTTCTATGATTATTTGTTTAATCTTTGTCTTACGCTTTATTCAATTGGTTTAACTCATTCAAAAGCCCCAAAATCTAGTAGGCACATATTGCGAGCTGAATCTGACCTAGTCAGAACCCAGGAGATTGACGACCTTTTAGTTGATTAAGCCCAAATTGCTGAGCCTTAGACCTAGTTTCGGCCTTACAAGTGAATCAAGCACTAGGGACTTCAGGAGGGTAAGTAGGGTTAATCGCCTTGAATACAAGTGACTTAGATTAGGTTTTTAATCTATTGACCTAATAACCTATCTTCATTATTATCGTTCATACCATGTTCCTTCGGGTAATTGCATTAGTGAAAGATCACCTAGGAGTAGTTTAACTTAATTAGGAGTAGAATAACTTAATTAGGAGTAGAATAACTTATTCGAATTAGTATAACTTAGCTAGGAGTAGAATAATTCAACTAGGAGTAGATTAACTTAATCAAAACAACTCAAAACCGACACAGCCTAGATAACACCTGAGACCAAGTAGCTCGATACTTATAGGAATAAATCATGTGGATTCAATACCTGGACTTTCGAGATTTTATTACTTGATAACGACGGGGTACACTTATCCCTTAGTGAGCCTTCCTTAACAGGAGGCGCATCAAGCCGTAGGTCACCTGAAAGTTTAGGGTCAAAGTTTAGAAATTTCAGTGCCCAATAGGCTTTATGCTCTAATTCAACAAGCAAATGACAAGATTTTCCGAAAACTAAACGGTAGGGGGACATCCCTATAGGGGTTTTGAAAGCTGTCTGGTATGCCCAAAGAGCATCGTCTAGCTTAAGACTCTAATCTTTTCTAGCATTCCCTACTGTTTTCTGAAGAATACGCTTCAGCTCTCTATTTGACACTTCTACCTGACCACTCGTCTGAGGGTGGTAAGGTGTTGCAACCCTATGAGCTACGCCATACTTCTGGAGCAACATGTCAAATTTCTTATTGCAGAAATGGGATCCCCCATCACTGATGATAGTCCGGGGGGTGCCAAATCTAGTAAAGATATTCTTTCTCAGGAATTTCATCACTACTCGCGCATCATTTGTGGGCAGGGCTTCGGCCTCTACCCATTTGGAGACATAATCAATCGCTACTAGAATGTATTGGTTGTTGTGTGACATAGGGAAGGGTCCCATGAAGTGTTGGGGTTTAGTGTCCTATAGACAATTGTTCTAGGATACAAACTTAATGTGAATGAAGTGTTCTTTATATCATTTGTTTTAATGAGATATGGTTTCATAACTATATAAAGGCAATCCCTTTTAAGAACTAAATAAAGTCTGATAAAAGGAAATCCATAAGTTTGTTTAAAATGATTATAAAGTGTTCATACAAGCATGAAGTGAGACGAAACTTTATAATAAACTAATAAACTTAAAACCACCCCAAGTCAAGTAATATGTTTAGGATTGACATATCACTGCTGAGACTTGCATGTAACAATGTCTTCTGTCGAGACAGAAAGCTGATCTCACAAGCTTCATATATACAGATATCTGGATAGTTACGTGGATCCAATGAAAAGGAGTTCATTAGGATTGAGTACCCGACTTGAGATAACAGGATGGGTAGATTCATCCTTGTCACTTGTTCATCTCATTGGTATTAATAGGTATAAGTAATCCTTAGACTCAAAGGAATGTTAATTAGTGATTCTGGATTACGGAATGTGATGCTTTGATCCTGTTGTAACACGATCCATAACAGAGATGACTCTGGGGTGTGAACGGCAGACGTTGGGTATCATAGGAAGTAATTGCAGGATAATTATACATTGGATTGAGCATTTGTCACTCCCGATAAATGGGAGATACGTCCAAGGATCGCTTGTGGAAGACTCGACTCTAAATCCTTGCAAGGTGATAGCTTAAGACTTGAAATACAGATTTCACTTAACCTATCTAATTGGAGTTGACTCGGCCTGTACAAGTAAAACGAACGTCTCGCTATATGTGACTTGACATTATCCATAGTCATAAGATTCAATTCAAGGATGTAGTTGATAAAGGATCGAATTATACTGTAACTAATACGGAAAGGTCAACGACAGAATCAACCTGTCTTCTTATAGCTCTGGGGGAATGTTTCAGATTTGCTAATCACATTTCGCGTACTCATTCCGTTATGCAAAGATTAAATATAATTCTGTGAAAATTAATTTAATAGTTGCATACGGCTAAAAGCAATAAGAAGCTAATGGGTCACACATAAGACCTGGAGCCCAAAAGAGAAACAGATGTTAATTAATTGATGGAAGCCCAACTGAGTCCACTAAGGCCCAGTAGAGAGAGGGGGGCGATTTTATGTATGAAAATACATAAATAATTTAATTTGATTTTAACAATTCTAATTAGATTATGATTGTGAATTAAATTAATAAAAGGATAAATAAGTTAGGAGGTTTAATGAGATTAAAATTACTCCTATTATTATCCTATAAGGTTGTTATTATTATCTTTATATTTAGATATATTAATAGATAGTAAATAAGAATTATATTCCGAATTAAATTCTTGTTCAGTAACCTAATTCTATCTAACTAGGGTTTAGATACAAGAGAGTATTTATACCCCCCTCCTATGTAAATTTCGGCCAACCCTAGCCAGAGAGAGAGAGAATTTCGACCCACAAGTTTGAGGACGAGATTGTCTACCGCTTCCTTCCGTTCAATTGATTTTCATCTCTTTCTTTTATTCCTTGATCTTGTGTTGATTGATTAGAGACAATCTATTCTTGATTGTTTTTATACGGTTGATATCTAACTTGATTTTGGGTTGTGTTTGTTTTGTGCTCGTGAACTCGGAGTAAGAGTTGAGGGCACTTCGCTTGCAATGGTAGATAGTTCATCAAAAGGTATTTCCTTCTATCCCTCTTTATATGAAATAACGATTAACAGATCTTGGGTTAATGGAAAAAGGTTAAAAAAATTTATATTTCCGCTGCCATACGTTAGCCTTAAATTCCATCAGTGGTATCAGAGCCTGCGTTAAATCCGTTATTTCATATATGAAAATTAAAAGGCTTTTCAATCAGATTGAATAAATATTTATAGTTAGGTTAATTAACAAAACTGTTTTGATTAATTAGTTCTAAAGATAAATAAGTTTTAATTAATTGTTAATTAAAATAGTTTATGCATATGTTCCTAATAATTTTGATTGATAATCATTATAACAAAATCTATTAGTTTTATACTTAGATTGATAAAAGTTTGTTTTATTGATTCTAAAGATAAAACGGAAAATCTACAATAGGTTTTCTTATTTTCTGAAAATCGTTTTAAAACCGTTTTAGAACTCATATATATATATATATATATATATATATATATATAATAAAAAAAACGGACAGCAGTCCGGGTTGCGCCGCGAGGCAGCAACCCAAACTACTGTTCGCGGTTGCTGCCTCGCGGCAACAACTGTGGGCGGCTGGGCGCCGTGAGTCTCGGGCCCCTTTTTGCGGGTCCGACATGAGAGGACCTCTATTTTATTTTTAAAATTGTTTTTTAAATAAAACTGAGTTTTAAATATATTTGTATATATATGTTTCAGAAATTAATAGTTTTATGTTTTGATTATCGAATGAAAAATTTATTTAAAAGTTTGTTTTACCTATTTGTAAATCAAAAGTATTAAATGAATTGAAATCAAAATAATTGGGACATGCATAATTAAAGTTTTGTATAGTTGTATTAATCTAAAAGGTTAATATAGAAGATACGAAACTGTTGGAATTAAAATTGGATGAAAGTTAATTTGATGTGTTAATGTGATTAACCTAAATATTACATAAAGTACTTATGTAATCAACCAATTAAATTTATTTAATTGAGTCTATGCATGTTTGGAGTTATGGACATATTTGGACCCTCTTTTAGTCTTTTGGTATTTTTGAAATAGGGCCTGCGAGTCTTGCCTTTCTACTATCTATTGTAATTTCTCCTCTCATCTAATTCCCTTCAAGTTAATTGAAGTTTTCTTTAGTAGTATAGAAATTAATATGTAATTTCGAGGCGCCATGGAGAAGACGGAGGACCTAAAGAGAAATATGTAATAGTTAGTATTTCCCTAGGTTTGACCTTTTATTCCGTCTCTGGCTCGACGGAATAATTTAGATAATCTGTCCATAACACCAATGTATGTGTCTGATGTATGCTAAAACAAATCAAGACTAAGTTAGATTATGAGACTTGAAATAAAAATCTCTCACTAATTAAAAGTTAAGTAAATAAGCAAGTTATTAAAATCGGTTGCCCCTCCCTAATATTATAATTCAGCCGGCAGTATTGGGGGCCTTTGGGTTGTTGAGGAAACTCTAGCTCCAGGTCTTATGGTAACACCTGAATTATCGAAAATCGTTCTTTCATGAATATGGGGTAATACTTAAATTAGATTATGATAATTGGATGAGCAAACTCATGTTATCATAGACTAATGGGCAATATGGTTGGGATTAATATGAATAGCATATTAGTTACTAATGTGGTTAGTAACCCAATAACCTAGGAATCGCATTAAAGATGTGATTGATTACATGAATCTACCTAACAAATGAGACTAGCTTGTTGAGCAAACTCAAGGCAAAATCTCAGGAGTTAGGATCCTAGCTCACTAAAGGATTTTTGAAATTCTTCGAATTAATATGGAGGGCTATTAATTTGGCAAAATAGTGGGAGCAATTTAAAATGAATCAAAAGACCTATAATTTTAGATTGATGTACTTTAAAGCAAATGAATAACATACGTTTACTCTTTCTCACTCTTAGGTTAAATTAAAACACTCTTAAAATCATGACTAAAACTAATCTGCAAAACATTCTTACCGATAACAAGTTGAACGGTTCAAACTTCACCGACTGGTTTCGTAACCTCAAAATCGTTTTGAAGTTCGATAAGATAGGGTATGTACTTGATACAACGATACCCCCTATCCCAACTGATGATGCTCCCATCGAAGAAATTGATGCTTACCAGAAGCACAAAGCTGATGACGATCATGCGGGATGCATCATACTTGCATCGATGACACCGGAATTGCAAAGGCAACATGAGGAAATGGATGCCTATTCCATCATCATGCACCTAAAGGAGCTGTTTGGGAAACAGACTAGGTGCAAACGCTACGAGATATCCAAGTTGCTATATCGTTGCAGGATGCAAGAGGGCACATCTGCGATGACACATTGTGTCAAGATGATTGGCTATATTACCAAGCTTTTTAGTATTGGATTCGCGATGGATAACGAACTAAGCATAGACTTAATTCTTCAATCCCTCCCAGAGAGTTATTCACAGTTCATCATGAACTACCAGATGAATGACTTGCAAACCTCTCTCGAAGAGCTTGCAAATGTGCTCAAGTCAGTTGAGCCCAATATGAAGAAAGACAAGGCAATACCGGCTCTTGTCATAGAGGGATCAAAGAAGAGGAAGGAGAATTTTCCCAATCCTAAACATCCCAAGAAAGGCAATGGAGCCATGCCCACTAGAGCTAAGGGAAAGGAAGTGAAGAAGCCCAAAGGAGAGTGCCACTTCTGTGGTAAAGACGGGCATTGGAGAAGGAACTGCAACGAGTACCTAGCCTCCCTCAAGAAGGGAAAGGGCGGTGCTTCAACATCTGGTATGTTTTATATTGAAATAAATACAGTTTCACAGTCTGAATCTTGGGTACTTGATACCGGATGTGGATCTCATATTTGTACAAATATGCAGGAACTAAATCGGACTACGGAATTGAAGAAAGGGAGCATAAACTTGCGAGTAGGAAATGGAGCAAGAGTTGCTGCCCTCGCCATTGGAGATTATGCTTTGAGTTTGCTCTCTGGGCTTGTAATAGAATTAGGGAACTGTTTGTATGTTCCAGAAATGTCTCGTAACATTATTTCTATTAGCCGTCTTGTTGACGACGGTTTTCATATTTCAATAAAAGACAAACATTGCGATTTTTATAGAGATGGGATTTTCTATTTTTCAGGAATATCACAAAATGGGATTTATGTGCTAGATGACAAAATTTCTGTTTTCGCAATTGATACCAAAAGACATAAGCTAGATAATTCAACTTACTTGTGGCATTGTCGTTTAGGCCATATAAACAAAAGACGCATGCTTAAGCTACATCAAGATGGGCTTATAAATTCAATTGATCCTGAATCATTGGAAACATGCGAAGCATGTTTAAAAGGTAAAATGACAAAGACACCCTTTAGCAATAAAGGTGAACGTGTATCAGACACTCTAGGATTAATACATTCTGATGTATGCGGTCCTATGTCAGTCCAAGCAAGAGGAGGATTCAGATACTTCATAAGCTTCATAGACGACCATACCCGATATGGTTATATCTACTTGATGAAGCACAAGTCCGAGGCTTTTGAGAAATTCAAATGCTTCAAAAATGAAGTAGAAAATCAATTAGGAAAGAAAATAAAGATACTTCGATCCGATCGAGGTGGCGAATATCTTTCAGATGATTTTCCGAATTATCTAACTGAATGTGGGATATTCTCACATTGGACACCTCCCTATACACCACAACACAATGGTGTATCCGAGAGGAGGAACCGTACCTTACTAGATATGGTACGATCCATGATGAGCATAGCATTACTTCCAAAGACATTCTGGGGCTATGCCTTAGAAACTGCCCTCTTCACCCTAAATCGAGTACCAACTAAATCCGCTAGTTCCACACCATATGAATTGTTCATTGGTAGGAAACCCACATTCTTATTCATGAGAGTATGGGGTTGTTCAGCATTTGTCAAACGCATAGCGTCAAACAAACTAGATTCTAAATCTGATAAGTGTTTCTTCATTGGATACCCTAAGGAAACTGTGGGATATTACTCCTATCATCCGGATGATCAGAAAGTAATAGTATCCAAGCACGCAACCTTCTTAGAGAAAGAGTTTCTCGAAGAAACAGAAAAGGGAAGCATGATTGAGCTTGATGAAGTTCAAGAACAAGAAACACCGACTGAAACAACAGAAGCGGTTGAGGAACCCGAAGCAGTCACATTAGATGAGACTCAAGTGCCACCCATTCGTAGATCACAAAGAGTTCGTGAAATCCCAATTAGATATGGTTTTCTAGTGGGAGATGATGATGAGGTTCCCGTGTTAGACGACGAGCCCGAAAACTACGAAGAGGCTCTTAACAGTCCAGATTCTAAAGGATGGCTCGAAGCCATGGATTCTGAGATGGATTCTATGTACACCAACCAAGTGTGGACTTTGGTTTATCCACCCGAAGGGATAAAACCCATTGGGTGCAAGTGGATCTTCAAAAAGAAGACTGACATGGATGGAAAGGTTAGCACCTACAAAGCTAGGTTAGTAGCGAAAGGATATCGTCAGAAACAAGGAATTGATTATGACGAAACTTTCTCTCCTGTGGCTATGTCCAAATCAATCAGAATAATGCTCGCTATTGCCGCTCACTACGATTACGAGATTTGGCAAATGGATGTGAAAACAGCTTTCCTAAACGGAAACCTGCTTGAAGATGTATATATGATGCAACCTGAAGGTTTCATATCAAAGGATGCAAACAAGGTTTGCAAACTTCAGAGATCCATTTATGGACTCAAGCAAGCATCAAGAAGCTGGAACAAGCGTTTTGACGAAACCATAAAACAATTTGGTTTCGAACAAAATTGCGAAGAAGCTTGCATTTACAAGAAAGCAAGTGGGAGCTCAGTTGCATTTCTGATATTATATGTGGACGATATATTATTAATGGGAAATGACATAGCTCTACTACAGTCAGTAAAAGTATGGTTATCAAGTAACTTCTCCATGAAAGACCTTGGTGAAGCAGCTTATATACTTGGTATAAAGATCTACAGAGATAGATCAAGAAGACTGCTTGGTCTTTCACAGGCTACATACATCGAAAAGGTGCTAAAGCGGTTTAGCATGCTTGAATCAAAACGAGGTAACTTACCCATGGTACATGGAGTAAAGTTAAACAATCATCAATGTCCTAAAACCGAAGATGATAAGAAGCACATGGCTGTAATCCCGTACGCCAGCGCAATCGGTTCGATTATGTATTCTATGCTTTGCACTAGACCTGGCGTAGCGTTCGCGTTAAGTATAACGAGTCGTTACCAAGGTAATCCGGGAGACGAGCACTTGAATGTCTTCAAGAACATTCTTAAGTACTTGAGAAGGACTAAAGACATGTTCCTAGTGTACAGAGAAGGGGATCTGAAAATAGAAGGATTTTCAGATGCCAGTCATCTCATAGATGAGAACGATTTTAAATCCCAATCAGGATACCTGTTTATCTTGAATGGGGGCACGGTCAGCTGGAAGAGTTCCAAGCAAGGAAGAGTAGCTTTCTCTACGACCGAGTCAGAGTATATCGCTGCTGCGGAAGCAGCAAAGGAAGCGGTTTGGATTAAGAAGTTCATTACTGAACTTGGTGTGGTGCCTGACATTGTAAATCCCATACACTGTACTTGATAACAATGGAGCCATTGTGCAAGCAAAGGAACCACGGTCTCATAATGCATCCAAGCATTACCTGAAGCGATACCACATTATAAAAGAAATTGTGGGAAGAGGAGATGTGAGAATAGAAAGAGTACCTACTGAGGACAACGTTGCAGATCCGTTGACAAAGCCCTTAACCCAGAAAGTACATGATCGTCATCTTAGTTCTACTGGGATAAGTTGTAGAAACAATTGGCTTTAGTCCAAGTGGGAGTATGTTGGGGTTTAGTGTCCTATAGACAATTGTTCTAGGATACAAACTTAATGTAAATGAAGTGTTCTTTATATCATTTGTTTTAATGAGATATGGTTTCATAACTATATAAAGGAATCCCTTTTAAGAACTAAATAAAGTCTGATAAAAGGAAATCCATAAGTTTGTTTAAAGTGATTATAAAGTGTTCATACAAGCATGAAGTGAGACGAAACTTTATAATAAACTAATAAACTTAAAACCACCCCAAGTCAAGTAATATGTTTAGGATTGACATATCACTGCTGAGACTTGCATGTAACAATGTCTTTTGTCGAGACAGAAAGCTGATCTCACAAGCTTCATATATACAGATATCTGGAAAGTTACGTGGATCCAATGAAAAGGAGTTCATTAGGATTGGGGACCCGACTTGAGATAACAGGATGGGTAGATTCATCCTTGTCACTTATTCATCTCATTGGTATTAATAGGTATAAGTAATCCTCAGACTCAAAGGAATGTTAATTAGTGGTTCTGGATTACGGAATGTGATGCTTTGATCCTGTTGTAACACGATCCATAACAGAGATGACTCTGGGGTGTGAACGGCAGACGTTGGGTATCACAGGAAGTAATTGCAGGATAATTATATATTGGATTGAGCATATGTCACTCCCGATAAATGGGAGATACGTCCAAGGATCGAGTGTGGAAGACTCGACTCTAAATCCTTGCAAGGTGATAGCTTAAGACTTGAAATACAGATTTCATTTAACCTATCTAATTGGAGTTGACTCGGCCTGTACAAGTAAAACGAACGTCTCGCTATATGTGACTTGACATTATCCATAGTCATAAGATTCAGTTCAAGGATGTAGTTGATAAAGGATCGAATTATACTGTAACTAATACGGAAAGGTCAACGACAGAATCAACCTATCTTCTTATAGCTCTAGGGGAATGTTTCGGATTTGCTAATCACATTTCGCGTACTCATTCCGTTATGCAAAGATTAAATATAATTCTGTGAAAATTAATTTAATAGTTGCATACGGCTAGAAGCAATAAGAACCTAATGGGTCACACATAAGACTTGGAGCCCAAAAGAGAAACAGATGTTAATTAATTGATGGAAGCCCAACTGAGTCCACTAAGGCCCAATAGAGAGAGGGGGGCGATTTTATGTATAAAAATACATAAATAATTTAATTTGATTTTAACAATTCTAATTAGATTATGATTGTGAATTAAATTAATAAAAGGATAAATAAGTTAGGAGGTTTAATGAGATTAAAATTACTCTTATTATTATCCTATAAGGTTATTATTATTATCTTTATATTTAGATATATTAATAGATAATAAATAAGAATTATATTCCGAATTAAATGCTTGTTCAGTAACCTAATTCTATCTAACTAGGGTTTAGATACAAGAGAGTATTTATACCCCCCTCCTATGTAAATTTCGGCCAACCCTAGCCAGAGAGAGAGAATTTCGACCCACAAGTTTGAGGACGAGATTGTCTACCGCTTCCTTCCGTTCAATTAATTTTCATCTCTTTCTTTTATTCCTTGATCTTGTGTTGATTGATTAGAGGCAATCTATTCTTGATTGCTTTTATACGGTTGATATCTAACTTGATTTTGGGTTGTGTTTGTTTTGTGCTCGTGAACTCGTAGTAAGAGTTGAGGGCACTTCGCTTGCAACGGTAAATAGTTCATGAAAAGGTATTTCCTTCTATCCCTCTTTATATGAAATAACGATTAACGGATCTTGGGTTACTGGAAAAAGGTTAAAATTTTTATATTTCCGCTACCATACGTTAGCCTTAAATTCCATCATGAAGTCTATGCCCCAAATATCAAACAGCTCACAAACGAGTATGCCTTGCTGAAGCATTTCGTTTCTCCTAGAGATATTTCCTACTCTCTGACATGCATCACAATACTTGATATAACTATTGACATCATTATGCATTTGTGGCCACCAAAATCCACTTTAGAAGATTTCTTCCACTGTCCTATTTGGCCCAAAATGGCCACTTGGTTCTCTAGAGTGGCACATGTTAATTATTGACTCTACCTCTTCTTCAGGTATACATCTCCTAATCATGCCATCTGTGCAGAATCGAAATAAATACGGTTCCTCCCAAAAATATTGTTTGCTTTCAAATAGAAACTTACGTCTTTTGTTTGTATCTAAATCAAGAGGAAGAATGTTACCGACTTTGTAGTTCGTGATGTCTGCAAACCAGGGGAGAGTTTTTACCGAATATAACGTTTCGTCCAGAATACCTCCTTGATCTCTTCATGTTCTAAAGTTTGTTGATCTGACTCTAACCGAGACAGATGATCAGCTATCACGTTCTCCACTCCTTTTTTGTCTATAATCTCAATGTCGAATTCCTGGAGTAGCAGAATCGAGTGGATCAGTCTGGGTTTCGCGTCTTGCTTGCTCATCAGATATCTCAAAGCTGCATGGTCAGTAAAAATAATTACTTTAGATAGCACCAAATATGATCCAAACTTGTCAAAGGCAAACACTACAGCTAGCAATTCCTTTTCAGTTATTGAATAATTTTGTTGTGCATCATTCAAGGTTTTGCTAGCATAGAAGATTGGGCGAAAGAGTTTATCCACCCTCTGCCCAAGACAGGCTCCTACAACTAAATCGCTGGCATCACACATTAATTCAAAGGGAAGGGAGCAATCCGGGCTTACCATAATAGGTGCTTCAATTAATTTCTTTTTCAATAATTTAAAGGCAGACATACATTCTTCGTTAAAATTAAAATCAGCATCCTTAAGTAACAACTGAGTGAGGGGTTTAGTGATTTTTGAAAAATCCTTTTATAAATCGCCTATAAAACCCCGCATGTCCTAAAAAGCTCCTAACCAACTTGACATTGGTAGGAGGAGGTAGTTTTTCGATTACCTCAATTTTTGCCGGATCGACCTCAATCCCTTTTCCCGACACCTTGTGTCCTAACACTATATAATTCTGGACCATAAACTAGCATTTTTCCCAATTGAGTGCCAAGTTTTTGTCTTCACAACGTTCTAAGACTCGGTCCAGGTTTTCAAGACATTGGTCAAAAGTAGGTCCCACAACATTAAAATCATCCATAAAAATTTCCAAGAACTCTTCAACCATGTCAGAAAACATAGCCATCATGCATCATTGGAATGTGGCAGGGGCATTACATAGTCCGAAAGGCATCCGTCTATATGCAAAAGTTCTATAGGGACAAGTGAATGTGGTTTTCTCTTGGTCCAAAGGGTCCATAGGAATTTGCATATAACCGGACAACCCGTCTAGAGTGCAGAAAAATTCATGCCCTGCCAAACGTTCCAACATTTGATCGATAAATGGTAAAGGGAAATGGTCTTTACGGGTGGCTTCATTTAGTTTTCTATAGTCAATACATACACGCCAACTCGTAACCTTCCTAGTTGGGATCAATTCCCCCTTTTCGTTTTCCATTACCGTTGTTCCTCCCTTTTTGGGCACACATTGCACCGGACTTACCCATTGGCTGTCAGCAATCGGAAAGATGATACATGCGTCGAGGAGTTTTATGACCTCGGCTTTTACCACCTCTTTCATGTTAGGGTTGAGCCGGCGTTGAGGTTGAGCAGATGGTTTGATCTCTTCCTCAAGAAAAATCCTATGTGTGCAGATTTTGGGGTCGATACCAATCTTTCCTCCTGTTCAACTGTCAACAAAGAAGAAATAATAACGGGTAAATCTATGGGAGGCTGTAGAAAAATATATTTTAAATTGCTAGGTAAGGGCTTAAGTTCCAGTTTTGGAGGTTCCTCCAGTGAGGTTTTAGGTTTAGGCTTGATCTCACGATCAAGGTCCTCTTTTCTACCCTTTACCCAACAACATATTTCAGGTGGGAGGTCTTCGAATGGTTCATTTAAGTTCTCATCTTCCTCACCACCTAAATTCAGTTCTAAAGAGGTATCTCTCATGCTATGGTTAACTTGCTCAACACATTCGTCTATTAACGCATCTATAAAATTACAGCTTTTGGAACGCTCTTGAGGAAATTTCATTGACTCATAAACATTAAATGTTACCTCTTCGTCTTGCACCCTTAGGACCAATTTACCTCCATGAACGTCTATCAATGTCCTACTGGTTGCAAGGAACGGTCTCCCGAGGAGAATGGGGACGGAGTCATCTTCTTCCATGTCGAGGACCACGAAGTCGACCGGGAAGATCAGTTTATCCACCTTTACCAACACATCTTCAACTATGCCCCTAGGCCGCGCAATTGACCTGTCCGCTAGCTGTAATGTCATATTTGTTAGTTTGGGTTCTCCGAGTCCCAATTTCCTGAAAATAGATAAAGGCATCAGATTAATACTTGCTCCTAAATCGCATAATGCCCTATCTATATGCATGTTGCCTATCCTACACGGGATGGTAACGCTCCCTTGATCCTTAAGCTTGGGGGGCAATTTATGAGTGATTATGGCCGAACATTGTTCCGTTAGGGCCACTATCTCATTCTCCTCGAACTTTTTCTTTTTCGACAACATGTCTTTAAGAAACTTTGCATAGTTTGGCATTTCCTCTAGTGCTTCCATTAATGGAATATTAATTTCTAATCTACTAAGGATTTCCGAAAATCTAGCAAATTTCTTATCTAAGTTGGCCTTTTTCTGTTTCTGGGGAAATGGTAATTTTGGTGCATAAGGCCTAACTACTTTCTCTACAGCTACTTCAGGGCTGAAGTTTCAGACACGGGACCGGGGTTGCTTACCACTTCCGGTTCCTTACTTACCTGAGGTGACGGTTGTGTTTGTGATTGGGGTGGCACGAGTGTGTCCACTTCTTTGCCACTTCTCAAGGCGATGACTTGAACCATTTCCTCTTGGTATTCCCTTTCCTCATGTCTGATCGCAGCGAGTTGTTCGCTCAGGGTTCTGCATACCTCGTTGGCTGCGAGTCGGATGGATATTTCCCTTAAGAGAACCATTATTCCTTCTGAGTGCTCTGTCTGCCTGTCATAAGAATCAGAATTAGATGGGGGATAAGGAAGATTATCCGTGGGTGCCGCGTATGGCCCTAGCGGATATCGTGTGTGTTCCCGATCATAAAAGTTGTAAGTTGGGGGTTCAGAATTATACCTTTGACGATTACCCAAATAACTTACATTCTCACCTCTAGGTACATAGTGTTTGACATGGCATACCTCACCGGGGTGATTCTGACCACATCGTGCACAAAATGGTGTCCCTGTTTGGTTGTTACGGCCAAAGGAGGCCACAAGGAAATCCATTTTCTTGTTGAGGTCAGCCATGGACGGTTCTGGAGTTCTGTTGTCCATAATTGCTGAAAAAGAGATTTTACAAGTATATAAGAAGTATAATACTACAGGTCGTATGAAATGATTGTATGACAATATATTAACAATTATAGATGATATAAACAAAGGTATTCATAAAAGAATGCCTAAACTAACAAATCGACATTTGGTTCGATATTGAAGAAGAAATAAATCCCCGGCAACGGCGCCAAAAACTTGATGTGCCTCACGGCAATCGCACCGCAAGGCTCACTAAGGGATAAGTGTACCCCGTCGTTATCAAGTAATAAAATCTGGACAAGTCCAGGTATCGAATCCATAGGGTTTATTCCTTCAAGTATCGAGCCACTTGGTCTCAGGTGTTATCTAGGCTATGGGGGTTTGAATTGGTTTTGATTAAGTAAACCTACTCCTAATTAAGTTACTTCTACTCCTATCTAAATTATTCTACTCCTAGGTGATCTTTTACCAATGCAATTACCCGAAGGAACACGAGGTGATACGATAATAATGAAAATAGATTATTTAGACAACGAAATTAAAACCTAATCTAAGTCACTTATGTCCGAGGCGATTAACCCTACCTATCCTCCTGAGGTACCTAGTTCGTGATTCCCTTGTAAGGCCGAAACTAGCTCTAAGGCTCAGCAATTTGGGCTTAATCTTCTATAGGGTCGTTAATCCTTTAGGCACTGACTAGGTCAGATTCAGCTCGCAATATGTGCCAACTTAATTTTGGGATTATCGAATGAGTTAAACCAATCAGACAAAGCGTAAGACAAAGATTTAAGCAATAAAACAATTGAACAAACAAAACTATAATATATATTAAAGATGAAAAGTATTGTCACGAAGATACAATGAGCCTAGGATTCATAACATGGATCAGAGGCTAGACAGAATATAAAAGAAGAAAAATCCCTTTCAGGGAACCTGTCTACCAATGCAGGCGTCTTCCTAGGACCTAAGGATGGAACGTGAGCAATCCTCGGTGCACGGAGCTTCGGAGGTGTCTTCAATGGAGGTTGAAGGAGATGGAGGAGGTGGAGAGGATTTCTCAAGGTGGAAGCTTAGGTTTTTACAAAGATAAAAGATATCTATTTTACATTTAGAAAATCCTATTTATAGACGCGGTTCGGGCCCTCTTTCTGACCTAATTCATATCTTTTTGCAGGTGGGAAGACGTGGGGTCGATCGTGGCATCGTGGGACCGGGAATCAGTCTTTTGACTGATTCCCGCAGGGCAGCTCGCCGAGCTGGGCGAGCCAGCTCGGCGAGCTGGCCCCTTAAGGGCCTGCTCGACGGGCTGGCAGTGCCAGCTCGCCGATCTGGCCCCAAAAAGGCCATTTCGACGAGCGGGAATGCCCAAAACGCCTTACGCGACTGCTGGATGTCCCGAAATGCAATTTTCACTCGAACTTGTTCCTGTATTAACCTGCGCATGCACGAAAACTCCAAATAACATTAGTGCCGAGGCTAAATTGACCCACCAATCGCTCATTTTGAGTAAACACTCCATTTGGTCCGACTTTTGGCGGACTAATTAGCTATAAAAAGATAATGGAAATTTAACGTACATGCTAATTTGGCATATTTGCCTAAAATAATCAGAAAACGAGCCTAAACAACGAAAAGTAAATAGAACATATACAATTTCTAACTAACACACACAAAAGCATATAAATGCGAGAATTGCTCGCTTATTCACAAAATAACGCTAAAAACCGTCCTAAAACCGTACCCAAAGATAGGGGTTTTGACCCCTATCACTGCCTCGCGGCGCGACCCGAGCTGCTGTTCCCTTTTTTTTAAAATATAAATATATATATTTGATTTAAAATAATTTTCAGAATATCAGAAAACTTTCAAAAAAATTTTATTTTATCTTTTAGATTCAATAAAATAAACTTTTATTAATCTAACCATAAAACTATTAGTTTTTGTTATAATGATTATCAACCAAATTAATCAGGAACTTTTGCATAATCAGTTTTAATTATCAGATAATCAAAACTATTTTATCTTTAGATTAATTAATCAAACCAACTTTATTAATTAACCTAACAATAAATATTTATTCAATCTGATTGAAAACTTTTATTTTCATATATGAAATAACGGATTTAACGCACGCTCTGATACCACTGAAGGAAAATAGGCAAACGTTTGACAGCGGAAATATAAATTTTTTAACCTATTTCCTTTTCCCAAGATCCGTTAATCGTTATTTCATACAAGGAAGGATAGAAGTAAATACCTTTTAGATGAACTATCTACTGTTGCTAGCGAAGTTCCCTCAACTCTAGTTCCAGTTCACGAGCACAAACAAAACACGAGATCAAACAAGTTAGAATCTCAACCAGGAATAACAATTAAAATAGATTGTCTCTAACAAATCAATATAAGATCAAGGATAAAGAGAAAGAGATAAAATCAATTGAATGGAAGCAAGCGGTGGAAATATCGTCCTCTACAGTAGCGATCGAAATTTCTCTCTCCTCGGGATGGACTAGGTTGGCCGAAATATATAGTAGGGGGGTATTTATAACCTCTTGTATCTAAACCCTAGTTAGATAGAATTAGGTTACTAATTAAGAGTTGTATCCGGAATAAAACTCTTATTTATTTTTATCTATAAGTATATCCAAATATATATATAAAGATAATATTAACTTATTTAATAGGATAACAATTAGAAGTTATTTAATCACAATAAACCTTCTAACTAAATTATCCTATAATTAATTTAATCCACAATTATAATCTAATTAAAATTGCCAAAATTAAATTAATTCCCACATGTGTCTAATGACACTAAATTTCGCCCCCCTCCATTATTTGGGCCTCAGTGGACTTAGTTGGGCTTTCATCAATTAATTAATATCCATTCATCTTTTTGGTTCCAAGTCTTATGCGTGACCCATTAGGTTCTTATTACTACTAGCCGTATACAACCATTAAATTAATTTCCCAAAATTACATTTAATCTTTGTATAACGGAATGAGTGCGAGGACTGTGATAAGCAGAACCTAAACATTCCCCTAGAGCTATAAGAAGACAGGTTGATTCCATCGTTGACCTTTCCGTATTAGTTATATTATAATTCGATCCTTTATCAACTACATCCTTGAACAGAATCTTATGACTATGGATCATGTCAAGTCACATATAGCGAGACGTTCGTTTTACTTGTACAGGTCGAGTTAACTCCGAATAGATAGGTTAAGTGAAATCTCTATTTCAAGTCTTAAGCTATCACCTTGCAAGGATTTAGAGCCAAGTCTTCCACAAGCGATCCTTGGACGTATCTCCCATTTATCAGGAGTGACAAATGCTCAATCCAATGTTAACTATCCTGCAATTACTTCCTGTGATACCCAACGCCTACCCGCACACACCCCAGATTCATCTCTGTTATGGATCGTGTTTGAACAGAGTCAAAGCATCACATTCCATAATCCAGAATCACTAATTAACATTCCTTTGAGTCTGAGGATTACTTATACCTATTAATACCAATGTGATGAACAAATGACAAAGGATAAATCCATCCATCCTGTTATCTCAAGTCGGGTCCCCGATCCTAATGAACTCCTTCACTAGATCCATGTAACTGTCCAGATATCTGTATATCTGAAGCTTGTGAGATCAGCTCTGTCTCGACAGAAAACATTGTTACATGCAAGTCTTTACAGTATTATGCCAATCCCTATTCAAAACATATTACTTGACTTGAGGTGGTTTTAAGTTTATTAGTTTATTATAATGTTTTGTCTCATTTCATGCTTGTATGAACACTTTATAATCACTTTAAATAAACTTAGGGCTTTCCTTTTATTAGACTTATTTAGTTCTTAAAAGTAATTGCCTTTATATAGTTTGGAAAATCATATCTTATTAAAACAAATGATATAAAGAACAATTCATTTACAGCTGGTTTATATCCTAAAACAATTGACTATAGGACATAAACCCCAACAGTTTAGTTTTTTTGGACATTCGGAATGGCCTCTTTCCATATTTGTCTTTCTTTCTGATCCATTTCATTTTGCGGGTGAACTTGCCATTTGTTCATCAGTGGAGGAGTTGTCGTCAGTAGAGTCAGTCTTCATTACTAATGACTTTGTTTCTTGCCCTCTGACTTCTCCTTGATTTCGAAATTCTTCATTGAGATTTCATGAGTCAGCAGGGATCCGATAAGCTCATTGTACTTGTATGTGATTAAGTCCTAAGCTTCTTTAATAGTTGTTTTCTTAGCTTGCCAACTCTTCGGAAGGCTTCTGAGGAATTTCTTGACTTGCTCCTCTTTAGTAAATATTTTTCAAAGTCTTTTGAGCTCGTTAATTATATTTGTGAATCTGACATTCGTATCGAAAATGCCTTCTCTCTCATTCATTTCGAACAGCTCATAGAGTCTCATGTTTTGGTTCACCTTTGACTCATTGAGTTTGCTGGTACCTTCATATGTGACTTCCAACTTCTTCCATATTTCTTGTGTTGATTCGCAACCTGGTATTTCATTGTACTCTGCAGCATCAAGAGCACAATGAAGCATATTTACAGCCGAAGCCTTATATGTAGTTTCTTTAAATCCTCTTTTGTCCATTTTTCCTCAGTCTTTAAGACTTTGTTTCCATCAACCATTTGAAATGGTTCATAGAGGCCTTTGGCTATTGCTAGCCAGGCAGTCATATTTTGTTCTTGGATAAAAAATTTCATTTTGTTTTTCTAGAATGTATAATTTGATCCAAACAACAAAGGTGGTCTGGTAATGGACAAACCTTCAGGTAAGATTTGAGTTATCTCACTTCCAAGGAGGAAACGAGTGCTATTGACGACCATTTCGGGATGTGACTCAAGATAGTTTTATCTAGTATGTAGAGCTTTAGGCTCTGATACCATTTGTTGGTCCCTTGTAATGTGAGATTAGTTCCACAGGAGGGGGGTGAATGGAACAGTTGGTTAATTTAAACCTTTTCTAATTTTTTACTCACATTTTGTTCAATAGCAAACACAGAAGCTTGATTCGGAATCAGAGGCAAGTTCCGTTAGCTGAGTTAATCAGTTAACAGAGCTTGATTCTGTTTCTGTCTTAAGCGCACACGAGATTGCTTACCCATAGGAGCTTTTGTCTTAGGTTTAAGGTTAGCGTATTAACTGTGCACAATATTCAGGACTAGTATATGGAGATAGCGTATTTAAAGAATGTGATAACAGAAATAAGTAAATGTAGAGTTAGGAAATTGATACTCAGCGATTTATACTGGTTCGGCCTCCTGCCTACATCCATTCCTCAGAATACCATCTTTTGAGTTTTAATCCACTACTGAGCTTTATACCGATAGAGCACAACCCTTTACAATAGATACAAAGGTTCTGTAAAGTACCATCATTTACACTTCTCACTCAACTATCTATCTCTCAACTTGTTCACTTATAACCAAAGTAAAAAGATGAGCTTCTGATCTTTTACAATTGATATAGGTTCTAACTTAGAACACAAAATAAAGTTTTATTTTTCTATTTGCTATCACATAAGTATAACAATGAAATGTGTGTTTGAACTTTTTGCTTTTGCTTTTCACTTGGGGAATATATCTCGTATTCAGCATTTTTTATCAATACTGAAGAAAGCTTTTTCTTGGCTTTTTATAGGGAAGCTTGATGACAGAACCTTTTGAATTTCAAAAAGACCATTGGAGGGAAAACGACTTCTGTCGCTTTCAACTTTTGGCTTCTGTCTAAAAGGTTACTATTGCACGCCCATGATTCTGTCTCTTGGAGTCGCGCACACTTCTTACTTTTATGGAATCAGATTTTTGTTGGCGCATTAGTGGCAATAGTATAAGTAAGTTGTTGGAGGACATAATCCTTATGTCACCTGTAGCGGCTTGTCAAGCTCAATGTCAACTCCTGCAATCCTTGTCTTTGAGCCGTTGAATTCAACTTCTTCTGTTTCTAAGCTGGAGCTTGCTTCTGGGCTGAGCTTCCATATTTATGAGACCTTTTAGGCTTTTCTTATATTTAAGCCCTTTGATGTTTTGTTTAGTACTTTCTAATATTTTGCATACTCAATAAGCACATTAGTATAAACAAAACTTAATTTAATTATTCTAATTAAATATTATGGGAATTAAATTCCTTTAATGTTATTTTTGTCAAAATTAAAAACTTAGTGAAAATTGTGTTTCAACATCTAAGTCTCTCATTCAGCTTTTTGGAGATTCGACTTGTCGATAGTAGTAGCTTCGGACAGTGTGGTGTCCGGTCGAGTAGTTAGTATTTTTAGGTTTCTTCTGATATCATGAGTTCTTCTTTTACTTTCACCATTTGGATGGCATGGTCTTGTCTCGTGATGTTGATTACCTTTTGGATAGAATTGAGGTTTTTTGCTAAACGTCGTGAACAAGAGCCTTTGCTTTGGAGCTCTAGGACCTCACCTTATTCCACTATTTCTAGGATTGGGTCGTCATTGACCCGACAGATTTGGCGTGCTTCTTCTTCGGTTGTTCTCTGGATCTCCGTTGTGGGAAGTGCATTGGTGGAAGGAATTTCAATGAATCTGTTTAAATGAGTCATCGATGTATGAGTCCATGCTCATCACACCAATTTGATGTGGTTGAATCCTACGAGTCCGCATCTCAATCTACAACTTCACAAAAGCAAGGTCAAAAGGAGTCGTTGTAGGCGAACCCGCTATGATGCCTAAGTCGGTTTACAAAAGAACTTTAGGATTATCACAATCAGTAAACAAAGTTGTAATGTAAGCTTAATATAATGAATGAATCTCCTTACCTTGACATGAGCTTGCTCTATTTATACTGATGTTGAGTTGTAAAAGACGATAACAGATTATAAAGCAGGGTGGGCCACGTGTCTCCTGCTGATAGAAAGAAGTGTGCCTACATATCAGGGTTTGATATCCAAGGCCACTTGACCCGTGATTCTCGGAATGGGGCGTGATTATAGCAACGATTAGATCATTGATTGGGTCTAACGTGACTTCAGGAGTGAAACTAAATCTAATTTGTACATCGCTATGTAGGAGAGTTATATTTGTATGATATGAGAATGAATTAAATCTAATTAGCTTGTTTAAATAAACAAAAACGGTTAGCATTGATTGAACTAACGGTTTAGAATCAAGAATTTCCTACGTAATAATATGTTGGGTATGATGGTTTTGTTTTTTATGAAAGGTTTGATGTTAACTTAACAGTACCAATTTAGCATTTGAATTGAGGGTAGTAATGGTAAAAATGGGGTAGAAACTAAAGATAGCAATGAGCTGCAAAAGTAGAGATAGGCCAGCAAAACTCTTGTATTCTTAATTAATGCAAAAGGAGGAAGAAGAAATGGTGGTCCAAGTCCCCCAACCAACAAATTAATAGTTCAAAACGACAGACTTTAATGTGTAAGTAAGTGAATGTCAAAAATAGCCTTGAAAAACTAAATTCCTAACCGAATCAAGAAAAAGGTTTGATGATCTTGTTGACAACATAAAAAGCAAACACTTGACATTTTTGAGTTGGGGTAAAAAGATGAGTTCGAGTTCAGTAGAGGGAAAGGAAAAGAAGAATGTAGGAATGTTAAAACTATTTGCATTTGCAGATTTGTATGATTATGTTTTAATGGGTTTGGGTTCGATAGGTGCTTGTGCTCATGGAGCTTCAGTTCCTATTTTCTTCATTTTCTTTGGGAAAATGATTAATATTATTGGTTTGGCTTATCTGTTTCCTGAACAAGCTTCTCATAGAGTTGCAAAGTATTCATTGGATTTTGTGTATCTGAGTGTGGCCATATTGTTCTCTTCATGGATTGAGGTGGCATGTTGGATGCATAGTGGAGAACGACAAGCTGCAAAGATGAGAATGGCTTATCTGAAAGCTATGCTAAATCAAGATATTACTTTATTTGATACTGATTCTTCAACTGGAGAGGTTATTGCTGCAATTACCACTGATATTTTGGTGGTGCAGGATGCCATTTCTGAGAAGGTTTTTCTTTTCTTTTCTTTTTAATGCTTCTAACTTTCTTCAACTAACCATTTTTTTTATATCTTTAATGTATCATTGCATTAAAAGATCAAGATTACATCAAATAAACTCTTAACTATATGATGATAGTGAAATGGGAACTTTATACATTGGATTAATTTACACAGATTAATGTTGAATGCTGTAGGTAGGGAACTTTTTGCATTATATAAGCAGATTTGTGGCAGGATTTACAATAGGCTTCGTAAGGGTATGGCAAATAAGTCTCGTGACACTTTCTATAGTCCCTTTGATAGCTCTTGCTGGTGGTATTTATGCTTTTGTAACTATCGGCCTCATTGCTCGAATGCGTAAATCTTATATCAAGGCTGGTGAAATTGCTGAAGAGGTACTGTACTCTCTTCATTTCATTTCATTTAGGATGATTACAATGCTCTATTATTCTGAAAATATGTTATAAGTTTCAGGTGATTGGAAATGTTAGAACTGTACAAGCATTTGCGGGCGAAGAAAAGGCAGTAAAATCATACAAAGAGGCACTCATGACTACTTACGAGTATGGAAAGAAAGCAGGCCTAGCCAAAGGATTAGGACTTGGAACTCTTCATTGTGTCCTTTTTCTATCATGGTCTTTGCTTGTTTGGTTCACTAGCATTGTTGTTCATAAACACATTGCTAATGGTGGTGAATCTTTCACTACCATGCTAAATGTCGTCATCGCCGGCCTGTAAGTCTTTTCTTTTCTTGCTCTACAATTATAATCAATTAACAAGTCCATACCAGTAAATTAGTAATTGAAAAACCGGGTGAACCCTATCAATAACAATTGTTATCCCATGGAGCTTAAACACATGGTCTAGGAAAGCCTTAGCCACCGTAGCAACAGAAAAAGGATGTGTGAGAAGAATCAAGTGGCCTATTTTAGTAAACTTGTCCACCACTACTAAGATAGAGTCATAGTTAGCGGATTTAGGAAGACCTTCAATAAAGTCCATTGCTATATCTTTCTAGGCAGAATCGGGAATAGGAAGTGGCTGGAAAAGGCCAGGATAGGGGTAAATCAACCTTACACCGTTGGTAAGTATCACATTGAAAGACCCATCTAGTGACAGAAATGGCCATGTGAGGCCAATAGAAACTCTGTTGAAGTCTGGAGAGGGTCCCTTTGATGCCTGGGTGTCCCCCAATAGGTGAGTCATGACATACAAGTTATGAGCTTGCTTGTGTTGAACTACCAATGTATGTATTTTAGGAGACCTTTTTCTAAGGTGAAGTGATTGCTAGAAGTGGCTTGAATTGTAAGTTGTTGAATAAGAGCATTGGCATAGGAGTCTTCTAACCAAGAAGGAACTGCCACAAAATAGCTAGAAGCTCAACATGTAGAACTTCCTGGTCCTCAAACTGTCTAAACAAGGCACCAACCACATGATTCTCAGAACCCTTTTTGTATTGAATTGCGTATTCCAAACCTAACAATTTGGAAATACCCTTGTGTTGAAGGGAGGTGTGAAGGCGTTGCTCCAGCAAATGCGTTATGCTCTCTTGGTCAGTTTTAATCACAAAACTTAGAATGCTCAAAGTTGTCATCACATGTAGGAGGGCAACGAATTCTCTCTCATAGACTGTGAGTTTTTTTTTTATAACGGGGGCATATGCCTTTGGAAAGGTAATGAAGAGGCTAGTGGCTCTGCATCAAGACTGCACCCACCCCAAACCACTTGTATCACACTCAATTGTGAAAGGAATAGAGAAATCAGTTAGGACTAAGACCGGAGCTTATGACATTAGGCTTATGAGTTGATTGAAGGCTGCTATTACTGCAGGGCTCCAGTGGAATTGATCCTTCTTCTCTAAGTCAGTTAGTGGTCTACATATGACTCCATACCCTTGAGGCACTTAAGAATGGTTGGAAGTGGCCAATTGAGCATAGCAGCCACCTTTTCATGGTTAGTAGCCATACCATCTGTTGCAATGATATGTCCTAAATAGGATATAGGATTAACCCCAAACTCACATTTAGAGGCCTTAAGGAACAATTGATGCTGAGTTAGGAGATCACAAACAATTTGTAGGTGGTGTATATGGGTATCAAATTCAGGACTATAAATGAGAATGTCATCAAAGAAAACTAGGATGAATTTGCATAGGTAAAGCTTAAAGATTGAATTCACAAGGGATTGGAATAAGGTAGGGGCATTAGTTAGCCCAAAGGGCATAACTAGGAACTCATAGTGGCCAGAATGAGTCATAAATATTGTTTTGTAAATGTCTGCCTCTGTCATACGAATTTGGTGGTAGCCTACTCTTAAGTCTAGCTTAGAAAAATTTGTGGCACCACGTAGTTCATCAATGAGCTCTTGAATGATGGGAATGGAGAATTTGTCTTTAAGGGTGGCCTTGTTAAGCTCCCGGAAATTCATGCAGAATCGCCATGATCCGTCCTTCTTCGAAACCAAGGCCGTTTGGACTGTTTAGGTCCCGCCAAGGTGCTCGAAATCGAGTATCCGTCCTGATTTTCTCGGATTAGTCCTCTTAGCATTGTTGTTGTTTATCTTAAAATTGAATGCCATTTTTTTTTTCTTTTTACATGGTTAAAACATAGTATTTACAAGGTAAGTTGCAATGTTTTTCAGATCATTAGGACAAGCAGCACCAGATATTTCATCATTTATCCGAGCAAAGGCCGCAGCATACCCAATTTTTGAGATGATAGAAAGGAAGACAGTGGTGAAAACAAGTTCAAAAACTGGGAAAAAGCTTCCTAAACTGGAGGGTCACATAGAATTCAAGGAAGTGTGTTTCAGCTATCCGTCTCGTCAGGATACAGTCATATTCGACAAATTCTGCCTCGATATTCCTTCAGGGAAGGTTGTAGCTCTCGTTGGAGGCAGTGGCTCCGGAAAGAGCACAGTCATATCTTTGATCGAACGTTTCTACGAACCTTTATCCGGACACATAATGTTAGATGGAAATGATATCAAACACCTTGACCTTAACTGGCTCAGGCAGCAAATTGGTCTAGTTAATCAGGAGCCTGCTCTTTTTGCCACGACGATAAAGGAGAACATTCTGTACGGAAAACATGATGCAACCTTGGATGAGATTGTAAATGCAGCTAAACTTTCAGAAGCTATGTCGTTTATCAGCAATCTTCCAGACAGATTCGAAACTCAGGTACATTTCTGTGGTCTAATTGTGTATCCTGCTTAACGTTTTAGAGCTCAATTTGGAGTTTGATGTGCAGGTTGGTGAGAGAGGAATACAACTATCAGGCGGACAAAAACAACGGATAGCAATATCGCGTGCTATTGTGAAGAATCCATCGATACTTTTGCTCGATGAAGCTACGAGTGCATTGGATGCAGAGTCCGAGAAGAGTGTGCAAGAGGCACTTGATCGCGCCATGGTAGGCAGAACGACTATAGTCGTTGCTCATAGGCTTTCTACCATTCGGAATGCAGATGTTATTGCTGTTGTTCATGAGGGAAAAATAGTTGAAATTGGTAGCCATGAGTACCTTATCTCAAATCCGAATAGTGCGTACGCGTCGCTTCTTCATCTCCAGGAGACTTCATCCCTGCAACGCCAGTCCTCTCTCGGTCCTATAATCGCACGCCCGAGCAGGTACTTTTTACTCAAAACTATATATTCTTCTAATGTTATCTGTCTTTTAGTTGATGCTATTCTTATTTTTCAGCATAAAGTATTCTCAAGATTTTTCGCATAGAAGATCAAGCTTCGGAACTAGTTTTCGATCCGATAAAGATTCAGTAATTAGTCGCGCTCTTGGTGATGCATCCGAGCCAGAAAAGCAAACAAACATATCAGCAAAAAGACTGTATTCAATGGTAAAACCGGATTGGATATACGGCGTAGTAGGTATCATATTTGCATTCATTGCTGGATCACAAATGCCACTATTTGCCCTTGGAGTATCTCAAGCTTTAGTTGCCTATTACATGGACTGGGACACAACTCGGCACGAGGTGAAGAAGATTTCAATTCTGTTCTGCATAGGAGCTGTACTCTCCGTTATCGTTTACGCCATTGATTATCTATGCTTCGGAATCATGGGGGAGCGACTTACTTTTCGTGTAAGAGAAAAATTGTTTCAAGGTAAGTAACAAAATGAGTGTGTGATGTAATGTTGTGGTACTATGTTAGAAGAATTTCTTCGTAACAAAATTAATGTTGCAGCCATTTTGAAAAACGAGATAGCCTGGTTTGATGACATGAACAACACGAGTAGCATGCTAGCATCCCGTCTGGAGGCGGATGCAACATTATTACGGAGTATGGTTGTGGACAGAGGCACGATTCTAGTGCATAACTTTGGTCTTGTTACTACTTCTTTTGTTATTGCCTTCATTTTGAACTGGAGACTCACACTTGTTGTTATGGCTTGTTATCCGTTAATCATCAGCGGTCACATCAGCGAGGTTTGATTTTCGTTTTCTCTTTTTCTATGACCTCTGATGGAAATACGTAATATTAAGATGGTTTGTTATGAAATGTTTCAGAAATTGTTTATGAAAGGGTATGGTGGAAACTTAAGCAAAGCATATTTGAAGGCAAACATGTTAGCTGCTGAAGCAGTGAGTAACATCAGAACAGTTGCAGCATTTTGTGCAGAAGAGAAGATCATAGAGCTTTATGGGAGAGAGCTAGTTGAACCTTCTAAACGCTCATTCACTAGGGGTCAAATTGCTGGGATTTTATATGGTGTATCTCAGTTCTTCATCTTCTCTGCATATGGTCTTGCCTTATGGTATGCCACTTTATATTACTTATGTTTTTCCAGTATCTATTTGTGATAAAAGATTATATATTTTTTATTTTGTTTGTAGGTATGGTTCGGTTCTGATGGGAAAGGGGGTTGCTGGGTTTAAATCTGTAATGAAATCATTTATGGTTCTGATAGTGACAGCATTAGCAATGGGTGAAACTCTAGCAATGGCACCAGATCTTCTGAAAGGTAACCAAATGCTTGCTTCAGTGTTTGAGATATTAGATCGAAAGACAAATATAATTGGAGATGCTGGTGAAGAGTTGAAAAATGTGGAGGGTAGTATTGAATTAAGAAGTGTAGAATTCAGCTACCCATCAAGACCAGATGTCATTATTTTCAAAGATTTGGATTTGAGAGTTCGTTCAGGAAAGAATGTGGCTTTAGTTGGACAAAGTGGATGTGGTAAAAGTTCTGTTCTTTCTCTTATTCTTCGTTTCTACGACCCGACTGCCGGAAAAGTTATGATTGATGGTAAGCTCACCTCACCTCACCTAATAATGATATGATACACCTTTAATTCTTGTTTAATTGGCATGTAATGTAATGTATCAACCAACAGGCATAGATATCAAGAAACTAAAGCTGAAGGATCTCCGAAGGCACATTGGTCTAGTTCAACAAGAGCCAGCACTTTTCGGCACATCAATCTACGAAAACATCTTATATGGAAAAGAAGGAGCAAGTGAAGGAGAAGTAATAGAAGCAGCAAAACTCGCAAATGCTCATACTTTTATAAGTTCTCTACCCGAAGGATACTCGACCAAAGTGGGAGAACGAGGCGTGCAATTATCCGGTGGGCAGAAACAGCGTGTTGCAATTGCTCGAGCGGTCCTAAAAAACCCCGAAATCTTGCTCTTAGATGAAGCAACAAGTGCACTAGATGTGGAGTCGGAACGCATAGTGCAGCAAGCTCTAGACAGACTGATGAGGAACCGAACAACGATAATGGTGGCGCATAGGTTAACAACGATAAAGAATGCGGATCAAATATCGGTCATTCAAGGCGGCAAGATAATGGAGCAAGGAACTCATTCTAGTCTTGTTGAAAATAAACAAGGTGCATATTTTAAGTTAATCAGCCTTCAGCACCAACAAGGAAATCAATAGCTGATTGTGATTCAGACTAAAATCTTCATACTCTTTCTCTCTTTCTCTTTCAGTTTGCTTTGTATTCAAATAAGAAATCATTTTTAATGCTTTGATATATGTGGACACTGCCCGTGATCTTAGCCTCATTGGCTTGCATTTGTGATTTTCTTCCTCCTTAAGAACCAATCAACAAGCATAATCCTCTCACGTCATGTCTTGTGGGTCTGGCATCATCAATGAGCATCCTCTCAATCTCCTTATTTACCTAGACATTCCTGGTTTCCTTGGGCATCTCCTTGACAGTTCGCTTATTTTTAGGGTAAATTATAAAACTGGACTAAGTTGGTGGCTGATTTAACTATTTCATTTAGTAATTTCTCACAATATGCTTCCTCTTTCTTCTTTCTTTCTTCTATTTATTGATAATCCTTCAATTTCGTATATCAATCTAAGATCCAAACTCTTCATGTGAATATTATGTTCATTTTAAATACATAAATCCATTTGGAGTTTGGACCTATATGTTATGATATTTGGAGTTTTAATTTAACCCGACAGCTTCGCAGTTTACGATTTTGCTTTGTAGAATTGCAAACTGCAAAGCTTAAAGGCTTCACGGGTCAACTAAAACCGCGAAGCCAAAAGACATATATACTTCGCGGTTCCACTAAAACACGAAGAACTGCAATTTCGCAGTTCAAGTAACTGCGAAGCACGTTTCCTTTTTGTATTTAGTACATCATTTGACATCGTCTTTGTTTTCATGTGGAACGGCCAATAGAAAATCATGGGAAAAGCCAAGACATATGAAGGGGTGAATCGAAGTTGTTTTGGCTTTCAACAAGAATCAACTTCGAAATGCTTTAAAAGAGAGTTTACGCTTCTACACATGTTGATTCTGTTGGGGTTTAGTGTCCTATAGACAATTGGTCCAGGATATAAACCTAATATAAATGAATTGTTCTTTATATCATTTGTTTTAATAAGATATGGTTTCATAACTGTATAAAGGCAACCTCTTTTAAAGAACTAAATAAGTCTAATAAATGGAAATCTCTAAGTTTGTTTAAAGTGATTATAAAGTGTTCATACAAGCATGAAGTGAGACGAAATTTTATAATAAACTAATAAACTTAAAACCACCCCAAGTCAAGTAATATGTTTAGAAATAGGATTGACATATCACTGCTGAGACTTGCATGTAACAATGTCTTCTGTCAAGACAGAGAGCTGATCTCACAAGCTTCAGATATGCAGATATCTGGACAGTTACATGGATTCAATGAAAGGGAGTTCATTAGGATTGGGGACCCGACTTGAGATAACAGGATGGGTAGATTTATCCTTGTCACATGTTCATCTCATTGGTATTAATAGGTATAAGTAATCCTAAGACTCAAAGGAATGTTAATTAGTGATTCTGGATTATGGAATGTGATGCTTTGATCCTGTTGTAACACGATCCATAACAGAGATGACTCTGGGGTGTGAACGACAGACGTATATCACAGGAAGTAATTGCAGGATAGTTATACATTGGATTGAGCATTTGTCACTCCTGATAAATGGGAGATACGTCCAAGGATCGTTTGTGGAAGACTTGACTCTAAATCCTTGCAAAGTGATAGCTTAAGACTTGAAATGCAGATTTCACTTAACCTATCTAATTGGAGTTAACTCGGCATGTACAAGTAAAATGAACGTCTCGCTATATGTGACTTGACATTATCCATAGTCATAAGATTCAATTCAAGGATATAGTTGATGAAAGATCGAATTATACTGTAACTAATACGGAAAGGTCAACGACAGAATCAACGTGTCTTCTTATAGCTCTGGGCGAATGTTTCGGATCTGCCAATCACAGTTCGCGTACTCATTCCGTTATACAAAGATTAAATTTAATTCTGAGAAAATTAATTTAATAGTTGTATACGGCTAGAAGCAATAAGAACCTAATGGGTCACACATAAGACTTGGTGCCCAAAAGAGAAACAGATATTAATTAATTGATGGAAGCCCAACTGAGTCCACCAAGGCCCAGTAACATAAGGGGGGGGAGGCGATTTTATGTAGATAAAACATAAAGGAATTAATTTAATTTTGCAACAATTATAATTAGATTATGATTGCGAATTAAATTAATTATAGGATAAATAAGTTATGAGGTTTAATGAGATTAAATTGCTTCTATTATTATCCTATCAATAAGTTATTATTATCTTTATATTTAGATATAATTATAGATAATAATAACAAGAGTATTATTCCAAATATAACACTTATTAAGTAACTTAATTCTATCTAACTAGGGTTTAGATACAAGAGGTTATTTATACTCCTTCTATTAGCAAATTTCAGCTAACCCTAGTCTCTCCCGCAGACTGAGAATTTCGACCACTACAGTAGAGGACGGAATTCCACCGATTGCTTCCGAATCAATTGATTTGATCTCTTTCTTTTTCTCCTTGATCTTGTGTTGATTAATTAGAGGCAATCTATCTTGATTGCTATTACTTGGTTGAATTCTAATCGTTTACTTATATGTCTTGTTATGTTCATGAATGTAGAAAAGACAAACAAAGGGAGAAATTTGTTTTGCTTCTCCTACATCAGGTCAGTTCACGATTTCGTGGATTCCCGGAGATTGAACCATCGGATCGTCGCGATTTTTGGACAGGAGCTTCTAGACATATTATTCCACGTTTCCACCATTGGGATTGTTGTTCGGAGGTCTGGAAGGTATTTTCGGATAGGGGCAGATTGGTAGATAGTTTCCATCTCTTTTGAAGTTGTGGGCACTTCGTTTGCAATGGTAGATTGATCTTCATAAAGGTATTTATGTTCAATCCCTCCTTATATGAAATAACGATTAACGGATCTTGGGAATAGGAAATAGGTAAAAATTTTATATTTCCGCTGCCAAACGTTTGCCTATTTTCCTTCAGTGGTATCAGAGCCTGCGTTAAATCCGTTATTTCATATATGAAAATAAATGGGTTTTCAATTAGATTGAATAGATTTATTATTAGGTTAATTAATCAATTTGATTCGGTTAATTAATCTAAAGATAAATGGTTAAGATGAGATTAAGATATACGTGTTTTGTGGATTAAGGGTTTAACCGTTTGAATCGTTAAAAGAGTTAGTTCGATTAATCTTTGAAAATTTTGATTTTATTAACGATTTAAACGAAACGGTTAGAATCGATTAATTAGATATATATTTGAAAAAGGTTATATAAATATAAACTGAGTTTTATATATATATATATATATATATATATATATATATATATATATATATTCGAAATTAAAATTTAAGTTTTTAATTAAAAAAGTTTTGATTTAAAACAGAGTTTTAGTTTATATAAAACAGAATCTATCAAAAAGTTTTGATATTTATTTGATTTGAAAATTAAATAAAATTTTAAAAAATATATATATGGATATATGTAATTCGCACATAGTGCGAATTACATATATCAGAGTTGGACTCCAACTCTTTAAAAGAGTTGGACTCCAACTCTTTAAATGAGTTAGACTCCAACTCTTAATGGTTGGACGGCTATTGCTGCCCTTTTGGCAGCAATGCCGTCCAACGTTGCGGATATGATCCGCAACGGGGACGAACCAGTTTTCGTCCCCGTAAGGTGTATTTTCTGTTTTGATTTTTTTAATTGTTTTGGTTTTTCAGAAAACTAAAATTAAAATATATATAGAATTAATTGATCCATATGATTTAATCGTTGTCTATTTTAAATTGTATAGATTGAATTCAGTTGTCTAATTAAGATGTTTTAATACGGTTAATTAGATAAACTATTTCATTAATACAAAACTAAAATTTAGAAACAACGAATCAGCCCATATAAATTTGTTAATCGTTATAATTAATAAAAGGATATGGTAATGGTATGTGTTTTAATTTGATTTTGCAAACCGTAAATATACTTGATATATTAGTTAATCACTTTAAACGGTTTTGGTAAAATGATTAACCACAATGATGTATACTCTCTCGTCTTAAAAGTTTTGTGTTCTGGAATTGATTTTACAAAGTTTAATTATTTGTATTTGATACGGTTGAATTAAACACGTTAAATAATCTTGATAAAATAATTGAACAGAAATAATTAATAAAGTTTTGTATAGTTGTATTAATCTAATAGGTTAATATAGAAGATACGAAACTGATAGAATTAAAATTGGATGAAAGTTAATTTGATGAGTTAATGTGATTAACCTAAATATTACATAAGTATTTTATGTAATCAACCAATTAAATTTATTTAATTGAGTCTATGTATGTTTGGAGTTATGGACATATTTGAGCCCTCTATTTAGTCTTTTGGTTTTGAAATAAGGCATGCGAGTCCTGCCTATCTACTATCTATTGTAATTTCTCCTCTCATCTAATTCCCTTCAAGTTAATTGAAGTTTTCTTTAGTAGTATAGAAATTAATATGTAATTTCAAGGCGCCATGGAGAAGACGGAGGACCTAAAGAGAAATATGTAATAGTTAGTATTTCCCTAGGTTTGGCCTTTTTATTCCGTCTCTGGCTCGACAGAATAATTTAGATAATATGTCCATAACACCAATGTATGTATCTGATGTATGCTAAAGCAAATCAAGACTAAGTTAGATTATGAGACTTAAAATAAAAATCCCTCACTAATTAAAAGTTAAGTAAATAAGCAAGTTATTAAAATCGGTTGCCCCTTCCTAATATTATAATTCAGCCGGCAGTACTGGGGGCCTTTGGGTTGTTAAGCAAACTCAAGCTCGGGGTCTTATGGTAACACCTAAATTATCGAAAATCGTTCTTTCATGAATATGGGGTAATACTTAAATTAGATTATGATAATTGGATAGGCAGACCCATGTTATCATAAACTAATGGGCAATATGGTTGGGATTAATATGAATAGCATATTAGTTACTAATGTGGTTAGTAACCCAATAACCTAGGAATCACATTAAAGATGTGATTGATTACATGAATCTACCTAACAAATGAGACTAGCTTGTTGAGAAAACTCAAGGTGAAATCTCAGGAGTTAGGATCCTAGCTCACTAAAGGATTTGTGAAATTCTTCGAATTAATATGGAGGGCTAATAATTTGGCAAAATAGTGGGAGCAATTTAAAATGAATTAAAAGACCTATAATTTTAAATTGATATACTTTAAAGCAAATGAATAAACATATGTCACTCTATCTCACTCTCAAGTTAAAGTAAATACTCTTAATCATCATATCTAAAATGGATCTACATAATATTTTAACTGATAACAAATTGAATAGTTCAAAATTCACCGACTACTTCGGCAAACTCAAAATTGTTTTGAAGTTCGAAAAGATTGGACATGCCGATGCCCAATGCCCTAGTAGATGATGCTCCTGCCAAAAGGACTGATGTTTGCTGGAAGCACCAATCAGATGACGAATGTACAGGATGTATCACACTTGCAGCTATGACACTTTGTGTCAAGACGATTGACTACATCACCGAAAGTTTCTAGTATTAGATTTGAATTAAGTGTTGACTTAGTTCTGCAGATTTATTCATAAGCTCACCATGAATAAACTCAAAGACCTTTATAGAAGAGCTCTTGAATATGCTCAAGTCAATTGAGCCCAAATCTTAAGAAAGTAATGTCAGCACTTAGTATTTAGGGATCTCACGAGAGAAAAGGGAAGTTTCCCAATTCTAAAGAACCCAAGTCAATAAAAGCAAGTAGGGAATGCCACCAACATGGTAAGGAAATGGAAGAAGAACTGTAAGAAGTACTTAGACTCTCTCTAGAAGACGGGCCAGGATGGTGCTTTTACATTTGGAATTAAAAGATAGATAATTCAACCTACTTGTGGGAATGTCACCTAGGCCATATAAACGAAAAACACATGTTCAAGCTTCATCAAGAATGAGCTTATAAACTCAGTTGATTTTTGAATCAATGGACACATGTAAGTCTTGTTTAAAGGCAAAGATGACAAAGACACCCTTTAGCAATAAAGGAGAATGTGTATCAGACACTCTGGGACTAGTACATTCAGATGTAGTTAGTCATATGTCAACATAAGCAAAGAGAAAGGTTCAGGCACTTCATTAGTTTCATAAGATGATCATACCAGATATTGATACATCTTCTTGATGAAGCATAAGTCAGAAGCTTTTGAGAAAGTTCAAATGATTCAAACAAGAAAGACTATTTTGATTAGATCGAGGCAGAGAATATTTTTCAAATGTTTTCCTGAATTATCTAAATGAATATGGATTCATTAACAATATGGACTCCTCCGTATACACCACGATGTATCTGAAAGGAGAAATTGTACTCTTTTAGATATAGTACAATCCATGATGAGCATAACCTCTCTTCCAAAGATGTTCTAGGGCTACACCTTGGAAACCGCCTTATGTACCTTAAACTGAGTATCCACAAAATCCGCCAGTTCTATTCCATTTGAATTGTTCATGGAAAAAGAAATCCAGTTTCTCTTTTATGAGAGTTTAGGGGTGGTCAGTATATGTTAAACACATAACATCAGATAAGTTAGATTCTAAATCTAACAAATACTTCTTCATTGGATATCCGAAACAAAAGTAGGATATTACTTCTATCATCAAGATGATCGAAAGTAACAGTATCCAAAGACGCTATAGTTCTAGAGAAAGAGTTTCTTTTAGAAACACAAATAGAAAGCGTAATTGAACTTGATGAAGTTCAAAAGGAAGCATAGGCTGAAATAGCGGAAGCGATGGTGGAACACGAATCTGTCTCACAAGATGAGACACTGGTGACATTACTAACTCATAGGTCTGGTCAATTTCATCAAAATCCCTAAGAGATTTTGGATTTCTAGTGGGAGCCGATGAAATCCCAAAGAGATTTGGATTTCTAGTGGGAGACAACGAAGAGGTTCAAGTATTAGACGATGAACCTACAGCTTATGAGGAGACTCTTGCAAACCTATACATGTAAACTAGTGGGAGCTCATATGAGCCTTTACATGTAAACTAGTGGGAGCTTGGTCGTTTACTTAGTATGACATTTCGATGATATTCTACTAATGGGAACGACATAACTACACTGCAATTGGTGAAAATTTTGGTTATCGGATAAAATTCTCCATAATAGACTTAGGAGAAGCAGGTTACATCTTAAAGATTAAAGATCTAAGATTAAAAGGCTGCTTGACCCCTCCCAGTCTAAATGCATTGACAAAGTGCTCAAAGCGTTTTGGGACCTAACATCATTGTTACTTTAGCATGACAAAGTCGATTATAGGTCAATCTAAGTGATGATCACTGGATTGTTGTCAAGGACAATCTTAAGTACTTAAGATAAACTATGGACATGTTCCAAGTATATATGGAGATGATAAATTGAAAGTTGGAGACTTTCCGATATAAGTCATCAAACAGATGAAGATGATTTCACATAATACAAGTTTATTCTGAAAGAGGTACGGTTAGCTAGAATAGTTCCAAGCAGGAAACCGTAGCTGAGCCAAAGGTCAAAATCAGAGTATGTAGCAGCTTTGGAAGCAGCTGATAGGAAGTTTGGAAAGGTAGTTCATTAATGAACTAGGTGGGGTACCTAACATTGTTAATGAGATTAACAATAGAGCTGTTGCTCTTGCCAAGGACCCGCAGTCTCATAATACATCCAAACACTACCTCAGTCGTTACTATCTCTACCGAGAGATAACAACAAGAGTAGATGTGAGAATCAAAATGGAGTGCCCATAAAAGGACAAACTTATAGATCCATTTAAAGAATGCCTTACCCCAAAAGGTTCACGGTGGTCATGCGAACGCTTTTGGGAATGTTTCTGGAAACAATTGGCTTTAGTCCAAGTGGGAGTATGTTGGGGTTTAGTGTCCTATAGACAATTGTTCTAGGATAGAAACCTACGATAAATGAATTATTCTTTATATCTTTTGTTTTAATAAGATATGGTTTCATAACTGTATAAAGGCAACCTCTTTTAAAGAACTAAATAAGTCTAATAAAAGGAAATCCCTAAGTTTGTTTAAAGTGATTATAAAGTGTTCATACAAGCATGAAGTGAGACGAAACTTTATAATAAACTAATAAACTTAAAACCACCCCAAGTCAAGTAATATGTTTAGGATTGACATATCACTACTGAAACTTGCATGTAACAATGTCTTCTGTCGAGACAGAAAGCTGATCTCACAAGCTTCATATATACAGATATCTGGACAGTTACATGGATCCAATGAAAAGAAGTTCATTAGGATTGGGGACCCGACTTGAGATAACAGGATGGGTAGATTTATCCTTGTCACATGCTCATCTCATTGGTATTAATAGGTATAAGTAATCCTAAGACTCAAAGGAATGTTAATTAGTGATTTTGGATTATGGAATGTGATGCTTTGATCCTGTTGTAACATGATCTATAACAGAGATGACTCTGGGGTGTGAACAGCAGACGTTGGGTATCACAGGAAGTAATTGTAAGATAGTTATACATTGGATTGAGCATTTGTCACTCCTGATAAATGGGAGATACGTCCAAGGATTGCTTGTGGAAGACTTAACTCTAAATCCTTGCAATGTGATAGCTTAAGACTTGAAATGCAGATTTCACTTAACCTATCTAATTGGAGGTAACTCGGCCTGTACAAGTAAAATGAACGTCTCGCTATATGTGACTTGACATTATCCATAGTCATAAGATTCAGTTCAAGGATGTAGTTGATGAAGGATCGAATTATACTGTAACTAATACGGAAAGGTCAACGACAGAATCAACGTGTCTTCTTATAGCTCTGGGCAAATGTTTCGGATCTTCCAATCACAGTTCGCGTACTCATTCCGTTATACGAATATTAAATATAATTCTGAGAAAATTAATTTAATAGTTGTATACGTAGAAGCAATAAGAACCTAATGGGTCACACATAAGACTTGGAGCCCAAAAGAGAAACAGATATTAATTAATTGATGGAAGCCCAACTGAGTCCACCAAGGCCCAGTAACATAAGGGGGGGCGATTTTATGTAGATAAAACATAAATGAATTAATTTAATTTTGCAACAATTATAATTAGATTATGATTGCGAATTAAATTAATTATAGGATAAATAAGTTAGGAGGTTTAATGAGATTAAATTGTTTCTATTATTATCCTATCAATAAGTTATTATTATCTTTATATTTAGATATAATTATAGATAATAATAACAAGAGTATTATTGCAAATATAACTCTTATCAAGTAACCTAATTCTATCTAACTAGGATTTAGATACAAGAGGTTATTTATACCCCTCCTATTAGAAAATTTCGGCTAACCCTAGTCTCTCCCGCAGACTGAGAATTTCGACCACTACAGTAGAGGACGGAATTCCACCGATTGCTTCCGAATCAATTGATTTCATCTCTTTCTTTTTCTCCTTGATCTTGTGTTGATTAATTAGAGGCAATCTATCTTGATTGCTATTACTTGGTTGAATTCTAATCGTTTACTTATATGTCTTGTTATGTTCATGAATGTAGACAAGACATACAAAAGGAGAAATTCGTTTTGCTTCTCCTACATCAGGTCAGTTCACAATTTCGCGGATTCCCGGAGATTGAACCGTCGGATCGTCGCGATTTTTGGACAGGAGCTTCTAGACATATTCTTCCATGTTTCCACCGTTGGGATTGTCGTTCCAAGCTCTGGAAGGTATTGTTGGATAGGGGCAGATTGGTAGACAGTTTCCATCTCTTTTGAAGTTGTGGGCACTTCGTTTGCAATGGTAGATTGATCGTCATAAAGGTATTTATGTTCAATCCCTCCTTATATGAAATAACGATTAACGGATCTTGGGAATAGGAAATAGGTAAAAATTTTATATTTCCGCTGCCAAACGTTTGCCTATTTTCCTTCAGATTCAACGTCATTTGACGTACGTATGACTATGCAAACTACATATGGTCCAAACAAAGTTTCTGGGATAATAGTTTTGATTTTGTATTCAAGTGATGTTGAGTTCTTCATAGAGTATTGTCGGACAATAGATGCCGTTATATGTTAATTTTGAATCATGAACAATAGATGCACAACAAACGCGAGCTATGAAGATAGAGAATTTAATCAAGTTGTGATGCCACCATTAAAGTGGTTATAATCGTTGAAGTCGAAACTCATCGGACAGGCAAATAAAAGATCAATGATTTCAACCTCACATCCTACCCTAGTTTAGATAATATTAGCTCGAATTCGTTTTTTATCCGAAGAAACAAGATATTTGGTGTCATTTTGTAAACGAAGAAATGGTATATGATGAACAACGTATCCCTTGGAAACAATCTCATCGCTAATGTGTTCTCGAACGCAATGCACGAGTTGACCATGTATCAGTAAGTATCTATGAGGCAGATAATGAAGAAAGAAGAAGAAAGAGGACTGGTCCATTTCGATGGCTGCCAGAGGTCAATGATGCAACTATGCTTCCTATTGAATCTAGTGCATCAAAAGGGGTTATCGGTTTAAAGGTGCATGATATATTCTCAAACAAACGAGATTTACGAGATGCATTTGGAAAATACGCAGTTTAAGAACAGGTTCAAATTGAGAGTGTACAAGTCTAACAAATTGATAACATCGAGATATTATTTACGGATCAAAGAGGATATTTACCAAAACGACTGCGTATTCGGACGATCCGGAAAGCAATGGCGTATCAAGCAAGCCATCCGAGTGGCGGATCACATAGATTCCACCACACGCTATCCGTAGTCAAACCTCCGGGAGACTCGCCATCATGCCTCGATCCGCCCGTCGAGCGGTTGAGCCGATTCCCAATAAAGGCAATTAATAATCCATTAATGAGCTAACAGTCGTACTTGAATAAGATCAATAACTGCCATTAATGAGGCATTAATGGAGACTTCCTGGTTACTGGGAGTTACGATTACATAACTATAAATAGCTTGCATCCCAAGCTATTGAGGTACACACTTTACGCTCTCCTTAAACCCTACTTTGTCAATACAGTTTATTCTCTTCTCATATACTGACTTTGGCATCGGAGCTTCCCCCCGTCGAACCCAACGACGCCCCCCGTAGGGAAGGATTCCGATCAAGAGTTCAGCACCAGTCATCACAAATCCATGTTTGAAGTGAGATGTAAGCATGATGAGATATGTAAATGGCGTGCTAGAGGTATTGTGGTACCCAATTTCGATATGTTCAGACTCTGGAGAATGGATAAAATGAACAACCACACATGTTCCAGAGATCAAATGTTATCACGTCACAAGCAAGTGAGGAAACGAGTTACCGGCATACTACTTGCGGTTAAGTTGATCTCGAGGATAGAGTGTATAGACTAAAGAACATTATGAAAGATTTTGAGAAAGTGTATAAAACCAACATGTCTTACATGCAAGCTTGGAGAGCAAGATGTTTGGTGTTAGAAGATGTGAGGGGTTCACCGGAAGAGTCATTATGTTGTTATCATAAACTACTGCGAGACCTTGAAAAAATGCAATCCAGGTACGGTGACACATATTCAAACCGATGATGTTATCCCTTGAAGTACTTCTTTCTGGCAATGGGTCCTTCACTTAGAGAATTTAAAGAACATATTCAACATGTTCTTTATGTTGACGAAGCGTTTTTAAAAGGTAAATATCTCGACCAATTTACATTGCAGTTGGCAAAGATGGTCATAGCCAGATTTATCCTATTGCTTTTGGGGTTGGACCAAACGAGATCGATGCGGCATGGACTTGGTTTATGACTACGCTTAAAGAATGTATTGGGGATGTAGAGAATTTTTCCATAATCTCAGATAGGCATAAGGGAATTGATTATGCCGTGAAGATCGTCTTTCCAAATGCGATACATGGATATTATCAACATCTGAGAATGAATGTGATGTTGAAACACCTTTCCACATGATTTTGATTTGACAAAATTATTTAAGTAATGATAAAAATATTCTTACACATTAAATTTAAATACTTTGATTTATTACACTAATGTGTTTGTTCAATGTTGAGTTTAATTGTTTACAAGACATTAAGATTAAAAAGTCCAAATGCCCTTAAAGTGGAAGTCAAGCCCAAGTCAACACATCAAGACCATTCGGCCCAAGAGTTCAAAACGAAGCCGTATCATGTAAAATGACGACTCATCGAAAGAAGGATCGAGAAGCCTTCGAAGCAAAAGCTTCAAGAGGAAGCTGCTGAGTTGGACGACAATCCAGTCTGAACAGCGGCAGACAACGATCAACTTCTAGACAAAGTATTTCTACTTTGGGAAAAGTTCAGAAGGTGCAGGAAGCTATCTCGTGGACTTTTCCTTAAATGTCGAAACATTCTGCCGAGGACTGACGAAGACAGAAGATGCAAGAATCCTATTGGCCAACGATGTTGAGCACGCCCAGAGTGACAACGACAGGAAGTCGTTTCCCACCAACGGTTATTTCGAAATTCGAAATAACCAGGTGCATCAAGTGTCACTATATAAAGGCCATCCATTTTCTTCAATCGATGCAGATCTTCAATTAGTCGAAACGCTGACCAAATTCATACTTGAAGTTTCTGTGAGAAAAGCAAAGCAAATACCTTACACTAATTTCTATATTATTGTGTAAAAGTCTAGAGTGATTTTTAATCATCTAAAGTATCTTAGCAATTGTTGTTTAGGGCAAACACTTTATCATTTCTAGAAGAATGGAAAGGAGAGGCTGAGTACTCGGTTATAGTACTCAGCGTAGATATAGGAGTGAGTAGAGGTATAGAGGAAGGTACTCTTGTTATACTCAGCTTCTATTTGTAAAAGGTTTGTGCTCTACCTTTAAAGAGCTCAGTAGAGAATTCAAAAAGCTCGGAACGAGTTCCATGGACTGGACGTAGGCGGAGAGGCCGAACCAGGATAAGTCTACTGAGTAATATCTTTCTAACCCTTAAACTCCTTTAATATATATTGCTTGCTATAAAACTAAGTAAAGAACTCACGCTGAGTTAAGTTTACTAAGAAGCTGAGTTCAGGAATAGACTCTAAGTGCTATTTCCTGACTCAAGTAAAGAAGCAGACTTAGTCACAAGTTGCCTAAGCTTGTGTCTTGAATCTACTTAGTGAAGCTGTGTAAACCTTTTCATAAGAGAAGAAGTCAGCCTTAACGGACAAAATTTTAAATAGTTCTTATCCCCCCTTGGAACTAACTTGTCACGTTATAAGGGACCAACAAGTGGTATCAGAGCTGAAAAGCTCACTGTGCAAGGTTTAACTACCTTGAGCTGATCCCCACTATGGCTGAGAACAGCACTCGGTTTCTCCCAGGAAATCTGACAACTCAGATTTTACCTGAGGGTCTATCCATAACTCGGCCTCCTCTATTCTTCGGGTCTAACTATACCTTTTGGAAGAATAGAATGAAAAATTTCATTCAGGCAACAAATATGAGTGCATATCCAAGGCCCATTTGTTCCTGTTGAAACTATTGATGGCCAAACGGTTATCAAAGCTGAGACTAGATGGACAGAGGATGATCTCAAGAAGCTACAAAATCATGCTTCGGCTATAAACATGCTTCACTGTGCGTTAGATGCTATAGAATACAACAAGATTTCAGGTTGTGAGTCAGCACAGGAGATTTGGAATAAGCTGGAGGTCACCTATGAAGGAACCAACAAGGTGAAGGAATCCAAGGTCAACCAGCACATGAGGTTGTACGAGCTGTTTGAAATGAATGATGATGAAGGAATCTCGGACATGAACGCAAGGTTCACAAACATAATCAATGAGCTCAAGAGACTTGGAAAGATCTTCACTGGGGAAGAGCAAGTCAAGAAGATTCTTAGGAGTCTTCCTAAAAGCTGGCAAGCAAAGAAAACTGCTGTTGAGGAAGCTCAAGACTTAACCACCTACAAGTATGATGAGCTCCTTGGCTCACTGCTGGCCCATGAGATCTCAATGAAGAATTTCGAGGTGAAGGAAAAGTCTGAAGACAAGAAGCAAAAGTCTTTTGTCATGAAAGCTGACTCCACTGATGGGAGCTCAACAGACGATGAAGAAATGGCTATGTTCACTAGAAAGATGAAAAGGCTGTTCAGAAAGAATGACAAATATTCTAAGAAGCCTTACAAGAAGTTTGATAAGTACAAAGCTGAGTCCAGCGACAACAAGTACAAGAAGGACAGCTCAAAGCCCATTATATGCTTTGAATGTCATCAAACTGGCCATATCAAGTCAAGCTGTCCCACGCCGAGGAAAGAAAGAAAGAACAGCAAGAAGGCAATGGTGGCAACTTGGAGCGACAGTGATGAGTCTTCATCATCAGAAGCTGATGCCACTGAGTCAGCAAAGATTTGTTTCATGGCTGACAAACTTGCTGAGCCATGTGTTTCTGAGCATGCTGACCCCTCCATTGCATCTGACGATGAGGAACACTCAACTGAGGTAATGTCACTACCCTTGCTCAGAAATGAAATGGTTAATGCCCTGAGTGACCTCTACACACTTGTCAAAAAGTGTAATAAAAAGGTTAGAGCACTCAGCAGGCGATGTGACGAGGTTGAGGAGGTCAAACTGAGTGACCTTCGATATATTCTCCAAGACACCTCAATTTTGCATAGTAATGTAGAAATTATGCAAAAGTTTGTCTTTGAGGTCCAATCAGATTCTAAGAAACTGAGAAAGGATGTCACATCAATTCAGAACCAACTTAAGGTTCCGAATAAAAGAAATATTCCTCTGAACACTGAGTACCGAAGTACTAGTCAGCAGAGATGGAATCCTCAGCGGAATGTCCAGTGTGACTTTTGTGGGAAGAAAGGACACACCACAAAGGTGTGCTGGCACGCTCAGCACTGGGGTGTTGACCAGTCAGTGAGACATCCTAAACGGAACGTCAGCTGTGACTTCTGTGGAAAGAATGGACACACTGTCCAAGTATGTCATCATAAAATGAAATATGATGCTTTACCTGTTGAACCTAACAAGCAAGGACCCAAAAAGAATTGGGTACCTAAAAGCAACTAGCTATATTGCAGGTAAGCCTGAGGTGTGCTGAGAAGTCAAAGATGTGGTACATTGACAGCGCATTCTCGAGGCATATGACTGGTGATGAAACTCAGTTCATCACGTTTGTGCGTAAACGAGGAGGAAGTGTAAGTTTTGGAGACAACAAGAAGGGTAAGATAGTAGGGTCAAGAACCATTGGTGGTAATCCTACTATTGAGTCAGTCTCCCTAGTCAGCGGACTCAAATATAACTTACTCATCGTAGCTCAGCTATGTGACAATGGGAGAAAAGTTATATTTGATGACACTGGATGTAAAATATTCGAGGGTAAAACAAATGAGTTAATTTTAACTGCCCCTCGTATTGATAATGTCTTCATGCTGAACTTAGAAAAGAAGTTTTCAAAAACTGTATGCTTAGTGTCAAAGGAAGAAAATTCCTGGCTATGGCACAGGAGACTTGGTCATGTAAGCATGGACCTCCTGGCCAAATTAGCAAGAAAGCAATTGGTTGAGGGACTGCCAGAACTTAAGTTTGAAAAAGATCAATTATGCCACGCTTGCCAAGCTGGAAAACAAACCAAACAATCTTTTCATAGTAAAAACATTGTCTCAACTAAGCGTCCATTAGAGTTGCTACACTTGGATCTCTTCAGTCCAGTCCAGCCGCTGAGCTTGGGTGGAAGAAGATTTTCCTTGGTCATTGTAGATGACTTTTCTCGGTACACTTGGATCATCTTGCTGAGTAGCAAGGATGAAACCTTTGAGACGTTTTCAAATTTAGTAAGAAAACTTGAAAATGATAAAGACCTTAAGTTAGCTCACATTCGTAGTGATAATGGTGGAGAATTCAAGAACCAACAGTTTGTTGAATTCTGTGAAGCCAACGACATTGACCATAATTTTTCTGCTCCTAGAACGCCTCAACAAAATGGGGTTGTTGAAAGGAAGAACAGAACCTTGGTTGAAATAGCCAGGACAATGCTGAGTGAGCATAGGCTTCCAAAGTACTTTTGGGGAGAAGCTGTCAACACAGCGTGCTACATTCTTAATAGGGCTCTAGTTAGACCTATTCTAAAGAAAACCCCCTACGAACTTTCGAAAGGATGAAAGCCCAACATAGGATACTTTCGTGCCTTTGGTTGTAAATGTTTTATCTTAAATACCAAAGACAGCCTAGCTAAGTTTGACTCAAAAGCTGATGAAGCTATCTTTTTAGGCTACTCAACAAACAACAAAGCATACAGAGTTTTCAATAAACGAACTCAGGTTTTAGAAGGGTCAGTACACGTTGAGTTCGATGAAACTAACCCTGCAGGAAGAGACATGCAGCTGACTGAGGATGATCCACACTCAGCTCCCTCTGACCAAGAAACAGCCGCTGAGTCATTGCCTCAAGGGCTGACCAAAGGTAAAAGTGAAACTCAAATTACTTTCACTGACCAATCTACACCTGCAGAGATTGTTGAAACACAACCAGCACAAGACATCAATCTGCCAAAGGAGATTAGGATACCAAGAGGTCACTCAGAGAGTGTCATTCTTGATGCCGCTGAGAACACCCTGATGACGAGGAATCAACTCAAGAGATACCTCAGCAACGTAGCATTCATCTCAATCCAGGAACCAAAGAATTTCGCTGAAGCTGAGTATGATGAATTCTGGATGAATGCAATGCAAGAAGAACTTGATCAGTTCAGAAGAAATGAAGTATGGGATCTAGTGCCAAAACCAAGAAGCCAGAAGACCATAGGAATAAGATGGGTCTTCCGCAACAAGCTGGATGAACAAGGGAACGTGGTCAGAAACAAAGCAAGACTTGTAGCTCAGGGCTACAGTCAGCAAGAAGGTATTGACTACGGTGAGACCTTTGCCCCAGTGGCAAGGCTAGAGGATATTAGAATTTTATGTGCATATGCAAGCTATATGAACTTTAAACTGTTTCAAATGGATGTTAAGAGTACATTCCTTAATGGAGTTATAAACGAGGAAGTTTATGTTAATCAGCCTCTAGGGTTTGAGGATCCTAAATTCCCAAACCACGTTTATAAGCTCAAAAAGGCTCTGTATGGCCTCAAGCAAGCACCACGTGCTTGGTATGAGAGGCTGACCAGTTTCCTACTGACTAGAAATTATGTCAGAGGTAAAGCTGATACAACCTTATTCATTAAGAGGAAGGGTAAAGATACCCTGCTGGCTCAAATATATGTTGATGACATTATTTTTGGTGCCACTAACGAGTCAATGTGTAAGGAATTTAGTAAGTAGATGCAGACTGAGTTTGAAATGTCAATGATGGGAGAACTCAATTTCTTCCTTGGACTTCAAATCAAACAAGGGAAAAATGGCATCTTCATCAATCAAACTAAGTATGCTAAGGAGATATTGAAGAAGTATGAACTTGAGAATTGTAAGTCAATATCTACCCCAATGGGCACTGACACTGTCCTCTGCGCTGATGAGAATGGTAAGTCAGTAGACAACAGATTGTATCGAGGTATGATTGGTTCTCTACTTTACTTAACTGCTAGTAGGTCGGACATTCAGTTCTCGATATGTTATTGAGCTAGATATCAATCTAACCCTAAGGAATCTCATTACATAGCTGTAAAAAGAATCCTTAGATATTTACAAGGCTCAGTGAATGCAGGTTTGTGGTATCACAATACTCATGATTTCACACTTATTGGATACACTGACGCTGACTACAAACGAGACAAGCTTGAACGAAAAAGCACCTCAGGAGGATGCCACTTCCTTGGGAGCTATCTTGTGTTCTGGTTCAGCAAGAAGCAGGCGTCAGTAGCCCTGTCAACCACTGAAGCTGAGTATGTTGCTGCTGGAAGCTGTGTTGCTCAAGTCCTATGGATTAAGCAACAGCTTGAAGATTATGGCATTCGGACCAAAACAATTGAAGTCAAATGTGACAACAAAAGTGCCATTGACTTATCAAAGAACCCAATCCAGCACAGCAGGATGAAGCATGTCATCATAAGACATCACTTCATCAGAGATCAAGTTGACCTATGTCCCAACGGATGAGCAGCTTGCTGATATCTTCACAAAGCAACTGGCTCGTGAGCAATTCAACATACTTAGAGAAGCCATTGGTATGTTTAATCCTCTTCAATAAATTCCAAGTATAGTATGCATGTTGAGTGAATTACCATGCTGAATGATTTATGCTATTGCTTGCTGAGTAGATATATATATGCTGAGTGTTTATCTTAAGCTGAGCTACTAAGCATAAGATCTGCTTCTTTGCATAACACTGACTACTCAGAATTTTAAACGCTTGAAATTCTTAACACTGAGTAAGGATCCGTTGCAAAATTTAATGCAAGCATGCGAATTAAATAGCCACCTAGGATGACGTATGCGCTATAATTAGAAAACACACGCGTTGTATGTGTCATAAATGCCAGAATCTTTGTCGATTGAGAATCTCGAGGTCAAATTGATAACCCAACGCTTTATATCAACTCAATACCTCTATAAATAGTGGATGAATTCCCACTTTTATCTCTTTACGCTTAGAAAACTTTGGCATTCCAATTGCTCTCTCTAAAAATTCCCAAACTTCCCAAAACTTCTCTGAGAATATGACGAACGTTTCTCTGAATATCTCCGGTGCTGGTTTGTCCGACAACCGCTCCGATGAAAATCCCAAATCTTCTACCCAGCGTGACCACGCTAAGGTCACAACGCCGAGCAAGAAAGCTCAAGCTGTCCAAGCCACCTCTTCGAAGGGAAAACAACAGCAATAGGACAAGGGCAAGAAAGTTGTGGAACGCACCTACTCTCAGGTTTTCGAGAGTGTGAAGGGGTGTAAGATTGATCACTCGCGATGGTTTTCAAGGGGATTCGTGGAAGCCGAGCAGCCCTTTTGTGAGTGGATCAAGAATAATGGTTGGACCGAGCTGTTCTCAGTTCGTGATGCTACTTACCCTGAGTTGGTAAGAGAATTCTACGCCAACCTAAAGACCAGCCGCTGATAATGCTGGCACTTCAAATGTTGAGCAGAACCAAACAACGCCTCTATTCGGTTCTACTCCTCCTCCGGCATCTGGGCCAACAAATGATGGATCCTTTAGCTATCTCAATGCCTCTGAGTCTGGTCGAAGAATCATTGACTCAGCTCAAGCTCTTATCCAGGACATCCACCAAACCAGTACCAATGCCGCTGGGTCAGTTACTGTTGAGCCAACTCAGCTTTCGTCTGTCACTCAGCTTCTTACTGAGATCAAAGGTCTGAAGGATCTTCTGAGTGTCATGACATCATTACAATCTCAACAGCCCAGGCAGGACTCTATAACAAAGCTGGCCGAACTCCAGCTGACCATGGTAAACCACATGAACTCACTGCAAGGGCAGATTCATCAATTGTCAGCTGCGAACTCCACATATGCCACTTCTGCCGAAGTTCATCATCTCTTCAGCCAGCTTCATACTGACCAAGAGAAAACAAATCACCAACTCTCTTCCTCCTCCCAATGCTCCATTGAGCAAATTAGTGAGGCTGTGCGTCTGCTGAACTTAAACAAGCAAGAGATGGACACTGACCAGCTCAAAACAAACGAGATCCTGAAGTACTCTCGAGTAAATTTCAACCATGTGCGCCACATCAACGCTCAGCGTGAGTATTTTGATTCGTCTTTGCTAAAGATGTTTCATCAAGCTTTTGCAATGCTCACTGAAACCATACACTGGATTGGAAAGTCTCAAGCATACGTTCTGAGTATGCTGAGTGCTGCTGATGTCAGGATTCCTCGAGCCATTGTGGATGAGGGTGTTCCCATCTTTGACGGAATGAATGAAAGCACAAGAAGGCTAAAGGCATTTTCTAGACGCCTAACTCAAGCTGCCATTGAAGAAACCTTCATTCCCAAACAAGATGCTGGCAAAACGGGGGAGAAAGAACAAGCCCAAAGAACTTAGCGAACTGAAGAAGCTTCAGTTAGTCAGCAGACATTCAAGGGTAAAGGGAAAGCTACATAACATGCTATTCAAATTAATTACAAGAAGAAATAGCTTCACTTGAAATTACAAGGATAGCTAGCTTTTTGCCCCTTTGTATTTGTATTCTTTTTGTGAACTTTGTTATGCTGACTTTAAATTTAAAACAAAGTATATGCATCTCTTTCATACTGTCTACTCTTATGCGATGCTTACTTAAGTGATTGTTATAATTTGTTAAAACGCATCTTCATTAAATCAACTATGCTACACTGTCTATATTGATTAATGATATGTCTGTTGTGTTGATCAAATATGTTGACCACTTCTTATATGTCCACTTAAGTAAAACTCATTGAACAAAGCTTACTCAGCGCTCTCTGATATTTAAACCTTCCGCGTAAAACTGAGTTAAATAGAATATGTTCCATGAGTTGACCTAATTCTGAAAACTGACCTTAGACTTACTCGATTAAACCTTGAAATGTTTAGAGTAAAACTAAGTCAGTAGCTCAACCCTTACGGGGGAGTTATTTGATAAAATAAGGTCAACTATCATTGGGGAGCTCAACACTGAGTTCCTCAACTGAATATTTTTGCCAACATCAAAATGGGGGAGTTTGTTGAAACACCTTTCCACATGATTTTGATTTGACAAAATTATTTAAGTAATGATAAAAATATTCTTACACATTAAATTTAAATGCTTTGATTTATTACACTAATGTGTTTGTTCAATGTTGAGTTTAATTGTTTACAAGACATTAAGATTAAAAAGCCCAAAGGCCCTTAAAGTGGAAGTCAAGCCCAAGTCAACACATCAAGACCATTCGGCCCAAGAGTTCAAAACAAAGTCGTATCATGTAAAACGACGACTCAGCGAAAGAAGGATCGAGAAGCCTTCGAAGCAAAAGCTTCAAAAGGAAGCTGCTGAGTTGGACGACAATCCAGTCTGAACAGCGGCAGACAACGATCAACTTCTAGACAAAGTATTTCTACTTTGGGAAAAGTTCAGAAGGTGCAGGAAGCTGTCTCGTGGACTTTTCCTTAAATGTCGAAACATTCTGCCGAGGACTGACGAAGAAAGAAGATGCGAGAATCCTATTGGCCAACGATGCTGAGCACGCCCAGAGTGACAACGACAGGAAGCCGTTTCCCTCCAACGGTTATTTCGAAATTCGAAATAACCAGGTGCCTCAAGTGTCACTATATAAAGGCCATCCATTTGCTTCAATCGATGCAGATCTTCAATTAGTCGAAATGCTGACCAAATTCATACTTGAAGTTTCTGTGAGAAAAGCAAAGCAAATACCTTACACTAATTTCTATATTATTGTGTAAAAGTCTAGAGTGAGTTTCAATCATCTAAAGTGTCTTAGCAATTGTTGTTTAGGGCAAACGCTTTATCATTTCTAGGTGAATAGAAAGGAGAGGCTGAGTACTCGGTTATAGTACTCAGCGTACATATAGGAGTGAGTAGAGGTATAGAGGAAGGTACTCTTGTTATACTCAGCTTCTATCTGTAAAAGGTTTGTGCTCTACCTTTAAAGAGCTCAGTAGAGAATTCAAAAAGCTCGGAACGAGTTCCGGGGACTGGATGTAGGCGGAGAGGCCGAACCAGGATAAGTCTGCTGAGTAATATCTTTCTAACCCTTAAACTCCTTTAATATATATTGCTTGCTATAAAACTAAGTAAAGAACTCACGCTGAGTTAAGTTTACTAAGAAGCTGAGTTCAGGAATAGACTCTAAGTGCTATTTCCTGACTCAAGTAAAGAAGCAGACTTAGTCACAAGTTGACTAAGCTTGTGTCTTGAATCTACTTAGTGACGTTGTGTAAACCTTTTCATAAGAGAAGAAGTCAGCCTTAACGGACAAAATTTTAAATAGTTCATATCCCCCCCTTGGAACTAACTTGTCACGTTATAAGGGACCAACATGTGAAAGCTAAATTCCAGAAAATTAAAAAGATATATGAGGTGTATTGGCGAGCTGCTAAAACTTATAGAGTTTCTCATTTTAATGAGGCATTTTCTCGACTTCGGCAACTACATAGCCCTGCAGCAGAATATTTAGAGCAAGCCGACATCCAGAAATGGTGACATGCATACTTTAATACTCGTTGGTATAACATGATGACCGCAAACATATCAGAATCATGAAACGCGGTTATGGTGGTAGGAAGACGTTACCTATCACAATGTTGGCAGAGTACATTAGAGCTAATATACAGCGATGGTTTTACAAGAGACATCAATTGGTTGGTTACACTTCATAAGCTAATATACAGCGATGGTTTTACGAGAGACATCAATTGGTTGGTTACACTTCATATATGGTATTTTATGAAACTTAGATGTTATATAAATATATTAACATAAAAACTTTGACTTTCAGGATCACGAAAAACACATTTGTCGCATTAGACTGAAAAGAAGATGATGAGTCATGTTAAAAAAGTTATCACTTGTATATTTTCTAGAATAAACGCACACACATTTCAGATCGGAGATCGGACAAAAGAGGAAGTTGTTGACTTAAATGTAATAACTGGAGGAAAATAGGCAAGCCTAGACGCAGCTGAAATATAAAATTTTATCTATTTTATCTATTTCTTTTCCCAAGATCCGTTAATCGTTATTTCATACAAAGAGGGGTTAAACAAGTGTACATTTTCTGATGATTTATCTGTTGGTCCCGTGTGATTAGTTCCAAGGGGGGTTAGGAACTAATATAACTTTTTTCGTTTTAATTATGCTGACTTAATATAATTCTTTGAGTTTTACAACTCAGTTTTGGTCAGCACGGCCGAGTGAGGCGTAAGACGGCTTTAGTCAGATACTGACTAGAACTGTTTTACTAGCGAGTTGGGAAATGACACTTTTGTGGTCAGCTTCCAACTCAGCACTCTGATTTACTCAGTGTCAGCTTAAACAATTTATATACTGAGTAAATATAGCAAGCAACACATACATATATATATTGAGAGAGAGTTAGAAATTACTCAGCACGACTTATCATGGTTCGGCCTCTCCGCCTACGTCTAGTCCCCAGAATCCCTTCGGGCTTTTTAAATCCAATACTGAGCTCTTTAAAGGTAGAGCACAAACCGTTTACAAGGCAGTTGAATATGCAAGAGTACCGTCCTCTATTCGTCTACTCAACTCCTACTAAGTGCTATAGCCGAACACCTAGATTTCTCTACCGCTGAGTACTTAAAACCGAGTACTCAGCACTACTCTCTCAATTTTACAATTGATACAGAATTGTTCTTTTTCTGACAAAGAACACTTTAGATGATTACAAAAATCACTCTAGCTTTTACACAGAAATGGAAATTCGGTGTAAGATCTTTTTCTTGTTTTGGTGTGCTTTTGTGTGTATGCTTTTTCTCTTGTACTTCGGCCAAAGATCCAATAAGTGTACTTGTCCTTTTATAGTTGAAATCTGAAGACACAATCATTTGAATTAGGATCTATCCGTTGAATTCAAACGGTCCTTTCTTGCGACATGTTCTGGTCAGCTTCAGATTTGCAGGCCAATCCTGTCATCTGAATTCGGCGGGCGCCAGGCTTGTCTTCTTCTCGCAGGTTTGTCTTCTTGTACAGGTTTCGTCTTTTAGCTAACGAATAGTTCACCCATGCATCTCAAAATTGACTCTTTGCGTAATTCCAAGGTTTCTATTATTGGTGCAGACAGTTGTCGGATCTTGTCTTTTAGCAAACGGATCATTGGTATTGTCCTTAAAATCGTTCAGCATGACTTTAATAACCGTTGTCTTTGATTGTTGCCAATTCCGATACTGAGTTGCCTTTCACTCAGCTTCCATGGTCAGCTTCGTTCTGCAAGATATAGTTTCGAACAAGACTTCTCTTCTTTCATGTCGAGTTGCTTTTCACTCAGCTTCTGCGGTCAACTTCGTTCTGTAAGCTTCGATCCTGAAGAAGACTTTCCTTCTTTCGTACTGAGTCATTCTTTACTCAGTCCGTGCTATGTAGTCATGTTGACTACGTTCTGTCTTAATTTGATTCATGTTCTTATAGGTATTCTTATACTCAATATTGAACAAACGTATTAGTACAATTAAATCAAAGCACTTAAATTTAATTGTCTTAATCATGGATTAACATAAATAATTTTGTCAAATCAAAATCATGTTGGAAAGGTGTTTCAACAAACTCCCCCATTTTGATGTTGGCAAAATATTTAGTTATGAAACTCAGTTTTGAAATTCCCCACGATTGAATTGTCTTTCGTTCTTCTGAAATTACTCCCTCATAAGGGTTGCATCTATTTGATTCAATTTAACTCTAAACCTTCCAAGATTTAATTGAGAAAAATCAAAGCATGCTTGTACTGACTAAGTTCAATTCTAGACCTTCTAAGATCTAATTCAGATGAGCCTAGTTCAGCTTTCAGAAGAGGTCAATATGTTGGAACATGTGTTTACTCAGTTTGATACTCGGTTAGTTTTAGGTATCAGAGAGATTATATCTATGAATTTATGTATCAGAGTAAAGTGTTTTCAGGTATCTGAGTAAATGTGTGTTGAGAGTTTCATGCATGTTCCTTTTTAAGTTCGATTGTTTGTTCATTTAAGACAGTCCAGCATATAGCACAACAATTAAGCATCACAAATAGATAAGTCAGTTTGAAATAAAAGATGCTTTAAGATAGATAGTTTGGTCAGCAAACAAACAGATAAAAATGTTGGTCCCTTATAACGTGACAAGTTAGTTCCAAGGTGGGGATAGGAACTATTTAAAATTTTGTCCGTTAAGGCTGACTTCTTTTCTTATGAAAAGGTTTACACAGCGTGACTAAGCAGTTTGAAGACACAAGCTTAGTCAACTTGTGACTAAGTCTGTTTCTTACCTTGAGTCAGGAAATAACACTTAGAGTCTATTCCTGAACTCAGCTTCTTAGTATACTTCACTCAGCATGAGTTCGTTACTTAGTCAGTTTTATAGCAAGCAATATGTAAAGGAGTTTAAGGGTTAGAAAGATATTACTCAGCAGACTTATCCTGGTTCGGCCTCTCCGCCTACGTCCAGTCCCCGGAACTCGTTTCGAGCTTTTTGAATTCTCTACTGAGCTCTTTAAAGGTAGAGCACGAAACCTTTTACAATAGAAGCTGAGTATACAAGAGTACCTTCCTCTATACCTCTACTCACTCCTATATCTACCGCTGAGTACTATAACCGAGTACTCAGCCTCTCCTTTCTATTCTTCTAGAAATGATAAAGTGTTTGTCCTAAACAACGATTGCTAAGACACTTTAGATGATTGAAATCACTCTAGACTTTTACACAATAATATGGAAATTGGTGTAAGGTTTTTGCTTTGCTTTTCTCACAGAACTTCGTGTAGAAATTTGGTCAGCGTTTTGACTAGTTGAAGATCTGCATCGAATGAAGCAAATGAGAGGCCTTTATATAGTGACACTTGAGGCATCGGTCATTTCGAATTTCGAAATAACCGTTGGAGGGAAACGGCTTCCTGTCGTTGTCACTCAGTACGCGCTCAATGTCGTTGGCCAATGAGATTCTTGCATCTTCTTCTGCGGCAGTGCTCGACAGCTTTTCGTCCGGTAAACATAATGTTTCGACATTTTTGGCAAAGTCTTCCAGACAGCTTCCTGTGCCTTCTGAACTTTACCCAAAGTAGAAATACTTTGTCTAGAAGTTGATTCTTGTCTGCCGCTGTCCTGACTGCCTGTCGCTTAACTCAACAGCTTCCTCTTGAAGCTTTTGCTAGAAGGCTTCTCGATCCTTCTTCATGTTGAGTCGTCGTTTTGCATGAAAAGGCTACGTTTCATCTTCTTGGGCCGTGAGGTCTTGATTATGTTGACTTGGGCTTGACTTCCACCCATGGGCTTTTAGACTTTATATCTTAATGTCTTATAGATAAATAAACTCAACATTGAACAAACACATTAGTATAAATAAATCAAAGTATTTAAATTTAATGTGTTAGAATATTTTTTATCAATTACTTAAATAATTTTGTCAAATCAAAATCATGTGGAAAGGTGTTTCAACAAACTCCCCCATTTTAATGTTGGCAAAAATATTCAGTCAAGAACTCAGTGTTGAGCTCCCCCATGATAGTTGACCTTATACTCAGTATACTCCCCCGTAAGGGTTGAGCGGCTGACTTAGATTTACTTTAAACATTTGAAGGTTTAATCAAGTAAGTCTAAGGTCAGTTTTCAGAATTAGGTCAGCTCATGGAACATATTCTATTTAACTCAGTTTATGCGGAAGATTTAGATATCAGAGAGCGCAAAGTATTTCTTTGTTCAATGTGTTTTAAGAAGACATGTAAAAGCGGTCAACATATTGATCAACACAGCATACAATCATAAAGCAATGTAGACAAATAGCACAGTTGATTTAGTGAAGATGTGTTTAACTATTCAATACAAAACATAAGTAAGCATCACACAAGATTGGTCAAATTTTGGAAAAGATAGATGCATGCGTAGTTTTGTATTCAGGTGGTCAGCACAACAAAAATGCATAAGGGAAAGACTACAAGTTTTAACAAAATGAAATCTAGTCAATCCTAGTCAAGCTAAAGCTATTTCTTCTTGTAGTTGAGTTGGGCTTCATGCTCTTTAGCTTTACCCTTTCCCTTTTGTTTTTGCTGACTACCTGAAGCTTCTTCTGAATGTTGGGTTCTTTGAGCTTGAACTTTCTCCCCCGTTTTGCCACCATCAGCAGGAGGAGGAATGAAAGTGTCTTCAATGGCAGCTTGAGTTAGGCGTTTAGAGAATGCCTTTAGCTTTCGTGTGCTGGTATTTATGCCGTCAAAAATAGGAACACCATCATCCAAAATAGCTCGTGGAATCCTGACATCTGCAGCACTCAGCATACTCAGAACATATGCTTGAGACTTTCCAACCCAGTGTATGCTGTCAGTGAGCATTGCAAAAGCTTGATGAAACATCTTTAGCAAAGACGAATCAAAATACTGACGCTGAGCGTTGGTGTGTCGCACGTGGTTGTAAGTAACTCGAGAGTGCTTTAGTATTTCGTTTGTTTTGAGCTGGTCAGTTTCCATCTCTTCCTTGCTTAAGTTTAGCAGACGCACAGCCTCACTAATTTGCTCAATGGAGCATTGGGAGGAGGAAGAGAGTTGGTGATTGGTTTTCTCTTGCTCAGTATGAAGCTGGTTGAATAGTTGATGAACTTCGGCAGAAGTTGCATACATTGAGTTTGCAGCTGACAATTGTTGAAGTTCACCCTGTAAAGAGTTTATATGATTTACCATGGTCAGCTGAAGTTCGGCCAGCTTCGTTATAGAGTCCTGCCTTGAGATTGTAATGAATTCATGACACTCAGAAGATCCTTCAGACCTTTGATCTCAGTTAGAAGCTGAGTGACAGACGAAAGCTGAGTAGGCTCAACATTAATAGACCCAGCGGCATCAGTGTTTGTTTGATGAAGGTCCTGGATAAGAGCTTGAGTTGAGTCAATGATTCTTCGACCAGACTCAGAGGCATTTAGATAGCTAAAGGATCCATCATTTGTTAGCCCAGATGCCGGAGGAGGAGTAGAACCGAATGAAGGCGGTGTTTGGTTCTGCTCAACATTAGAAGTGCCAGCATGATCAGCGGCTGGTTTGGAATTAAGATTTCCAGTAGAAGCTGACTGGATTGGATTCTGCACTTGGATTTGTGGAAGAGGAGGATCGGCAGAAAGTGTTACTTGCTCAGGGTCAGGCTGAAGCTAACTGGACGTTGGAAGCTGAGGAACGTCAAGTATTTCCTTAGAATGCTCAACATGTTGAGGAGCGGAATCTTCGAGCACTTGCTCGGCATCTTCTTGGTTCAAGGGGGCAGATAAGTCGGCATGTTCCTTAGGCTCAGAAACAGAGGCTTGATTTTCTTGTTGCTCTGGTTGAGACTCAGGAGGATTAGAGAAGAACTTAAGGTGTACTTCTGTTAGGTCAGTGATCTCATCCCTCAGCGGTGAGTCACCCATAAGGTCAATGACTGGGGCTCGATATGCCTTCTTATTCTTAAGTCTTCTTAGTCCCTTTAGCTTTGGAGGAGTAGGGTCAGCAGGAATGGACTCAATGGAGTCAGTAGGTGAAGTTTCCCTTTGAACAGCGGGATGATTTGCCGTTGGCTCATCGTCTTCTTCATCAACCAGCTCAGTGTTGATTGGTTCATATTGCTCATCATCAGCTGTCTCCTCAGTGTCAACCTAACCACCCAGTTCTTCTTCTTCTTCAAACTGACCACCTAATTGGTCTTGTTCTTCCTCTTCTTCTGACTGCTGTTCAGTGTCAATGTCTTGACTTTGTACATAATGTGAGTTAGGAGGAATGACGACGTCAGTTGGAAGGGCATCGATGGGTCTTAACTCAAAAGAGAGTTTCTTTTTCTTCCTCGGAGGTTGCTCATCATTGTCCTCTCTTTCTTCTACCTCAGGCTCAGCTTGCCTTGGTCTTTTCTCAGCTGACCTAGGTCCATCCTGACCTTGCTGAATTTGAGGCTTAGTTCCTCTGGACACAAATTTCAGCTTCTTTGGTGGAGAAGCAACTTCTTTAGAGGTGCTTTGAACAGCTTTCCTCTTTCTTTGCGTCCTTCCCTTTCGAGTCACCATTACCTCAGTTTCCTGGTCAGCGGCTGCTTTCCCTTTCTTGGGCACTATTGGTTGATTGTAGAATAGACCAAACAGTGCCGCAACTGTGATCTCTGTCCCTATTGTGTGGATTTCTTCAACTAAGCTCACCCTGTGATCCTTAAGGATTTTGGTGATGATGGACCCCAGCCTAAGGGTTCCAGTGCTCCTTTGAAACCCACCAATTAAGAAGACAGGCATGTTTATCGGTGTATAGGTCAGCATGTGCCAGATGAAGCACTGCTCGAAGTTTGTCGCTGAGTTGGTGCAGTTGATTTTAGGGAAGATGAAATTGGTCAGTATGTAGTGGGCCATCTTCTAATTCCGACCCATGGAGGTACTTGAAATTTCCCCTACATGACCAGGAGGTTTGCAGAACTCAACGACGTAGTTGGTTTTATCTTGGTCACCAGATTTACGAAGAATCGCTCCTTCGTTTTTCAGTTGGAGTAGTGAGGCAAGATAAATAGGGTTTATGAAGATGTCCTTCCCTTTAACCTTGGTAACCATATAGTCCTGGTCATCATCCGCGACCTTTAGGTTAGCATAAAATTCCTTAACTAACTCTGGGTAGGTATCTTCGCGAACTGAGAACAGCTCGGTCCAGCCGTTGTTCTTGATCCAGTCACAAAAGGGTTGCTCAGCTTCCACAAAACCCCTTGAGAACCATCTGGAATGGTCTACCTCATACCCCCTCACACTCTCGTAAACTTGAGTGTAGGTGCGTTCCACAGGCTTCTTTGCCTTATCCTTCTATTGTTTGCCTTTTGAGGAGGCAGCTTGGTCAGCTTTGGTTTGCTTGCTCGGCGTAGTGACCTTGGAGTGGTCACGCTGGGCAGCGGATGAAGGATTTTCATCGGAGCGGTTAACGGCACCAGAGACATTCTGAGAATCTTTCGTCATGATTCTTAGAGAAGTTTGAGAAGTTTGGGAGATTTTAGAGAGAATATGAGAATACCAGAAATTTCTAAGCGTAAAGAGATAAAAGTGGGAAATCATCCACTATTTATAGAGGTGTCGAATTGATCCTAAGCGTTGAGGTGGCCGTTTGACCTCGAGATACTCAATCGACAAATATTCTGGCATTTATGACACATTCGGCGCATGGGTTTTCTAATCATCGCGCTTACGTCATCCTAGGTGGCTATTTAATTCGCGTGTTGTGCATTAAAGTTTGCAACGGATCTTTACTCAGTGTTTAAGAATTTCAAACGTTTAAAGTTCTGAGTAGTCAGTGTTACGCAAACGAATAATTCTCATGCTTAGTTGCTCAGCTTGAGATAAACACTCAGCATGTGAAAGTTATTGATTTAGCATAAATCATTCAACATGGTAATTCACTCGGCATGCATACATTCTATACTTGGAATTTATTGAAGAGGATTAAACATACCAATGGCTTCTCTAAGTATGTTGAATTGCTCACGAGCCAGTGGCTTTGTGAAGATATCAGCAAGCTGCTCATCCATTGGGACATAGGTCAGCTTGATCTCTCCCTTGAGTACATGATCTCTAATGAAGTGATGTCTTATGTTGACATGCTTCATCCAGCTGTGCTGGATTGGGTTCTTTGATAAGTCAATGGCACTTTTGTTGTCACATTTGACTTCAATTGTTTTAGTCCGAATGCCATAATCTTCAAGTTGTTGCTTAATCCATAGGACTTGAGCAACACAGCTTCCAGCAGCAACGTACTCAGCTTCAGTGGTTGACAGGGCTACTGACGCCTGCTTCTTGCTGAACCAGGACATAAGACAGCTCCCAAGGAAGTGGCATCCTCCTGAGGTGCTTTTTCGTTCAAGCTTGTCTCATCCGTAGTCAGCGTCAGTGTATCCAATAAGTGTGAAATCATGAGTATTGGGATACCATAAACCTGCATTCAGTAAGCCTTGCAAATATCTAAGGATTCTTTTTACAGCTATGTAATGAGATTCCTTAGGATTAGATTGATATCTAGCACAATAACATACCAAGAACTGAATGGCCGGCCTACTAGCAGTTAAGTAGAGTAGAGAACCAATCATACCTCGATACAATCTGCTGTCTACTTACTTACCATTTTCATCAGCGCAGAGGACAGTGTCAGTGCCCATTGGGGTAGGTATTGACTTACAATTCTCAAGTTCATACTTCTTCAATATCTCCTTAGCATACTTAGTTTGACTGATGAAGATTCCATTTTTCCCTTGTTTGATTTGAAGTCCAAGGAAGAAATTCAGTTCTCCCATCATTGACATTTCAAACTCAGTCTGCATCTGCTTACTAAATTCCTTGCATATTGACTCATTAGTGGCACCAAAAATAATGTCATCAACATATATTTGAGCCAGCAGGATATCTTTACCATTTCTCTTAATAAATAAGGTTGTATCAGCTTTACCTCTAACATAATTTCTAGTCAACAGGAAACTGGTCAGCCTCTCATACCAAGCACGTGGTGCTTGCTTGAGACCATACAGAGCCTTTTTGAGCTTATAAATGTGGTTTGGGAACTTAGGATCCTCAAACCCTGGAGGCTGATTAACATAAACTTCCTCGTTTATAACTCCATTAAGGAATGCACTTTTAACATCCATTTGAAACAATTTAAAGTTCATATAACTTGCATATGCACATAAAATTCTAATAGCCTCTAGCCTTGCCACTGGGGCAAAGGTCTCACTGTAGTCAATACCTTCTTGCTGACTGTAGCCCTGAGCTACAAGTCTTGCTTTGTTTCTGACCACGTTCCCTTGTTCATCCAGCTTATTGCGAAAGACCCATCTTGTTCCTATGGTCTTCTGGCTTCTTGGTTTTGGCACTAAGTCCCATACTTCATTTCTTCTGAAATGATCAAGTTCTTCTTACATTGCATTCATCCAGAATTCATCATACTCAGCTTCAACGAAATTCTTTGGTTCCTGGATTGAGACGAATGCTACGTTGCTGAGGTATCTCCTGAGTTGATTCCTCGTCATCAGGGTGTTCTCAGCGGCACCAAGAATGGCACTCTCTGAGTGACCTCTTGGTATTCTGATCTCTTTTGGTAGATTGATGTCTTGTGCTGGTTGTGTTTCAACAATCTCTGCAGGTGTAGATTGGTCAGTGAAAATAATTTGAGTTTCACTTTTACCTTTGGTCAGCCCTTGAGGCAATGACTCAGCGGCTATTTCTTGGTCAGCGGGAGCTGAGTGTGGATCATCCTCAGTCAGCTGCATGTCTCTTCCTGTAGGGTTAGTTTCATCGAACTCAACGTGTACTGACTCTTCTAAGACCTGAGTTCGTTTATTGAAACTCGGTATGCTTTGTTGTTTGTTGAGTAGCCTAAAAAGATAACTTCATCAGCTTTTGAGTCAAACTTAGCTAGGCTGTCTTTGGTATTCAAGATAAAACATTTACAACCGAAGGCACAAAAGTATCCAATGTTGGGCTTTCGTCCTTTCCAAAGTTCGTAGGGGGTCTTCTTTAATATAGGTCTAACTAGAGCCCTATTAAGTATGTAGCATGTTGTGTTAACAGCTTCACCCTAAAAGTACTTTGGAAGCCTATGCTCACTCAGCATTTTCCTGGCTATTTCAACCAAGGTTCTGTTTTTCCTTTCAACAACCCCATTTTGTTGAGGCGTTCTAGGAGCAGAAAAATTATGGTCAATGTCGTTGGCTTCACAGAATTCAACAAACTGTTGGTTCTTTAATTCTCCACCATTATCACTACGGATGTGAGCTAACTTAAGGTCTTTATCATTTTCAAGTTTTCTTACTAAATTTGAAAACGTCTCAAAGGTTTCATCATTGCTACTCAGCAAGATGATCCAAGTGTACTGAAAAAAGTTATCTACAATGACCAAGGAAAATCTTCTTCCACCCAAGCTCAGCGGCTGGACTGGACCGAAGAGATCCAAGTGTAGTAACTCTAATGGACGCTTAGTTGAGACAATGTTTTTACTATGAAAAGATTGTTTGGTTTGTTTTCCAGCTTGACAAGCGTGGCATAAGTGATCTTTTTCAAACTTAAGTTCTAGCAGTCCCTCAACCAATTGCTTTCTTGCTAATTTGGCCAAGAGGTCCATGCTTACATGACCAAGTCTCCTGTGCCATAGCCAGGAATTTTCTTCCTTTGACACTAAGTATACAGTTTTTGAAAACTTCTTTTCTAAGTTCAGCATAAAGACATTATCAATACGAGGGGCAGTTAAAATCAACTCATTTGTTTTACCCTCGAATATTTTACATCCAGTGTCATCAAATATAACTTTTCTCCCATTGTCACATAGCTGAGCTACGCTGAGTAAGTTATATTTGAGTCCGCTGACTAGGGAGACAGACTCAATAGTAGGATTACCACCAACGGTTCCTGACCCTACTATCTTACCCCTTTTGTTGTCTCCAAAACTTACACTTCCTCCTCGTTTACGCACAAATGTGATGAACTGGGTTTCATCACCAGTCATATGTCTCAAGCATGCGCTGTCAATGTACCACATCTTTGACTTCTCAGCACACCTCAGGCTTACCTGCAATATAGCTAGTTGCTTTTAGGTACCCAATTCTTTTTGGGTCCTTGTTTGTTAGGTTCAACAGGTAAAGCATCATATTTCATTTTATGACGACATACTAGGACATTGTATCCATTCTTTCCACAGAAGTCACAGCTGACCTTCCGTTTTGGATGTCTCACTGACTGGTGAGCACCCTAGTGCTGAACGTGCTAGCACACCTTTGTGGTGTGTCCTTTCTTCCCACAGAAGTCACACTGGACATTCTGCTGAGGATTCCATCTCTGCTGACTAGTACTTCGGTACCGAGTGTTCATAGGAATATTTCTTTTATTCGGAACCTTAAGTTGGTTCTGAATAGATGTGACATCCTTTTTCAGTTTCTTAGAATCTGATTGGACCTCAGAGACAAACTTTTGCATAATTTCTACATTACTATGCAAAGTTGAGTTGTCCTAGAGAAGATATCGAAGGTCACTCAGTTTGACCTCCTCAGTATCTTCTTGACTTGCTCTTCCTCAGTAAAGATCTTGCCAAGTCTTTTGAGCTCGTTGATTATATTTGTGAATCTTGAGTTCATGTCAGAGATTCCTTCATCATCATTCATTTCAAACAGCTCGTACAACCTCATATGCTGGTTGACCTTGGATTCCTTCACCTTGTTGGTTCCTTCATAGGTGATCTCCAGCTTCTTCCAGATGTCCTGCGCTGATTCACAACCTGAAATCTTGTTGTATTCTGCAGCATCTAACGCACAGTGAAGCATGTTTATAGCCGAAGCATGATTTTGTAGCTTCTTGAGATCATCTTCTGTCCATCTAGTCTCAGCTTTAACAACCGTTTGGCCGTCAATAGTTTCAACAGGAACAAATGGGCCTTGGACTATAGATAGCCATGCACTCATATTTGTTGCCTGAATGAAATTTTTCATTCTATTCTTCCAAAAGGTATAGTTAGACCCGAAGAATAGAGGAGGCCAAGTAATGGACAGCCCCTCAGGTAAAATCTGAGTTGTCTGATTTCCTGGGAGGAACCGAGTGTTGTTCTTAGCCATAGTGGGGATCAGCTCAAGGTAGTTAAACCTTGCACAGTGAGCTTTTAAGCTTTGATACCACTTGTTGGTCCCTTATAACGTGACAAGTTAGTTCCAAGAGGAACTATTTAAAATTTTGTCCGTTAAGGCTGACTTCTTTTCTTATGAAAAGGTTTACACAGCGTGACTAAGCAGTTTGAAGACACAAGCTTAGTCAACTTGTGACTAAGTCTGTTTCTTACATTGAGTCAGGAAATAGCACTTAGAGTCTATTCCTGAACTCAGCTTCTTAGTATACTTCACTCAGCGTGAATTCGTTACTTAGTCAGTTTTATAGCAAGCAATATGTAAAGGAGTTTAAGGGTTAGAAAGATATTACTCAGCAGACTTATCCTAGTTCGGCCTCTCCGCCTACGTCCAGTCCCCGGAACTCGTTCCGAGCTTTTTGAATTCTCTACTGAGCTCTTTAAAGGTAGAGCACGAAACCTTTTACAATAGAAGCTGAGTATACAAGAGTACCTTCCTCTATACCTCTACTCACTCCTATATCTACCACTGAGTACTATAACCGAGTACTCAGCCTCTCCTTTCTATTCTTCTAGAAATGATAAAGTGTTTGTCCTAAACAACGATTGCTAAGACACTTTAGATGATTGAAATCACTCTAGACTTTTACACAATAATATGGAAATTGATGTAAGGTTTTTGCTTTGCTTTTCTCACAGAACTTCGTGTAGAAATTTGGTCAGCGTTTTGACTAGTTGAAGATCTGCATCGAATGAAGCAAATGAGAGGCCTTTATATAGTGACACTTGAGGCATCGGTCATTTCGAATTTCGAAATAACCGTTGGAGGGAAACGGCTTCCTGTCGTTGTCACTCAGTACGCGCTCAGTGTCGTTGGCCAATGAGATTCTTGCATCTTCTATCTGCGGCAGTGCTCGGCAGCTTTTCGTCAGGTAAACAGAATGTTTCGACATTTTTGGCAAAGTCTTCCAGACAGCTTCCTGTGCCTTCTGAACTTTACCCAAAGTAGAAATACTTTATCTAGAAGTTGATTCTTGGATGCCGTTGTCCTGACTGCTTGTCGCTTAACTCAGCAGCTTCCTCTTAAAGCTTTTGCTAGAAGGCTTCTCGATCCTTCTTCATGATGAGTCGTCGTTTTGCATGAAACGACTACGTTTCATCTTCTTGGGCCGTGAGGTCTTGATTATGTTGACTTGGGCTTGACTTCCACTCATGGGCTTTTAGACTTTATATCTTAATGTCTTATAGATAAATAAACTCAACATTGAACAAACACATTAGTATAAATAAATCAAAGCATTAATGTGTGAGAATATTTTTTATCAATTACTTAAATAATTTTGTCAAATCAAAATCATGTGGAAAGATGTTTCAACAAAAAACACCAGACAAGTACTACAAGTCAAATTATAAGATTAACTAATCTATTTCTTCCTGTTGACTTGGGCTTGGTGGGCAGGATTAACTTTGCCTTTTCCCTTGGCGTTTCTTTGTTGCTGACTACCAGATGCTTGTCCTGCTTCCCCTGATTTGTGCTGAGTTCCATCAGCTTGTTCTTTCTCCCCCGATTTGCCAGCATCGGGTGGAGGAGGAATGAAAGTGTCGTTGAGAATAGCACGAGTTAATCTCACTGAGTATGCCTTAAACTGTTTCGTGCTTTCCCTGAGACCATCGAAAACAGGAACGCCATCGTCTATAATGGATCCGGGGACTCGAATAGATGCACTAAGAATACTAAGAATGTATTCCTGTGATTTCTCGATCCAGGTCAACGTGTCAGTCAGCCTAGCATAAGTTTGATGATACATTTTGAGCAAGGCTGAGTCGTAGAACTGACGTTGAGCATTCGTGTGGCGCACATGTTTGAAGGTGGCTTGGGAGTATTGCAGGATTTTATTTGTTTTCACCAAGTCAGTGTCCATCTCTTCCTTACTTAAGTTGAGTAGACGGATAGCTTCGCTAATTTGCTCGATCGAACACTAGGAAGAGGAGGAAATTAGCCCACGAGTATCGGTCAGCTCAGAGTGTAGCTTGGTGAAGTGGTGGTCAACCTCAGCAGAAGTAGCATATCCTGTGTTTACTGCAGACAGAGCATTTATTTGTCCTTGGAGGGAATCCATGTGATTCACCATCATTAACTGCAGTTCAGCCAGCTTCGCTATGGAGTCTTGCTTGGGTTGTTGAGTTTGAACAGTTGTCATGACACTCACAAGGTCTTTGAGACCCTTGATTTTATTCAGGAGCTGAGTGACTGAAGAAAGTTGTGTTGACTCAACATTAACGAACCTAGCAGCATCGGCATGAGAGGAAGTCAAATCCTGGAGAATGGTTTGAGCTGAGTCAATGATTCGACGCCCAGACTCAGTAGCATTGAGGTAGGCATAATTTGCCTCAGGAGTTCGCTTAGCAGCCGGTATAGGAATGGGGCCAGATGGTGGAGGAAGAGGTTGTTTACCAGAACCAGATGGGCCAGCATGATCAACAACTAGACTTTTGTTCAAGTCAGCACTAGGAACTGACTGTTCAACATTCTGCGATGCTGGGTTAGGACGAGGTGGATCGGCAGAGATGTTGACCTGCTCAACATTGGTTTGAATTTGAGTTGACGCAGGAGGAGGTACTTCAGAACTTATAGGATTTTCCTTTGCTCGCTCACCCTCTTGAGCAGCTTGAACTTCGAGCTCTTGCTCGGTAGTGATTGGATTTTCAGGAGTCTTGGCTTGTTCCTCAGTATGAGTAATAGAGGCTTGTTTTTGCTGAAACTGGTCAGGAGTTGGCTCGATGATGGATGAGAAAAATTCGTACTGAAGGCCAGTTAGGTCAGTAATTGGTTCTCGAAGTGGAGAATCAGCTAGTAGGTCTAGAGAGTTGGACTTGTGAGCTTTGCGTTTGAAACGCTTTTCAGAACTGACCGTGTTGGTTGGAGGTGAGGGGTCAGCAGCAATTGAGTCAAGAGACTCAGATGAATAGTTGATCCTTAGGACATCATTAAAGTTCCTCACAGCATGAACACTTACAGTTGGGCCAGCTTGTGGTTCAATTGGCTCAGCATCAGCTGACTTGGTGCCCTTAGTAGCACACTTATCTTGCTCATCATTAACATTGGCTGTTCGCTCAGCTTCAAACTGTCCTCCAAAATCTCCCAAATCATCTTCCTGTTCATAGGGTGTTTTCTCAAGATCAATCTTTTGACTTCTCACGAAGTGGGAATCGTCGGAGATGACAAAGTCAAGAGGGGCAGTATTAATGGGACTCAGATCAGATGTTCTTCTCTTCTTCCTTAGAGGTGTCTCTGGAGTTTCCTCTGTCTCTTCTTCCTCGGGCTCAGTGGGCCTTTTTCCTGCTGACTTAGCTTGCTTAGTAGCAGCTTTCTGCACGCTAGAGACAATCCAAAGTTTCTTTGGGACAATATTGATGTCTTTAGCAGCTTGGTCAGCTTTCCGCTTTTTATCTTGGCAAGTTCGGTCAGTACGGGGTTTTACTGCAGCTTTCTTTCCCTTCTTAGTCGGCATAGCTTGTGCGCCTTCCTCAGCATCAACTTCTTCCTCATTTTCTTCAACAACCCCCTTTCCTTTCTTAGACTTGAGAGGTTGGTTGTATGCTAACCCAAACAGCAGTGCTGCTGTAATCTCAGTTCCCCATGACTCAATTTCACCAACCGTGCTCACCTGATGGTCTTCAAGAATTCTTGTGATGAGAGAGCCCAATCTGAGTTTCTCAGTGCTTCGTTGGAGTGCACCGACAAGAAATACGGGCATATTAAGTGGTTGGTAGGTCAGCATGTGCCAGATAAAATTCTGCTCGAAGTTGGAGGCAGATGAGGCTGAGTTGATTTTAGGAAAGATAAAGTTGGTCAAGATGTAATGAGCCATCTTTTGATCTTGACCCATACACGTGCTGGCTATTTCTCCCTTGTGATTCTTTAGTTTACAAAACTCAACTGGGTAGTCAAGTTTGACGTTTGTGGTTCTAAATTCTTTACCCTTGTTGGGCAGTTTTAGTAAGGTTGCAAGGTATGATGGAGTTACCGTGATGTCTTTGCCCGTGACCTTTGTGACTAGATGGTCAGCGTTGTCCTTATCCACCTTCAGATTCGAATAGAATTCCCTTACTAATCGAGGGTAAGTTTTACCGGAGAGAGAGAATAATTCCGACCACTCGTTCTTGGAGATCCATTCACAGAACGGTTTCTCAGCGGTTACAAAACTCGGGGAGAACCACCGGCAACGAAGTACCTCACAGTTCTTGACATTGTCGTAGACCATAAGAAATTCCTTTTCCTCAGGTTGCTTGTCTTTCTTCTTCTTCTTCTTCTTTTTCGAAGAGATTGCAAGGTCAGCTTGGGGGTTCTTGCTTCGAGTTTGGTCATGCTGACCTTTTCCTTGAGACTTAGTGGGAGTCTCGATGTATTCCTGCTGAGCAGGAGATGGAGGGTTTTCATCGTAGTGATTGCCATCATAACCAGCTCCGGAGATGTTTTGGGAATCCGACATGATTTTTTTAGGGATTCTTTGAGAGTATTTGAAGATTGGGGATTTAGACAGAAATCAATTTGCCAGAGATTTCACAGTGTAAAGAGATGTGAGTGGGAATTCGTCCACTATTTATAGAGGGTCGAGTTGATCTGGAACGTTGGAGTAGCCGTTTTACCTCGAGATGATCAAACGATAATAATCTGGCATTTATGACACGTTCGGCGCAGTTATTTTCTAATTATTGCGCTTACGTCATCCTAGGTGGCTATTTAATGCGTGCGTGCTATTTAATGTTCAAGTGAACGTGACTTGGCATTTAGAATTCCAAACATTTGAGATACTAAGTGCTCAGTTTTACGTAGAAGAAATTTTCATACACAAGTAACTCAGCCTGTAGTAATCACTCAGCATGTATGTCTAGTCAGCATAGGGTGATTCTATATTATTCAGTTTAGCTCAGTTTGAATAAGTTACTTAGCATGCAATAACTACTCGGCATATAGTATAACCACTCAATATTGATCAAGAATTTATTAGACAGGATTACACATACCGAAAGCTTCCCTTAATATGCTGAATTGCTCACGAGCCAGAGGCTTAGTGAAGATATCCGCAAGTTGTTCATCTGTTGGTACGTAGGTCAGCTTGATCTCACCTTTGAGTACATGATCTCTAATGAAGTGATGCCTTATGCTGACATGCTTCATCCTGCTGTGTTGGATTGGATTTTTGGATAGGTCAATAGCGCTTTTGTTATCGCATTTGACTTCAATTGTTTCTGTTTTGACTCCACAATCCTCAAGCTGTTGCTTAATCCATAAGACTTGGGCGACACAGCTTCCAGCAGCAATGTACTCAGCTTCAGTTGTAGACAGCGCAACTGATGACTGCTTCTTGCTGAACCAAGACACTAGACAGCTTCCAAGGAAATGACATCCTCCAGAAGTACTCTTACGATCTAGCTTGTCCCGTCCATAGTCAGCATCAGTGTATCCAATGAGTGTGAAGTCATTTGAGTTTGGATACCACAAACCTGCATTAACTGAGCTCTGCAAATATCTAAAAATTCTTTTCATAGCTATAAGGTGTGATTCTCTGGGGTTAGCTTGATATCTAGCGCAATAGCATACTGAGTACTGAATATCAGGTCTACTAGCAGTATGATAGAGTAGAGAGCCAATCATACCTCGATATAATTTACTGTCTACTGACTTACCTTTCTCATCCGTGCATAGGACAGTGTCAGTACTGTTGGTGTGCCCTAGTTCTTAGGCATTGGTTCATGTATATTGTATTATGCTTTTGATTATTCTTGCATAGATACACTATTTGTGTTACATTAATAAAGGCATTAATCTAATTCATTTATATCTTGTGCTATAATATGAATAGAGAATCCATTGATTGATAATCGTAAAACAATATCCCAAGTCTATTCTATCATGGGAATGATTAGGACCACAGGCTTGTATATTCGACGACTGTATGGTAGTAGTTGATACTAGCCATAGCACTTGATAAGTCAGTTGTGAATATGGGTACATGTTGTATACATGTGACTGGATCGATCCGCCCGAGAAAACTACATGGTGGTTGTGTCATTAGTTTTCTTAAGTAGGTCTCTAACTGTCTTCAGACCAGATTTCATTATAATATCAATGTGGGATTCGGTTCACTTTGACATACGCCTAACAGGTCTGTAACAAGATGCCAAATACAGGTATGATTGGGTGAACAGGTGAACACATTAGTATTGGTAGTGAAGTGATGGAATTACCACTCACATAACAGTGAGATGATATCACAGGCCACTTGATAAGTGAGATTGATAAGTGTGTGGCCACATCCTGATAAGTAGTTTACTTATCTGATTCATTAATCTACTTAAGATCAAGAAATATCATAAACATCAGAGAGGATGACAGCCGCCATGCCACTAGTTTATAATATCGATATCAAATGGTAAAAGGCGTTAAGAGATAACTACAGGGTCTCTGCATCTTTAGACTGCTGAAACTCTGTCTTAGTTAGGGGCAGTAATGGTTTGCTAGAACCCACTTACTGTCTGTGAGCCATAAGCCCACTACTAGCTAAGGACAGTCCCATAGGATCGTGCACATCGAACATCTGAGTTAGAACTTATAGAACGGTACATTGGAGAGATAGAATTTATTAATTGATTGACAGTAAAATGTCAAGGTAATTAATTGGTGGTTATTTAATTGATTAATTGATACTACGTATCAAGGTAATTAATTAATGGTCTTAAGTGTTGAGTATTTAATTGATTAATTAGTTTGCGCGATGTAATTAGTTAATTTGTAAATTAATGAAATTGCATTCGGTGAATAATTAATTAGATCAATACGTTAGTTTATTAATTAGTGTTATTCATTTAATTGGGGTAATTAAATTTAATCTAATCATAATTAATTGCATAGAATAAATATTATTGGTATTTATTTATGTAATTAGATTAGGATTGGATTAGTTTTGTAATTAACCAATTAACCCTAAACCAATTAGGTTTAGGAATACACTATATATAAATTAAAACATTAAAACCCTAATCAACCACTATTCATTCGGCCAACTATTGCTTTGAAGAAGCAATATCAAAATCGCAGCCACTCTTCATGGCTTGGGATTTTATTGGCTAATTACATAATTCCTCCAGTTCATCCTCCGTTCTTCAGCTAGCACCGGTTCTGACTCAATAGTTGTTCGTGCACCTGACTACGGAGATCTTACTACCTTGTGGATTCTTCAGCCGTCTCTAGAAGAGACAGTCCGGGTATGTTTATATCCCTAAACGGATCAAAAGGTTTTATTCAATCAATGGTTAACAGACAAAGATTAAACTCAAAGGGATTAGAAATAAATTTTAAACCGCAATTCCGCTGCGCTACAGTTGATTAACTGGCTTCAATCCCTAACAAGTACCCATTGGGGTTGATATGGGTTTACAATCCTCCATATCGAATTTCTTTAACATTTCCTTAGCGTACTTAGACTGACTGATGAAGATGCCATTCTTCCCTTGCTTGATTTGAAGTCCAAGGAAGAAGTTGAGTTCGCCCATCATAGACATTTCGAACTCAGTTTGCATCTGTTTACTAAACTCTTTGCATATAGATTCGTCAGTAGCACCAAATATTATATCATCTACGTAAATTTGTGCCAGCATGGTATTTTTACCCTTCTTCTTAATGAATAAGGTTGTGTCAGCTTTGCCTCTGACATAGTTCCTGGTCAGTAGGAAATTGGTCAACCTCTCATACCAAGCACGAGGTGCTTGTTTCAGGCCGTACAAGGCCTTCTTGAGTTTATAAACATGGTTTGGAAATTTTGGATCTTCAAACCCAGGAGGCTGACTAACATATACCTCTTCGTTTATAAATCCATTAAGAAAGGCACTTTTAACATCCATTTGATATAGTTTGAAGTTCATGAAACTAGCATATGCACACAATATACGTATAGGCTCTAACCTAGCAACGAGAGCAAAAGCCTCACCATAGTCAATGCCCTCTTGTTGACTATAGCCTTGGGCTACAAGTCGGGCTTTATTTCTAACTACATTGCCTTGCTCATCTAGCTTATTTCTAAAGACCCACTTAGTTCCTATGGTCTTTTGATTTCTAGGTTTTGGTACTAAATCCCATACCTCATTTCTTTTGAACTGATCAAGCTCCTCTTGCATAGCATTGATCCAATGTTCATCGTGCTCAGCATCAGCGAAACTCTTTGGCTCATGTACTGAGACGAATGCAACATTACTGAGATACTTTCTAAACTGATCTCTCGTCATCAGCTTGTTGTCAGCAGCATCAAGAATGGACTTCTCCGAATGTCCTCTTGGAATTTTGATTTCTTTGGGTAATGTTGAGTTGTCTGGAATAGGTGTTTCTACAATATCTGCAGGAGTAATTTGGTCAGTAAAGGTAATTTTGGTTTCGTGTTTACCTTTGGTCAGCCCTTGTACTGATGACTCAGAGGCTCCATTTTGATCAGCGGAAGCTAAGCTTGGTTCATCTTCAACGGACTGAGTTGTCTTTCCTGCAGGGTCAGTTTCATCGAATTCGATATGGACAGACTCTTCTACAACTTGAGTTCGTTTGTTATACACCATATATGCTTTACTGTTAGTTGAGTACCCGAGAAAGATTGCTTCGTCAGCTTTAGCATCAAATTTAGCAAGGTTATCTTTGGTGTTGAGTATAAAGCATTTACACCCAAAGGCACGAAAGTAGCCAATATTGGGCTTCCGTCCTTTCCAAAGTTCATATGGGGTTCTTAAGAATAGTTCTAACTAAAGCCCTATTGAGTATATAGCATGCTGTGTGGACAGCTTCACCCCAGAAATACTTTGGAAGCCTATTTTCGCTCAACATTATCCTAGCAATTTCGACAATTGTTCTGTTCTTCCTTTCAACAACCCCATTTTGTTGAGGTGTTCTAGCAGCAGAGAAATTGTGGTCAATACCATTGACTTCACAGAATTCGTCAAACTGTTGGTTTTTGAATCCTTCGCCATTATCACTTCTAATATGAGCTACTTTTAGGTCTTTGTCATTTTCAAGCTTTTTAATCAATGTTGTGAACATCTCAAATGTTTCATCCTTGCTACTCAGCAAGATGATCCAAGTATACCGAGAGAAATCGTCTACAATGACTAAGGAAAATTTCTTACCGCCCAAGCTGAGTGGCTGGACAGGTCCGAAAAGATCCAAATGTAGTAATTCCAATGGTCTCTTGGTTGAGACAATGTTTTTACTTTGAAAAGACTTTTTCGTTCGTTTACCTTGCTGACAAGCATTACATAATTGATCTTTCTCAAATTTCAATTTGGGCAATCCCTCAACTAGTTGCTTTCTAGCTAATTTGGCAAGGAGGTCCATGCTTACATGACCAAGTCTCCTATGCCATAGCCAGGAGTTATCCTCTTTAGATACTAAGCATATATTTTTGGAAAACTGTTTTTCTAAACTCAACATGTATACATTGTCAACACGAGGGGCAGTTAAAATCAATTTTTATTTGTTTTTCCCTCGAGTATTCGATACTGAGTAGCATCAAATATAACCTGTCTACCGCTGTCACACAGCTGAGCTACGCTCAATAGGTTATATTTGAGACCCTTAACTAAGGAGACTGACTCAATATTGGGGTTACATCCGATAGTACATGAACCTACTATCTTACCCTTTTTATTGTCTCCAAAGCTTACGTTTCCACCTCGTTTAAGCTCAAGTGTGATGAACTGAGTTTCATCACCAGTCATGTGCCTCGAGCATGCGCTATCAATATACCATAGTTTTGATTTCTCCACGCATCTCAAGCTCACATGCATTTTAAACTATTCGTCTTTAGGTACCCAATTCTTTTTGGGTCATCGTTTGTTAGCATAAACAGGTGCTATATCATGTTTTAGTTTGTGACGACATATATTTATTGTGTGGCCAGCTTTACCACAGAAGTCACAGAATGTTACCCTTTTGGGGTGACTTTGTTTTTGGTCAGCACCATTGTTCTGAGCATGCCAGCATACCTTGGTGGTATGACCTTTCTTTCTGCAGAAGTCACATTGGACAATCCGCTTATTATACCAACACACGTCTATTGTGTGTCCTCTTTTCCCACAACAGTCACACTGAGTGAACTGTCTACGCTGACCAGTACCTGAGTACTCAGCATGAGATTTATTTGAACCTTTCATTTGGTTCTGTAGATTTGTGACATCCTTTCTCAGTTTCTTTGAATCTGATTGGACTTTCGAGACAAACTTATGCATGATTTCCATATTGCTATGCAAAGTTGAGCTGTCTTGGAGAAGATATCGAAGGTCACTTAGTTTGACCTCTTCAATCTCGTCACACCGTCTGCTAAGTGCCTTTATTTTCTTGTTACACTTTTTAGTCAGTGTATATAAATCACTCAGGGCGTTAACCATTTCATTTCTAAGCAAGTGTAAGGAAGTTACCTCATTTGAGTATTCCTCCTATTCAGATTCTTCAGATAAGTCAGCTTGCTCAGATTGAGTGTGGTCAGCAGCATCATAGGCCATGAAGCATATGTTTGCTGACTTGGTGGCATCAGCTTCAGATGATGTTGACTCATCGTTGTCACTCCATGTGGCCACCATTGCCTTTTTGCTTCCCTTCTTTTCTTTCTTTAAGTTAGGACAACTTGACTTAATGTGCCCAGTTTGATGGCACTCGAAGCATGTGACAGGCTTGGAGCTGTCCTTTTTATATCTGTTGTCACTGGACTCAGCTTTGTACCTGTCGCTTCTTTTGTATGGCCTTTTGTTGTTCTTGTCGTTCTTTCTGAATAGCTTCTTCATTTTTCTTGTAAACATGGTCATCTCCTCATCATCTAATGAGTCAGCTTCGGTTGAGTCAGCTTTCATGACAAGAGATTTTTGCTTCTTGTCTTCTGACTTTTCTTTTGCTTCGAAGTTTTTCATAGAGATCTCATGAGTCAGCAGAGATCCGAACAGCTCGTCATATTTATATGTGGTCAAGTCTTGGGCTTCCTCCACAGCCGTTTTCTTAGCTTGCTAGCTCTTGGGTAGACTTCTCAAGATCTTCTTCACCTGTTCCTCTTCGGTGAAATTCTTCCCGAGCCTCTTGAGCTCATTTATGATATTTGTGAATCTTGAGTTCATCTCCGAGATGTCTTCATTTTCGTTCATCTCGAACAGCTCGCAGAGTCTCATGTGATGGTTACCTCCAGCTTTTTCCATATCTCTTGTGCTGACTCGCAACCTGAAATCTTATTGTACTCTGCAGCATCTAGAGCACAATGAAGCATATTGATAGCCGAAGCGTTATTTTGTAATTTCTTGAGGTCATCTTCTGACCACTCAGTTTCACTCTTAACAACTTTCTCATTGTCAACAGTTTTATAAGGCACATATGGGCCTTGAACTATTGCAAGCCATGCACTCATGTTTGTGGCTTGAATGAAGTTCTTCATCCTATTCTTCCAGAATGTATAATTAGATCCAAAGAATAGGGGAGGCCGACTAATTGATAATCCTCCAGGGAGTATCTGTGTTGTTTGGTTCCCTGGAAGGAAACGAGTGCTGTTCTCAGCCATTTATCGGGATCAGCTCAAGATAGTTATATCTTTGAGTAGTGAGCTATTAGGCTTTGATACCACTTGTTGATCCCGTGTGATTAGTTCCAAGGGGGGGTTAGGAACTAATATAACTTTTTTCGTTTTAATTATGCTGACTTAATATAATTCTTTGAGTTTCACAACTCAGTTTTGGTCAGCACGGCCGAGTGAGGCGTAAGACGGCTTTAGTCAGATACTGACTAGAACTGTTTTACTAGCGAGTTGGGAAATGACACTTTTGTGGTCAGCTTCCAACTCAGCACTCTTATTTACTCAGTGTCAGCTTAAACAATTTATATACTAAGTAAATATAGCAAGCAACACATACAGATATATATTGAGAGAGAGTTAGAAATTACTCAGCACGACTTATCCTGGTTCGGCCTCTCCGCCTACGTCCAGTCCCCAGAATCCCTCCGGGCTTTTTAAATCCAATACTGAGCTCTTTAAAGGTAGAGCACAAACCGTTTACAATGCAGTTGAATATGCAAGAGTACCATCCTCTATTCATCTACTCAACTCCTACTAAGTGCTATAACCGAACACCTAGATTTCTCTACCGCTGAGTACTTAAAACCGAGTACTCAGCACTACTCTCTCAATTTTACAATTGATACAGAATTGTTCTTTTTCAGACAAAGAACACTTTAGATAATTATAAAAATCACTCTAGCTTTTACACAGAAATGGAAATTTGGTGTAAGATCTTTTTCGTGTTTTGGTGTGCTTTTGTATGTATGCTTTTTCTCTTGTATTTCGGCCAAAGATCCAATAAGTGTACTTGTCCTTTTATAGTTGAAATCTGAAGACACAATCATTTGAATTAGGATCTATCCGTTGAATTCAAACGGTCCTTTCTTGCGACATGTTCTGGTCAGCTTCAGATTTGCAGGCCAATCTTGTCGTCTGAATTCCAAGGTTTCTATTATTGGTGCAGACAGATGTCGGATCTTGTCTTTAAGTAAATGGATCATTGGTGCTGTCCTTAAGATCATTCAGTATGACTTTGATAACCGTTGTCTTTGATTGTTTGTCAATTCCGATACTGAGTTGCCTTTCACTCAGCTTCCACGGTCAGCTTAGTTCTGCAAGATATAGTTTCGAAGAAGACTTCTCTTCTTTCATGCCGAGTTGCTTTTCACTCAGCTTCTACGGTCAGCTTCGTTCTGTAAGCTTCGGTCCTGAAGAAGACTTTCCTTCTTTCGTACTGAGTCATTCTTTACTCAGTTCGTGCTATGTAGTCATGCTGACTACGTTCTGTCTTAATTTGATTCCTGTTCTTATAGGTATTCTTATACTCAATATTGAACAAATGTATTAGTACAATTAAATCAAAGCACTTAAATTTAATTGTCTTAATCATGGATTAACATAAATAATTTTGTCAAATCAAAATCATGTTGGAAAGGTGTTTCAACATTATCTACCATTACAAACGAAGTGCCCACTAACTTCTCAATCATATTTCACGAACAATGAAATCAAGAAACCAATGAATAACAATCTAAATTGATTTCCTCTAAAGGAATCGACATGAGATCAAAGAGAGAGTAAATGAAAGAGTAATTAGATGAGTGGAGTTCGGAAGAATTTCTTCCCTTTGAATAATGTTTGGCTGAATTCTATAGGGTCTATTTATAGCCTTTAAAATATTAACCCTAATCGTATTAGGTTAAAACTCTTAATTAGAATCATATTTCGAATAGGTCTACTAATTAGATAAACAAATACAAATATTATCTTTATCTACATCATTGATAACAGCGAAATTAACTTCTCACTGGAGTGCTATTGGGTTCGGCGGGGGACACTCTGATGCCAAAGTCAGTAATAATTCCAAGAATAATCTCAAAAGTACTATAATGAATAAGTAAGCATACCTAATACTCATTGGGATTGGTGTATTTATACTAGCTAGATTCTGTAACCATCTTTGTAGTATATGAACAGTCTAGGATTTAATGCTCTTTAATGTATTTATTGTTCATTCTTCAGGTTTGTCCGTTAATGTCATTAATGAACCATTTAATGGCATTGATTGTCGTTGTTCCTAAAAAATGGCTCAATGGTAACGATGGCGTATCAGCTTTGAATGGCGTATATGTCCCCTTTTAGCGTATCAGCCTTCACTTAGCGTATCTGGTCCACATGGCATATCCCGGCTCATCTGGCGTATGCATTATCTTTGTATTTGTGGTTTTTCCACGTGTTCATGCTTTGTACAAACATATCCTTTTTCACTTAGCGTATCTGGTCCACATGGCGTATTCGGGCTCATTTAGCGTATGCCTTATCTTTGTATTTATGGTTTTTGCCACGTGTTCATGCTTTGTACACGTATGTCCTTTTATCTGTGGGTTTTTACCGTTTTACTCCAGAGATAATATGCGGATCTTATTAGAATCCCCCCACTTAACTTCCTAACGGGTGGTTGGATCTTGTATGTGATTCGTTCCTTGCGGTGAATCTAGGTATAGATTTGAGTTCATGGGTCTTCTATTCCCTACATATGCTAACTAAGCGTCAGGTGTAAGACCACCTTTCCTTCCAAAAGTTGAAGGGTTATTCTCCTTTTGACTGCAAAATGTTGAATGTCCATAATTGGGGGAGCAAGTTCTTCTTCATCAAGGAAGCAGAGGGCGCTTCCTTGGGGTTTCCCAGGTCTTGGAATTATAACCCTAAGGAACGGGCGAATGGAAGTTTTGTGGACAAGAATGTCATGAAACTGATAAGGTCCATCAAGCCAAACTTCTGGATATACGACCTAGTTTTCGAGTTCAGGAAGGCAGGTGTCCCTCTAGTGGAGATCCGAGAGGGCGCTCTTTATTACCGCTCTTATAAAGAATTTCGTGAAGGTACATTTATTTTTTCCTTTTGCATATCTAACGCTTTTTCATCCCTTAGCAGGGAGGCAACTAATTCAGATTCTCTGATTGCTAGAGCACAGGAAATATAGGAAACCCAAGCAGCTCTAGAGAAGGCTTTATCCTCTGATAAGAAGGAAGGGAAGCGTTTGGTGGCTGATGTAGAGATTGCTCCTTCCTCCAAGAAGCTCCAACCTAGGGCTTTATCAATTGGGGAGAATGCTCCTCTATCATCCCCTCCCCCATCTAGTGGCATAGGCGGCTCCTCACCAGCGGATGGCTTGGTTCCCAAGCCGTCAAAAGTGTCTATTTTGGCACCCTCTTGTTTTTATCATTCCATTCCATTTTTAAACTTCATTTTTTATGCTTAACATTTTTTCTATCTTTGTAGCCGGAGAAGAGAAATCTTGGCAAATACTGGCATGCTACATATGGTCAGTCTTGACCTTGGAATCTGACGTCGTACTCAACGATATGGATGAGGCGATCTGTTAGATTCCAACCGTTCAAATGAACCGAGGGAAGTATCTGCCTTCGAGTCATCTAAAATATGTCAAGAGAAAGGCTTTAGCGGTACGTTGCTTGTGAATCTTTCCTTTTAGCTTTTTATTTTTTATTTTTTCTAACTCTTTTCCTTTTTTCGGCTTTTTAACCATCTCCCGTCTATGGATATTATTGAAACACCTTTCCACATGATTTTGATTTGACAAAATTATTTAAGTTAATCCATGATTAAGAGGCAATTAAATTTAAGTGCTTTGATTTAATTGTACTAATATGTTTGTTCAATGTTGAGTATAAGTATAAATGAAAACAGAAATAAAAAGTAAGACAGGACGAAGTCAGCATGAGAACACAACACAAGCTGAGTGGAGTGCAACTCAGCATAATAGAAGAAAAGTCATCTTCAGAACAAATGCTTGAAGATGAAGCTGACCAAAGAAGCTGAGTGGAACGCAACTCAGTATCAAAGAAGTGAAGTCTTCCTCTAAACTAAAGCTTGCAGACGAAGCTGACCATGGAAGCTGAGTAAGAATATGACTCAGAAACAAAGAACAAAAGCAACGTCAATAAAGTCAAGCTGAGTGTTCGTCAGGACAGCACGAATGATCCGTTTGCTAAAAGACAAGATCCGACATCTGTCTGCACCAATAATAGAAACCTTGGAATTACGCACAGAGTCAATTTCGAGATGCATGGGTCAACTGGCCATTAGCTAAAAGACGAACTGGCGCTAGAAGATGAACCTGTCGGAAGAAGACAAGCCTGACGCCTGCTAATTTCAGACGACAGGATTGGCCTGCAATTCTGAATGCTGACCAAAGGAATGACGCAATAGATCCGTTTGAATCCAACGGATACTTCTGGATTCAAATGATTAGAGCTTCAGAATCAACTATAAAAGGACAAGTACAATTCTTGGATCCTTAGCCGAAAAATACAAGAGAAAAAGAGCATACATACAAAGCACATTCAAACAAGAAAAAGATCTTACACCAAATTTCCATTTCTGTGTAAAAGCTAGATTGAATTTGTATTCATCTAAAGTGTTCTTCATCTAGAAAGAACAAGTTTGTATCAATTGTAAAATTGAGAGAGTTGTGCTGAGTACTCGGTTTTAAGTACTCGGCGGTAGAGAATCTGAGTGTTTGGTTATAGCGCTCAGTAGGAGTTGAGCAGACGAATAGAGGAAGGTACTCTTGCATATTCAATTGCCTTGTAAACGGTTTGTGCTCTACCTTTAAAAAGCTCAGTATTGGATTGAAAAATCCCGGAGGGACTCTGGGGACTGGACGTAGGCGGAGAGGCCGAACCAGGATAAGTCTTGCTGAGTAATTTCTAACTCTCTCTCAATATATACATATATGTGTTGCTTGATTAAATTGCTCAGAATATAAATTGTAAAAGCTGGTACTGAGTAATCTTGGTGCTGAGTTGGAAGTTGACCTTTAGTGTTAATTCCCAACTCACAAGTAAAACAGTTCTAGTCAGCATCTGACTAAAGCTGTCTTACATCTCTCGGCCATGCTGACCTAAACTAAGTTAAGTAACTTAAAGAATTGATTAAGTCAGCATAAATTAAGCAAAAAAGTTACATTAGTTCCTAACCCCCCCTCCCATTGGAACTAATCACACGGGACCAACAAGTGGTATCAGAGCTTAGTAGCTCACTACTCAAAGATATAACTATCTTGAGCTGATCCCGATAAATGGCTGAGAACAGCACTCGTTTCCTTCCTGGAAACCAAACAACACAGATACTCCTTGAGGGATTATCAATTAGTCGGCCTCCCTTGTTCTTCGGATCAAATTATACATTTTGGAAGAACAGGATGAAAAACTTTATTCAAGCCACAAACATGAGTGCATGGCTTGCAATAGTTCAAGGCCCATTTGTGCCCTTCAAAATGGTAAATAACGAGAAAGTCGATAAGAGCAAAACTGAGTGGTCAGAAGATGACCTTAGAAAATTACAAAATAATGCTTCGACTATCAATATGCTTCACTGTGCGCTAGATGCTGCAGAGTACAATAAAATTTCAGGTTGTGAGTCAGCATAGGAAATATGGAAGAAGCTCGAAGTAACCTATGAAGGCACAAGCAATGTCAATGAGTCAAAGGTGAACCAACATATGAGATTATACGAGCTGTTCGAGATGAATGACAACGAAGACATCTCGGAAATGAATGCTAGATTCACCAACATCATAAATGAGCTGAAAAGACTCGGCAAGAACTTCACAGAAGAAGAGCAAGTGAAGAAGATCTTGAGAAGTCTACCCAAGAGCTAGCAAGCTAAGAAAACAGTTGTGGAAGAAGCTCAGGACTTGACCACGTACAAATATGACGAGCTGATCGGATCTGTGCTGACCCATGAGATCTCAATGAAGAACTTTGAAGCTAAAGAAAAGTCAGAGGACAAGAAACAAAAATCACTTATCATGAAAGTTGACTCAACCGAAGCTGACTCATCAGATGATGAGGAGATGGCCATGTTTACCAGGAAAATGAAGAAGCTGTTCAGAAAGAATGATAAGAACAGCAAAAGGCCATTCAGACGAAGTGATAAATACAAAGCTGAGTCCAGCGACAAATACAAAAAGGACAGCTCCAAGCCTGTCACGTGCTTTGAATGCCACCAAACTGGGCATATTAAATCAAGTTGTCCAAATCTGAAGAAAGAAAAGAAAGGTAGCAGAAAAGCTATGGTGGCCACATGGAGTGACAGTGATGAGTCAACCTCATCTGAAGCTGATGCAAATGAGACAACAAATATATGCTTCATGGCCGACGACGCTGCTGACCACTGCCAATCTGAGCAAGTTGGCCTTTCAGATGACACTGACCAAGAGGAACACTCCAATAAGGTAACATCTTTGCTCTTGCTTAGAAATGAAATGGTTAACGCCCTGAGTGATCTATATACACTGACTAAAAAGTGTAACAAGAAAATAAAGGCACTCAGCAGGCGATGTGATGAGATAGAAGAGGTCAAACTGAGTGACCTTCGATATCTTCTCCAAGACAACACCAGACAAGATGAAAATCTAAAAGTCATGCATGGTTTTGTCTCGGAAGTCCAAACTGAATCAAAGAAGCTCAGAAAGGACATCACAACCATACAGAACCAGCTGAGTAAATCGGCAAAGAAAGGGTTCTATCCCAATGCTGAGTATCAAGGTACTAGTCAGCATAGACGGTACACTCAGCAGAACAGTCAGTGTGACTATTGTGGGAAAAAAGGACACACCATAGATGTGTGTTGGTATACTCGGCGGAATGTCCAATGTGACTTCTACGGAAAGAAAGGCCATACCACTAAGGTATACTGGCATGCTCAGCACAATCGTGCTGACCAGAAACAAAATCACCCTCAAAGGGTGACCTATTGTGACTTCTGTGGTAAAGCTGGCCATACAATAAATGTATGTCGTCACAAATTAAAACATGATGTGTCACCTGTTTATGCTAACCAACGAGGACCCAAAAAGAATTGGGTACCTAAAGATGAATGATTCAAAATGCAGGTGAGCCTGAGGTGCGTGGAGAAGTCAAAGCTTTGGTATATTGACAGCGCATGCTCGAGGCACATGACTGGTGATGAAACTCAATTCATCACACTTGAGCGTAAACGAGGTGGAAGTGTAAGCTTCAGAGACAATAAAAAGGGTAAGATAGTCGGGTCAGGTACTATCAGAGGTAACCCTACTATTGAGTCAGTCTCTTTAGTCAGGGGTCTCAAATATAACCTATGGAGCATAGCTCAACTGTGTGACAGCGGTAGAAAGGTTGTATTTGATGCCACTGAGTGTCATATACTCGAGGGAAGAACAAATAATTTGATTTTAACTGCCCCTCATGTTGACAATGTCTACATGTTGAATTTAGAAAAGAATTTTTCAGAAAATATATGCTTAGTGTCAAAGGAAGACAACTCCTGGCTATGGCATAGGAGACTTGGTCATGTAAGCATGGACCTCCTTGCCAAACTAGCAAGAAAGCAATTAGTTGAGGGATTGCCCAAACTTAGATTTGAGAAAGATCAATTATGTAATGCTTGTCAGCAAGGTAAACAAACTAAAAAGTCTTTTCAAAATAAAAATATTGTCTCAACCAATCGCCCATTGGAATTACTACATTTGGACCTTTTCGGACCTGTCCAGCCACTCAGCTTGGGCGGTAAGAAATTTTCCTTAGTCATTGTAGACGATTTCTCTCGGTATACTTGGATCATCTTGCTAAGTAGCAGGGATGAAACATTTGAGATGTTTTCCACATTAGTCAAAAGGCTTGAAACTGACAAAGGCCTAAAAGTAGCTCATATTAGAAGTGATAATGGCGAAGAATTCAAAAACCAACAGTTTGACGAATTCTGTGAAGTCAGTGGCATTGACCATAATTTTTCTGCTCCTAGGACTCCTCAACAAAATGGGGTTGTTGAAAGGAAGAACAGAACAATAGTTGAAATTGCTAGGACAATGCTGAGCGAAAATAGGCTTCCAAAGTATTTCTGGGGTGAAGTTGTCCACATAGCATGCTATATACTCAATAGGGCTTTAGTTAGACCTATACTTAAGAAAACCCCTTATGAACTTTGGAAAGGACGAAAGCCCAACATTGGCTACTTTCGTGCCTTTGGGTGTAAATGTTTTATACTCAACACAAAAGAAAACCTTGCTAAATTTGATGCTAAAGCTGACGAAGCAATCTTTCTAGGATACTCAACTAACAGTAAAGCATATAGGGTGTATAGTAAACGAACTCAGGTTGTAGAAGAGTCTGTACATGTTGAGTTCGATGAAACTGACCCTGCAGGAAAGATAACTCAGTCTGCCGAAGATGACCCAAGCTCAGCTTCCGCTGACCAAAATGGAGCCGCTGAGTCATTACCACACGGGCTGACCAAAGGTAAAAATGAACCTGAAATTACCTTTGCTAACCAATCCAAAACTGCAGAGATTGTTGAAACACATGCTGCTGACAACTCAACGTTACCCAAAGAAATCAAGATTCCAAGAGGACACTCGGAGAAGTCCATTCTTGATGCTGCTGAGAACAACCTGATGACAAGGAATCAACTCAGGAGATATCTTAGCAATGTTGCATTCGTCTCAGTCCATGAACCAAAGAACTTTGCTGATGCTGAGCACGACGAATTCTGGATCAACGCTATGCAAGAAGAGCTTGATCAATTCAAGAGAAATGAGGTATGGGATTTAGTACCAAAACCTAGGAATCAAAAGACCATAGGAACTAAGTGGGTCTTTAGAAACAAACTAGATGAGCAAGGCAATGTAGTCAGGAACAAAGCCCGACTCGTAACCCAAAGCTATAGTCAGCAAGAGGGCATTGACTATGGTGAGACCTTTGCTCCCGTTGCTAGGTTAGAGGCTATACGTATATTATGTGCATATGCTAGCTTCATGAACTTCAAACTATATCAAATGGATGTCAAAAGTGTTTTTCTTAATGGATTTATAAACGAAGAGGTATATGTTAATCAGCCTCCAGGGTTTGAAGATCCAAAATTTCCAAACCACGTTTATAAACTCAAGAAGGCCTTGTACGGCCTGAAACAAGCACCACGTGCTTGGTACGAGAGGTTGACCAGTTTCCTGTTGACCAGGAACCATGTCAGAGGCAAAGCTGACACAACCTTGTTCATTAAAAAAAAGGGTAAAAATACCCTACTGGCACAAATTTACGTAGATGACATAATCTTTGGTGCTACTAATGAATCTATGTGCAAAGAATTTAGTAAACAGATGCAAACTGAGTTCGAGATGTCAATGATGGGAGAACTCAACTTCTTCCTTGGACTACAAATAAAGCAAGGGAAGAACGGCATCTTCATCAGTCAGTCTAAGTATGCCAAAGAAATGTTAAAGAAATTCGATATGGAAGAATGTAAGCCCATATCTACCCCAATGGGTACTGACACTGTCCTTTGTGCTAACGAGAAAGGTAAGTCAGTAGACAGCAAATTGTATCGAGGTATGATTGGCTCTCTACTTTACCTTACTGCTAGTAGGCCTGACATTCAGTACTCAGTATGTTATTGCACAAGATATCAAGCTGACCCCAGGGAATCTCACCTTATAGCTGTAAAAAGAATTTTTAGATATTTGCAGAGCTCAGTTAATGCAGGTTTATGGTATCCAAATACAAATGACTTCACACTCATTGGATACACGGATGTTGACTATGGACGAGATAAGCTAGAGCGTAAGAGTGCTTCAGGAGGGTGTCACTTCCTTGGAAGCTGTCTAGTATCTTGGTTCAGCAAGAAGCAATCATCAGTGGCCCTGTCAACAACTGAAGCTGAGTACATTACTGCTGGAAGCTGTGTGGCCCAGGTCCTATGGATTAAGCAACAGCTGGAGGATTATGGTCAAATGCGACAATAAAAGTGCTATTGACTTGTCCAAAAATCCAATCCAATACAGCAGGATGAAGCATGTCAGCATTCGACATCACTTCATTAGAGATCATGTACTCAAAGGGGAGATAAAGCTGACCTATGTACCAACAGATGAACAGCTTGCGGATATCTTTACGAAGCCTCTGGCTCGTGAGCAATTTAACATACTAAGGGAAGTTATCGGTATGTCTAATCCTCTTCAATAAAATTCTATCTTTAAATTGAATGTTGAGTGATTATCATGCTGAGTGATTTGTGCTAAATTAGTAACTATTGCATGTTGAGCTAAATATGAATTATATCACCCTATGTTGAGTAGACACACATACTGAGTGATTATCTTAAGCTGAGTTACTAAACACGTGAATATTTCCTCTACGTAAAACTGAGCACTCAGAAAGACAAAAACGCTTGGTATTCTAGATGCTGAGTAAAGCCAGTAAAACAATAAATGCTAGCACGCGCATTGAATAGCCACCTAGGATGACGTAAGCACAATAATTAGAAAACACATGCGCTGATTGTGTCATAAATGCCAGAATAATTGTCGATTGATCATCTCGAGGTCCAACCGCCACTTCAACGTATCAGATCAACTCGGTGTTTCTATAAATAGTGGACGAATTCCCACTTGTCTCTCTTTACATTCAAAAATTCTGGCATTCAATCTCTCTCTTTCTTAAAAATCCCAAATCCTCTCGAAAATTTTCTTAAAAATCATGTCTGGCGATTCCCAGAATATCTCCGGTGCCGATTATGACCAAAATCGCTCCGATGAAAACTCTCCGTCTCCTGCTCAGCAGGACTACGAAGAGACTTCTACTGAGTCTCAAGGACATGGTCAGCATGACCAATCCAATGTCAACACTCCGAGCGAAAAATCCCCAAACTGACCAGGCTACACCGTCGAAGAAACAGCCTAAGGAAAAGGTATTTCTTCAGGTTTACAACAGTGTACAGAATTGTGAGGTACTCCGGTGCCGCTGGTTCTCTAAAGGATTCGTAGAGGCTGAGCAACCCTTCTATGAGTGGATCTCCAAAAATGGCTGGTCTGAATTCTTCTGTCTCCCCGGACATACCTACCCACAGTTAGTAAGGGAATTTTACACAAACCTCAGGGTTAACAAGGACAATGTTGACCATCTGGTAACCAGTGTCAAAGTCAAGAAAATAATGATTACTCCATCCTATCTAGCAACTTTGCTAAAGCTGTCGGCCAAAGGTAAAGAATTCAGGACCACAAACGCCAAACTTGACTACCCTGTTGAGTTCTGTAAACCGAAGGACCACAAAGGTGAAATAGCCAGCACGTGTATGGGTCAAAATCAAAAAATGGCTCATTACATCCTGACCAACTTCATATTCCCTAAGGTCAACTCCGCCTCATCTGCCTCTAACTTCGAGCAGTGCTTCATCTGGCACATGCTGACCTACAAACCACTCAACATGCCCGTATTTCTTGTTGGTGCATTCCAACGGAGCACTGGGAAACTCAGGATGGGCTCCCTCATCACGAAAATTCTCTAGGACCACCAGGTGAGCACTGTCGGGGAAATAGAAGTTTGGGGTACAGAAATAACAGTGGCTCTACTGTTTGGGTTAGCATACAACCAACCCCTCAAGTCTAAGAAAGGAAAGGGGGTTATTGAAGAAAATGAGGAAGAAGTTAATGCTAAGGAAGGAGCACAAGCTATGCCGACCAAGAAAGGAAAGAAAGTGGTGGTGAGCAAGGAACCTGCTGATCGCACAAGACAGGATAAGAAGAGGAAAGCTGCCCAAACCTCTCCCAAAGATATTAATTCAGCTCCAAAGAAGATTCGGTTTGTATCAAGTGCGAAGAAAGTTGATGCTGAGCAAGGTCAAGAGGAACCTAAGTCAGCAGGAAAACAGAAAAGGTTAGTTGAAGAAGAAAGTGAAGAAACCCTTGAACAACCTTTGAAAAGGAAGAAGAAGACTTCTGGGTTAATGCCAATTGATGCACCTCCTCTTGACTTTTTAATCTCTGAAGACTCACACTTTGTGAGAAGTCAAGAAATTGATCTTGAGAAAACTCCTACTGACTAGGAAGAATAACTGGGTAATGTTGGTGGTCAGTTTCATGCTAATCAGACAGGCTCTGCTGAGCGAAGTGAGACAGTTGCTGCTGAGCAACAGAAAATAGTTGATGCTGAACAGACTGAGAATCCAACTGTGCCAAGTAAGACAGTTGATACTGAGTCCACAGCAAAAGACAGTTGTGAGGGATCTCAATGCTGACCTTGGACTGAACTCCTCTTCTGAGTCCCTTGACTCCATTGCTGCTGATCCCTCTCCTCCAACTCATAAGAACAGCAAAGGCAAACGACTCAAGCGAAAGGCTCAAAAATCTCCAGTCATTGACATTTTGGATGATTCTCCACTAAGAGATCCGATTACTGCCCTCACAAAACTCCAGTTTCAATTCTTCACTGAACCAACTCCAGATCAACCTAGGGAAAAGCAAGCCTCTGTTTCTCAAGCTGAGGAACAAGCTGAACCCAAAGCTCCTTAAGGTCCTGTTTCTGCCGAGCAAGTGCTCGAAGTTCCTGTTACTCAAGACAAAGAGTTAGCAAAGGAAAATCCTGCTCAGGTCAGCACTAAACTACCTCAACCTTCTGAAACTAATCAGCTTCAGGTTGACTCTGAACAGGTCAATATCTCTGTCGATCCACCTCTTCCAAATCCTTTAATGCAGAATGAAAACCAGTCAGTTCCTGCTGCTAACCTAAACAAAAGACCAGCTGCTGACCACGCTGGCACTTCTAACTCTAGACTGCACCAAACACCTCCTCCATTCGGTACCATTCCAATTCCGGCCTCTAAACCACAAACTGATGAATTCTATGCTTTCTTGCATGCCACTGAGTCTGGACGAAGAATCATCGACTCAGCTCAAGCCCTACTTCAGGATATTCATCAGCCTCATGCCGATGCTACTGGGTCCGCCCATGTTGAGCCAACACAACTTTCCTCTGTCACTTAACTTTTAACTGAAATCAAGGGTCTCAAGGACTTGATGAGTGTCATGACATCCTTCGCATCTCAACAACCCAAGCAAGATTCAATAGTGAAGCTGGCTGAACTCCAGCTGACAATGGTCAATCATATGAATTCTATCCAGGGCCAACTCAATAATTTATCAGCTGCGAATTCAATCTATGCAACCTCTGCTGAGGTTAATCAACTCTTTACCCAGCTAAGTACTGAGCTGATCGGAGCTCGTGAATTAATCTCCTCCTCCTCCCAGTGTTCCATTGAGCAAATTAGTGAAGCCGTTCGACTACTCAACTTGAGTAAAGCAGAAATGGACACTGACCAAGTCAAACAAATGAGATTCTGCAGTACTCTCAAGCCACATTTAAACATGTCCGGCATACCAATGCTCAACGTCAGTTCTATGATGCTGCTTTACTCAAAATGTATCATCAATCTTATGCCAAGCTGACTGACACTATAACTTGGATCGGGAAATCTCAAGAGTATCTTCTCAGTATGCTCAGTGCCACCATAAGGATACCTGCTTCCACTCTGGACGATGGCATGGCAGTCTTTGACGGTCTTCGGGAGAGTACGAGTCAACTCCAAGCTTACTCATCCAAACTGACTCGTGCTGTGCTTCGCGAGACATTTATTCCTCCTTCATCTGATGCTGGCAAAACGGGGGAGAAAGAAATGCAAGCTGCTGGAACTCAACAGAAAATGGGAGAAGAATTTGGTTCCACAACTCAGAGTCAGCAACAAAGAAACGCCAAAGGCAAAGGAATAGCTAACCAAGCTCAAGTCAACAGGAAGAAATAGATTGGCTAGTCTTAGTTTTTGACTTGTAGTTTTATCTCTGGCGTATTCTATTTTGTTAATGTTGACTATCTATATATATTTATGTATCCTTTATTCAAATTGACAAATCTTATGTGATGCTTACTTACTTATTGTGCTTTGTGCTGATCTGTCTTAAATGAACAAACAAACAAAATTAAAAAGGAACATACTCAGTACACATTAGCTCTGATACATCCTTTCATAACTCTAATACCTAAACTGACTATGTATCAAATTGAGTAAACATATGTTTCAAGCATTGATCTCTTCTGAAAGCTGACCTAGGCTCATCTAATTAGATCTTGGAAGATCTAGAATTGAACTAAGTCAGTATAGGCAAGTCTTAATTTTACTCTATTAAATCTTAGAAGGTTTAGAGTTAACTTAAGTCAAATAGATGCAACCCTTACGGGGGAGTAACTTCAGAAGTATAAAAAGAATTTCAATCATGGGGAATCTCAATGCTGAGTTCCACAATTATATATTTCGCCAACATCAAAATGGGGGAGTTTGTTGAAACACCTTTCCACATGATTTTGATTTGACAAAATTATTTAAGTTAATCCATGATTAAGAGGCACTTAAATTTAAGTGCTTTGATTTAATTTTACTAATATGTTTGTTCAATGTTGAGTATAAGTATAAATGAAAACAGAAATAAAAAGTAAGACATGCCGAAGTTAGCATGAGAACACAGCACAAGCTGAGTGGAGTGCAACTCAGCATAATAGAAGAAAAGTCATCTTCAGAACAAATGCTTGAAGATGAAGCTGACCAAAGAAGCTGAGTGGAACGCAACTCCGTATCAAAGAATTGAAGTCTTCCTCTAAACTAAAGCTTGCAGACGAAGCTGACCATGGAAGCTAAGTAAGAATATGACTCAGAAACAAAGAACAAAAGCAACGTCAATAAAGTCAAGCTGAGTGTTCGTCAGGACAGCATGAATGATCTGTTTGCTAAAAGACAAGATCCGACATCTGTCTGCACCAATAATAGAAACCTTGGAATTACGCACAGAGTCAATTTCGAGATGCATGGGTCAACTGGCCGTTAGCTAAAAGACGAAATGGCGCTAGAAGACGAACCTAACGGAAGAAGACAAGCCTGACGCCTGCTAATTTCAGACGACAGGATTGGCCTGCAATTCTGAATGCTGACCAAGGGAATGACGCAATAGATCCGTTTGAATCCAACAGATACTTCTGGATTCAAATGATTAGAGCTTCAGAATCAACTATAAAAGGACAAGTACAATTCTTGGATCCTTAGCCGAAAAATACAAGAGAAAAAGAGCATACATACAAAGCACATTCAAACAAGAAAAAGATCTTACACCAAATTTCCATTTCTGTGTAAAAGCTAGATTGAATTTGTATTCATCTAAAGTGTTCTTCATCTAGAAAGAACAAGTTTGTATCAATTGTAAAATTGAGAGAGTTGTGCTGAGTACTCGGTTTTAAGTACTCGGCGGTAGAGAATCTGAGTGTTTGGTTATAGCGCTCAGTAGGAGTTGAGTAGACGAATAGAGGAAGGTACTCTTGCATATTCAACTGCCTTGTAAATGGTTTGTGCTCTACCTTTAAAGAGCTCAGTATTGGATTGAAAAAGCCCGGAGGGACTCTAGGGACTGGACGTAGGCGGAGAGGCCGAACCAGGATAAGTCTTGCTGAGTAATTTCTAACTCTCTCTCTCAATATATACATATATGTGTTGCTTGATTAAATTGCTCAGAATATAAATTGTAAAAGCTGACACTGAGTAATCTTGGTGCTGAGTTGGAAGCTGACCTCAAGTGTTAATTCCCAACTCATAATAAGTAAAACAGTTCTAGTCAACATCTGACTAAAGCTGTCTTACATCTCTCGGCCGTGCTGACCTAAACTAAGTTAAGTAACTTAAAGAATTGATTAAGTCAGCATAAATTAAGCGAAAAAGTTACATTAGTTCCTAACCCCCCTGGAACTAATCACACGGGACCAACATATATGGGCCTGATTGAAGGTGTAGCTTTGGAGGCTCGTATTAAAGAGCTCGAGTCAGAATTGGCGATTCAGAAAGCAAGTAATGTTGCTGCCCGATCTATAATGGATAACTTCGAGGAAAATATATGCACCATCGATGCTAAGCTGGCGCAAGAAAATGCCAATTCTGAGAAGGTTAAAGATGAGCTAGTATTGGCAAATGCTTCCCGGGAGGCGGTTGTGAAAGGGCGCGAGCAAGATGAAATCGACCTAGAGAGGGCGTGTGGTCTTCGGGCGTATTACTATGACGAACGGATCTGCGCCATTATAAAAAGAGACTATCCGGAGCTAAGCTTTGAGGATCCTGAAGTCAACGTCCCTTCCATCAAAGAAGCCTTTCATTATGACACTTTGGCGAACGCTTCCAAGGTCATATATGAGGAAATTATGGCGGTGGCAAGTCCAAAGGCTTCGTCAGATATGGAGGGCGAGACTTCAGAGCTTCCCACCAAGAATGTTGAAGGTGTCATAATTATTGAGATCGAAGATGCGGATGCTAAGGATACGCAAGATGCCACGTCTTCTCATGTTGAAGTGGAGAAATCTAAGGAAGACTCAGCCGCTTCTTTATAGGTTTTTATTTGTAAACATTTTTTGTATAAGGAAATAGTGTTTCCTTATTTGTAATGATATAATTTGCTTTTATATATAATATTTTTGCTTGTTTGATTCTATTTTTTGTATAAGGCTAAAACCATGTCTAAAATGTTATATAAAATGGTGCTAACAATGTCATGATTTCTAATCAACATAGTGCTAAAGTTAAGAACTTTTATTATGATCTTAGAGGTGAATTTAAAAAATTACAACCCTTTCTTAGGAACCATGGCATTGTACATAAAATTGCGTGTCCTCACACTCATACTCAAAATGGCATTGCTGAAAGGAAACTTAGGCACATAGTTGATACGTGTATTACCTTATGAGCCAATGCATCTCTACCATTGAAATTTTGGAACTATGTTATGCTTTATACTATGCAATTAATCAATCGTTTAGCTATAAAATTTCTCAAAAATAAATCACATTATCTCATTTTTTAATAATAAATAACCCAATTATTCATCATTGCGCATCTTTGAAAGTGGAATTTATCCTCTGCTTCGTCCATATAACCAGCACAAGTTCGACTTTAGATCCAAGTTATGTGTTTATCTGGGTCTTTCTGCAAATCACTCTAGGGATCTTCGTCTTGATTTTACTATTGGTCGGGTCTATGCCTGTAAATTTGTTCAATATAGTGAAGTTGTGTTTCATGTCTCCTTGTCGGCTTCCTCAACATCGTCACCTAGTAGAAAGGACATCTTGTCAACTACCATCTTTACTCGGTCCATATCTAGGTAATTTCTCCATTCCCAATCTTGCACCTTCTTCTTGTTCTGATTCTTCTTCTTCTTCATACCCCACTACACCTGTGGACTCTCCTTGGGTTCTGCTACTCGTAATACCCATTCGGATTTTGATAACACATACACTGATCCTCTAGTTTTGATACGGTCTTCATCTCCTACTAAGCCATCCACTAGATCTGATCACATAACTGCCACGCCTGCGAATTCTCTGGACTTAACATCATCAGCTACACTTGACTCGTCTGCTGCACCAGAACTGAATACTTCACCTGCATAAGTGATACCTACCACATCATCTCCTATAGTACACGATGTTGTGTCAACTTCACCTACCACTCCCTCTCCTACGGTTGGTACACTATCTCTTTCCACATCTACAGTATTGGCTGCTTCAGTTCGTCAATATAACATATAGCTCTGTCAATCCACCTTGAATTCTAGAGGGCGATTTGAGGCTCTGCTTACTGATGCGAGTCGCGCTAGCAGCGATTATGCGCTCGAGGCGACCACTACTCCAACTCGACAACTAAGGGATAAGTGTACCCCGTCATATCAAGTAATAAATCTGGTTAAGTCCATGTATCGAATCCACGGGATTTATACCCACAAGTATTAAACTACTCGGTTCTATACATTATCTAGGCGGTGAATACTTTAGATTTGAGTTGGTGACACTATAAACTACTTATAAACTATGGGTTAAACAGTTTTGTATAGTTCAAACTCTAATGGAGTGATACGGGTGGCGGTAAGTTACAACATACGACAAACAATATTTCAGAATATATACGAGTAACAATTTACTCTTGCAAAGATGATTATTTATGAGCCGAACAACTCCGTGAGGTTCTTAGATCGTAATTCCCTCTTAAGGCGGCTTTAATTCTTAGGTTCAGAAAATAGGGCCCGTAAGTTCCGTAGCTTGTCAATTCCTACGATTTCTGGTTTGTCACTTCCGGTAAGGCAACACCTATGTGAATCCTAGTGGATTTCGGAGTTCGTAAGCGACCTACACAATAATCAATTATAAGTATCAAAGCAAGCAATAAACATCAACACGTATAGGGAAACTGAAAACGATGAATCATATATTATTACTGTGGAAATGTAAATGCGGAATACAACCAAGTCTAGCACATAGGAAGAGTACAAGCTAATTAACAAGTAAAAAGGGAAGAAGAATCGACCCTTAGAACTAGCTAACCAGACTCAAGACCGTCACTTCAGATTTGGAGGTGGAACTCTCGAGCTTGGGGAATGCGGATGGAACGTAACTTCAACGGAGTAACAGAAGGATTACACAAGCTCTCAAGGTGGTAAAGTTTTATTACACAAAAACTGGATATCTAATTGAGTGTCAAGCACTCCTATTTATACACAGATCAAGCTTGGGGCATAATCTTAATTACAAAGGTCTTCGGATAGTTCACGTTTGATGCTGAAAATAGAGGCCACACTCCGCGTGGGACTTGTCACGCTCCGCGTGAAATGTATTTTCTTCATACATTGCAGATTTCACACACTAAAAGACTGAATCCCCAATCGTTGACCCGATCCACGCTCCGCGTGGTGCTGGCCAAGCTCTGTGTGGATGAGCTTCTGAAGTTTATCAACATTTTATCAAGGTTCCAAGCTCCGCGTGGAATGGTGTTGACTGTGGGACAAGGATAAGGTTGACATCGTTGACTGCCGTATTTTAGTGGGCACCGCATGAAACATGTCAAGCTCCGCGTGGGTGTGAGAATTTTTCATCGTCTTTTGCATCTCGTGTGTGTTTCTCGAAACTACAAAGCACAACTATAGAGCCTGAGATTACTTGATTTCTTTATTTTACTGGAATATTATTAAAAAGAACGAAAAATTACCAAGAGCACATGTTTTATTATTGTTTTACTAATTAAATAAAACATACTTATTTTTAGAATTAAACTTAATTATTAGCTCAAAATAAACCGTAAATCACCCTAAAAAGATAGGGATCAAACGTCCCTATCAACCTCCTCGAACTTTAAAGTTTTGGAATAGCCATGCCTGTAAACCTATAGATCAAATTCACTGTTACTCTGATAGTGATTAGGATGGGTGTCCAGATGAGAGAAGATCGATAGGTGCATTATGTGTTTTTTATAACCTAATCAGTAAAATTAAAATTTATAAAACTAATTATTAACTAATTTTAATTTTAATGTTCGTTAAACACCCTTTAATTGGATTTCAATTAATGTTTTTACGCACACTAAGACTTGAACTTGAGATCTCTAGCTTAAGAACTCAATTCAATATTAATTGGTTTGGTAAAAAATAGCTAAATACTACATTATTGATTTTTTCAATATATTGATTTATCGAACATTATGAAATACTAAACTAATTTTATGATAGATTGGTACATTTGTCATTTTTAGTGATAAATGGAGTAAATGGGTCTTGACTGATTTACTGATCTATTTATGGTCCGCCCGTAACCTAATCAGTTTAGGATTAGGGTTAAGGGTTTAACCTAGCTACAAATAGATAGCTATGGAGGCTAAACCCTAAGAGACTACGTAAGAGAAACACACAAAAGAGAGACCGCTCTCTCTCTCTCTCTCTCTCTCTTTCCAAAATCGTTGCCCCTCTCTCTCTCTTTGTCCTCGTTGCATTCTTAGTTCATGGAACAACGGAGATTACTCCTTCGGTGTGGTAACCTCCTAGATCGGTGATACGGAACCAACGTCAATTACTTCTACTGCTATTTAATAGATCTACGCTACAAGATATAAGTCTAAATCTGTTGATTTACTTATTGTCATATCTGGGTTCATTACCCATCCCTTGGAGGTTAGAGAAATCCATTTGACTTCTCCATGAAGCCTTCATCATTTTATTTATAATTATTTATTAAAATAATTTTTTAACATATTATTGATATATTTATATATAACGGTACGTAACTTACGAACGCTGTATAAAATATAATATTATATGAAAAATAAGTTTATTATTCAAATTAAAATATTATATTATTATAAATTTAATTAAAAATACATTAAACAATAATGTAATATTAGTACTAATATTATATTTTTATAATTGAATTAATGTAATAAAAAATTTATATAAAACTTAATTAAAAAGCATCTATATAACTTAGTAAATGGTAAAAGGATAAATTCGTTATTTATATAAAATCTATGAATAGAGGGATCAAATAGTTATTTTTGTCAAAACACGATAACTTTAAAGTATTTTTAAAAATAGATAGACTAGTTAAGAACAAAATTATTTTGTGGTATAAATTTAAATTAACATTTAAGAAAAATTAGCCTAGTAAATGGGAAAATAAGTGGTTACCAATTTTTCTATAATAATTATTATCAAGGAAGTAATTAAAAATATATGTTTTTTTATTAATCATAAAGGTAAGGTAAAAAAATTATATATGATTAAAAATGTATAAATATTGTTTAAAAAAACTTTTAAATATAAATATGTGGTTTGTGTTGTTTATAAATTTGGATATTCCAAAAATTATTATCGTGTTTATTTATTCTAAAATAAAGCAGCTTCAAATAATTAAAACAAATTATTTTACAAAAATATATATATATATATATATATATATATATATATATATATATATAAAAGGTATGATTTTATGAATGGGAAAGTATAAAAATAAACCTTGTGGTATGGGTCATTTTTAAACATAGACTATATATGGTTTAAAAGTTGGCAAACAAGCATCTTGAGATTTATTCCGTTAGCAAACACATAGTAAATTGACTAACGATGTTAAAGAAAGTCAAAGGGAAGAGAGTTAATTTTATCCTTATATTTATTTATTTTATAAATTAACTCCCCTTATTATCTAATTATCACAAATAAACCCCAAAATAAAAAATAAAAATCAAATACACCATCTTCTCGATCTCTCTTTAATTTCTTATTTTTCTTCTTCTTTCTCTCTCTTCTCTCTCCTCTTTGTTAATTTTTCTCTCTCTAAAATCAATTAAACAACCAATATAGAACACATAATATGATCATAAAGTGTAACAAAAATATAAAAAAAATCAATAGCAAATAATTACAAAAAATACTATGGAATAGCTTATCAAAAAAAGTGAATTAGAAATATGAGCAAGTCTAGATACAGGAAATTGAAACTTAGGGGAAAACAATCAATTCCACTAGTAAGGATCTTTTTGCTTACCCTAATTTTGACCGTCCGTTCATGCTCAGACTCCAGCAATTGAGCCAGTTCTCTCTTCTGTTGCTTCACCTGCGCATCTTTCTTATTCTTCAATAGCTTTATATGCGATACCGCTAGCTTCAAAGCCGTTTTGTCGCATCAAAAGGAGCATTTCAAATACCATCAAATTACAATGAACAAATTCGACCAGTAGTCAAATAGTATTTACTTGCTATATATATATATATATATATATATATATATATATATATATATATATATATATGATAAAAGAAAATAATCAATTGTTGCTGGCCAAAATTAAATCTAATCCAATTTCGATCATACTGATTTGTATGCCTCATTTATTTCTCTAGTGATTTCCAGGAACCAAACAGACTAACTTTTCTAAATAAGATCAACATAAAATAAAAAAGATAATTTACCATTTTGCTCTTTTGAAGCATAGCTATTCAATTGGCGTTCTATCTCTGATTATCTATCTTTTTTTTAGAAAGAGAAAAATTGATTTTAGAAAGATAAAAATTAACAAAGAGAATAGAAAAAAGAGAGAAAGAAGAAGAAAAATAAGAAATGGAGTATTTGATTTTTATTTTTTATTTTGGGGTTTGTTTGGGATAACTAGATAACAAGGGGGTTAGTTTATAAAATAAATAAATATAAGAACAAAATTAACTTTTTTTTCCTTTTAACTTTTGACTTTTTTTTAATATCATTAGTCAATTTGGTCTGTGTTTGCTAACGGAATGAATTTCAATATACCTATTTACCAGCTTTTAAACCACATAATCTATGTTTGAAAATAATCCATACCACAAGGTTTATTTTCGTACTTTTTCTTTTTATAAATTAATTAAATTATAAATGCTTTTCTTACTGATATATATGGTAAAGGCTATGCTTACTTTGTTTTTTATAAAGTAAGTCTTACTCTGTGTGTTTTCACCATTGGATTAATTTTATGCTCCATCATCCAATGGTGAAAACACAATAAGTAATGATACTTTGTCAAAAACAAAGTAACCATAAGAGGCACCTATATTCTTGAATTGTAAACTGCAAAAAATAAGTTTTATTTATAAAGATTTAAATTAGGAAAGTGCATTTTACAAAATAAAATAGCGCAAACCAACATTTAAATTTTTTATTTTTTTCAATGGTGTAATTGAGAAGGTGTCTTTATTTATGGATCTAAAGAAAGGAATATGCGTAAATATGGAGTTTTGAGAGTTTAATAAGGATTGGATTGGATTGGATTGAAACACAAACACAATTCGCATCAAACAAACAAACAAACAGAGAGAAGAGAAAGAGAAGAAGTGCCTTGAAAGCAAACAAGGTGAAACTTGCTCTTCTCCTCTCTTCTCCTTCTCCTTCTCCTCCTTCCCTTCTCTCTCTTTCTCTAATAAAAGAGGAAACCAAGGAATTCTGTGTTGCGAGAGATGAGGACGGAAACCACCGGAAGAGGAGAAACTGGAGACACAACTATACCGCCGACTGTAAATGTGGGATCTGCTTTTCCTTTAAACGTTTGGGAGGTCACGGTGGCTTTCACTGTTATTTTGGGATTTTCTCTTGGTCTTTTCGGGGTTTACCTCACCATGCCTGCGTCTGATTACAGCTTCCTTAAGCTGCCTCGTAACCTTGAAGATCTTCAAATCCTCAGGTTTCTCATTGTTTCCCTATTCTTCATTCTTTTTCTTTTAATTTCGATTCTGAGGTGGAAAAAATGAATAAATAATGTCAATTTCATTTTACAAGGCAGTTGCCTATATTATTCATTATTTGGGGGAAATTATTTCTTTTTTCTTCGGATTTTTTTAACCTGAATTACTTTGTTTTTACACGGTCAACCAATTGCTTTGCCTCAATAGAAAAATGGGTATGATATATCGTCTGGATATGGGAATATTTAGGTTCATACGGACTTCTTTTGATGCTCTGCATGTTTGTCTAGATTCGAACTTCTATCTGGTTTCCTACTGCTGTAACTTAGAATTGGGTGAATCTAGGAATTTTCCCACTAATTATCACGGAAAAGCTTTACAAAATAGAAAAGGCATGAATTTTTTCTGTAATATGTCAATTGGATGGCTTCATTTAAGACAACTCACATGCAAGTGTGTAATAGCTCATATTATATGGCAATGACTAGGCAAAAGATTTATTAACATTATATTATATAGAGATAAACGGCTTGCATTCCGTGCTATTAAATTTAACACATTGCAAGTTTATGGGACTACCAGGAAGTCAATGACTTGGCATTGGCTACAAGCAGAGGAAGTTAAGTTGCTTACATGGTTACTAGCAAGGTCTTTTGCAGTGATTGGTTGGTCAAGTTTGATGTTTACTGTATGATTTTGCCAAGTAGATTCCTCTTTGGGTTAAGAGCTAAATGCTTAGGTAAACTCTTCACATGACCTTCAGAAATCAATACTATGAGTGATTTTGGTAGCCATTACTCATCAGTCTTCCTAGTAATAATGACATATAATTTGAGGTTTAAACAATAACCATGAAGATCTTATCTGATCTGATGTGGTTCTGAGTATTCTGACTCTGGGACTTCTGTATTCTTCTGGTGGGAAAGTCTTTTGTTACGTGTTAGTTAATTCAGTTGATGTAGAAAAAGTTATGTGGTCGTGACTGGTTTAGCATTTTATTGTTACATCTTTACAGTCATACATTTCAATCATCTTTATGGGGGATGGTAAAGTTTTACTGTCAAATTCTTGAATGGAGAAGTAAAGAAAAAGATCATTTCATACCTATACTCTTTAAATAAGTTGTCTAGAAATTGGTACTAGATTATTGAAGGAAGAGATGTCCTACTTTTCAACAACAACAACAAAAAAAAAAAACCCTACTCTGTTACAGTGTTTGATTTAATCAAATGTAGTCTGTTTTCTGATCTTGAAACCAAATATTATGCAAAATATTAAGTTTGTTGCTACATCATCTATTAAGTTTGGCAAATAGAGATTTCTGAGAGTAGCATGCATTTGCTCACCATAAGGCATATACCAGCTCATGATATCTGATGTGTTCGGCATGGATTTGGTAAATATTTAGTAGCATTCAATTGCTCACCATATGGCATTTATTTCCTTCAGGTTTTAGTGAATAAGTCTTCGGCATTTATTGGTACTTGTTATCCATGTATAGATTTCTTAAAGTTGCCACTTTGTTTAGTTTTCTTCGTATATAAGCGTCATGTGAAAAATAAACTTTTTCTGCAGAGATCACCTCGAGAGCTACACAAGTGACTACACTGCACAAGTTTTGATAGGGTACTGTGTTGTGTATATTTTCATGCAAACTTTTATGATTCCGGGGACTGTGTTTATGTCATTGCTTGCTGGAGCTCTCTTCGGAGTATTTAAAGGCGTGGCCTTGGTAGTGTTTACTGCTACTGCTGGTGCTTCTTCTTGTTTTTTCCTTTCAAAACTTGTTGGGCGGCCACTTGTTTTCTCTTTGTGGCCTGATAAGCTGAATTTCTTCCAAGAGCAGGTGAATCTTTGGTTTTGTTCTTTGCTATGCTTGCCTACAAAAACTTTCCATAAATTCTTTCTATTTTTTCATTTTCAGGTGGCTAGAAGAAAAAGTAGCTTATTAAACTACATGCTTTTCTTGAGACTAACTCCAACTTTGCCAAATACATTTATAAATGTTGCTTCACCTATAGTCGATGTGCCATACCATATTTTCTTCCTGGCAACTTTTATAGGGCTTATTCCTGCTGCTTATGTCACTGTCAAGGTACGGTACATCCATTCTCAACTATTTATATTACTGAATAATTAAGTAAACTGAACTCAGATGTTAGTTATTTGGGTTAATGGAGAAGCTTTTAAAAAAAAAAATTGGAGTTTGAAGCTGCATAGCTTTTTCCTCAGCATGTATTTAAATGGAGTAGCTTCGGCTTTGATGTTTAGAATTCTAAAGCATATACTAGAGTGATATTTGAAAGCTTATGTTGTTAGTACTGAATCATAATCTTCGTCATAGAACTTTAATTTGGTGATGTTTACCTCCGTACTTTTAACTAAAATTAAACCCCTCTTTATCAGTACCAAATTAAAGCTCGGAATCAGGAGCTAAGTGTCATAATTTGAAAAGTGCAAAAGCTCAAAATAGGTTTATACTTGAGTAACAGATACCTGAATGTTGTGCAGGCCGGAATAGCGCTTGGAGAATTGCAATCGCTGGGAGATCTTTATGACTTCAACTCAATGGCTACGATATTCCTTATTGGGGTTGTGTCAATAACCCCAACACTGATAGGAAAGAGCAAACCATAACCTGATAGCGAAACAGGAATACACATTTGTATACCAGCAGCTGTACAGGGGGGCTGCACCTTCACCTTTGTATATCAAATAAATGCAAAGTGCTGACTAGGGGATGCTGCAAAGAATGGTGATACTGATATCTGAAAGGTGCTGTTGGAAGTTATTTTTGTTGCAGTGCAGGAAGGGGGGCTGGGGTCATTGTATAATTCTATATTTTTTTCTTGGATCAGTTTCTCACAAAGCAATGTAGTAGTAGTAGTAATGACGTTTTCATGGTTCACTGTTTCAATTTTACTTCTCATTATGCAAAGATAAAGCTTTTTTTTTTTTTCTCCTACTTCTGGTTTTATCTTTACGAAAATGTAATTATAAGAAAGCATGATGTGCGATGTAGCTGATGGAAGTGTAATTTATCTTGGGAGGAGATGATTATACGGTGGTTTTCATCTAGTCAGTCACAAAGTGAATTTGGTCGCTCACCAGACTTATTAAAATTCTACGGTGGAGATTAAAATAATTGTAAGGTTACACGTCCAAAAGTTTAACGTTTAAAAAAGGGTACCAATTTAGGTCTCGATAACGGAACGAGACATGACGTTGATATTACTCTGTTAAGTTCTGTTAATTATACGTGAAGCGAGAAATCAAAACTTAATGGAGTAATAGGGATGTCTGTCCAATCCATTTTCGATGTCTAAACTGATACCTCCTTTTTTTTAAACGTTAAGTCTATATTGGCGCTATTTTATATGTGGAACCTAAATTGATACTTCCCAAAAACCATTTTGATACCTTATCCTTAAAAAAAAATAATAATAAACTTCAACTGTTATTAATCCTTCGAATATTGGACTGTTATAATTTCTTATCATTACATATTTTATAAATACTTGGACTATATGTCAACTAAACCCTGCTGGTGTTGCTATATGTTAAAAGATCAACTACGTGTTTTGTTTTATTTGTTAGTATGTCAACTAAACCCTGCTGGTGTTGCTATATGTCAACGTCTTTTGTTTTATTTGTTAAAACAAACAAATTCAAACAAAAACACGTACATCTCACTGTACATCTCACTCTATCACTAAACACAATACTTATAATTTATTCTTTTATTATTTTTATTTACTAATGATTAGAAACCAAAATAAAAGATTAACCGTTCGAAATAATTGGTTAACTGAATTTGGTGGACTAGTGTATTATCAGTGTTCTAAAATAACCGATCAAATGATTAACCTGCCGAAACTTTAATGGACTGCTTAACCGAACACGTGCAGCTGCAATCACTCCTCTGTAATCCAACAAGTAAATATTATACTTGAACAAATATTTTTTGTTACATCAACAGAGTTTTGCTTTAAAAAAAAAAAAAAAAAAAAAAAAAAAGCCACTAATTTGCATGAGCTAGTGATTTGAGTTTTTTTATGATGTTGCTATCTACATCTTTTGGCCTTCTTGTTAGACTTCAAACTCTCAGGAGTTCGGTTACTGAACTTGCGCTTTTGCCCTGCTGCTTGTTTAGTAGCACTGCCATCTTTAACTGCATTTGCTTTCGCCTTCCTTGCTGCAACTGATGGTCTCTTCCCCAGGCGCTTCTCACCACTTTGTGTCTTATATTTCGACTTAACAGACCTAGTTTGCTTTGGACGTGCTTTCTTTTGGACCCCAGATTTACTAGCACGCAAACCCTGGTAGGAAGTGGAAGCCATTGTATTAAATCCTCCTTTATGGTCAGGAGTCCTTGAACCTATCGCAGCCTTCTTGTTGGACGAACCAGTTGCATCTGCAGGAAACGAACTTCTTTTAGATGGTGTAGAAGTAGAATCTTGCCTGGCATGAGAGATTCTCAACTCCCGATTTCGAATCTTCAGGTTTCTTTTCTTCAACACCAAATTTGCAGCTTCCTGCATTTAATTGCAATCATCAATAAGCATCTCATCCCTAACCGCCAGATAAAACATTCTATATCTCAAACCAACTAAGTATCTGTATAAAAACATGAGTAAAACTTGAATTCCCTTTTGCAATGAAATTTTTCGACATACCCTTGTTTTAAACAACACATAGGCAATACCCTTCCCAAGACCTATATGAGTATCCCTTATAACCCGAACAGCTTCAATGCTAGACTCGAGAGCTTTGATGCTGGAAAAGAGTTGATAAATTTCTTCATCCTGCAGCAGCGACAATAAAAGCACAAGAGTTTTGAAGTAGAAGAAAACAAAAATAAAGGGATCTGAAATCAGAGAGAAGTCATAGAAGCTGATACCTTCACATCGAATGGGAGGTTGCCAACAAAAATGGTTCTTTTGTTGTCATAAAGTGGAGCACCTTCACCCTTCAATTTCTTACGAGGTGGACAAGCCCTATCCACACGAATATGATTTCCAGCAACCTTCATTGACATAAAGACATGACTATTTCACATATACTGCTTTCATTCTTAAACAACATGATTCCAAATTCTTGGGTGTGTGTGTGAGAGAGAAAGAGAGAGTAGTGTTATACATTTACTAAATGTGATGTTTGATTAGACAACTATAAAGAGCAACATACCACAGCCATATTATGTGAGAGAGAAGCCACTGCAGATTCTTCTGTTTCGAAAACAATGTAAGCATGTACACTGCCAAAAATAGAATTATGAACTGGCAATAACTTTTAAGTTGAGACGGCATATGAACAAAAATAGATCATTCACAGTTGTGCATATAGAAGGCAATTAATCAGGTCACAGTTTGGCAATAGCATGGATTTTCTGATGTTGTTGTGTAGCTTTCATCTTTGTTAACTACCTCCCTAACAATCTCATGTTCTGAGCGAAATATAGCAAACAAGTGTTTTGTTAAAAATTGAGCTAAGAACTTTACTGAAACCCCTTTTCCAATGCAAGTATCTTTTTGTTTCCATGAAAGGCATGAATCAATTTGGTTTAGAAACGCAAAATTCAAACATACCTATCAGCACAATCATTGAATTTCTTCAGCATAACAGCTCCCTTTCTAGGTATCTTAGTCTGGCCAAACACACAAGAAATTTCAGAACATCGCAACCAAATTGGTAGTTGAAAATAAAATAATTACGATATCTGAAATTCACCAAAAGAACAGAAACAACTTACATCTGCAATGGGCACCGATCGAATCCTCACAGATTCGATCTCCCCAAATTCGCTGAACTCCTTAATGAGCGCCTTCTTCTTGACCTTCAGAGGCAAGTTACCCACGAACACCGTCCTCAAGAGCTTAGTTTCATCATCGAACCCCTCTGGATCCTTGGAAACCATCAAATCCGCAGCATTCTCCGTCTTTTTCCTCTTCTCTCCAACAACAACCGCATTTTCTGTATCTTCTAAAACCGTGCCGTACTTTTTGGCTTCATATTCACTCTCAATATCATCTCTTTTTCTCTTCTTTCTCATGTTAGTTTCATTTTCAGAACCAATATTGGGGTTTCCTTTCCCATCTTCTAACATTTGAATTGATTTAAAAAATTTCGACTTTTTTGCTTTCTTAGAACCCGAAGGAATCTCTATGGCTTCTTCTGTTGAATCGCCATCACGGCTAGGAAATTTCTCTACGAATCGCTTTCTCTTGTTCAAATCATCGACAGTATCGCCATCCGTATGGTTTTGATTGGATTCAGAGCGTGTCTCTGTTGGTTTTCTTTTAAATGGATTGCTGTCAGAAAAGATGGAAGAAACAGCTGCGTTTTGCTCAACGTTATAGAAAAGGTCATTGAAAACGTCGGAGGTGGAGGCTGGGGGGGCGGCGTCTTCTCCCTTGCTTTTCTTCTTACCCATTTCTACTGATTAATAGAAAGAGAATTCGAAACCCTATTGGTATTTGGTATTAGTTTAGGACGGAGGGTGGAAGGCAAAAAAGATGAACCGCCACTGGTTGAGAAAGCTGGAGAAGTAATTCAACAATTAATAATGGGCCGGATTGGGCCTTGTCTTTCGGGAAATTACCCAAACTTAGTAAAAAGGTGCTCTAAAAACCTTTTTGATGAGTTTCCAACCTAGTAAAAAATTCAAATTAAATAATTAATAATAATAATTTATTAATTATTAGCCAATTAATTAAAGTAATAAAAGAAAATAAGTTACAGAAAGAAAGATGAAAAAATATAAAGCGATGGAAATCCAAAAGTCGCAATTAAATCTATATAGGGTTAATACACATATTTGCCCATGTGTTTTCGCGGAAAAATAGATTTGTCCTTAAATCAAATAAACTCATAAAATTAAGGGCAAATCTGTTTTTCCGAGAAAACACAGAGGCAAATATGTGTATTAACCCGTCTATATATAAAATATGATAGATAATATTCCACAATTATATTCACTAGTATTGTGTCCGCGCGTTGCGCGGGTGGATGATTTTTTTGTACATAAATTTAACATTTTAAAATTTTTTAAAATTTTATATTATTTATATATAGTGATATTAATATTTTGTTTTAAAATAATTTAAATTTACAAATTATAAATAAATTAACAAACATATTTTTATAATTGTTTTATAATAGTTTGGAAGTTGTTGAAGTCATAATCTATTGTCCATGTTGACATGTTTGTAAGGGTCCTTTCTTTCCGTTCTTGTATCATATTTTTTCTATGTAATTTTATAATTTTAAAATATTTACTACATTTTGTAATAAGTCAATTGCATCTGTTACTAGAGATTTTTTAAAATTTACCAAAATCTTCAGCAAACGATGAAGAAACGACAGAATAACACAAAGGTGAATTAGTAATTAATAATGAAATAATAGTTTTGAAAGATTCAGAGGATGGATATTTTAATTTGCATATGAAACATAAGATGCTATTTGTAATTCAAGGTTTTGAATTGATGAAACTGTTGATGGAATTTGTATATGCTGTGTAATTAATGAATTTATTTTAACGATAAAACTGAAATAGTATTTATGATATTAATATGGTAGTTATGATATTTCAATTTTCTAAAACACTTCTTATCAATTCTTTCTGCTATAACTTAATATATATAATAATCAATTAAAACCAATAATTTTATAAAAGCAACTTCATGAACCATCAATATTGTTATGACTAATAACCTACATAATAATAATAATAATAATAATAATAATAATAATAGACTTAATATATTAATCGGATGAACTTGTCCTGACAAAATTAATTGGCCTTGAACTTTAAAAGGTACCATGTTAGTCCATAAACTTGTTTAAAGAACTAAATATAAATACTTAATATGTCAATTAAAAACTTTTTGGAAGTTGCTGTAGTCGTAATCTATTGTCCATGTTGACATGTTTGCAAAAGTCCTTCATTTCCGTTCTTGTACAATATTTTTTTTCTATATAGTCTTGCAATTTTAAAATATTTACTACACTTTGTAATAAGTCGATTCCATCTGTTAATATAAATTCCCTAAATTCGTCAAAATCTTCATAAAGCGATGAAGAAACGATAGAATAATACAAATATGAATTAGTAACTAATAACGAAACAATAGTTATAAAAGATTCAGATGATGGATATTTCAATTTGCATATGAAACATGTAGATCGTGATGCTATTTATAATTCAAGGTTTTGAATTTATGAAACTGTTTGATGGAATTTGTATAGGTTGTGTAATTAATGAATTTATTTTAACGACAAAACCGAAATAGTATTTATGATATTAATGTAGTCGTCATGATATTTCAATTTTCTAATTACTATTAATATAGATAATTTAAATTCATGCATTTTCTCCTACGGTCACAATTAAACGAAAAGACCTCTAAAACACTTCTTATCAATTCTCGCTACTTTCGATATTATGTATGAAAGGATTAGCGGCAACTAATCCAATAGAGATTTGGGTTCGGACATACCTGAATGTAGAACCAAATAATCTCTGAGCAGTGGAAGCGGAACTATCACCACGATCTTGTATCACCGGTAACTATCAACCACACGGTGATTAGTCGGGGAAGAGAGTATGATCCACAAACTAGAAGCTAGGGAGATTGATTGATGGAGAGAGAGGGGTGGCGCAGAGGATAGATGAGGAGGCACACAATCTGCTTGTGATCGTCTAGGGTTGTGTTGATTAGGTTAGTTATTAGGGTTTGGTGATGCTCCTATTCATAGTGAGCTCAAACCCTAATTTTCTTCCATCTCATAAGATGGGCCTGGCCTATTCCATTTCGGGCGGGTCAGATTAATTTGATCCATATACCCAATTAATCATAACATCTCCCACTCGTACGCAATGGAACCAATTCCAATAAGAACTCATCTCCAAGAATCAAATCTTACCTTTTTGCTAATAGCATGTGCGACTGGCATACTATCGAGAGCTCAATTGCTATATACTCGTTGGAGATATACATCTGCTCGATGTGCATGTTTCAAGCTTGGGACTATATACTCGTTGGAGATATGTAGCCTTTAGACTTGAACATGGATCATCTTTAGTGTATGCATTATCACAGATTCCTTATCACACCCACTGTAATAATCTATATCTCTACAGTTCATCTGATTTCACAAGTACGCTCAAAAGCATAAATGTCCGGACGGTGAAAACAGAATGTCTCAAGATGTGAACTCAATGGATATCTTTCCTTCTTGTTGTATTATGTCCATCATAGTCTGACTCGCTTATCTAGTTAGGCTCCTTTTGGTTGGAATTAGCACATCAACCTGAGGGTAACCCTTTCCAAGGTAGCTACATCAAACTATACTTCTAGAATAAACTAGAAGTCACAAGGATAATATATCTCTAGAAATCATAATTTCGAGATGTAAGTCTCATACTAGGAAAAGAAGAGATCGACTCTTTTCCATCTTGTGGTCGCTAAAGCACATATTGTCACATACACATGCCATGGTGTTCAATCCTACTTATAAGAGAGCATGTATCTAAATTATAACACCATGCATGAGCATAGGTTTAGACGTGCCAAGACATCTAACTTTAGTCCACTATCTGCAGCGAACACTCTTGGCTATAAAGACAGAAGGCTTTAAGTTGTCACAAACTTGCCTATCATATTTCATAAAATCTGTCACATATACCTAAGGTGTATGTTGTTATCTTGTACCATGATAAAATTACTTTCATCATTCTTACAAGATGGCCTCTGCTATTGAACGTGCTCTTGTATGTTCAAAAGCGGTCTCATCATTCTATTTGTCATATATGACAAAAATAAGGGTAAACACTCGTGTGAGTGAGCTACTTCTCTGTCTGACATGCATTTGAAAAAATATAACAACAAATATGAACATATAAATATTCGCACTCGTGTATTGGAAATAATTCTGAAAACCTTTATTGACAATTCAAGTTCACTAAACATTGAAAAGATATAGAAGTACATTTAGATCCTACGTAATCCTTGGGATCTTATATGTTTAACATAAACATCTTTTTTGACAGGTTTGGTAAGGGGATCAGCAACCATATCATGGGTAGAAATGTACTTCACACTAACTTCTTTGCATGCAATGAGGTCCCTGACGAAGTGATATCTAATTTCTATATGCTTAGCCTTACTGTGGAACCTTTGATCCTTAGCTTTTCCTTTTCCCTTGAATTTCTGCTGACTTCCTAAAGCTTCTCCTGATTATTGAGTTCTTTGAGCTTGTTCTTTCTCCCCCGTTTTGTCAGCATCAGGAGGAGGAGGAATGAAGGTGTCGTCGATGGCAGCACGAGTTAATCGGCCAGAGAATGCCTTAAGCCTGCATGTGCTTTCATTGATGCCATCAAAAACAGGAACACCCTCATCCAAGACAGAACGTGGAATCCTGATAGCCGAGGCACTGAGCATACTCAGGATGTATGCTTGAGAATTTTAACCCAGGTTATACTATCAGTCAGCATGGCAAAGGCTTGATGAAACATCTTTAGCAAAGCCGAGTCAAAATACTGACGTTGAACATTGGAGTGGCGCACATGGTTGAAAGTGACTCGAGAGTACCTCAAAATTTCATTCGTCTTGAGCTGGTCAGTGTCCATCTCTTCCTTACTCAAGTTGAGTAGACGGACAGCCTCACTAATTTTCTCAATGGAGCATTGGGAGGAGGAAGAGAGTTGCTCATTTGTTCTAGCTTGCTCAGTGTGAAGCTGGTTGAAAAGTTGATGAACTTCATCAGAAGTTGCATACATTGTGTTCGCAGCTGACAGAGAATGAAATTGACCCTGAAGAGAGTTCAAGTGATTGACCATAGTCAGCTGGAGTTCGGCCAACTTGGTTATTGATTCCTGTCTGGGCTGTTGAGACTGAAGTGAAGTCATGACACTCAGAAGATCCTTAAGACCTTTGATTTCTGTGAGAAGCTGAGTGACAGGCGAAAGCTGAGTTGGCTCAACAGGATCTGACCCAGCGGCATCGATATTTGTTTGATGGAGGTCCTAGAGTAGGGCTTGAGCTGAGTCAATGATTCTTCGACCAGACTTAGAGGCATTTAGGTAAGAGTAGGATCCATCATGATTTGGCTCAGTTGCCGGAGTACGAGTAGAACCAGATTGTGGAGGTGTTTGGTTCTGCTCAATATTAGAAGTGCCATCATGATCAGCGGCTGGTCTTGAGTTTAGATTTCCAGTAGAAGCTGACTGAATGATATCCTGCACTTGTATTTGTGGAAGAGGATGATCGGCAGAATTTGTTACTTGCTCAGAGTTAGGCTGAAGCTGACTGGATTTAGGAAGTGGAGGAATTTCAGTATTGTCCTGAGCATGTATTTCCTTAGCTGGCTCAACATGTTGAGGAGCAGGAACTTCGAGCACTTGCTCGGGATCATCTTGGCTTAGTAGAGCAGTTGAGTCGGCATGTTCCTTAGGATTAGAAACAGAGGCTTGCTTTTCCTGTTGCTCTAGTGGAGACTCAGTAGGATTAGAGAAGAACTTAAACTGCATATCTAAAAGGTCAGTGATATGATCCCGCAGAGGTGAGTCACTCATAAGGTCAATGACAGGGGATCGATGTGCCTTCTTCTTAAGTCTCTTTAACTTCTTAGTCTTTTGAGGAGAAGGGTCAGTAGGAATGGACTCGATAGAGTCATTGGGTGAAGTTGCCCATTGATCAGTGTGTTCCTTTGCTGTTGGCTCAGCTTCGTCTTCTTCAACCTGCTCAGTGTAGGTTGTTTCATGTTGTTCAACATCTGATGGCTCATGTTGCTCATCATCCACTATTTCCTCATTATCAAACTGACCACCCAGTTCTTCTTCATCTTGTTCATCCTGTGGTTGCTCAATGTCAATGCCAAGACTTTGTGCAAAGTGTGAGTCAGCAGGAATAACGAAGTCAGTGGGAGGTGCATTGATGGGACTCAACCCAGAAAAGATTTTCTTCTTCTTTCTCAGTGGTTGCTCCTCAGTGTCCTCTTTCTCTTCTACCTCAGGCTCAGCTTGCCTTTTGAGGTTTTCCGTTGACTTAGGTCCAACCTGACCTTGTTGAATTTGAGGCTTAGTTCCTCTGGACACAAACTTAAGCTTTTTCGGTGGAGAAACAACGTCTCTAGAGGGACTTTGAACAGCTTTCCTCTTTCTTTCCTTCTTTCCTTTTCGGGTCTGCATCCCCTCGGTTTCCTGAACAACGGCCCCTTTCCCTTTCTTGGGCACAATTGGTTGATCGTAGAATAGACCAAACAGTGCAGCTGCAGTGATCTCTGTGCCCCAAGTGTAGATTTCCTCAACCAAGCTCACCCGGTGATCTTTGAGGATTCTTGTGATAATGGAGCCTAACCTAAGAGTTCTAGTACTTCTTTGAAACCCACCGATTATAAAGACAGGCATGTTGATCGGCTTATAGGTCAGCATGTGCCAGATGAAGCACTGCTCGAAGTTCGACGCTGAGCTGGTGGCGTTGATCTTCGGAAAGAGGAAATTGGTTAGTATGTAGTGGACCATCTTTTGATGTTGACCCATGGAGGTACTCAAAATTTCCCCTATATGACCAGGAGGTTTACAGAACTCAACGGGATACTCAATCTTATCTTGGTCACCTAATTTTCTGAGTTGAGCTCCTTCGTTTTTCAGTTTGAGCAATGAGGCAAGGTAAGCAGGGTTGATGAAGATATCCTTCCCTCGAACCTTGGTGACCATGTAGTCCCGATTATCATCCGCGGCTCTTAGGTTAGTGTAGAATTCCTTCACTAACTCAGGATAGGTAGCCTCTCGTACTGAGAACAGCTCGGTCCAGCCGTTCTTTGTGATCCACTCACAAAAGGGTTGCTCAGCTTCCACAAATCCCTTTGAAAACCATCGAGAGTGGTCAACCTTATACCCCCTCACACTCTCGTAAACCAGAGAGTAGGTGCGTTCCACGGGTTTCTTTGCCTTATCATGTTTTTGCTTCCCTTTCGAGGAGGTGGCTTGGTCAGCCTTGGTTTTCTTCCTCGGTGTAGTGACCTTTGAGTGGTCACGCTGACTAGTTTCTTGAGACTTGGTGGGAGTCTCACCGTGTTCCTGCTGAGCAGGAGATTGATGGTTTTCATCGGAGCGATTAACAGCGTAACCGGCACCGGAGACATTCTGAGAATCTTTTGTCACGATTCTTAGAGAAGTTTGAGAAGTTTGGGAATTTTTAGAGAAGAGTATTTGAATACCAGAGATTTCGAAGCGTAAAGAGGTAAAAGTGGGAAATCATCCACTATTTATAGAGCTGTTGAGTTGATCTGAAGCGTTGAGGTGGCCGTTTGACCTCGAGATACTCAATCGACAAAGATTCTGGCATTTATGATACATTCGGCGCATGTGTTTTCTAATTATTGCGCTTACGTCATCCTAGGTGGCTATTCAATTCGCGTGTTTTGCATTAAATTTTACAACGGATCTTTACTCAGTGTTAAGGATTCCAAATGTTTAAAGTTCTGAGTAGTCAGTGTTACGCAAAGGAATAATTCGTATGCTTAGTAGCTCAGCTTAAGATAAATATTCAGCGTGTATATCTACTCAGCATGTGATAGTTATTGATTTAGCATAAATCATTCAGCATGGTAATTCACTTAACATGCATATATCACATATTATACTTGGAATTTATTGAAGAGGATTAAACATACCAATGGCTTCTCTAAGTATGTTGAATTGCTCACGAGCTAGTGGCTTTGTGAAGATATCAGCAAGCTGCTCATCCGTTGGGACATAAGTCAGCTTGATCTATCCCTTGAGTACATGATCTCTGATGAAGTGATGTCTTATGCTGACATGCTTCATCCTACTATGCTGGATTGGGTTCTTTGATAGGTCAATGGCACTCTTGTCGTCACATTTGACTTCAATTGTTTTAGTCTGAACGCCATAATCTTCAAGCTGTTGCTAATCCATAGGACTTGAGCAACACAGCTTCCAGCAGCAATGTACTCAGCTTCAGTGGTTGACTCGTTAGTGGCACCAAAAATAATGTCATCAACATATATCTGAGCCAGTAGGGTATCTTTACCCTTCCTCTTAATGAATAAGGTTGTATCAGCTTTACCTCTGACATAATTTCTAGTCAGCAGGAAACTGGTCAGCCTCTCATACCAAGCACGTGGTGCTTGCTTGAGACCATACAGAGCCTTTTTGAGTTTATAAACGTGGTTTGGGAACTTGAGATCCTCAAACCCTGGAGGCTGATTAACATACACTTCCTCGTTTATAACTCCATTAAGGAATGCACTCTTAACATCCATTTGAAATAATTTAAAGTTCATATAACTTGCATATGCACATAAAATTCTTATAGCCTCTAGCCTTGCCACTGGGGCGAAGGTCTCACCGTAGTCAATACCTTTTTTCTGACTGTAGCCCTGAGCTACAAGTCTTGCTTTGTTTCTGACCACGTTCCCTTGTTCATCCAGCTTGTTGTGGAAGACCCATCTTGTTCCTATGGTCTTCTAGCTTTTTGGATTTGGCACTAAGTCCCATACTTCATTTCTTCTGAATTGATCAAGTTCTTCTTGCATTGCACTCATCTAGAACTCATCGTGCTCAGCTTCAGCGAAGTTCTTTGGTTCCTGAACTGAGACGAATGCTACGTTGCTGAGGTATCTCCTGAGTTGATTTCTTGTCATCAGGGTGTTTTCAGCAGCATCAAGAATGGCACTTTCTGAGTGTCCTCTTGGTATTCTGGTCTCTTTTGGAAGAGTGATGTCTTAAGCTGGTTGTGTTTCAACAATCTCTACAGGTATAGATTGGTCAGTGAAAATAATTTGAGTTTCGCTTTTACCTTTGGTCAGCCCTTGAGGTAGTGACTCAGCGGCTGTTTCTTGGTCAGCGGGTGCTGAGTATGGATCATCCTCAGTCAGCTGCTTGTCTTTTCCTGCAGGGTTAGTTTCATCGAACTCAATGTGTACTGACTCTTCTAGGACCTGAGTTCGTTTATTGAAAACTCTATATGCTTTGATGTTTGTTGAGTAGCCTAAAAAGATAGCTTCATCAGCTTTTGAGTCAAACTTAGCAAGGCTGTCTTTGGTATTTAGAATAAAACATTTATAACCAAAGGCACGAAAGTATCCAATGTTGGGCTTTTGTCCTTTCCAAAGTTCGTAGGGAGTCTTCTTTAATATGGGTCTGACTAGAGCCCTATTAAGTATGTAGCACGTTGTGTTGACAGCTTCTCCCCAAAAGTACTTTGGAAGCCTATGCTCACTCAGCATTGTCCTGGCTATTTCAACCAAGGTTCTGTTTTTCCTTTCAATAACCCCATTCTGTTGAGGCGTTCTAGGAGCAGAGAAATTATGGTCAATGCCGTTGGCTTCACAGAATTCAACAAACTGTTGGTTTTTGAATTCTCCACCATTATCACTTCGGATGTGAGCTAACTTAAGGTCTTTATCATTTTCAAGTTTTCTTACTAAAGTTGAAAACGTCTCAAAGGTTTCATCCTTGCTACTCAGCAAGATGATCCAAGTGTACCGAGAAAAGTCATCTACAATGACCAAGGAAAATCTTCTACCACCCAAGCTCAGCGGTTGGACTGGACTGAAGAGATCCAAGTGTAGCAACTCTAATGGACGCTTAGTTGAGACAATGTTTTTACTATGAAAAGATTGTTTGGTTTGTTTTCCAGCTTGACAAGCGTTGCATAATTGATCTTTTTCGAACTTAAGTTCTGGCAGTCCCTCAACTAATTGCTTTCTTGCTAATTTGGCCAGGAAGTCCATGCTTACATGACCAAGTCTCCTGTGCCATAGCCAGGAATTTTCTTCCTTTGACACTAAGCATACAGTTTTTGAAAATTTCTTTTCTAAGTTCAGCATAAAGACATTATCAATACGAGGGGCAGTTAAAATCAACTCATTTGTTTTACCCTCGAATATTTTACATCCAGTGTCATCAAATATAACTTTTCTCCCATTATCACATAGCTGAGCTACGTTGAGTAAGTTATATTTGAGTCCGCTGACTAGGGAGACTGACTCAATAGTAGGATTACCACCAACGGTTCCTGACCCTACTATCTTACCCTTTTTGTTGTCTCCGAAACTTACGCTTCCACCTCGTTTACGCACAAATATGATGAACTGAGTTTCATCACCAGTCATATGCCTCGAGCATGTGTTGTCAATGTACCACATCTTTGACTTCTCAGTACACCTCAGGCTTACCTGCAATATAACTAGTTATCTTTAGGTACCCAAGTCTTTTTGGGTCATTGTTTGTTAGGCTCAGCAGGTAAAGCATCATATTTAATCTTATGACGACACACTTGGACAGTGTGTCCATTTTTGCCACAGAAGTCACAGCTGACCTTCCGTTTAGGATATCTCACTAACTGGTCAGCACCCTAGTGCTGAGCATGCCAGCACACCTTTGTGGTGTGTCCTTTCTTCCACAGAAGTCACACTGGACATTTCGCTGAGGATTCCATCTCTGCTGACTAGTACTTCGGTACTGAGTGCTCAGAGGAATATTTCTTTTATTCGGAACCTTGAGTTGGTTCTGAATAGATGTGACGTCCTTTTTCAGTTTCTTAGAATCTGATTGGACCTCAGAGACAAACTTTTGCATAATTTCTATATTGCTATGCAAAGTTGTGTTGTCCTGGAGAAGATATCAAAGGTCACTCAGTTTGACCTCTTCAATCTCGTCACATCGCCTGCTGAGTGCTCTAACCTTCTTGTTACACTTTTTGACAAGTGTGTAGAGGTCACTCAGGGCATTAATCATTTCATTTCTGAGCAAGGGTAGTGATATTACCTCAGTTGATTGTACATCATCGTCAGATGCAATGGAGGGGTCAGCATGCTCAGAAACACAAGGCTCAGTAAGCTCATCTGCCATGAAGCAGATCTTTGCTGACTCAGTGGCGTCAGCTTCTGATGATGATGACTCATCACTATCACTCCAGGTTGCCACCATTGCCTTCTTGTCGTTCTTCCTTTCCTTCCTCAAGGTAGGACAACTTGATTTGATATGGCCAGTTTGATGACATTCAAAGCATGTAATGGGCTTTGAGCTGTCCTTCTTGTACTTGCTGTCGCTGGACTCAGCTTTGTACTTGTCAAACTTCTTGTAAGGCTTCTTGGAATATTTATCATTCTTTCTGAACAGCCTTTTCATCTTTCTAGTGAACATTACCATTTCTTCATCGTCTGTTGAGCTCCTATCAGTGGAGTCAGCTTTCATGACAAGAGACTTTTGCTTCTTGTCTTCAGACTTCTCCTTCACCTCAAAGTTTTTCATTGAGATCTCAAGGGTCAGCAGCGAGCCAATGAGTTCATCATACTTGTAGGTGGTTAATGTTGGTCCCTTGTTTAGTTGCAAGTATAGTTCCAAGGGGGGGTTAGGAACTATTTAAACTTTTTTTCGCAATTTAGGCAGACTTCTTTTTCTAAAGAAAAAAGTTTGAACAGCGGCGCTGAGTAAACAGCAAGATACTGGCTTAGTCAACAGGTGACTAGGTCAGTTCCTCAGCTTGAGTCAGGAGATAACACTTGGAGTCTATTCCTGAACTCAGACGTTCAACGCGCACAACTCAACTTGACCTCTTTACTTGGTCAGTTTTGATTATTTAAAGCAAGCAATATAAATTAGGAGTTAAGGTTTAGAAATACTTCACTCAGCAGATTTATCCAGGTTCGGCTTCTTCTAAGCCTACGTCCTGTCCCCGGAACACTTCCGAGATTTCGAATCCTCTACTGAGCTCTTTAAAGGTAGAGCCTCAAACCTTTTACAATATCAGCAATTGAGTATGACAAGAGTACCTTCCTCTATACTTCTACTCAATCCTAATCTCTCCGCTGAGTACTTAAAACCGAGTACTCAGCCTCTCCTTTCTATTTCTAGAAATGATAAGTGTTTTTGTCCTAATACAAAGATGTGCTAAGACACTTTAGACGATTTACAATCACTCTAGACTTTTACACAAATATGAAAATGTAGTGTAAGAAATTTGCTTTGCTTCTTGCTTGCAGAACTTGTAGAGATTTGGTCACCGTAATGGCTTGATCAAGTTCTGTGTGTTGTGAAGCTTGTGATGGCACTATTTATAGAGACGTCTGGTCATTCGGTCATTTCGAATTTCGAAATAACCGTTGGAGGGAAACGGCTATATGTCGTTGTCATCCTGACTTGCATAGAGCTCTCGGCCAATCATAATCGTGTATCTTCTGTCCTCGGTCAGCACAGCAGATGGTCTCTCCTTTTATGGTAAAGTCAACTGGACAGCATACTGTGTCGTCTGAACTTTGCCAAAAGAGGAAACACTTTGTCTGGAAGTTTTCCTTTGCCAGCTGCTGTCTTGTACGCTTTGTCGAGACTACTCAGCAGCTTCATCTTGAAGTTGTTCCCGAAGGTCTTCTAGATCCTTCCGATTGCTGAGTTGCGTTTTGAACAAAAACGGCAGCGTCTTGACATACGCGGGCCGAGTGTACTGAGTTGTTTAACTTGGGCCCTGGTTTCCGTATTGGGCTTGGGCCTTCCAATCCTTATGACTTATAACATTTATACTCAACATTGAACAAACACATTAGTAGAATAAATCAAAGCATTTAAACTTAGTGTGTTTAGGATATGTGTTATAATTTATATTTAAACAATTTTGTCAAATCAAAATTATGTGGAAAGGTATTTCAACAAACTCCCCCATTTTGATGTTGGCAAAACTATTCAGCAAGGCATTCAGTATGAGCTCCCCCATGATAGTTGACCTTATATCATTCAGCAAACTCCCCCGTAAGGGTTGCACTACTGACTTAGTTTTAATTGCATCATTTAAGAATTTAAATGAGTGAGTCTAAGGTCAGTTTTTAGGTGTAGGTCAGCTATATTACATATTCTATTTACTCAGTGTTAAGCGGAAGTTTTAGATATACAGAGCGCGCTGAGCAAATTATTGTTCAATGAGTTCTTTATCAGAATGTTTCATAAGATCATAGTATGATGTCAAACATGTTATCAGCATATCATTTAGTCAATAAATATTATAAGTGTTAAGTATGGCTGATGAAGATACAAAGTAACTCAGTACTATAAAAGCATATATCATAACTCAGTATTGAAATCAGGAAATAAAGTATGATATATATATTGAGAGAAGTCAGCAAGTATATAGACAAAAGAAGTAAACTAGACAAAATGGGTTACACAGATGTGGCTTAAGCATGCTAGTCTATCTATTTCTTTTTCTTGCCCTGTGACTGACTTCGCTCGTACTGACGTCGCTCATGCTGAGCTCTGGCAGCTTGCGCTTTCTCCCCCGTTTTGTCAACTTCAGGGAGCTTGAACGCACCGGTTAAGACAGCACGAGAAAGTTCTTGTGAAAGCTCTTTTAGTTTGTCAGCACTTTCGTTCACGCCATCAAAAATGGCAACCCCATCAGCTGAGACTTCTACTGGTATATGAAGATCAGCAGCACTGAGCATATTTACACTGAAGGCTTGAGCTTTGGCTTGCCAGATGAGAGCTTCAGAGAGGCCAGCGAAGACTTGGTGGAATGTCTTCAGAAGTGCTGAGTCATAGTGATGTCGTTGAATATTATTATGACGGATATGGTTGAAGGATTGTTGTGCGAGGGACAGCAATTCATTCTGCTTCAACGCGTCAGTATCCATTTCTTGCTTGTTCAGGTTAAGTAGCCTGACAGCCTCACTGATTTGCTCAACTGAGCACTGACTATAGGACACCATTTGCTCATTTGTCTTGAGTTGCTCAGTATGCAGCTGAGCAAAACGCATCTTCAGTTCTGAGGAAGTGGCGTAGTCAGTGTTCACAGCAGATAACCTCTGGACTTGCTGATGTAGCGAGTTCAGATGTTGAATTGTGGACAGTTGAATCTCTGCCAACTTGGCAAGTGAGTCTTGCTTTGCTTGCTGGGCTTGAAATGATAAGATGACATTCAGTAGGTCCTTGAGTCCCTTGACTTCGTTGAGAAGTAGAGTGACATGGGAGAGCTGAGTTGTCTCTGGGAATGAGGATCCAGCAGCAGGTGAAGCAGACTGTTGAAGATCTTGGATGAGAGCTTGCACTGAGTCGATGAGCTTCTTGCCGGACTCAGTGGCATCCCTATGTACATCCGTATGACCAGAAGAGAAGGGTGTGAGAGGAGTACCCTGGTCAGTGACAGGATGAGTTTGCTCAATCTGCACTTGAGATGGAGGAATTGTTGTGTGATCGGTAGAGAGATTGGTTGTAGAGTTGTTAACTCGAACACTGTCTGTGCTGACGGCAGAAGGATGGGGAGTCAGCACCATGCTTGAGGAGACAGCATGAGCAGTGGTCGGTTCAACCTGACTGGTTGAAGTAGTGGAAGTATGATGCTCGACATGTTCCTGTTGAGAAGAAACAGAGGCTTGTTTTTCCAACGGCGTTGTAGTAGAGGAAGTTGAGGGCCGTTTGAAAAATTTTAATTGGACGGTAGAAGGATCCTTTGTTGTCTTGGAGAGGACAAGTTCAGGAATAGATGGTGATTGCAAAGGGGGTTCACTGACCATTTTCTCACTGGCCTTAACCAGCTTTCGCCTTCTACATGGTGGAGAGGTATGATGAGCAGGTTCTTCTGAGTGAGTAGGTTCTTTTTCCTCATTATGGGTCTGGTCAGCTTGATCCACTTGCTCAATTCCAGCAGCTAACTCAGTGTTAGTCTGCACAGCTCCACCAGCTAACCCAGTGTTAGCGTCCTCAGCTTCAATTTCGCTGTCATACTCTTCAGACTCCTCAGCGTCATCCTGACCCTGGTTTCATCGTCTTCTTCTTCTTCAGTATTATCTCCATCAAGTTCTTCCTCAACTTGGGAGATGAAGTGGTCATCTAACTGGACCTCAGGTTCCTCAGCATCAGTACCTTGGCATTGAGTGAAATGAGAATCACCTGGTACAATAAAATCTGTCGGCATGACGTCGAGAGGTGCCAGTGTTGAAGACTTCTGCTTCTTCTGAGATAGCTCAGCAGCTTCCTCAGTGTCAGGCTCATCTTGCCTGCTTCTCTTCTCAGCTGACTTTCCAGCTGACCTCTGCCTCTTTGCTGGAGACACAGCATTAGGTGCCTCAGCAGATTTTCTCTTGCGAGAAACTGGGGCCTTAGTTCTTCGCCCTTTCTTAGGCTCAGCAATAGTCTCTTCAGTCTGATCAGCTTGGCCAGCAGCAGCAGCAGCTTTTCCTTTCTTCAAGGGCTGTCCAAATTTAAGTGCCCTTAGCAAGGCAGCTGTGATTTCGGTTCCTCTAAAAGATTCCTCACCTTCGAGGTCAATCTTGTGGTCGATGAGGATCCTAGTGATGATTGATCCCAACCTCATTGTACCCGTGCTGCGTAGGAACCCAGCAACTAAGAAAACTGGCATGTTGATGGGGGTGTACGTCAGCATGTGCCATATGAAGCACTGTTCAAAGTTGGTTGCTGATGTAGTGCAGTTGATCTTTGGGTAAATGAAATAGCTCAGCAGGTAGTGAGCCATCTTCTGATGCTGTCCCATCGAAGATGCTGAGATCTCTCCTGAGTGACCCTCAGGTTTGCAGAAGGTATGGACGTAGTCGGTCTTGTCCTGATCTCCTGACTTTCTCAGCCTTACTCCCTCAGTTTTGAGCTGGAGGAGATTTTCTATGTACAGAGGGTTGATGAAGATGGTTTTCCCTTTTACTTCAGTGCTCAGGTAGTCGGCGGAGTCACTGGCAACCTTGAGGTTGTGGTAAAATTCCCTCACTAGGTCAGGATATGTCTCATCCCTGACCGAGAACAGCCCAGTCCATTCATTCTTGGAAATCCACTCAGCAAATGGCTGTTCGTTCTGTACAAAGTGCTCCGAAACCCATCTAGAGGGTTCTACCTTCCATTCACGTACATTGTCGAAGACCTTTGAGTAGGTCCTGATCTTAACAGTTTTCCCTTGGCCAGAGGTTTGGCCAGTTTTACCCTTGCTCGGTGTAGAGGGGTTTCGTGAAGGTTCATCGGAGCTGGACTTTTGGTGGCCGGCACCGGAGACGTTGAAGGATAGCTTAGTCATTCTTTTAAGATGGAGAGAATAGAGGTATTTGAGAGAGAGAAATTTGAGTAATTTCTTAGCCTTAAGAATTTGTTAAGCGTAAAGAGTAAAAAATGGGGAAATGCCCATAATTTATAGACAAGTTGAACGGTGTGGATCTTAACCAAATCCATGTGTCAGTTTTGCCTTGGGATCATGTACCGACAAGGATCCTGGCATTTATGACACATTACGGCGAATACGTCATCCTAGGTTATACGCGTGCTTGGCATTTATGCTAACAGATTAATCACTCAGTATTTAGAATGTCAAGCGTTTGATATTCTGAGTGGTTAGTGCATTATTTAAGGATGATTTTAAGTTCAAGTTCTAAACTAATTTACTCAGTGTGCAAGTTTACTCAGTATTGTATATTCAGTCAGTTTCAAGGAGATACTCAGCAAACAATAAATCATTCAGCATGTAATTCACTCAGCATTCAATATTCATTTAGCACAGGAATTTACTGAAGAGGATTAAACATACCAATTGCTTCTCTCAGTATGCTGAACTGCTCACGTGCCAGTGGCTTCGTGAAGATATCCGCAAGCTGTTCGTCCGTTGGGACAAAGGTCAGCTTAATCTCACCCTTGAGTACATGGTCTCTAATGAAGTGATGTCGGATGCTGACATGCTTCATTCTGCTGTGTTGTATTGGGTTCTTGGACAGATCAATTGCACTTTTGTTGTCACATTTGACCTCAATTGTCTTCGTTTGAACACCATAATCTTCAAGTTGTTGCTTGATCCACAGGACTTGAGCAACACAGTGACCAGCAGCAATGTACTCAACTTCAGTGGTGGACAAGGCTACTGACGCCTGCTTTTTGCTGAACCAGGATACAAGACAGCTTCCTAAAAAGTGGCATCCTCCAGAGGTGCTTTTACGTTCCAGCTTATCTCGTCCATAGTCAGCGTCAGTGTATCCGATAAGTGTAAAATCATGAGTATTTGGATACCACAAACCTGCGTTCACTGAGCTTTGCAAGTATCTAAGGATTCTTTTTACAGCAATGTAATGAGATTCCTTAGGGTTAGATTGATATCTAGCACAGTAGCATACTGAAAACTGAATGTCCGGTCTACTGGCTGTTAAGTAAAGTAGAGAGCCTATCATACCTCGATATAACTTGCTGTCTACTGACTTACCATTCTCATCAGCGCAGAGGACAGTGTCAGTGCCCATAGGAGTGGATATTGGCTTGCAATTTTCCAAGTCATATTTCTTTAAGATCTCCTTGGCATATTTTGCTTGACTGATGAAGATGCCATTGTTTCCTTGTTTAATTTGAAGACCGAGGAAGAAGTTGAGTTCTCCCATCATAGACATTTCAAACTCAGTCTGCATTTGTTTGCTAAACTCCTTGCACATTGATTCGTTAGTTGCACCAAATATTATATCATCAACATAAATTTGGGCCAGCAGGGTATCTTTACCCTTTTTAATGAATAAGGTTATATCAACTTTGCCCCTAACGTAATTTCTAGTCAGCAGGAAACTGGTCAGCCTCTCGTACCAAGCACGTGGTGCTTGCTTGAGGCCGTACAGAGCCTTTTTGAGTTTGTAAACATGGTTTGGGAACTTAGGGTCCTCAAAACCTGGAGGTTGATTTACATAAACCTCCTCGTTTATAACTCCATTAAGAAATGCACTTTTGACATCCATTTGGAATAATTTAAAATTCATGTAAGATGCATATGCACATAATATTCTAATTGCCTCCAGCCTTGCCACTGGGGCAAAGGTCTCAGCGTAGTCTATACCTTCTTGCTGACTGTAGCCCTGAGCTACAAGCCTTGCTTTGTTCCTGACTACGTTTCCTTGTTCGTCCATCTTGTTCCTGAAGACCCATCTTGTTCCGATGGTCTTTTGACTCTTTGGATGAGGCACTAACTCCCATACATCATTTCTTCGAAATTGATCGAGCTCCTCTTGCATTGCGTTCATCCAGAATTCATCGTACTCAGCTTCAGCGAAATTCTTCGGTTCTTGTACTGAGACGAAAGCAACATTGCTGAGGTATTTCCTGAGTTGATTCCTCGTCATCAGGGTATTCCCAGCAGAATCAAGGATTGCACTTTTGGAGTGCCCTTTAGGAATCCTTATTTCTTTGGGTAGATTCATGTCTTGTGCTGTTCCTGTTTCAACAATCTCTGCAGAAGTAGATGGGTCAGTAAAAGTAATCTTAGGTTCACTCTTACTCTTGGTCAGCCTTTTCGTGAATGACTCAGTAGCTGGTTCTGAGTCAGCGATGGTTACTGAGTTTGGATCATCTTCGGTCAGCGGCTGGTATCTACCTGCAGGGTCAGTTTCATCGAACTCTACATGTATTGACTCTTCTAAAACTTGAGTTCGCTTATTAAAAACTCGGTATGCTTTGCTGTTTGTTGAGTAGCCCAGAAAGATAGCTTCATCAGCTTTTGAATCAAACTTTGCTAAGCTATCTTTGGTATTTAAAATAAAACATCTACAGCCAAAGGCACGAAAGTATCCAATATTGGGCTTTCGTCCTTTCCAAAGTTCATAGGGGGTTTTCTTGAGTATAGGTCTAACTAGAGCCCTATTAAGAATGTAGCATGCTGTGTTAACAGCCTCACCCCAAAAATACTTTGGAAGCCTATGCTCATCCAGCATTGTCCTGGCTATTTCAACCAGAGTTCTGTTCTTCCTTTCTACAACCCCATTTTGCTGAGGTGTTCTAGGAGCAGAAAAATTATGGTCAATGCCGCTGGCTTCACAGAATTCAACAAACTTTTGGTTTTTGAATTCTCCACCGTTATCACTACGGATATGAGCTAATTTTAGGTCTTTTTCATTTTCAATTTTTCTAACCAAATTTGAAAATGTCTCAAAGGTCTCATCCTTGCTGGTCAGCAAGATAACCCACGTATACCGAGAGAAAGCATCTACAATGACCAAGGAAAATCTTCTTCCACCCAGACTCAGCGGCTGGACTGGACCAAAGAGATCCAAGTGTAGTAATTCTAACGGACGTTTAGTTGAGACAATGTTTTTACTGTGAAAAGATTGTTTGGTTTGTTTTCCAGCTTGGCAAGCGTGGCATAATTGATCTTTTTGGAATTTAAGTTCAGGCAGTCCCTCAACCAATTGCTTTCTTGCTAGTTTGGCCAGGAGGTCCATGCTTACATGACCAAGTCTCCTGTGCCATAGCCAGGAATTTTCTTCCTTTGTTACTAAGCACACAGTTTTTGAAAACTTTTTCTCTAAGTCTAGCATAAAGACATTATCTATCCGATGGGCAGTTAAAATTAACTCATTAGTTTTACCCTCGTATATTTTACATCCAGTAGCATCAAATATAACTTTTCTCCCATTGTCACATAGCTGAGCTACGCTGAGTAAGTTATATTTGAGTCCGCTGACTAGGGAGACAGATTCAATAGTAGGATTACCTCCGATGGTTCCTGAGCCTACTATCTTACCCTTCTTGTTGTCTCCAAAACTTACACTCCCTCCTCGTTCACATTCAAACGTGATGAACTGAGTTTCATCACCCGTCATATGCCTTGAGCATGCGCTGTCAATATACCACATCTTTGACTTCTCGGCACATCTCAGGCTTACCTGCATTGTAACTAGTTACTTTTAGGTACCCAATTCTTTTTGGGTCCTGACTTGTTAGGTGCAACAGGTATAGAATCATATTTTATTTTATGACGACATACATGGACAGTATGGCCATTCTTTCCACAGAAGTCACAACTGACCTTCTGTTTAGGGTTTTTTACTAACTTGTCAGCACCCCAGTGCTGAGCATGCCAGCACACTTTAGTAGTGTGTCCTAACTTCCCACAAAAGTCACACTGGACTTTTCGCTGGGGATTCCATCTTTGCTGAGTACCTTGGTACTGAGTTCTCAGAGGAATGTTATTTTTCTTAGAAACCTTTAGTTGGTTCTGGATGGTTGTGACGTCCTTCCTCAGTTTCTTTGAAACTGTCTGGACTTCAGACACATACTCATGCATGATCTTTATGTTATCATGCAGAGTCGAGTTGTCCTGAAGAAGGTATCTGAGGTCACTCAGTTTGACCTCTTCCACTTCGTCACAACGCCTGCTGAGTGCTCTAACCTTTTTATTACACTTCTTAACAAGTGTATAGAGATCACTCAGGGCATTAACCATATCGTTTCTGAGCTGGGGAAGAGAAATTACCTCATTTGATTGCTCTTCATCATCTGATGCGATGGATGGGTCAGCATGCTCAGAGACGCATGGCTCAGCAAGTTCGTCAGCCATAAAGCATATCTTCGCTGACTCGGTGGCCTCAGTTTCTGTTGATGAAGATTCATCACTGTCACTCTAAGTAGCCACCATTGCCTTCTTCCCACTCTTCTTGTCTTTCCTCAGCGTGGGGCAGTATGACTTAATATGGCCAGCTTGATGGCACTCAAAGCATGTAATGGGCTTTGAGCTGTCCTTTCTGTATTTGCTGTCGCTTGAGTCAGCCTTATACTTATCAAACTTTTTGTAAGGCTTTTTAGAATATTTGTCGTTCTTCCTGAACAGCCTCTTCATCTTTCTTGTGAACATGGCCATCTCCTCATCATCAGTTGAACTCCCGTCAGTGGAGTCAGCCTTCATGACAAGTGACTTCTGCTTCTTGTCATCAGATTTTTCCTTCACCTCAAAGTTTTTCATGGATATCTCATGGGTCAGCAATGAACCGATGAGTTCGTCATATTTGTAGGTGGTTAAATCCTGAGCTTCCTCAACTGCTGTCTTCTTTGCTTGCCAGTCTTTTGGAAGACTCCTGAGTATCTTTTTGACTTGTTCTTCCTCAGTGAAGATTTTCCCAAGTCTCTTGAGCTCATTAATGATGTTGGTGAACCTTGCGTTCATGTCTGAAATGCCCTCATCATTGTTCATCTCGAACAGCTCGTACAGTCTCATCTGCTGATTCACCTTGGATTCTTTTACTTTGTTTGTTCCCTTGTAGGTGACTTCCAGCTTCTTCCAGATCTCTTGTGCCGACTCACAACCTGAGATTTTGTTATATTCTGCAGCATCGAGCGCACAGTGAAGCATATTGATAGCCGAAGCATGGTTTTGAAGCTTCTTAAGATCATCCTCTGTCCATTTGGCCTCAGCTTTTATAACTGTTTGGCCAGCCACAACCTCAACAGGTACAAACGGCCCTTGGACTATAGATAGCCAGGCACTCATGTTTGTAGCCTGAATGAAGTTTTTCATCCTATTCTTCCAGAAGGTATAGTTTGACCCGAAGAATAGGGGAGGCCTAGTAATGGACAGCCCCTCAGGCAGTATTTGAGTTGTTTGGTTTCCAGGGAGAAACCGAGTGCTGTTTTCGCCCATGGTAGGGATCAGCTCAAGGTTGTTAGACCTTTTAAAGTGAGCTTTTAGGCTCTGATACCACTTGTTGGTCCCTTGTTTAGTTGCAAGTATAGTTCCAAGGGGGGGTTAGGAACTATTTAAACTTTTTTTCGCAATTTAGGCAGACTTCTTTTTCTAAAGAAAAAGGTTTGAACAGCGGCGCTGAGTAAACAGCAAGATACTGGCTTAGTCAACAGGTGACTAGGTCAGTTCCTCAGCTTGAGTCAGGAGATAGCACTTAGAGTCTATTTCTGAACTCAGACGTTCAACGCGCACAACTCAACTTGACCTCTTTACTTGGTCAGTTTTGATTATTTAAAGCAAGCAATATAAATTAGGAGTTAAGGTTTAGAAATACTTCACTCATCAGATTTATCCAGGTTCGGCTTCTTCTAAGCCTACGTCCTGTCCCCGGAACACTTCCGAGATTTTGAATCCTCTACTGAGCTCTTTAAAGGTAGAGCCTCAAACCTTTTACAATATCAGCAATTGAGTATGACAAGAGTACCTTCCTCTATACTTCTACTCAATCCTAATCTCTCCGCTGAGTACTTAAAACCGAGTACTCAGCCTCTCCTTTCTATTTCTAGAAATGATAAGTGTTTTTGTCCTAATACAAAGATGTGCTAAGACACTTTAGACGATTTACAATCACTCTAGACTTTTACACAAATATGAAAATGTAGTGTAAGAAATTTGCTTTGTTTTTTCTTGCAGAACTTGTAGAGATTTGGTCAGCGTAATGGCTTGATCAAGTTCTGTGTGTTGTGAAGCTTGTGATGGCACTATTTATAGAGACGTCTGGTCATTCGGTCATTTCGAATTTTGAAATAACCGTTGGAGGGAAACAGCTATATGTCGTTGTCATCCTGACTTGCACAGAGCTCTCGGCCAATCATAATCGTGTACCTTCTGTCCTCGGTCAGCACAGCAGATGGTCTCTCCTTTTATGGTAAAGTCAACTGGACAGCATACTGTGTCGTCTGAACTTTGCCAAAAGAGGAAACACTTTGTCTGGAAGTTTTCCTTTGCCAGCTGCTGTCTTGTACGCTTTGTCGAGACTACTCAGCAGCTTCATCTTGAAGTTGTTCCCGAAGGTCTTCTAGATCCTTCCGATTGCTGAGTTGCGTTTTGAACAAAAACGGCAGCGTCTTGACATACGCGGGCCGAGTGTACTGAGTTGTTTAACTTGGGCCTTGGTTTCCGTATTGGGCTTGGGCCTTCCAATCCTTATGACTTATAACATTTATACTCAACATTGAACAAACACATTAGTAGAATAAATCAAAGCATTTAAACTTAGTGTGTTTAGGATATGTGTTATAATTTATATTTAAACAATTTTGTCAAATCAAAATTATGTGGAAAGGTATTTCAACAGTTAAGTCTTGAGCTTCCTCAACAGCAGTTTTCTTGGCTTGCCAGCTTTTAGGAAGACTCCTCAGTATCTTCTTGACTTGCTCTTCCTCAGTAAAGATTTTGCCAAGTCTCTTGAGCTCATTGATTATGTTTGTGAATCTTGAGTTCATGTCAGAGATTCCTTCATCATCATTCATTTCAAAAAGCTCGTACAACCTCATGTGCTGGTTCACCTTGGACTCTTTAACTTTGTTGGTTCCTTCGTAGGTGACTTCCAGTTTCTTCCAGATCTCCTGCACTGACTCACAACCTGAAATCTTGTTGTACTCTGCAGCATCTAACGCACAGTGAAGCATGTTTATAGCCGAAGCATGATTTTGTAGCTTCTTGAGATCATCTTCTGTCCACTTAGTCTCAGCTTTAACAACCGTTTGGCCGTCAATAGTTTCAACAGGAACAAATGGGCCTTGGACTATAGAAAGCCATGCACTCATATTTGTTGCCTGAATGAAATTTTTCATTCTGTTCTTCCAAAAGGTATAGTTAGACCCGAAGAATAGAGGAGGCCGTGTAATGGATAGTCCCTCAGATAAAATCTAAGTTATCTGATTTCCTGGGAGGAAACGAGTGATGTTCTCAGCCATTGTGGGGATCAACTCAAGATAGTTATATCTTGCTCAATGAGCTTTTAAGCTCTGATACCACTTGTTGGTCCCTTATAACGTGACAAGGTTAGTTCCAAGGGGGGGATAGGAACTATTTAAAATTTTGTCCGTTAAGGCTGACTTCTTTTCTTAAGAAAAGGTTTACATAGCGGTGCTAAGTAGTTTTAAGATACAAGCTTAGTCAACTTGTGACTAAGTCTATTTCTTTCCTTGAGTCAGGAGATAGCACTTAGAGTCTATTCCTGAACCCAGCTTCTTAGTGCACTCAACTCAGCGTGAGTTCGTTACTTAGTCAGTTTTATAGCAAGCAATATATAAAGGAGTTTAAGGGTTAGAAATATGTTACTCAGCAGACATATCCTGGTTCGGCCTCTCCGCCTACGTCCAGTCCCCGGAACGCGTTCCGAGCTTTTTGAATTCTCTACTGAGCTCTTTAAAGGTAGAGCACGAAACCTTTTACAATAGAAGCTGAGTATACAAGAGTACCTTCCTCTATACCTCTACTCACTCCTATAACTACCCCTGAGTACTATAGCCGAGTACTCAGCCTCTCCTTTCTATTCTTCTAGAAATGATAAAGTGTTTGTCCTAAACAACAATTGCTAAGACACTTTAGATGATTGAAATCACTCTAGACTTTTACACAATGATTGGAAATTGGTGTAAGATTTTGCTTTGCTTTTCTCACAGAACTTCAAGTATGAATTTGGTCAACGTTTCGACTAGTTGAAGATCTGCATCGAATGAAGCAATTAAGAGGCCTTTATATAGTGACACTTCAAGCACCGGTAATTTTGAATTTCGAAATAACCGTTGGAGGCTAACGGCTTCCTATCGTTGTCACTCAGGACGTGCTCAGTGTCGTTGGCTAATGAGATTCTTGCATCTTCTGTCTACGGCAGTGCTTAGCTGCTTTTCGTCAGATAGAACAGAATGTTTCGATATTTACGGCAAAGTCTTCCAGACAGCTTCCTACGCCTTCTGAACTTTACCCAAAGTAGAAATACTTTGTCTACAAGTTGGTTCTGTTCTGCCGCTGACCTGACTGCATTGTCGCTTAACTCAGCAACTTCCTCTTGAAGCTTTTGTTAGAAGGCTTCTCGATCCTTCTTCATGCTGAGTCGTCGTTTCACTTGATACGACTGCGTTTTATCTTCTTGGGCCGTGAGGTCTTGATCTGTTGACTTGGGCTTGACTTCCACTTACGGGCCTTTGGACTTTTTATCTTAATGTCTTATAGATCAATAAACTCAACATTGAACAAACACATTAGTGTGAATAAATCAAAGCATTTAAATTTAATGTGTTAGAATATTTTTATCAATTACATAAATAATTTTGTCAAATCAAAATCATGTGGAAAGGTGTTTCAACAATGTTTGAATGTTCGTCGTGTAACCCTAGGATTCCACGATCACCGCACTAATTGATATTGTGTAGATTTAGTAGCACCGTAAAGCGTCACTGGGAGGCACCGTTGGGATCGGGCGGGGACACTCCGATGCCTAAGTCAGTAAACTTCTTAAGAGAATAAACTGTAATGACAAAGCAAAACTAAGAAGAGTGTGTAAGTGTACCTCTGTTGTCATATTACAAAGGTATTTATACAAGTTTGAGTGATAACTATAATAACCTTCTCTTTAATGTCTCTTTAATGAAGAGTAATGCTCTTTCAATGTAGTTTAACTCCATCCTCTAACCTCCGAGTTTTGGCAGGTTCTGAGCTATCATTAATGCTAGTTAAATGATAGTGAGTTACGCCGTATAATCTTCTGCTTCTTCTAGAGGGGGATTGCCATATGAGGCGAATCCCCTTTTTGCCCCTATTGGGTGGATCTTTATAAGTATCCCTGGCACGACACCGTATTTCCAACTAAGGCGGATCATAAGTGGAGCTTTACGAGACGACATCGTATTCCTGTTATGTACTATGTGGCGGATCGTAAGAAGGAATGCTCAAGACAACACCGTATCTTTATCTGTATGCCATATATCTTGGAGGCGGGCCTTTTCTCCCTTTGAGCCCTCTTCGCTAGGGAATATCTCTAGCTTAATCCTTCATGTTTAATGGCGGATGTTATCAACCCTGATATTATCCCTTCACTTGCTCACCTCGTGTGTACTCTGGCCGGTGCGTTTAAGGGGAGGAACGTGGTGACGCTGTATATAGACATACTCCCTATAGAGGATCTAGTGCATGTAGTGTTGTCTCCGGAGATGCACTCCTCCAAGCTATTCGTAAGTAATCTTATTCCTGACTTTGTTAGTTTATAATTTTTTGCATGAACTATGGCTTTGGGACGTCGCTTGCGGGAACCAAAGGGTAGAAACATGTTTAGGGACCTTTTTGGACCAAATTCCATGCTTTCAGATGCTCGAGATTAGCCCATTTTGGTAAAATTTGCATACAAAATGAATTAGCGTTTCTATTTTACGTTGGTGGCCGATCAGTGACGTATTTGCTTCGGGTGTCACCAACCAACAAAGATGGTGTTGTCGATCAACAACGCTTTAATAAAGACGATGAATTTTAAATACGTTGTCAATCAACTTTGTGACTGTAGCCGATGGGTTTGTCGTCGATAGCCGATCGGCAATGGTTTGTTGCCAACCGACGACCAATGTTAGACACATACGATAGCTTTTATTTCTAAGGCTTTTTTGCTAAACCTTGATACCTGAGTTCATACGAGACTCTAAGTAAATGCTAGTTTAGAAAAATACCTATTTTTTGACGTGTTTTTACCGTTTTTGCAGACTCTCTTTCAAATCGACAGGCAACATGACGGTTTGTGCATCATAGTGGAGGTCTATCTTCGATGCGGTCCAGGCTCGGGTGAAGGTGACTGAATTTGAGCCCTTTCTGTTGCATACCTTATTTTCTATCAGTTTGGCGAAAAGAACTTATTTCGTTTTTGTACAATGATGGTTTGGACGGGGGAAAGTATTTAACTAAGAATCTCCTAACTAGATCGTCCCACGTCTCGATGGATCTGGCCTCAAGAGCGTCCGACCAGTCAGCTGCATCATCCCTTAAAGAAGAAAAAAACAATTTTAGTTTAATAGCTTCTGGTGGTACCCCATTTTGCTTAAATATAAAGCAACATTTAACAAATTTATTTAAATGGGAGTTTGGATCTTCTCTCGGTTCTCCGCCAAATTGGCTAGAGTTTTGTATAAGCTGTACCATTGTTGGCTTGATCTCGAAGTTTTTTGCTCCAACGGTAGGTTCCACGATACTCAAATTCATGTCCAAACGGTATGGAGTGAGTAGATCCATGATGCAACATTCACCTTGCACCATGTTTGCTCTTCAATTAGCTAGGTTCATCTAGAAAGTACATCTAATTTCGGGGTCAGGCAATAATGTAGGCCAACTTATACTTCTTGTTTGCATAAAATAAAATGTTTAGATTAATATAAGTTTGACTAGATTAATATTACAATACAACTATCCTCCGCAACAATGCCAAAAACTTGATACATAATTTTATGTATACGTGCGTGTGAAAGGCAATTACACCTTAATCGTGTATCAAGTAATAAAGTGAAAGTAGAGTATCATTTCGATGAGGATGGTGGCCATAATTACCAATCTTTTTGCTTATTTACCATTATTTAAACAATCAAAAGGTAGAGTTTGTTGGGTAACCAAATTAAGAATTACTTTAATAAGTGAAATGAAAATTACATAGTTTAGAAGATTACATATGATAGAAGGAATTAAGGCTTTTATCTTCACTTAATCTCTTTGCTTAACAATAACGCTTAATCTTTTTCAAGTTGTTTTATCCTCTTTGAGATAGCGATTTTTCTTATTAACTAATAGTTTCTCGAGTTATTGGTTCTAAATTTTCTATTAATTGCTTTACCTTAGTCTGTCTAAAGTAATTAATCCAAAAAAGCATGAAGTTTTATTATATCTAAACATTTGTTAACTACTTTATCTTGGTCTGGCTAAAGTGATTACTTAAGATTCAAGAAAAACCTCTCGAGTTATTAATTCTAACTTTCGATTAATTACTTTATCTTGGTCCGACTAAAGTAATTAATCCAAATATACATTAAGTTTTCTTAGTTCCAAATCTTTGATTTATTACTTTACTTTGGTCTGGCTAAAGTAATAAATCAAAGATAGTATTAAGATTCATGAAAAAGTTTGGAAAACCAATAAGCCACACTAAATTGTCATAAGGTCCAATTTATGAATTTCGATTAATCAATTTAATCACGGTCAATATAAACGATAAATTATATTCGAGTTGGGATTTGGTCCTGTTGGGGTTTAGTGTCCTATAGACAATTGTTCTAGGATACAAACTTAATGTAAATGAAGTGTTCTTTATATCATTTGTTTTAATGAGATATATGTTTTATAACTATATAAAGGCAATCCCTTTTAAGAACTAAATAAAGTCTAATAAAAGGAAATCTGTGAGTTTGTTTAAGGTGATTATAAAGTGTTCATACAAGCATGAAGTGAGACGAAACTTTATAATAAACTAATAAACTTAAAACCACCCCAAGTCAAGTAATATGTTCAGGATTGACATATCACTGTTGAGACTTGCATGTAACAATGTCTTCTGTCCCGACAGAAAGCTGATCTCACAAGCTTCATATATACAGATATCTGGATAGTTACATGGATCCGATGAAAAGAAGTTCATTAGGATTAGGGACCCGACTTGAGATAATAGGATGGGTAGATTCATCCTTGTCACCTGTTCATCTCATTGGTATTAATAGGTATAAGTAATCCTCAAACTCAAAGGAATGTTAATTAGTAATTCTGGATTACGGAATGTGACGCTTTGATCCTGTTGTAACACGATCCTTAACAGAGATGACTCTGGGGTGTGAACAGCAGACGTTGGGTATCACAGGAAGTAATTGCGGGATAGTTATACATTGGATTGAGCATTTATCACTCCCGATAAATGGGAGATATGTCCATGGATCGCTTGTGGAAGACTTGACTCTAAATCCTTGCAAGGTGATAGCTTAAGATTGAAATGCAGATTTCTCTTAACCTATCTAATTGGAGTTGACTCGGCCTGTACAAGTAAAACGAACGTCTCGCTATATGTGACTTGACATTATCCATAGTCATAAGATTCAGTTCAAGGACGTAGTTGATAAAGGATCGAATTATACTGTAACTAATACGGAAAGGTCAACGACAGAATCAACTTGTCTTCTTATAGCTCTGGGGGAATGATTACGGACTTTCTAATCACATTCTTCGTACATCATTCCGTTATGCAAAGATTAAATATAATTCTTTGAAAATTAATTTAATAGTTGCATACGGCTAGAAGCAATAAGAACCTAATGGGTCACACATAAGACTTGGAACCCAAAAGAGAAACAGATGTTAATTAATTGATGGAAGCCCGACTAAGCCCAATAGGGCCCAGTAACTGTGGGGGCGAAATTTATGTATTAATACATAAATAATTAATTTGATTTTATCAATCCTAATTAGATTAGGATTATGAATTAAATTAATAAAAGGATAATTAAATTAGGAGTTTTAATTAGATTATATTACTCCTATTATTATCCAATAAGATTATTATTATTATCTTTATATTTAGATATATTAATAGATAATAATTAAGAATTCTATTCCAAATTAAATTCTTATTCAATAACCTAATTCTATCTAACTAGGGATTAGATACAAGAGATTATAAATACCGTCTACATAGTGATTTTCGAAATCCCCAAGCAATCCAATAGAGAGAATTTCGACCCCCCTGTTCGAGGACGAGATTATCTACCGCTTCCTTCCGTTCAATTGATTTTCATCTCTTTCTCTTTATCCTTGATCTTGTGTTGATTAATTAGAGACAATCTACTTTGGTTGTTATAAACGGTTGATTCTAACTTGATCTTCCATTGTTTTTATTTTGTGCTCGGGAACTCGAAGTAAGAGTTGTGGGCACTTCGTTTGCAACGGTAGATAGAACTTCTGAAAGGTATTTCTTTTATCCCTCTTTATATGAAATAACGATTAACGGATCTTGGGTTAATGGAAATAGGTTAAAATTTTTATATTTCCGCTGCTATACGTTTGCCTATTTTCCTTCAGGTCCATCTTCAATAAGCATTAAAAATCATAAATAAGTTATCAAATGGATAACATAGCTTGATTAGGTTAAACATGATTACCATATAATTAAGGCTAATATCTAATTTTAACCTTAGTTAAGGAAGTTTTAGCCCATGATTATATTAAAACTTACTTTAGAAAGATAGATAATATGGAGTTTATAGTAATAAAAGCAAATAAGGATTAGAAGAAACCGTAGTGACGATTGTCGCACAGACTCCTTTGATGAGGTGAAAAACTTACTTTTATTGGTTTGATTCTTGTACAAACAACACTTTCATAACATAAATTATAACAACATACAAACAAACTGGTGATTTTTAAAGAAACGAAAATAGTAAACTAACAATATAGAGGGAGAAAGAGTTTAAGCCTAAGCTTGATGTGTGTTCGAATGTATCCCAAGGCCTCCTTTTGTAGTGATAAGTCATATATGCTCCCAAAAATGAAGTCTACTAATGTCCCCAACTACCAAACCTCCGCATTTATAGGTGACGGTAATTATACACCGTGTAGTATACTAAATTTTTGGGGAAAGTTCAAATAAAACCCCTGTGGTTTCACTAATTTTCAGATAAAGGACTGTGGTTTACTTTTTGTCAAAACGAGGACTGAGGTTTCACACTTTTAATAATGCTATTAAAACTATCTTTAACGACCTGAAAATGAAAATTTTCAAGAATTAAAGTTGTTCAATGTCATATTTTCTATGGAACTACATTTTCGATTTTAGAAAATCATCTTTTTTGGAACTTTCTCTCTCTAAACATTAACTTTCTCTCTCTTTACCAAACATCATCTAAATAATCTCGAAATAAAAAAGTTGAAGAATTAAAGTTGCTTAGAATATTAGTAGTTCTTAAAATATGTCATTTTTGAAGTTGTTAATGGTGATTTTAATAGTATCAATCGAAAAAAGTAAACGACAGTCCTTATTTTGCTAAAGTTGAAAACCTCAGTCCTCGTTTTGACAAAAAGTAAACCACAGTCCTTTATCTGAAAATTAGTGAAACCACAGGGGTTTTATTTGAACTTTACCCTAAATTTTTTAAAGCTTCTAAATTTCTTATATGCTTATTATGTTTTAAAAAAATGTTGATTTCAACATGCAGGAGCCCATTATCTAGATTTGCTTCTCTTAGTTGAGTCTACAACCGATATGAAAATGCTTACAAAGAAATAAAACCAAAACAAATGCCAAAAACTCTTATAAGTACTATACATGTTCCTTTATAGTCAAATAAAACCTGTCTATTGATAATGTTGCCGACTTCCTCACAGGACAAGTTAGGCCAAGAATTCATGTTTCAAAACCAACAATGGACAAACAAGAACACCTATGTTTGTCCGCAAATCTCCAACTATCACTTTACCATTTGACTCTTTGCTGAAAAATGCTAGGATCACCAAGAATAAGAAAGCAAGCTAAGTAACATTCTCATTCGCTCATTTCAATAGAAAAGCAAATATTGACAAAATTATAATAATACAAACTATCTAAAATGCAAAAAGAATCATATGAACTCACTTTAGTTGTGAGAGAAAACCATAAACCAACCAAAAATTAGGGGAAATGATGGTTTAAATGGAGACTCACCAATAACAACTCCTCTCCATTGAGTTCAGACGACTTCGATCTATAGCTTGTGGTACCTGTCGATAGAGATGGAGTAAAAACAGTTCTTAACAATATTTAAGTGTGTGAGAGAAAGAGACAAAAAAGAGGAATTAGTAAGATAAAACCCAATAATTACTTACCAGATGGATCTGAGAATGGTCGAAGAAGAAGACATCTTGAGATGCTGGATGGACACGATTCCATATTCCGGATTCCAGAGATAGAGATGGAGGGAGCAAGTGAGATGGATTTACTTTTGGGAGGGAGATATGAGAAATTGGGAAAGTAGAAGAAATTAAGGTTTTACTCTGTGTTTTTATATCGTTTATAAAAGTTTGGGCGCGTTAAAATTTTGGGTACTTTTTGCTCCGCCCGCAAAAGTTAGGAAATTTTAGATTTTGGTTTATTCAGAATAATGACAGTGCAATTTAATAAGTGTCATCTAAAATTGATGGACATTTTGGCTTAAAATCAGATTTTTATGGGATGACAGACGACTGTCATCGTAATGTCCCATGTGAATTGAGCATGTTTTTAATTAAGATTTCAGATGACATAAGTTTAATATACTGTCACAAAAAACAATCAGACGATACGAAAATAAATGTCTGTCATATAACTTGTGTCAAGTGAAAAGGGAAAATGGCATAGTGGTAATAGGAAAGTGCTAGTACATTTTTTAGCATTTTCACAAACACCTCATCGAGGTATCTACACACCTTAGTGAGGTGTAAGGATGAGTTTGGACCTTTGTCCCAACTCATCTCCGCCTCCATGAGGTGCACCTCGCGGAAGTGCATGGTAGTTGGGACAAAATGTCCCAACTATTTAAACCTCGACGAGGTGGTGATATTCCCACTGAGGTGCCTTGCACTGTTCACCAAAATGGTGTCGTTTTGCACCCGGTTTTCATCCTCAGCCACGACTGTGGTTGTTTTATGATGAAACCTACCTGAAACTACACGAAAATGACTTAGAAATCTAAAATGATGAAAATTGTACATGACACTATTATTATTTCTACAAAAATGATATGAAATAAATATAAATTAAATATGAAAAAGTTATACATTACGACAATAACAAGGAGCCTTTGCTTTGAGAGCTATAAAAATAAAAAAGATGAAAAAAGGAACTTAGTTTTTTTTTTGGAAAAAGTATAAAAATAAACCTTGTGGTTTGGGTCATTTCAAACATAGACTATGTGGTTTAAAAATTAGCAAAAAGATACCTTGAGGTTCATTCCGTTAGCAAACACATGCCAAATTGACTAACGATGTTAAAAAAAGTCAAATGTCAAAGGTAAAGAGTTAATTTTGTCCTTATATTTATTTATTTTATAAATTAACCTCTATTATTATCTAATTATCACAAACAAACCCCAAAATAAAAAATAAAAATCAAATAAGCCATCTTCTACATTTCTCTT